>NC_071088.1:107696129-108896129 GCF_027358695.1 Spea bombifrons
ATCTACTGCGTCTTGTAATTTGAATTTAATTTGCAACACAAGTATAGTAATAGATGAAGCGCGTTAAGTCTTGGTGATTTCTTTCCCGGGAATTGGGCCACTTGGTAGAGCGGGATTCCCCCCCCCCCCAAGTTTCCAAAGTGAAAGTTTTTATTTATGTTATGTATGTCTGAGATAAAGATTGAACTCCATTTAAACAAGATGAAATGTTTGCTGATGCTGCCACATTGGGGTGGGGGCAACCAAATCTGGAATAGAGCTTCGCACTTAAATGAGAAAACTGCATTCATGTTAATTAAAAGTATCCAGTGTGATAGAGCGGCTGGGGTGTTGCAGGCTGGGATGGCTGATGGTGAAACGTGAAGCAATGATTTGGGGGGAATTCTGGTAGGCACTGATCAGGTAAATGGCTTGACACGGCCCCCATATCAGAGCAAGCATGGATATTGTTTACTGGAAAGGATAATAAATGCTTTTGTAGAGATACGGGATGTCGTCGTGCCTGATTTGGGGGGATCCGAGGGTAATGTTTGGACATGTATTATCTATTTAATGTTTAAATGGACAATAAAGGTCTCACCCTCTGCCCCTCTTCAATGTGAACATACCGGTAGGGATGTTCAAATTATTTATTGGGATATTATTTAATGGGACAATGTGGACCCATTTCCTATAAACTGCCCCTCTTATGGTTTATTTAATACCCCTGATTTCGTGGTTTCGTTCCGGCGACACAAACATTTGTTAACTGTGATTGACAACACACCACAGGCACGGTTTTGCTGTTTACGGAAACCGTGGTGTTGCTGTGAAATTCACCGCACTTTTTATTATATTGTGAGACGCGTTCATAACGCAAGTCTTCGGAGATTTGATTGTAAAAATGTAAAGTGAGTAATATCTAACCAGGAAGGCTTTGTCAAGCAATATTGTTCAGCATTGTCCTCTAAATATGTTTTATGCTCATAGTTGTGTAACAATTAATTGCTCGCTTCTGTTGATACGCACTTTCACACGCAGTGATGGAGGAACAGTGTAAGTTATTAACCTACGCCAGTATTTATTATAGGACTAATTAGGCCCTCCTTAAGTCTGTAATACCCACTAGACTTGTGCATTTGGATTTGTACGAATTTTAAGAAAATTTACCAATTTTGTTAATTTCTGGAAGGTGGGACCCCAATGAAACTACTCATGACTTTTTCTCTCACTCACGCTTACTCACTCACACTATCCCATGCTGTCTCTCAATATCTCCGCTTCCGTGTCCCTGTCTCCTTTCGACAACTCTGCTTCTTCTCTTACCTCTTCTTGTTCTTCTATCTTCTTTCTTTTGTGCGTTTCTGCCCGTTATCAGCTCTGTTAAGAAGGCCTCCCGGAGCACTTTTGAAAAAGGGCGCACCCTTTCACCTGATTGGAGGAACAGGGAGCGGCTGTCCCTGTGGCTCCGCCCTTTGTGGAAGTATGACAGATTTGTGGAGAAAGAGAGGCTCAGAAACGCTTCTCTCTGCTCTTGGAATACTAACTCAAAAAGGCGGAGCCACGGCGTGCCTCACAGGGACAGCTTCTCCCTGTTCCTCCAATCCTTGGAGAGATTGTGCAGGAAGCTCCACCCTTCTGTGAAAGTGCTTCAGGAGGCCAGGTTAATGGAGCGGATACAGAAGAAAAGGCAGAAGAAAGAAGAACACTAAGACAAGAAGCAGAACTGTGCAAAAAAGAGACAAGGACAGGCACAAAAGATGCCAATAGTAACCTAGGAACTGCAGTGTAAGCTCTTGAGTTTTCTGGTGTTACGTGGGTACACGCGTCACGGACAGTAAAATAAAATGCATAGAAAAAGTAATAAAAGTGATGCCCAGTTGCTATATGAAGGCTGCTATTATAAAGAAACCAGTCCAAGATCACACTTGGCTCATCCTAATAAGTGTTTTTTATTCAGGCGACCCCAAGCGGTCTTTCATATATAACCGATTCTTACCCTTTGTTATAATGTGTGTTGGTTCACTGAAGTACTTTAAAAAGCAGCCCTTTGTCCGCCTGTACCCCTACGGCCTAGTGAACTGGATGGCTGATTAAGGAAACTGATATTTAGATAAAGATCACGGAGCCTTTTGGACTCCTGGAGGGAGAAGACCACTTTAGTTACAAGTCATATCAGCTTTGCGAAGGTAACAAGTCTGCTAAATTATGCACTTGCGCTTTATTTCCGAGCTGCCGGTGCATTATTTATGGGGGTTTATTTTTAGGCAGACAGTTCCTGATCACAGGGTGGTGTATGTTTGCTGTTGTGACCTAAGTGGTTTCATCAAGCCTCTAGTAGAGCAAAGCGCACAAGGAAGCTGCTTGTCTGCCAGCCTTTCCCATTCAGTCCATGCTTAGTTTCATACATTAACCCTTTCAGTCGGCTGGCTTACACTCATTTATTTTTACGTACGTATGCAAAAAAAAAGTGCATATGAAGGCTGCTATTCCTCTCGTTTGAACTTTTATAGCTTAATTCAGCATTACAAACACAGTTTCTTGTAATGAAGAACGTCCAAATCCTTTTCCAGGAATAAATATCTTTCTTTTTCTTTCTTTTTTTTTTTTTTTTTTTAACCCTGGGAAGGCGTAATTGGCCTGTGACCCAAAAATCAGCTACTGACAGGTTGTTGCCGCAGCGACTAAAAGAAGCTTCTTAAAGATTTGTGTTATGTGATTAAACCTACAACGTAAGGAATAAAATGAAGAATCAGCTAAGGTTATTTTCTTAGTAGTAGCCCAGTGCAATTAATATTTTCGCTAAGTGGAACTGCACCTGTATTTATTTTACTGCCATTTTTCAATATTCCATTGTGGCAAAAATGACAGCAGCAGAGAAGCCTTCAGCTTATATAAGGCATGAACAACAGTGCGATGCATTATAGTTTTAGGTAGCCTTATGTTGCGTGTTGGATCTTTAACAAGCATTTCATGCCATTTGTTTGGATGGTATTTGCAAACGTCTGTAGGTTCCAGCGGATAGTTGGAATAGGTAGTCTCACAGGCAGCTGGTCATCTGCTCTGATTTTGCTTGAAACAACTATATTTAGGAGCGCTTTGCTTGGTTATTCTACTTTATACATCTGAACCGAAGTAATTTGTCATGTGGAACTAAAGCACATCTGTTATCTGTGGAGTTCAAGCCATTCGTCAATTTGCTTTTATCGTTGAATAACAACTGCTACCCCAGCGGTGATTTCTTCATATTATCATACAGTGCTGACTGATTAATACCGCAATGAAACGGTGATTACAAATATTAGCTATATCCTTCTTCATCAGGCCCCTCGGCCTCCCATCATCCCTTCCTGGTTATGTTGTTGAACGTTGCTCCATTTAAAGGTAAGTCGGGCTATCTCCTCTGGGGGCTTATATGATGGTATCTCATTAGTAACATCGTTCCCTTCGAACTTGTGTAAAGTAGTGAAGTTCACATTTTATGTTCCAAAGTAACAGAATATGCCGAACTTCACAAGCATTTAGAACCCATTGTGTGCACCCTTTTACTTTATGCGAAAATGATCATGGAAGCGTGCTGCTTTTTTCACGATTTATTCTGGTTCTCTAAGAACGTGTTGTTTTTTTTTTTAATTGTCTGATCTTGGGAGGAAGTCGAAATAATATCTATGTTGATACAATCTCATAGCAAATAGGTGTTTTGGTGTTCCATTAGTAGTAGAGAAGGCTTTATGGTAGCATTTCTTCCCTCATCCAGGGAACTGGTACGGATGTCTTAAATATCTACTGTATTGTTACGGTTCATGAAAATGCGAAATATATATATATATATATATATATATATATATATATATATATATATATATATATATATATAAGTGGGATCTTGGAAAGCCAACGACTCTATTGGGTTTATTGGCTACATGGGGAATTTGAGGCGAGATGGTGCATATTAGGCCCAAACCCACTGGACTCTCGCCCAAAAACACGTTAACTGGTAATGCAGCAATCTGACTTAGAAGATCCCGTGAATTATTCGGGGACAGCTCAGCCCTTTCAGGGGTAACACTAGGTTTGGTCCTTTGTAATACTCAATAAAATATGTAAAATACTAAGGAACCTCGATTTGCTTCCCTGAGCTAAACATCACTTTCCAATACTTGGCGCAAATACAAACATTCACCACCAACATACCAGTGTGTGATTTCTAACGTTCAATTCACCTGCAAACTATATACTTAACAGTATTGTGTTGGATCTGTGAAATAGACCTTGAGCGCACAAGGTTTATGATAAATGTAAAATGTATGTGTACTGCATCTTTAAGTAGTATTTAGTTAGTTACTCCTCCATTTAAAAGCATCTGCTTGAGTAACTGTTTACTCTGCTAAATCCTACATTTTAATAACATGTTGGCCTTCCAATGCATTAGTTTAATACACCAAAGGGATTAAAGGTAAGCTACCATTAAAAATAGCACGGTGGCAAATATTTATGTTAGCTGTACCTATTTAAATAAGGATAATAACTGCCCCCCCTTCTGTTTGCCCAGTGCAAATTCTTCATGGTTGCGGTACGTGTTGGTGTTTTGGGAAGTTTGTGTGCGCCCCACGTGCAGGGATTTGGTAAATATGATGGACCTGTTTGAGAGGTGAATAGTGTTTTAAAGGAAATATGTCACCTCTAAATCTTTTTAGCATAACTAAATTCAATGACCTTTTATAATGTGTAATTGGTCTCGAGTGACGGGGGTTGGGCGCCATTTTCCCTGCTTAGAAGCCATGCCAATTTTCATAGTTTTAATTGACCTAATAATTTTTACTTTACCTAGGACAGGAGTCAACAAACGAAGGAAATTGTCCCCCCCCCCGTGGCACTAATTAACACATCCGAACGTACAAACAGACACTAACACTCATTGTAAGGTAATTTGCAGATTTAAGAACAAGCCCGCCTGTTTGCTTAGGTGTATTCAACAAAGTAGTACACCTATAAGCAATTACGTGTTAAATACCCCTGTTCATTTATGTACACTTTTCCGATGCGGCACTGTAACAGGTAAAGCCCTGCCTGTGCTGCTGCTCCCTGCATGTAGATATCATTGAAGTTCTCGCTGTTCTGCTTTTGCTGACATCAGGTACCATAGATGGGGACTGTCCGCCGCCTCAAGGCATTATGTACGTGATAACTCATCTTTGCTGTCTTAGATTATCTTAGCCAGCGAAGGACTTTAGGTCTCCAATCTCCACGACGCAGGAAGTTGTAGCACAGAAGACTCTTTATCTGTTTAAACTCCAGTAGCCAGAATTGTCCGAAAAGGGAAATGTACGCGTGTGCTTTTATTTCATTTTTTTTTTTTTTACCGCAGAATAAAAAAAAAAAAAATAACTTTTTGCATCGGGCATCTACTTAACTGTAGCATTACATATTTCCTTTGCACGTAATTGTGTAGATGAGTATTTTATTTTTTAAATGATCTTGTTTTTTTAGTGTGAAAAGCTTCAGTTTGATTTTTATTTGAAAGATTTATGTGGCACTTAACTCCGGCATTTTTTCCATTTTAGAAGACGTTTGGGGAACTCTTATGGATAAATAATGAGAAAATTATGTATTTGATTTTGTGCCGACCAGGGGAGTATTTGGAACCCGGGGTGGATTTTTTATATGGCACCCACCCCCGAAAAAAAAACAACGTTGGCAAGAATATTTAAACTATATGTCAACTAGAAATAAATTAAAATTAAATAAGTTTAAATAAATAACATTTATTGAACAGATGTGGTACAGCATAACTCCTATCACTATAAACTGAGCCAGACACTGACGGTAGTGCAGCACAACCCCTATCACTGACGTGGTAGGCCTCTGCCTGTGCCACTGCTCCCCCTGAAGCGGCTTGCCTGTGCCACCTCTATCCTGTGCCACCTCTGCCCCCAAACACTCACTAACTTACATAGTCATTCACCCGGTCACTCTCGCACCACCTTACCTCTCTTGCAGATTTCACTGTTCTGGGGGCCAACTGAGCATCGTACAGATAAAAATGTAAAAAGTACAAGGCAGGATCTATAACACTAAAAAAAATATAATCATTTAAAAATCTTCTGTAAATAAACAATGTATCTAAAAATAAACACCAAAAAAAAACAATTTCTAAACATTATTCACATATATAATGTAACTTTCATATTTTGAAACGCTGTATGGTAAGGAATGAGACCTGGCGCGTTTCGCCGTACACACGGCTTCCTCAGAGGTGTAGTTGAGAAATATTGATTTCGATGGATCTGTAGAACAAAAACTATTATGGCTACCAGTTACTATGCAGTAATTCAGTTTACTATCTGACCACAGGACTTTAGTCTGTAGGTCCCGGAATGCTCAGCCACATGGACAATTGTGCACGCTTGTGATCTCTTGTGATAAAATGTCAACCTTTTGGTCTAGTATTGTCAAGTAAATGGGTGGGGGCACTGAGGATAGCTTAGGGTGGCCCAACGAGCGAAACCTTGTCTTGCTTTGACCTTTCTTGCCTGCTACCTGTAGTATGTGGGACAATCTAATTCTTAATATCATTTAATACATTGACCTCAAAGTTAAGAGAGAGAGAAAAAAACGTTGAGCTCTAAATGACATTAATAGAACGTGGGAGCTGCTACATAGCTCAGAATTTACCAATAATTTAATATGAAGCCAAAATCCTATATAAACATGCCTGTCTTGTTTTGAAGAAAGTGACCAAACTCTGTTTGTTTGGTGTGTGCATATGTGCTGGCTTTCATAAAGAATCTTAAATGCAGAGGCAGATTAGCGAAAATTGTTCTTTTCCCATGATAAGTTATACAGAGGATGCCTTGATTGATTTTTTTAAAAGGTTTAATATTAAAGGGAGTGTTTGGAGGATAGTCGCAACTCCCTCACTTCACATTATATAGTATGCCATTGTGCTCAGTGGCATATTTTGGCCAGTCGGGGTGCCTTGTTCTCAATGGGTTACTAGAGATATCTCTGATCTACACAACTGGCCCATTTACTCTATGGAGGCCTGTGGCTGGCTAGCGTAGCCTCCGTAACCTGCTGTAGCCGGCCCTGTCTGTCCTTAACAGGCAGAGTGCCGGGATAACATGTCCTGCGGATAACATGTCCTGCCTTGGCACAGTAAGGATGATGGCTGCAGATGCTGAGACTCTCACCAAATTCAACAGTGGTTTTCTCCATGGGTCCAGGTCACGTCCATGCGCAGTACATGTGGAAGAAAAAAAAAAGTTTGTTTCCCCAAAAGAAGGGCAACTCGCTGACACTGTTTTCATCTGATGCCTAGGAGAAAGTAGTCTAAACAGACTATTGTGCCACCAACCCAAAAAAGGTATTGGCAGGCTGGGGAATGGTGTATGCGCCGGCCCTGCATGTCCCGATGTAATAAAGACCTGGATCTGTAGCGCTATGGAGCTCCTCTATAAATAAAATGTAGTAATAAAATGATAAATCACCGAGAGTAAGATGCTGTATTAAAACGTACATTTTTAAAAGGCCTGCGTTAATCTACTTGCTGGCTGGCTTTGGTTTTCTTCAGTAGATGCCCAGTGAGTAGGATTTTTAAAAAATGTGATAGGGCTGATTATTAGCTGTTTTATGGTATGTAGACCATCGGTTACTAGTAGACTTCACCTTTTATAGACACAAAGAAGATTCGCGGGGAGGAAAATAACAAGATGCTATGTCAATGATGACGAATAACAATCATCTTTTTGTTATGAAGTTCTTATGTTTTCTTCACTAAGCGAGCTGCCAAAACCAAAATAACTTGTGGTGTCGACTGAAGATAGATACGCAGATCAGACGCTCAAATTTAATGTGATTATTCCACTCTTGAGTGTGGTTGCTTAAATATAATAATATAAGACGTATTGCTTTGGCCCTCAATAACCATATAAATATGAAGCCACTTGAGTTTGTGACCCAACACTCGGCTATTTTCCCTCTTGTGTAAATTGGTCCTACAGGTGAAAGTGTGTGTGTGTCTGTGTGCAAATGCATGTGTTTATGTGTTATATATATATATATATATATATATATAACACACGCTGTCCTTCCTCTCTTGTGTTTTTGCTCTTCTCTCTTGACAGGTGTCATTTATCTAGTGATGCTGGAGTCCAGAAGAGCAGGTGTTAGGGCAGACTGTTCTCTGGATTTAATCAGAGTTGGTTAAATTGCCCTGTCTGGTTAGGTTCCTCTTGGCGATGGCTTTTATGTTTCAGTGCAGTATGGTCCCTGGAAGGACTTGTTTCTGCAGATGGAGAGGTTGATATGAACTGATAAAGGGCTGTTATCTCTCTTTTCTAGTACTTATAATTATGGAGGAAATGAGAGGCCGTGTTTTCTCCCGTAATAGTGCCATTTACCATATTTTAGGATCGATCGCATCTAATTACAAACTGTGTCTGTTTGAACTCTAAACAGTATAAAAGGTTGTTACAAAGAAAAGCTGCATTAATGGACATTATCAAACTGTAGCCAAATTCAATTTGCAAATTACATTTGCTGCGTGGATCAATTATGTAGAAATCTTGTTTAAATGGCAAATTAGATCAAGCCGCATGTACGTTCCTTTTTGGTTCTGGTGAAGCTCCGTATTTTGGTTAAAAGCTCAAGCGCTCGGTGTCTCCGCGTAATGCTCTGCCGACGCGATGCTGTTGTAGCAGGACTTTCTCCGAGCTTCTAGCCGAAGAGAGCCTCCCCATCTTGGACCGTCGCCAGGAGTCTTCGGCATGCAGGAACTGGCTCTCCTCTCCTCGCCTCCTCTATAAAGCACTTGGGTCCTGAATCTCGTTCTGCATAGCGCTCCGGACTTGGGGCATATGTAAATGTGGGAGCAAGCTATCCTTTTCTGGAATTCCTCTACGCACACCGTAAATGTTTGCCTCGAGGTACGTATTTAATGCTCTCTGCTGCTTTCTTCTAGGACGCTGGTAATGCATCTTACTCTTCTTTGATGCTTATTTAGCGAAACTGGCTTTTTTTTTTTTTCTGAATTCAGCGTTAGTTTTATTATACCGTTAGTTGGCAAAGTAAATTTATTTTCTTTATGTTTAGTGGTTCTGCCTGAAAAAAAAAAATCTTATAAATTAAGTACTATGGTTACTTTACTGGCACAGATACTGCGCCATTTATATCGCTATTCCGGTGTCATCTAGAACACAACTCAAGTAGCTCATCTGAACAAATATAAGCTATGAAACGATGCTTTCTAAGAAAGCGAATCGTGCTCCATCACTTGAAAGTTAGCGGCCGCTCTCTGTTGTGTTCCTGGGTTGGTAATTGAAATAAGCGAGAGAGTGGTTTCACTAAGTTGTGTGTTTTATGAGCTTTGTAAGGAAGTCAGAAGGCGGGCTGCTGCCATCCACATGAGGAATATGCTCTTTGAATATGTTAAATATTAAACACCATTATCTCCAGAATGCATTATAGTGAAATTGCCTCTAGGAAGCAGTGATCTGTGTCATTAACTCTTTCGGTGACAAAGGATGAGCTGTGCATAAAGTTCCGCATTGTATAGAGAAGGTGCAGCCATGATGAGTTTACTGGCGTATAAGTAACTTTAATACTTGGTATCTTTTATAACTGTGCAGTCACTTTGGTTACCAATCAATGTATTGATTTTCAGATTTTAAATAAATAGTTTAGCATTATTGCATTTATTTTTATTTTGTATTTTTTTGTAGTAACGCAGCAAAAGGCTGTGAATCACACTAGACCCCAGCTAACGCCATTGCTGAGATATTTGGGACTCCTGTTATAAAATAGCTGGAGAGATGGTTTAAAGATACTTTTATACAAAGGCCCCTGGCTTTCCAAGAACTGGTTACTTTTTAATGTGCTTTTACTGCGAATGTCTTGCAAGTAGAAACTCTGCTGGTAATCAGACTCTGATGTATGAAATAGGATAGGGATTGCGTGGTGCCTCCATGTTGTGCCACTAGGACTAATTGTCAGCGGGGTCGCACCATCTTCACAAACTCGTTAATCTACTTTGTGTAGACCAGCTGGGAATTCACACGTGTCTTCCAGGTTAGGTTACTATATTATTTATATATATATATATATATATATATATATATATATATATATATATATATATTTATATATATATATATTAACCATTTATAAAAGCATATGAATAATATATGCTGGATATATATATTTATTTTAAAATAGAATTTTTCTAACATTGCCCGTTTATGGCTGATATTGATTATTTGCCAGCATGCACCTAATTTGCGCCTCCTAACTAGCCGATTATACAGTATCTTTTAATTAGATGTGTGTTCTTTATATAATGAGCCCCACAACAGTTGTAGTCTAAAATAACCACTTTTAAACACTGTATCCCAAATAGCCTTAAAACATCAATTAAATAATTTTTTTTTTAAGCTCAATAAATGTTTCCGTTGGTAACATTTTTATTTTAGTACTGTGTAGAAGCAATAGTTCTTTGAAACAAACGCTGTTTTGATAATCAGATTTCCACTAAATGCCAGTAAACGAATTATCCCAAAATGTGGGATCTGGAGGATTAATCAGGCTGGCTCATCAATGGATTGCGTATCTATTAATAAAACATTGTAAAATAATGGGGCATGATATTCTTGGGAGGTACCTAGTGAAGTGCGTAGATTTTTAACCATGAACCCTTGGATTTCTGTTGGTCCCACAAAAACATCCAAATGTCTATTTAAGGAAGTAAATGGTAAAGTCATGGAAAACAACTAAAAATAGTAGCGGCTAAAACCTTTTCATCCAAATAAAGCCGAAGCTGAAAACTTCCTTTGGGTTTGCATGTCCAGATGGGAAAAGATCGCCAGGACATAATGCTTGCACGAGGAACAAAAATATATTGATATATCGGTGCGTTGCTGTGTGCGCAGAAATATGTATTATGTTACCGTGTGTTATTGAGTTAAATTGGTACATTGCTTTGCGTTTTTTATTTGTTTTTGGTTTTTTTTTGGTGAAGTTGCTTTTTTAATATGTGAAGCAACTCTTTAAATGCACCTGCCTAATATCTTTTGAAACTTGTTTGCATTTCTTTAATGTAGTCACCATCCAAGTCCCCGGCGTAAACATATGACCTATATTACGCTCTTGTCGTAAATGAGCGTGTGGGTTAACTTTCAGCTTTTTCTTCTGCAACATTATAACTTCCAAAAAAAAAAAAAAAAAAAAGTATTTTCTTTCATTAGTGTTTGCTTGAATTGGTCTCAACAAAAATCCTAGACTTACTAGTGTTACATTTGAAGTAAAACGCCAGTGAAATTAATCAAATACATTCATAGTGACCAGCACAACACGGCACGAAAATGCTCAAAATGAGTGTTTTCTAGTACTGTGCCGGTCCGCTCATCCTTTGGACGTTAGCTGTAAAGATTAACACTGTAAATAAACAGACGGTTAATGGATCACAATAGCCTCCACATTAATTACATAGCAGTTTGTTCCTTCTCAGAAAAGGAACTCGTTTTACATCAGCGCCTCTTTGTTTAATTCTGTCCGATGGCTTCTACGAAGAGATTCGTTCCTGGCAGGTTTTCTGTTAGCCCGAGAAAAGGGAAGGAAAGGCACAAGCATTGCTGAGAAAAGATATTTAATGATTCCGGCATTGTCCTTTATGTGCTGTTACTGGTTTCTCTAAATAATTTAACCCCTTCTAGATAATTGGGCTCAGAGCAGATTCTGCGATCTCATGATGATCTGTTCTCAAAGCAAGGTTATCCATTATGATGGGTTACTCCCAGGCTAGTTTCTCCTTCGCAAGTTGGCCCTGTATAAGGCAAAGATTTAATGTAAAGGGAAAATGTTCCATTTCATCACCATTAACCTATAACGTACTGTTTAGTGAGTAACGCACACTGTGCTTCGCAGTCTGCACTGATCACTTCTGGTCTGCCCCATACCAAGCATATTTAAATGACAGTATCATTGTCATGCCGTCTCTGCTCGCTCCTGTGGAACATGGCATGCACTTAAAAACAAGAAAATGTTCAAATTACGCATTAATAAGAGGCAGGCAAATCTTTTAGAAAATATGCCCCCTCCCTATATTGAGAAATTGTTGCACTGTTTAAAGCGAAGCCTGTCTGCCCCACCGTAAAGAGACTTTGTGTAGGTCAAGAAAGTTATTTGTGGAACCTCCAGCTGATGCGAAGGGTCCTCATTCTGATGCTTGCTGCATGTTGTATGCTTTTAGGAGATGGATAACGAGTGTTTTTTTATTATTGAAGCTAACTGCTCCAAAACATTTAATTTAATACCTTTTATTCACTTATTTTCCTTTTATGAGCTGTACTTGGTTTTGAAAACCCGATGGAATAAAATCAGTCTTTACTGAAGGCAATAACTGATATACAGTACAGGGCAAACATTTTAGGCAGGTGTAGAAATGCTGAAAGTAAATAGACGTGTTAATGGTTTACTTTCATCATTTAACAAAATGCAAAGACGAATAAACAGAAGACAAATCAAAATCAAAGCAGTATTTGGTGTAACCACCCGTTGCCTTCAAAACAGCATGGCTTCTTCTAGGTACTATTAACGTGGACGGGTAGGTCGTTCCAAACATCTTGGAGAACTAACCGCTGTCCTTCTATGTACGTAGACTGCCTCGGTTGCTTCTCTCTCTTCATTTAATCCCAGACAGACTCGATGACGTTGAGGTCAGGGCCCTCAGATCCTGTGATCCCCCCCAACATGCCTGTGATCCCCACTGCCGGGATAATAATATTATGTGGCTTACGGTCATCGCCTGAATCTTTTGGGATAATCGAATAGCTCAAACGGACAGACTAGTTTAGTGGAGGAGGGTGCTGTCTCCTCTTATACTTTCGAGGAGGGTCAGATCACCCACTAAACGACGCCGTAGAGATGGTCTTCCAATATGCCCTCTGTCTAAATAAACTCATTTAACCTTCATTAGTCATTTAAGCTAAACTACAATATAACGTTACGTTTTATTGGCTTATAATAATTGTTTGAAAACGGGTGACGATAAATGTCACAAATAATAAACCTAAGATACGTTATAGTTGTGTATTAAATGCAAGATATTTAACGCAAACGGCTAGTTTTACTTAAAAATCCTTTCAGACGGGTATTCTGACATAATGCTGAAAAGTGAGCCTTTCACTGGGGGAGAACTTTAGTTATCAATAGACAAAAAAATATGTTTTATATCCCTTTTACCAATGGTTGTGTTTACCAATGTTAAGCCGTTTCAGCGATTTAACACGTTTTTTAATGCCGATTGTTGGAGCAATCTGCTACGGTTTTGCTGTACTTACGACATATTTACTTGTGTGCAACTGGCCACGCTTTCTGAATTTATTATTCTTTATGTATTTAAAAATCTGACGTATAACGGAAAGGTCTGGTGCTGCAACACAACATTATGAATAGACGGCTCAAATAAGTTCTGTTCGTGAAACTATAAAAACATCTCCTAAATGGCTGACGTTTGCTAGAACAGAACACAGACTTTTCTAGGCAACATGAATAATGGTATGATATTAGTCTGAGAATCTTTAAATCATGAACTTTTCCTGAGTGATACTTCTGAAAATAAAGAGATAGAAACGTGTAGAATTAAGTTTACCAATACTGGCATTATTGACAAAGCAGTATGTGCGAAACACGTTAAGCATTCGTCAGATGCACTTAGGACGTTCCGTTTGATAATGTCCTACCTGCTATGGGAATTATTATTTACATATATTACTTTCCCAATTTTCTATTTATTTTTTCATTTTGATATTTTCTACTGGTCTGAATTGATTTTATGGGATTACGGATCCGACAATAAAAATGATCTACATTTCATCGCTATTTACAATTAAGCCTGGTTCCTGAGTGCCGACGATCTAATACTCATAGTCTTACTCTGTCATTGATCTAAATATTGTACGGTATTTGGTAAGATGTTGGTAAAAGAGGAGTGCTTTCATGTTACTGCAACTCTAATGTAATCCTGGAAGTCAGACATGGCCTCAAAAGGTCTCGGCAAAACCAGGCAGGTTGCCTCTCTGGTTTCTTATTCTTATAAAGCACCCCCTCGCCAACTTGAGGAGGCGAATTGGCTTAAGGAGACACTCCATCATAATGCATATGGTGAGTATCCCCTTTACATTGCCATGGAGGGATTGAACCCATCTCCTGCTGACCAGTGCTCACGGCTAGTCCGTTCTAACGCTGGTCTGTGTGAGATTGCCAGGGGCTCTTATGGGCCAAATGGGCTCTTATGGGATACCGAGTGCTTTAATATGCATGTTTTGTCGCTGAGGCTGCGAGGGGACCGTCCCTTTTAAGGTTGGTGCCCTAGTTAAGCTATAAGGATATGTATTTTTGTCGTACATGCGCGTAATTACAGTAGTGGTGTACAGTGCAATTTCCATGATGTCCACAGATGTCTCAAATAAAGAAACTCTGCGATGTGTTTCCCTTCCAGCAGTTTTATTCTCATGACTTATTTTTAGAAACTGGCGGTCCAGAACACACACAAAAAATGTTTTAAATTAGAAGTTCTTTACAACTTTCAGGCACATTTTGAGGCATGTGCGGAGGACGCTTGCCTTGAAGGCATTAACTGTTTCAGGACATTGCAAAGAGTTAACTCTACGACTTCCAGGCCTGGACTTCAGATTAACAGCACAGATCAAGAGGTTTCTATTGCCCCTGGTGCATTTTAGGGCCACTCTTTAGAATTGGAGAATCCATTCACTCTTTTATTTTTATATTATATATATAATTATATTCTTCTTTCTCAGGTGTTTCAATATAAATAATAATATAAGTGAATTCCTAGTGTTTGCATTGTTACAAGCATAATTTAATGCAGAAAATGATCGTGTTCTTCTAGATCCTTTCCTCGCCATTCTAAATGTTGCCTTTCTTTTCTGCGTGAGAATGTTGTGTGCAGCTCTTTTCTTCCTCCGGTATTTAACCCCTTCGCGACCTTTGCCGGTTCAGGACCGTCATGACATGAAGGTCGCTAAATGACCTTTGACGGTCCTGAACCGTCATAAAATTAAATAAGCTTAGAAAGTGATCAACGATCACTTTCTTCGCTTAAACGGCGTTACTGTAATGCCTCGATGTCGAGGCATTCAGTAACGCCGAGATCGGCATCGGGGGCCATGTCTGGCCCCTCCCCGGGGCGTCAACAGCCGCCATACATTGTATGGCGGCGGACGCCCGTTTTAAAAGCGTTTAGGAGGCGATCGACGATCGCCTCCTAAACTTAAATGGTGTCGCTGGAATGCCTCGATCAGGAGGCATCCAGCGACACCAAACACTTACCTTTGGATGGGCTGTGACCGCTCCGGAGAGCGGTCACAGCCGCCGCTGCCGGTGATCTTCGCCATCAAGCAAGATGGCGGCGGCCCGGGAAAATAAACAATAAAGACGAAAGAGTTAGCTAGACGGTCTCCAGACCCTCTAGAGAACTCTGGCTCCACTTGCAGGTTGAATACAGGTACTGCATTCAACCATGCAAGTCAATGGAACCCAGCTTTCTAATCACTATGTGATTAGTAAAATATTAAAAAAAAAATAAAAAAAAAAATGGAAAAAAAAAAATAAAAAAAATGTGCTAACATTTAAAAATAATTATGCAGTGATGTCACTAGATGAACCATCCAGTACATTGCAAAATGTGTAAAAAAAATATAAAAAAAGTATTAAAAAAATAAAATAAAATAAAAAAATAAAGTTTATTATTTTGAGCAAGTGCTAAAATTTCTCAAAAATCTCAACAAAGAGTTAAAATAAAAGCACTTCAAATACCCAAGGGGTGTCTAATATATAAAAAAATGGCTGATGGGGTAAATTGGAGTGGCCTAGCTCACAGATAGGGCATAGGTACAGACTGACCAAAATGGAGAAAAAAAGCGCACTTCCCAAATGTGGCATTTTAAATCTCAAACAACCCGACAAACCCATGCATGTGGGGTATCGCTGCACTCAGGAGATGTTCCTGAACACATATTGGGGGGTTGTTTTACAGTGACATATATCAGGACCTGTATATCTATAACTAAAGTACAATTTGTGTGAAAAAAAAATAAAAAAAATTACTATTACAAAGTTTGACAAAGTGTAGTTCTATAATTGGTGCATGGAAAGGGTTAAAATAACAGCATTTGGAATACCCTGGGGTGTCTAGTTTTCAAAAATATATGGTTTGAGGGGGTTAAATTGAGTTAACCAGCTTCAAAGATCTTCCAAAGAGGAGATGGAGGCAGACTGACCAGATTTGTTAAAAAAGATTTGGAAATCATAAAACGCTGCTTGTACTTATTGCCCTATAACGTACAAAAAACAGCAAAAAAACATAAAAACATTGGGTATCTCTAAACTCAGGACAAGTAGTAGAATCTATTTAGCTAGTTTTTTTACTTGCTTTTTTAGGTGAGTAAAAGATTTTTCAAATAAAATTCATAAAATGTGTTTTTTTTCAATTTTTCACCATGTTTTTTTTATTTTTTTTATAGTAAATAAGATGATACGATCAAAATAATGGTATCCGAAGAAAGCCCATCTTGTCCTGAAAAAAACAATATATAACTTATGTGGGTACACTAAATGGGTGAGGAGAAAATTACAGCTGAACACAAGCACCACAAAAGTGTCAAAACAGCTGCGGTCCCACAGGGTACAAAACGAAAAATGAGCCCGGTCCTTAAGGGGTTAATGTAAAATAAGCATGTTTATTCTGCATTTCGGGGTAATTTATCCTGATAATGTGTGTTCCGCCCTGATGTGTTTTTAGGGATTATATAGCGGTTTACACATTGCTATATGATATCTAGGTATTTTAGTGGCAGAGGAAGGGAAAACAGAGCATCGCTTTAAATAGCAAACCATTTCCTGTTTTAAATTAACCCATTGGCCGCTGTGTATCCTCCCCTCCCCCTCTTCCTTGCTTACAGAAGGGGGGGGGAGGAGTCTCGGTACGCCATGCATTGTAGTTTTAAGCTAAACATTTATTTAGTACCGGTTTTCTACAGGTATCTGTTTTCGAGAGTACTTTACCACCATGTAGGCTGCCGTTTGTAGCTCATGTGCAGCCACGTTATATATCGCAAGTAGATTTCTGATCCACGGATTCCACGTACAGTGGGGATTATGCGATTCTGAATCGAGTTTAAAGAATGATGTTCTAACTATAGCAGCCAATGGAATGATCCTGCAGTTTTCAATTGGTTGCTATGGCAATAAGGGAACATCTATCTGAAGAAGAGACCTAAAAGGTCCCATAAGCTTATATAACGTTGTATCTATCTTATGGCGGCCATTAAAATGTATCAGCTTCCTTTAAACACTCCATATGGCGAAAAGAACACTATTCAAACTTTGCAGAAAACTCACTTTAAAAAAAAAAAAAAAAAAAAGTTCTCTCCTGCCCACTTCTTGCTTTCCATTTACATTACTTTGTTACTTAAACTTCACTAACACTGAAAGTGCAGGATCCTCACTGCAATTGTTTAAAATATTTATGTGATGTATTTTTAGGTACTCGCTTCATCGGTACTCATAGTTTTTGGTGCCAGGGGTCTCAAGCAAATTAGAAAATAATGCACGATTTTACAGTCGCTTCAGTAACAATTTTCAGATCCTGTGGTGTATTTTTTTTGCTATAGCGTTTTCAGTCCTTGCCAAAGTTAGTTGTGCAAAACTCTTGTGATATTCCATTAATTCATAAGGTTACACTTGTATGCATTGAAGTGCGTATGAGAGCTGAATGTACTGTTAAGGCAATTCTAGAGATCCTTAACCTTTCTTGCCGTGGAGCCTGTGGCACCTTTAAGGCATTTGTGGCTACCCGTAGTACAGAAGATGGCCCTTCTTGTGAGCCCAAACATGTCGCACTATGTATACTTTTGGTGCCCCAATTTTATAGATTGTAGTTGTACCTTTGGGATAGTCGTGCCATTAGAGACGCAAAAGTCGTTAACTGCATGAAGAAATGTTTAAAAAGGAGAAAGTGTTTAATATAAACACTTAAGCCGTCCTTCTGTAGTTCTTTTTACGAGTGCGATGCTGGAAGCGAGGATACCAGAATTCATAAATTTGAGATCACTAAATGCTGTCTGTTTCTGCGGCTAGAAGTTACAGTAACGATGGATTCTTTTATGGCTTTGCAGACGTTTCAGATTTCAGGGTGTACAGCGGTAGAACAGAACTGACAGCTGAGGCAATAACACTGTCCTTCTCGAGTAATGTTCTTATCCCGACCACCACCTATAGATTGTAAGCTCTTTGAGCAAGACCCTCCTCACCTGTTGTTTCTGTAAATCAGATTATGTTATATATGACATGGTATATGCTTACACATTGTACAGCGCTATGTAATATGATGGCGCTATGTATATAAACAATAATAGCGTTGAGTTGAATTGTCCTCTTTTGCTGTTGTGTGACTCCGGCATGGTCCTCGCTTCCGATCGCTCCGACCGGTCCAGAACATATGCTGCTAGCTTCTCGTTTCAGTGAATAAGCGCCACGGTCTATTGCGACATCAATGCCAGGTGATCTGGGGTTAGAGCTTAAACTTTGTAATTGTTTGACCTGGGATGTATGGACAGTCTTAGCAAAGCAAAATATCACAGGATTACAAGAGAAATCCTTTTGTCTTGAATACGAACGATCTAGAGACTATATCCAGTAACCCTCGCTCATAGGTACAAGTGTGCTTTTGCCCAAAAAAGTTAATCAGAAACATTCTAAAATGACAGCATTTCATGTGCCGCTGTTTACGACTTTCTGTATTCATGCCATTTTGCAATAAAAATGCCTTTCTTTCAAGATCAGATTTATTGCAGCAGGTAACTGAGATATTCCAAATCTACAATACCAGCGAGAAAGCCCTTTCATGGCCAGCGGCTCTTACTAAACGAAAGCAATAAAACCGTTCGACATCTCTGACTTATTCCTCATCTTCCCGCTGGCCAGGGATCACTTTGATCTTCCACCGAACCAGCCATGCCTCCTTTGCTGCGACGATGTCTAAAACATGCGCGCCGCTGGAGCAACTTTAAAGGGAAGAAGGGCCGCTGCCGATGGTGTCTCGGCTGAGCTGCCGCAAAGGGTTCCGCGTGTCAGGAGGCTGCTGGAATTCGCCGACATGTATTTTATCACTCTGTGCAGTAATACGCCACACGTTGGGATTGATTTAGCCCGGCTTGAAGGAAATTAATGGTACTCGTTTTCCTTCTACTTTCTCTTTTTATCATCAAGTTGGCAGGCTTCCAGAAACCTAGGGATTGTGGTTGCCTAGAAACCGGTTGCGTGATGCAAAATATTCATTCTGTATGTTGGAACCCGGTTTACCGTATGCGTTTAAAAGTCTGTGTTTGTGGAATTCAGCGTCTCCTTAACAGGGTTACAGGGAAGAGCCCCTCCTACGTAGAGATGGGAAGTCTTTTTCTTTCTTTCTTTTTGTTTTTCTTTTCTTCTTTCCCCCCCCCCTTTTCCCCAAGCCAGTTTTTTTTTTTTTTTTTTTTCCAGAAAAATTGGGGGGGGGGGGGGTGTGGAATATGTCCTTAATTCTTAAGAGGTTAAGTTTGTTATATTTCTAACCTTTATCTTAACGATGTTCTCCCCGTCACAGTGTAATGTTTACCTGTAGTCTGAATCTGGTTAGTAAGTTGGTTTTTCTTTTCCTCCTCTCGGTAGAATAGTGAGACCAGCATCCAGTTCTCGTGTAATTTGTTTTAATGTTCTTAAAAGATACACACCTTGTTCCATTTGTAACAAAAAAAAAAAAAGTTTAAAAAAGCAAATTTAGTTTATTATTTACTGAACAAGCTGTCATTTTATTACAAGCCCAATACTTTTGTATACATTGCAACGTAACAAAATGATTTCCAATTTGTATATCTAATCCACTCTGCGTTTGTAATATTTTTTTTCTAAAATTTCAAGTTTTTTTCTCCCCATGGCCTCAAAATCTCCGGAAATTGATATCTCTACGCCTGCGTAACAATATCAACGTGACTCACACTAAATAGTACATAGTGAAGTTGGTGAGCAGTCCCACTCTGCAACTTAAACAAGTTCAGCATTAGCCGTGACGGCGTGAATCGCATTTGGCTTATGGTTGAGAATATTTTAAAGTAGGCACTGTTCCCCGTTCCTGACTTCATGTGCGTATGGATTGTGGTAGTTTAGATCCAAGGCTTTGAGTTTACGTATACCAATGCTAAATGCAGAAGTGTGGGCATTTTATAAATCTGCGGCTCCCCGGCAAGTCGCGTTGACTTTTAGCAGGGCTGGAGTTCGCTGTACGAGTCCTGACAAGGGGTGTAAGTATGATTTAACGGCGCGACGGTATGGCTCAGCAGCCGCAATAAACAGGCCGTTTGTTAATCAGCAGTCCGGGCCCTTTAGGTGAAGCAGCTATATATAGAAATGAATTCCGTTTGCGTTGGAATGGACAGGGGTTTAGGAAGGGAGAGGATCCAACAGAGAAAGCACTGCTGTTCATCCCGTAACTGCCTGCGGGATCTTTACTATTCCTACAAAAGAACATGCGGTCTCTTAACCCTTCTCTTTCCCGCATGTATTTTAAGCTCTGTGCCGGCCCTAAAGGGCCTCTCTGGCTCCAGAAACTGTAACGGTTGATTAACCCTTGCTTAGGAATTGTCCGATAATAGTGTGCTTTGTAATTGCATCGTAGCAAATACTAGATTTTACTTTAATTTGAACAGCAAGATCTTTTGTGGCCAAAAAAAACCCAAAACACAAGAAGCCAGGCTGCCTGCAGCTATGTTGATGATCTTGGGTTAAAATGTAGAAAACCCTTATGTACTTTCTTTAAGACTTTACTGTAGCGTTATCTGCCCTACAGCTGTACGTTTCTCTCTAATTGTTTATATCATCTGGATAATGCTACTAATAAATAACTAACCTTCAGTTTCTTTGTGAAAAATTGTTTTAGTGGTTCTTATATAATTTCTAGGCATCCAGAACATACTTCTTAAATACCATCTTCCAAAAATAGCCGTTCATGAAAGACCTGACTCCCCCCAGGGCATTTGCTCGTCTGGCTGAGTGTTTGGATTCCTACCTCTGGTTTTCATTGACAAAGTTCTAATTATGGGTTTGTGCTTAGTTTGGAAGTGTGAAAATAACCGGTTGTCATGAAAAGGTTAGATTTAACACCGTGATCTGACAAGATATAATTGGTATTGCACATTTTTACTTTTAATGGGAAACAATTTCAGAAAACGAGTTTTTTTTCCCCCCTGATCGTTGGGTTCTCAGAGGCTGGGTGCGTGGTTCTTTGTACTGAGAGCAAGAGGTATATGAATTTTCCACATACATGCATAGTCCTCAGTTAGTGCTTGGAGAAAAGACATGAGTGTTTCAGTCTTCTGCATACAAATTACTTATAGGCTTATGTTACATACTACTTGTTATGTCCTGTCTACCCGTTGTACAGCGCTATGGAATTTGATGGCGCTATATAAAACAATAAATAATAAAAATAATAATATATTTGCTAAAATACTATTCTTTCTTTGTGGGAGGCAGGAAAATGGGGAGAAGCAACCCTTCTCTGAAATAAACTCCCTTCTTGTACTATTACCATGAAATAGATACAGGAATTTATCACATTGCCTCTCTCTTCTTTCCATTTTTTATTGTGCAGGCAATTTACCATTTTAGTTGCCCTCCTCTGAACGTTATCCAATATGTGTATGGCCTTCTGTAGAGGGGGTCTCCAGAACTGTACATAATACCAGATGTCTGTAAAGCAGCACAGCCACCTCTCTTTCTGCCACTAATGCCTCTATCTATACAAAGCAGCACACTGCTTAGCTTTAAGTCCTCAGAAATAATTACTCTCGTGTTCAGTAGAATACCTCTATGCATTTGCCCGTAAGCCCCCAAGCTCCTTGGCTTACCGTAGATGTGTTAAGCCACCAGCGTGCATTCATAGAATAGTCTCCTCCAGCCAGCTCCAGTGCTGACGGGTGTGCGGGTTTACAGAGACCCCCGCGTGCTTGGATAGTATATATGCATTCTTCGTCGTTGGACTGTAAGGGCTGTTATGCTGTCTGTTTTTTGTGTGTCCATAGTCACTACTGCTTTGGATGCATCACTGTGCAAACATTAAGTGCTCGGAGTGCCATACGGTTCAGCAACACGGGGCTCAAGAGAGTTTAACTGGTATCCATGGGTAATATTCATATACAGATGTTTTCAGCAGAGAACGATTTGGTTTAAATGTCACTTTGTGAGATCTGTTGAGGTCAATTTAGTATTTTCCTTTGAATGCAGTGGGATTTATAGATTACGTTTTGCCGGCATTTTTGGGTTCACACTACAGTTTTGAAAAGTGATCCATGTTTTCATTTGTGCATTTTATTCTGTAAGTAAAGCACCACAAACATTGGTTGGCAGTATCTAAATACATGATGATGCTGTTAGCTTGGCTAGATGACATGGGGACTCCGGAGTCGGTGGAGATCAGTGTATATCTATGAAAAATGCCAACATGTAGAACACACTGGTTTAATTTCCACTCTATAATCCATTATAGGAATGCAGGCATTAGCAGAACCTGATTCTTGTGTCTTGGTTGGTATGCCATGTCTTTCTGCGGAAGGAATACTGTCAAGATGCACGTATCTGTTCTATCCAGCTATGACTGGGTGTTTTAAAGCTGAGGCTTATTAAATGAAAAGTGTTTAGGGAATATTTTTTTCTCATTCGTTTTCTTAGTTTAAAATGATAGGTCGCTGTTCTAGTGTGTGTGTGTGTGTGTGTGTGTGTGTGAACGCATAGTGCTTTACAGTTAACAATATATGTATTTACCCTGGGTGCTGGCCGGAGTCTGACCAAGGACAGTGCCCCCTAGCTGCCTTCACGGCCTCCTCCCTGCAGAACTGCAGGATCCGAGATCAAACCCCAGCGCTCCATGACTTAAAGGCACCCTGGACCTGCCGCTTTAGTCCAAGGGCCAAACTAGGTTGCTTACAGGGAAGTACAGTAGTTGTAGAGGCATTTAAACCATGGTACCTATGGCAAGCATTCAGTAGGTAAGGAGGTCCTTCAGCTTCAGTAGCGGTCTCTACATTATACTCTTGCAAGCAGGGTAATTGTTGGCACTGTATAAATAAAAAAATAATAGTATTTTCTAGAGCTGAAACAACGAATCGATAAAATCGATAATAATCGATAACGGAAATCATCGATAACGATTTCCGTTATCGATTAATCGAGTGATCAATTCGTTGTTGGAGCACTCGGCTCCTTTTACTTACCTCCGCGAGCGTTCCCCGCTTCTGCTACACGCTCTGCAGTCTCCGCCTTCTTTTAGCTACGTGACGGATGTGACGCGTTCCGGAGGTAAGTATTCTTCATGTCTATGTGCACGGATCGCACAGAGCGAATCGCTCTGTGCGAATGGAGCCACTCGCACAGAGCGGTTCGCTCTGTGCGAGTGGCTCCACTCGCACAGAGCGGTTCGCTCTGTGCGAGTGGCTCCACTCGCACAGAGCGGTTCGCTCTGTGCGAGTGGCTCCATTCGCACAGAGCGGTTCGCTCTGTGCGAGTGGCTCCATTCGCACAGAGCGGTTCGCTCTGTGCGAGTGGCTCCATTCGCACAGAGCGGTTCGCTCTGTGCGAGTGGCTCCATTCGCACAAAGCGGTTCGCTCTGTGCGAGTGGCTCCATTCGCACAGAGCGGTTCGCTCTGTGCGAGTGGCTCCATTCGCACAGAGCGGTTCGCTCTGTGCGAGTGGCTCCATTCGCACAGAGCGGTTCGCTCTGTGCGAGTGGCTCCATTCGCACAGAGCGGTTCGCTCTGTGCGAGTGGCTCCATTCGCACAGAGCGGTTCGTGAGTGTGGGTGCAGGGCAGAGTGGGGGTGGGGGTGCAGGGCAGAGTGGGGGTGGGGGTGCAGGGCAGAGTGGGGGTGGGGGGTGCAGGTCAGGAGACTGGGTGCAGGGCAGAGTGGGGGTGGGGATGCAGGGTGTGAGTGTGGGTGCAGAGCAGAGTGGGAGACTGGGTGCAGGGCAGAGTGGGGGTGGGGATGCAGGGCAGGGTGTGAGTGTGGGTGCAGGGCAGAGTGGGTGCAGGGCAGAGTGTGGGGGCAGGGCAGAATGTGGGGGCAGGGCTGGGTGCAGGGCAGAGTTAGAGACTGGGTGCAGGGGCACAGTGCAAAGTGCTGGGTGCAAAGTGCCAGTGCTGGGTGCAAAGTGCCAGGGCTGGGTGCAAAGTGCTGGGTGCAAAGTGCCAGGGCTGGGTGCAAAGTGCAAAGTGCTGGTGCAAAGTGCTGAATGCTGGGTGCAAAGTGCTGGATGCAAAGTGCCAGGGCTGGGGCAAAGTGCTGGGTGCAAAGTGCTGGGTGCAAAGTGCCAGGGCTGGGTGCAAAGTGCTGGGTGCAAAGTGCTGGGTGCAAAGTGCTGGGTGCAAAGTGCAAAGTGCTGGGGCAAAGTTTCTTGAACAGTAATAGTCCACCTCTTTTCAGAATGTTTGGGGTTATTTTGTTTCATAAATATTGTGTTTGGGTTCTTGTACTTTGAAAATATTGTTTTTTATTACATCATAACAAAATAAGAATGTTAATGTAAATTTTAAGTTGTTTTTTAACATCCAGTTCATTAAATTCTTTTAAATAAATGAAAAATTTGCATATTGTTTTTTTTATCCGATTAATCGATTAATCGAAAAAATAATCGGCCGATTAATCGATTATTAAAATAATCGTTAGTTGCAGCCCTAGTATTTTCTAAGGCAATTTGGTCAGATTTGGTTTCTCAATATGGTTTTATGGAGTCTCTTGGTACGCAGACAAACATACAAAAAGGTCATTAACCATATATAATAACCTTTTTTTTTTATACAACACACAAAGCCAGTAAACTCCCGCAATGTCCAGTTTTACTGTGTGTCCAAGAGTTTATATAAAAAAGTGCTGCCCCCCTTCCTGTTGTAATACCCAGCAGATGGCACAGAAGGCTGGGTGGGGGAGGCGACGGCGGCGGAAGATTATTTTTTGTTTATTATTATTGTTTACTATGTAGATCAGACCCCTACATGAAGCCTCCAGCGTTCCCTGGAGTACAGGCTCGTAAAAACGCGTACTCGCTGTCTCATGTTCGCACAGGTCACATTGCAGCCCCGGCTCCCCGCTTCCTGTGACCGCTGTGACTTGAGCTGTAAAGTGGGGATGCTTTATCATCCTGTCACATCCTAGCTCGTCTGGCAGACCTCCAGCAACGAAAGAGCTGCCTCTAAAAATAGCTCCTCTGCTGGAGTTTGTTTCCCCCACTGGGATATGACAGCATCAGCTAGGTCATGCCAAGCTGTCACTCTCCTGAAATGCTTTTATTCACATTGCCCTAATTACAAAGGTACTATGGAGAGTCCCGCAGGCAGGTCGCGGGATGCCACCCTATGCCACCTCACTAATCTATTTCATGGATTTTTACTGCTGAGTGTTAAGCATTAAAGCTTCATCAGCGCTTAGTAGCACGCTCTTGAATTAATGGCTTCCTTTTAAAGTCAGTGATAATTGGAACCGATGCTCCAGTGACATGCATCACAGTGATATCATTATTGGCTATGGTGTAAACGCACCCCAACTCATATTCACAAAAAATACCATACTTAACGTGTGTAATCTTGTAGCCGCTATGTAAGCAGGGGAGGGCTGTCACCTTTTGGCCAAGGTGGCTAGTAAAGCTAAAATCTCCATACATGCACACTCACACTTGGGGCTTGATTTCAGCCCTACTCACACTACTAATATGGGGCGGGTAACGCTGCATTACATGACCCCACTGAGCTCCTGCCTCCCATAGCTGGCAAGCCCTCTTTAAAGAATTTGGACCGGCTCAGAGGGCAATTGCCCCCTGTCCCCTGACGCCAGCCCATCCATGTATATGTTAGATGATAAGCTTTCTCCTTCTGTAACATTATTGTGCTTCTTTATATTATTGTTAATATTTTAATGTTAATTTTATGTTCTATTTAATAGCATTGGCTGCAATTGTATGTATACCCTTTTGCAAAGATTGTTATTGATCATATATGTTCTATACTACTATATTGTTAAACTACCAGGAACATCAGTTCACACTATGTAAATGTATTAATTATGGACTGCAAAAGTCAATTTAAATTGTGCTAAATAAATTAGGAGAATGGAACACCTTAGTTATTAAGAAAGGCTAGATCAGTAAATTTTGTGTACATTGAGAAAAAGAATTATCTTAGAGGGGATATGATAGGATTATACAAACACATACAGGGACAGTATGTCTGATGACCTGTTTCTTTAATAGCACTGTACAAAGAACATGACATCTTCTCTTCACACTTGAAGAAAGGAGGTTTTACTTAAAGATGTGGAATTCGTTACCCGCAGACGTGATATCAAATTCAATAGATGCCTTTAAATACGGGCTTGACATTTTAGCAAAGATACACAGAAATAATTGATTATAAGGACAGGGTTCATTAGTGCTTGTTGATCCAGCGAGAAATCAGATTGACATTTTGGAGTCCAGCAGGAGTTTTTTTGCCCCTTTTGAGGCACATTTGGAAATTCATTGTGGGTTTTTGCCTTCTTCTGGATCAACAGCAAGGTTGGTGGCCATGATGGACTTGTCTTTTCATGTTATGAAATGTTATGGGGTCTCCATTTAGGATTCTGGATATGCTGGTGACTATACTAAAGTAAGGTGTAATCAGGTCAGCTGTAATGCCATTAACAGCTCCGCTTTTCTCTAGATGTACATGTTTTTTGTGTCTTTTAGTTGAAGCTGATACCTTTTTATTGGGTCAATGTAGAAGGAGATGTAGAGTAAAATATGCCTTTGGCACTTCAGAGATTTCTTCTTCTAGGGTACCAAAAGTATGACTCCATCATTTTCTGCATCGGCTCAATGAAGGGTACAAACATTGTCTAAAAAATCCTTTCTTCTCTTTCACCAGTATAGCTGCTTTCCTTTGACGGTGAAGATGTAGTGGGCTGTTTTGAGATCAGAGTGCATTATTTATGGAACTGTTGACTGCTGGAATAATGGAACGTTTGTGGCAAAGGTTGATGAGAAACGTTTAGAAGGGTGCGTTAGAGGAGGCCGTATATTTCCCAGTTCAAGTCTGTAGTCCAGTGCAATCCGTTTCCAACAGGTTTTCCAGTGACATGCGTCACCGCAATATCTGAAATAAAAGGACAATGAATGTTGTGCACAATCTGATGTTAATGTTACCAAATCATTTTTAATGAAGTGTTTCTTTAAACATCCTATAACAATAATTGGCCGGTACTGGATACACAGACTCTTAGAACTATTTGCCAAGACACTTCTCCCACTGTTGACATCTTAAGCTAATAATATTTAAATTAAAATGAAACATTTATAAAACCCAGAGGCAAGGATAGCAACCAGCCCTTTAATCTTAAAATGTTAACATGCTTCGCTTGTTCAGCTCCTGTTTATAAAGAAGGCCGTCCGTAAGCATTCTAGCACCAGCTTATCGGATGACCTGGATGAAGAGGCAATGCTGTAGGACATTTTGTTTCCATAGGGAAGCTGCTTATCATGTTTTATAGGTGTTGTTTTAAGATGAAGGACGACTTGAAAAGGGTAAACAACCTAATTACTGTGTTTCCCACACTAACAGTTATGGCAGAGCATCCTCCAGTTCTAAACAAGGCACTAGACCTTAGCGGTTCCCATCTTTAAAGTCTTGGGTCCTCCAGCAGGACATAGACCTCTCTAACATACCACGTCCTGTTATTCTTTGCAAGGTGACCATGGATTCTGGGCATGTCTCAATACTATTCGATCTGTCACTGGCCCGTTATGAAGTGTGAGCTCAGATGGTTCAGGCTGGGACTGACTCATACGCCATATCCTTAGAGCCTGGTCTGTCAACAAAGTTTGATGACTGGAACTGTCACCTCCACCTCCTGAGTTTGGCATTTATATAAACACCTGCAGCTCTGCATACAGGAAGCCTGCTGTCACATACAGATATAATCACATGCAGTCTGTTGCTAAGGATACACGGAATATTTCAGTTGTTCTCTGCCTTTCCATTTCTGCCTGAGATTATGCATATCACCTCGTTACGGCTTTGAGTTGGTTATTCCAGCTTTTTGTGGCCGGTTCATGAAGGTGGTGTCATGAAATTTAAGGACACCACCATCCCGTCGTGTGCATCCTCACCAATGTTCTCTAGCTAGCTGGGAGAATGTGTCGGGAGGACACGAATGTGTCATGTAAGTTTCTGTAAAATATTATATAGTCCGTATAGCTATAAAATACATAATAATGTATAGGTGTTTTTTCTGCACATACTTCTGGTGCCCGTTAAACCCACATTTTTATTTTTTTAGACTGAAAGAGCAGGGAACTCGACACATTTTTTTTCCAGATTGTTACCCAATGAATTCTTGTTGGGTTTACCCATTTACCAGCACTGTGGAATGTGATCTGGAATGTGATGGGGCTTTATAAATCCATAAATAAGGTACGGAGAGGTTGAGTCTGGTAGAAGCTATCCATCAGAGCTGATTATGATGCCCATAATGTCTGTCTGCTTGCCAGGTAGAGTAAGAAAAACATTGAGGCTGGCCAGACAAATGGTTTTCTCCGTGGGCTTTATATGGGCAGTGCCTGGCTTTTATCGCCTATGAAATCTAAGTGGATAATGTGTTGATAACTTTATTTCAACTGCTCGCTTGGAATAAAAAAAAAAAGAGAACTGAAGCCGGAATCAATAATAGAATAATAGTAGGAGAATATGTGTGTTATTTTCTAGTATTTGATTAGGGAATCTTCTAACAATTGGCTTGTCTGGTGATGTTAAATGCTGTTCCATTGTGGCACAATACATGCTTGCTAACTTCACCTCTCTATTATGGATGGCTGTAAGAATTTAGTGAGCAATCCAGTTAATCCCTTTCCCTGTTCATACTTCTATGGAAACTGTAAGCATAACAGAAAAAAGGAGTAACCTAATTTCCCCTGCTTATAGTTTATACAAGCCTTTCCCTGAACTCTGCACTTGGATACAGGAGGCTTTTAAGGTCAGTGAAGCAAGTGCTGAATGAATGTGGGAGAAAGAGATAAACTGTTACGTGAAGGGGTAATTCATCGGAATGCTTACATCATCTTCATGGTCACGTGTGCTAAAAGAATGGTTCATAATGTTTTAATATTTCTTAATATGCCAGGTTGTGTAATGTGGGACATTACCATACCTTTCATGATGCCCAAAACTTACACTATATGGACAAAAGTATTGGTACACCTTAACCTTACACCAACAGGGGCTTTTGTGACATTGCAATCTCTGTTCCAATTCATCCCAAAGGTGTTGGATGGGGTTGAGGTCAGGGCTCTGCGGGCCAGTGAAGTTCTTTCACATCAAACTCATCCAACCATCTATTTCTGGACCTTGCTTTGTGCACTGGGTACAGTCACGCTGGAATAGAAAAGGGCCTTCCCCAAACTGCTCCCCCAACATTGGAAGCATAGCATTGTCCAAAATGTCTTGGTATGCTGAAGGGCACATATACCATATGTGTATACACACACTTTAGGCCACCCTGGTATAATACGCTCGCTTCCATTTCCCGTGCGGAGTGATCGGTGTATTGTAATACTCATGGCTAAAATATAAAGAGATTTTTTTGTTTTCGAACATCATGGTTTTGTTGCAACATCAGTCTCTGCCTAGGGCATGTCTGCCGTTCTATCATACTAAGTATTGGCTTCCCAACATAAGGATTCTCATTTAACCCCCAAGACGTATTATTGGAATGCCCTGGCTCAGTGTATCTATTTATACTGGTGTTGGCTCAGCCAGGAACATATTGTTGAGTCCTGTAGACTTCAGTCTATTTAGTGAATCTGTTTTTAGATCAGACAGAAAAAAAATATGTTGCTTTATTAGTATGAGTATGTATTGGTGTATGAGTCCCACTAAAGACTCTATCTGAAGGAGAGACCTGTGAGGTCCCGGAAAAGCTTTTGTAGCTTTAAATCTTTTTTCTATGTTGGCCCAATAGATGGCCATAGACTATTTACTCTTAGGCTCATTTAGCTATGTCAGCTTTCCTTATCTGGAATGCCAGTGTAATGAATGGGCAGACTTATATTCAGTTTTAATCTAAAATGTTTCTTTTGCCCTAAAAAAAGAGAAAACCAGTGTGGCTACGTGTCTGTGTGCGCACACCTCCTTGTGTCTTTTTCTTGAGCGTGCACGTCTGAGTAAAACGTGTAATGTGAGTGAAATGAGAAGCCGCGTGAGCTTTATTTTCTTCCCGCTACTCCATCACTTCTGCATAGAGAGTAAATGTTATGACACGCTCCTATAAAAGCTAATTATAATCACTTCTGTCTGCTGTGTTTTTTAATCGCAGTGAGTACTAAAATTGCTGTGTTTGTGACAGAATTGTTGTTTGCGTGTATGCCGTGCGCGCTGATAGGTGTCCTGTGTATACATTATTGAAGTCATTCAGCAGGTAGCAGTCTTTCTACGTTGTTGCACGTCTGCTAGCAGGGGCTACTTTATACTTAGAAACGGCCTTTTATTTTTCTTTTAAATCATTTTGCTTTTTAGGTTTCTTATCACTCTTATGTTAATTGGAATATGCTTTCTTAAACCTGAGATGGCATTTTGTACCCAAAGACCTAGGACCATTTGGACACTTGTCATGCAACCATTTGGCCACCACTGACTCCGAGGTTAGCCGTAGTGGGTTTTGTTCGCCAACACTTTTGTGTTCCTTAGCATTTTGTACGCAGGTTACAACTGCAAAAATAACTCCACTAAAACATATTCAGCCAATTCATCATTTTATGGGATTACCCCAAATGCATAGACTTTTTATGTTTTATGCCAGAACCAGAATATGCCCGTTAGTTACCACTTGTAAAAACTTTTTGGGATGATTTACTTTCTCTCCTAGTTGTTTCAGGAAGTTTTCTTTATGTGGTCCTTTTTTGGGGTCTATCGGGGTAATGCTTTATTTTGGTTGGGTTTGTTGTTCATGTCCGAAAAAAAAGTGTCAGCTCTTCCAGTCATAAAGTAGATTCTGAGGCAGGATAAAATAATGAAATAAAGCTGAGCGGTTTAAAAAATATTTAAACTAGGAGCAGACTTTAATGTCATAATGTTAGCAGATTTATCTGCATGTGTTGGAATTAGATAATATTGTGAGATATACAGCCCTCCTTTGCCAAGTTTAAACGTTTATAGCAATACTACAGTTGTGTGAAAAAGTATTTTCTGCATATTCTTCATTCTGATTTATGGTCAGATCACCAATGTTTGGGGCTCCTTTATGCTGTCTCGATATTCTTGGTAAACAAACATGCAATGTTAATGTTTCACTGTACTGTTTTCTCAACCCAGTGAACCAGATTATAAGGGTGTTTGAAGACCTTGGTAAACAGTTGGCTTTTATTTGGGCCAGCCCTAGCTGTTGTTCCAAAATCCCTTAAACAGCCAGATGTAAAATTATCTAGAAAGTCACAAAGGACACCTTAGGACATCATTGTTTGACCACCGCAAAAGGTCGGTACGCAACATCTGCAAGACACTGGGACTGAGCAAATCTGGCACTTATGGCAAGGCAAAAACCGCTTCCCTCTAAGAAGAACATGAAAACAAGGAAATGAGTTAAAAGTGGAACTTTTGGCGTGACATTGGCCGGATAAGGACTGATGAAAAGCAAATACTGTATTCCACATTTAGAACCCTATGCCACAAATCTAGCGTGGTGCTGGAAGCGTGGGAATGCTTTGCTGAATCTGACTGTTATGTTCCATTAGATGTCAGGCCGTCTCTCATCAGCTGAAGAGCAAATGGGTCGTTCAGAAAGATAGGGATCAGAAACTCAATCAAGAATGGATAAGGAACAAAGAGTGGAACATTTTGGAATGACCTATTAGGTCCGTACCTAAATCCCATTGAGATATTTTGGAAGCTCCTGAAAACAAGCAGTTCATGTTCAAAGCCCAACAATGATTGGGAGTTAAAGCATTTCTACATGGAGAAATGGGCCAAATATCCTCCTCATCACGTTGGGGATTTGTAGTTTAACTTAAATGGATTTGGGCTAAAATTGCTATAATGCCCAATGCTAATGTTAGGTGTGAAGGAATTTATCGGAGGAAGCTGTCATGGCTTTAAGCTGATTCATTTATTGAAATTAGATTTTTCCTTTTGTTTGCCAGTTAGTGGAGTTATTTAAGAGATTATTAGTTTAAAACCTTAGCCCCATGAGAGCTGAGCTCAATGGAAGCCAATATCGGGGCAACATTATCTAAATGTTTCCTGTCCTGAAATTTTTTTAGAAATTCCATGTAAGGCTGTTTTTTTTCTTTACATATATTGATTATTTGGATAGCTAAATGCAGTTAAATAGACGTGTGTATTTAATGTAGTGCAGAGAATTCAGAATAGTATTGTTCCTCTGATTTTCCAAACCTTAACAATTTCACATAAAGTTAGTGGTCAAAGATCTGTATTGTGGTATTTATACCTATTCTGGTGCCAAGATGCTGAGATGTTCTTTAGAGAACTAGAAACCAACTCCAAAAAGTCAGCGGCCAAGGAATATATCATAAAAATACATTTTGTGTTTTTTTTTAAACTTATTCACTTAAATAGTTTTAGGAGTCTTTAAAATGGCCTCTTATCTTCCACCGGTGATTTGTGACTTCATCTCAATTCCCAGCAGAGGAATTTTAATATAAAAGAAGAAGCAGTAAAGATCCATTATGCAATGTTTGTCAGAGTATTCAATAATGGATGGTACAGAGCTTGCTTCATAATTAATGTTTGGTATCATTAATCCTTATTCCCTTCAGCACTGTACCGGCCAGAATAAAATGACTCTCGTTTCCATGGTTCGTTTGGTACAAGAGGAGAAAGCCTGGCTTCTTTAAATGAACCGACGCATCCAATATGTTCCTTGTCTGCGATGTTTAGTATGCCTTTAGAAGCAGAAGTAGTTTAGCTTTTTGTTCGGGCTGCTCTTAATGTGCAAACCTAGTTACTAGGGATCTTTCGGTAATTTAAGGTTCTGTGTAAGGTGGTTGTATTCAAGCACACTCTTCCAAAGCCGATGACTGACGGGGTTCCGGTTCTGTGTCTCGGTTCTCTGAGTCTATGAAGCCGGTTCCGCTAAAATCCCAGGTATGCCAATTATCTTTGCTCCGTCTTGTTGTTAATAAAGTAGTTGAGTTTGCCGCAGGGGTGCAATTTCATCTCTCCAAACTCATCCGCTATGAAAAGGCCAATTCCAGTGATCTTCTACCTGAAAGACGAGCAGAGTTATGCGTAGTTCAGTAAGGTGACTTTCACAAAATTGCATTGATTAACTGTGCTAATAATAGGCCAGGAAAGCAGTATTTCCTTGTTTTGTGATAAATCAGGTCGTCTTGTAGTTCTCAGTTTCGCTTGGTTAATTTTCAGTTCTGTAATCCCTTACAAATTAGTAGATTAGGACTAGACTAGACATGAGACGCTGCGCTCTGAAAGATTGCTTCCCCGTGGTCCTGGGAATTATCTTTTATTGACTGTTTTGAGTATTTGCTTTATGGATCTTTCTATTACAACGTAACGCAGTTTTCGATATTACTTTGTTGGGGTACATGGATATATCTGCAAACACTTACTAAAACAAACAACGCACCACATTTGTAAGCGGCCGTTACCTCCAAGCCACGGCGTTCAATGTTTAGTCAAACACTAGATTAGGTAAAAACAGGGCTACTCGCTAGCCAAAGCAAATCAGCCAAGATTTGTATCGTCTCATTAGAAATGAACAGGTGTGTGATTAATAATTTTGTAAAGGAGACGTATGCATGCTTTGATGTATCGTCTGTTCTGCGTGCGCTTCCTGTTCTGTAATGTGCTGCTGTCCATTCACGCAGCGGCAGCATGAGAAGAATGTTCTCCTTCTGTTATGACAATTGTGCTTTTTTTTGTTGTTTACTTTTCAGACAAGTATCAAAGAAGGATTATTACTGAAGCAAACCAGTTCATTTCAGAGATGGAAAAAACGCTATTTTAAGCTGAGGGGCAGAACCCTTTACTATGCCAAGGATTCAAAGGTAGGATAATTGACACAAATTCTTAAACATTTGCTATTATTATTGCCTGTAAAAGTACCATTTTTCTTAACATGTTTTTGTCACCTTCGTCTAGAGTTGTTTAATGTATAAAAACATAATCTTAACAACCTCCCTATTATCTTGATTGTGTTCAGTAGTGAAAAAGCAGATTTATTAACGTTCTTCTTAGATTATTAGATGTTGATCTGATAGGGCAAAATCAAATCAAATTGAAATCTCTGATGAAGTGCATAGCGGAAACCAATAGATTAGATGTGACAATGAGTGCGCAGTTGAGTTTAAGGTTCTAAGCAGCGTTTATGGTCTGGATTGATGGTAACTCTCCAATGACTACATGAAGGATATAACTTTTTACCCTTCTGTGATATCATGTATCACACCACTGCCTGGCCTATTTAACTCACTTTCTGCATGTGAGGCCCCCCTGGAACGCTCACCAAGCCAGTGCTGCATCTGACTGGCAGTACCGTATTGGCTCGGATATAGGCCGCACCCGAATATAGGCCGCACCCTAAAAGTTTGGTGCTTTTTTAAAGAAAAAGTTTTGTAATAGATATGCTGCCACTCTGTCCCCCCCCGATATGCTGCCACTCTGCCCCCCCCCCGAGATATGCTGCCACTCTGTACCCCCCCACACCACTTACCAGAGCAGACTCCCGGGTGTCTTGCGGGGCCGGAGGGGGACATCTACGCAATATGCGTATACAACTCCCGGTGCTGGCACTCAGCGGATGTGCCGGCACCGGAAGTTGTATGCGCATATTGCGTAGATGTCCCCAGCCGGCCCCTCAAGACACCCGGGAGTCTGCTCTGGTAAGTCTTGGGGCCAGAGGTAAAATGCATCGTGCAGACGTTCACCGGCGATGCGCGTAAGCAACCTCCGCTGCAGTTTACTTTAACAATCTCCCTTGCTGGGACTCCCCCCGTGGGAACTCCCGGCAAGGGAGATTGTTAAAGCAGCGTGGGAAGTGCTGGCAGGGGAGGCTGTCTCAGCATATCAGAGAGTAGGATGCAGGTCCCCTGCACCGCTGCGGGGGATCTGTATCCTAACCCCGCTGCCTGCCCGGCGCCCGGAACTGCATGTCCCGGGCGTCGGGCGCTAGACCCCGAATATAGTCTTTAAAGTGGGGGGAAAAAGTGTGGCCTATATTCGGGCCAATACGGTATATCGTGTGGCAGGCAACGTGTTCAGCAGGACCCACAATGCATTTGCAAGGAGGACACCACATAAATTTAAAGTGGATATGATGGCTGGAGTCTTCCTTTAATGTTGGTGGTCCTCGAACATGATGGTGGTTCAGAGATTCTTGTGGGCTTGATTTTTCGTGGGTATGAATTATTTTCAACCAAGAGGCTACAAATAGGCTTACAGCATTCAGTGCTCCAAAACACAGAGAACCAGCACATTTTTCTTTTTTCAAAAGTTTTTTTTTTTTTTTTTTTTTTTTTTTTTTTTAGTATCGCTTTATGCTACTCCTATGGGAAATGCTATTTTGGCACAACAATCGCATATTACCACACACACAGTACTTGGGACACAGTGTTTTTATTTAAGACAGAAATCCACACTATTTTTATTCTCGCTGTTTGACGTCAAAGAGTGCTGCAGAACTAAATTTCAGCACGGTTACACGGTTTCCCACTATTAAACCAAATAAGGTTGTTAAAACAGAAGTTGGTTTTGTGTGTGACGGTGGCGGGGATGATGCAGTCCCTAAAAATACAAATGTCTGGCAGTGTAAAGGCTACTTTGTATTTCATCTGCTCAAAATTATCACATTGTAATGATCTATCTGCAAATATCTGGTTGATGGGATCATAATGCAGAATATAAATGGTTTATGTGTGTGGTATTGGATTTTATGCCCATATCCAGAGGCAACATGATTTTCAAACTAATTCAAATTCAGTGTTGAGCAAACATTAGTGATGTTTGCCAGTCAGAGGAAAAACATTAGTAATTCACAGAATGCTGCGTGTTAAAGTCCTCCATATTTTAACATAGCGTTGATTGTCTGCCAGAAACCCTTGCCGCCACACCTCTCTGCAAGATAACTCTCTTAAAGAAATGCTTCAGCCATCATATGCACTTTATTGCTTCCATTGTGTCCCTTTTGCAAATGTGTGGGGCTTGAACAGAATCCCCCCCTCTCAGTTATTTTTTTGCGCAAGGTATGTGCTTGTATTCTTGCATGTGAACGGTACTACTGATGGGGGTAGGGACCGAACCCAATTTGCATGTGTGGAAAGCACTCCCATTAATTTTAATGGGAGTATTTTCCTTCCACTGATTGCCTACTTGAAGTAGTCAATCGGTGTCAAGAATCATCAGACCACAGCTTTAAGGCTGCAGGTTCTACCTCAATTAAGTGCTTAGTTATTTAAATTTTTGGTGAAGTGTCAGTAAACTGTCCCTATTGAACTTTTTATGTATAAAGGGGCAGCAATAAAAAAAAATTTCAGGACGTGCATTTGAATGTGTTTTTTTTAATCTTTTTTTTTTATTATTTTATTTTTTTCCTTATTGCACACAAAGGGAATTCTACTTGGCAGCCAGTCATATGCCACACTGCATTCTTTGAAATGTAAAAATAACCTTAGGTAGAAGCAGCTCAACTTAACTAATCACAATGTGATTAGTAAAATAAATACAAAAAATAAATAAAAATGTCCGAAAAAAATAAAACAAAAAATGTGGTAAGATGTAAAAATAGCTCCCCAGTGATTTTACCATCAGGGGTACCATCCAATTCCATCAAAATGTAACAAAATAAAAAAAAGGTTTTATTTTTGTGAGCATGTCCTAATGTTAGCACTATATCTTCACAAATATCCTGGCATGGAAAGAGTTAAAATAATGCCATTTGAAATACCCATGGTGTGTCTAGTTTTCAAAAGTGTATGGAGTAAATCTTATTGGCCGGGTTCAAAGATGTCTCACATTGGACATGGGTACAAACTGATTCCAAAGACAAACACACATCTCTAAAACAACCCAACTAACAGAGGTGGTAAAATTGTACTCAGGAGATGTTGCTGAATACATAATTGGGATGTTTGGCTGTGGCATATACCAGAGACTGTAAATTCATACTTGAAATGTGTATGGGGAGAAAAACACAAAAAATACTACCACAGACTTTTTCTTAAATTTTCACAATATTTTATAAGTTGATATGAAAAGAATTGTATTTAAAGAAAGGCCTCTTGTCATGGATGAAAGCAATATATCGTTTATGGGAGCACCTCAGAAATATTAAAACAGACATTTTCACAATGGGTTCAAAAAATTAAAAAGAGCGCTGTCTTTAGTCTTTTGTGGTTAATTTCTGTTATTTTTATTTATATGGTATTTTTAATTGTGGTGATGCCACTGCACTGACATAGCTCTCCTTTTTGTAACACATAAAATTAGAGATTTTAAGACCATAACTATGGCTGGATAGTTGCTTGTAAAATATATATTTGCAATTTGCAAAAATTGCTTTATTTTATGAACATAAACTTCATTATATGAGAGATATACAATAAAAAAAAAAATAGTAACAGCTTAATTGGTTGGTAGTGGAGGTTCTGACCTAGGATTTCTCTACCTCTCTTCTCTGGAGACTGACACATGTGATAATGTTATGTGAACAATAAGATGAGTTTGTAATCATCAAATGTATTTCTTCTCTTTTCGTCAGTCTCTAATATTTGACGAGGTTGACCTGTCAGATGCCAGCGTAGCTGAATCAAGCACAAAAAATGTCAACAACAGCTTCACGGTAAGATGAAACTGATAAATGTGGGAGACAACCGGTGAAAATACCCAGCTTGTTTGTTTAGAGTGCAGATTAGTTTGGGTATATATGTGTATGCCTATGGATGAATATAGCTATATGTAGTGTATGAAGCAAACAACATTTCATGAGTTAGTTGCATACCTGGGAAGAAAAAGTGAACCCTGTGGAATTACCAGCATGTATGTATGTATTTCTTTTAAAATATGATATCTTCATCTATGTTACAATAATGAACAGTTTGTTTAAATTAATAATGTACAAATTGCCATTTAATAATAAATAATTATTACTATTTAAACTTATTTAAACTTCCACAGTATGGAACAAAGTATATGAACCCCTAGGCCTAGGCTAATCACTTCAACAAAATCTTAATTGGAGGCAGGATTTGTCAAACCTGATTTCCAATTAATGAAACTGAATTGGAGATGTGTTTTAGGGCTACTTTGACATAAAAAACATACTCATATAAAAAGTAGCCTATACTTCCATGTTTTATGTGTAATCTAAAACATAACTACTGTATTTGCTCGATTATAAGACGACCCTGATTATAAGACGACCCCCCAAAATCTGAATATTAATTTAGGAAAAAAAGAAAAAGCCTGAATATAAGTCGACCCTATAGGAAAAAAGTTTTACCAGTAAATGTTAATTCATGTAAACTATGTGAACTATTTTGTTTTTTAATAAAAGCTATGATTGAGAAAAATATTTTGTTTTTAATTCCTTTTATTTTCCAACCTGCCCCCCAGTTATGCACATCTGCCCCCAGGCTTGTCACTCTGTCCCATAAATGCCTTAAAACCCCTATATGCCACCCTGCCCCATGATATACCGTATTTGCTCGATTATAAGACGACCCGATTATAAGACGACCCCCCAAAATCAAAATATTAATTTAGGAAAAAAACAAAAAGCCTGAATATAAGACGACCCTATAGGAAAAAAAGTTTTACCAGTAAATATTAATTCATGTAAATATATTTTTTACATTTCCTTTTACCGTATTTGCTCGATTATAAGACGAGGTTTTTTTCAGAGCAAATGCTCTGAAAAATACCCCTCGTCTTATAATCGGGGTCGTCTTCTAATCAGACCTCAAATAGAGGTCTGATTAGGAGACTAAGATCCAGATCCCCCGCACCGCTGCAGGGGACCTGGATCCTCCTGTCGTCGCCCCCCCCCCCCCCACACACACACACTTACCGGTGCTTCCGGAGGTGAAGTTGGCAGCGGGGGTTTGTATGCGTCCGTCGCAAATACCTTCCCCGACTGTCAGAGATCAGAGTTCAAGAGTTCCTGATCTCTGACAGCCGGGGAAGGTATTTGCGACGGACGCATACAAACCCCCGCTGCCAACTCCACCTCCTTCCGGCTGCCGCGGAATGAGACGTCAACCCGCTGCCCCGGCAATACAGCAGGAAATTGGAAGCACCGGTAAGTAAGTAAGTGTGTGTGTGTGTGTGTGTGTGTGTGTGTGTGTGTAGGGCATTTCTGGAATGCCTTACACCCCTATATGCCACTCTGGCACTTAGGGGGTTTAAAGGCATATTATGGGGCAGAGTGGCATATAGGGAGGTATAAGGCATTTCAGGAGGCAGAGTGGCGTTAAGGGGGCATTTAATAGTGCACTCTGCCTCCTGAAATGCCTTATACCTCCCTATATGCCACTCTGCCCCATAATATGCCTTTTAACCCCCTAAATGCCAGAGTGGCATATAGGGGTATAAGGCATTTCTGGAGGCAGAGTGCTCTATATAATGCCTTTTAACTCCCTTAATGCCACTCTGCCTCCTGGAATGCCTTATACCTCCCTATATGCCACTCTGCCCCATAATATGCATTTTAACCCCCTAAATGCCAGAATGGGATATAGGGGTATAAGGCATTTCTGGAGGCAGAGTGGCACATAGGGGGTCAAAAGGCATACCATGGGGCACAGTGGCATATAGAGGGTTAAAAGGCATATCATGGGCCACAGTGCCATATTGGTGTGGCAAGCCTGGGGGCAGATGTGCGTAACTGGGGGACAGGTTGGAAAATACAAGAAATAAAAACAAAAAAAAAATATTTTTCTCAATCATAGCTTTTATTAAAAAAAATAGTTTACATGAATTAACATTTACTGGTAAAACTTTTTTCCTTTAGGGTCGTCTTATATTCAGGCTTTTTCTTTTTTTCCTAAGTTAATATTCAGAATTTGGGGGGTCGTCTTATAATCAGGGTCGTCTTATAATCGAGCAAATACGGTATTTGCCAACCTGCCCCCCCCCAGTTATGCCACTCTGGCCCCAGAAATGCTTTATACCCCCCTATTTGCCACTCTGCCCCATGATATGCCTTATACCCCTATATGCCACTCTGGCATATAGGGGGTTAAAAGGCATATCATGGGGCTGAGTGGCATATAGCGGGTTAAAATGCATTTCTGGAGGTGTATATGCATATCATGGGGCTGAGTGGCATATAGGGGGTTAAAATGCATTTCTGGAGGTCCAGAAATGCATTTTAACCCCCTATATGCCACTCAGCCCCATGATATGCCTTTTAACCCAGCATGTACTGGCTGCCTTGGCTTGATAGGAGTGTGATTGCTGCTAACAGCAATCACACTCCTATCAAGCCAAGGCAGCCAGTACATGCTGGAACCTGGGGATGATAGTAGTGGGATTACAGCCTCCCTATGCCATGCTACAACCCCCACCCCCTTACACATCCATGCTATCACACACAAACACACATTCACAAACATTTAAATACTCATTCATTCCATTAATCACACATACTTCACACATTAATCACACATACTTACCCAAAAACCCTCCCCCACCCCCTTACCTGAACTGCAGATCTCTCACTCGAAGACTTCTGCAGGGGACCGGCTGTACCAGCAACTTCTCTGGCCCCGCCCCCAGAGGAGGGAGGGGGAGATAGAGTTCTGTGAGGAAGCTACAAGCTTCCTGTCCTCCTGCTTCTAACGGAAGAGACGCTAATCGCGACCGGTAAGCAGCATGGCCCCAGCCATTTTTTTGGGGTCTGATTAGAAGACGACCCCGATTTATAAGACGAGGGGTATTTTTCAGAGCATTTGCTCTGGAAAAAACCTCGTCTTATAATCGAGCAAATACGGTACCTTTTAACCCTCTAAATGCCACTGTGTCCCTTGAAATGCCTTTTAACCCTCTATATGCCACTGTGCTCCATGATATGCCTTTTGACCCCCTATGTGCCACTCATATTATGGGGCAGAGTGGCATATAGGGAGGTATAAGGCATTTCAGGAGGCAGAGTGGCGTATAGAGGGTTAAAAGGCATTTCTGGAGGCAGAGTGGCATTAAGGGGGTTAAAAGGCATCTCATACAGCACTCTGCCTACAGAAATGCCTTATGCCCCCCATTTACCCCCCCCCCAAAAAAAAACTTACCGGTGCTTCTGACTCCTGGTGTGATGTCCGGGCAGCGTGTAGACGTCTACGCGATTCGTGTAGGCAACTTCTGCTGCAGCCGGAAGGAGGTGCGGTTAGCAGCGGGGGTTGTCTGCATCCATCGTGCATACCTTCCTCTGCAGTGCTGCGGGGGATCTGGATCTTAGTCTCATAGTCAGATCTTTGAGGTCTGATTATAAGACGACCCCGATTATAAGACGAGGGGTATTTTTCAGACCATTTGCTCTGAAAAAAACCTTGTCTTAAAATCAAACAAATACAGTAGTTTCCCTTCCCTACCAATAACTTTTCCATCTTAAATTAGGTGATTTGATTTTCAATAACTCTCAGTTGTAAATAATTGAAATGTTTAAGCCTTGATGTTTTACCAATACTTACTGTTTTTGGAATAGTGAAGTTGGTGACGTGATGATTTTCAAAACAACAAAAAACACATTTTCACAGATTTCCCTTTTAACGTTGTATTTGCACTAAAATATCAAGGTTATGTCAGTTAATGTGATGGGACCTTAAAGAGACATTACTTGAGCCGTGAGTAATTATGAATAATAACAGATGCCTACTCTTAACCCTCAATTACAAAATCTTGGTTTCAATTATTGGGGAATTTATTTGTGAACAAAATAATAATTTGTAGTAATGAATGTAAAGTGCCTGGTAGGTCTTACCATGTGAACATACGCATACCCATATTCAGTCTAATATATTGGTAATTTATTTTTTATATGCTCTGATGTCATTGTCAACAGTCTCTCATTTGGTTTTAAGATGTTGACTTTCTTTAGAGACTTAATTATTGTTTGGGGGGGGGGAACAGATGGTCCTATAACATCTTCCCTCCCTGCCAGTTCGGTGGTGAAGATGCCACAGAACCGCATATGTTACTGTGTGATGGCAGACAGGATATTTTTGGCACTGAGCAGATTGGATAAGAAATTGAGTCTTCGTGACATCAGCTGGACTGATTTAAGTTATATTTATTCATTTATTTTCAACAAGCAGTAAACACATTCATTGGAAAATCAAGAACTTCAGGCATCAAATACATAGTCATGCATTGTTTAGTTGATGAGATGTCTTTCTCGTTTACCTCCTTCTCTGGAGTTCTGTACTGAAATGGGGAAATATTAAGATGTACACTTCTTAGCATCTGTATGATTGGCTTTTGCTATATTACCATTACTTTTTTAATGGGTGCCTCATCTCTTACTAACTTGACTGGGAGTCAACTAACCATGTGCAAGAAGCTGATATACTGACTCTTTATGCCGAGGCAACCCGAGAGGAGTTCAGTTGTTTACTGATTTTTAATGTGTATATATTTGCTTATAATCCGTAAGATTTTTTATCCCATTGTTCCCATTCTGTCCTTTTGTTAAGTTGCTGATTGATGTAGATTGGATCAGGCAGCCTTTGTAAGGATGGGTAAATGAACGGGAGAGAACTCTAGGATGTAGGAAACGGTTTACATAATGGTGTCTCTGCATTAAAAGAGACAGCTGGGTAGAGCCACTGTTGTGACCATGACTGACTAGGTATGTAAGTTTATTTTGGGGGAGCACAAATAGGTGAGCTTCTTGAACACTTGTTTTACTTAAATGCAACATGGGGTATTTATAGTAGTGGGAAATGAAACTAATTACTACTAAACACTATTCCTCTTTTAAAATAGTTCAGCCACCTTGTATGAACCAAACCAACATCAGAAACTGTTGTTAACCTCACAATATATATATAATGTGTGTGTATGTATATGTGTGTGTGTATATATATATATATATAAAATAATATATTGTGAGCTGGGATCATATAACCACACAGTTTTAGGGTTGGAAATACCACACAAGGTTGTATCACTTTAGGAATTATAGTCCTTTTTATTAAAAGGTCCAGCAAACAAAACATAAATATAAAACAAACAAAAGAAAAGCCTTGCTCTCTGAGCACTAACTAACATTTGTAACTGACTATAGCTGGACGGCTTACCCGCTGCCAACAAAACAAAATGTAGCGCAGACCTTTTTCTTCTTAACCCCTTCAGGACCGGCGTTCGCGTACTGCCTCTTCCCTTGAAGACCGCAGTTTTATTTATATATTTTAATTCCGTGCTCGTGATTCGCTTCAAAGCGATCACTTGCACGGAATTGAGGGGGAGTGGTTGCTATGGATTGCTGGGGACACCCAGCAGTTAGTAGCGATCCCAGCGTTCATAGCGACGCTGGATCGCGCATCATCGATGATGTACCAGGTACGTCCCGGTCTTGAAGGGGTTAAGGAGTATTTCCGTACAGTAGACTCTTGTGGAGAGCAATGCAGTCTTACTTACTGCTTGTATCTTCCCCATTGAATCCCTCTCAGGGAACTTTAGAGCCCCCTCCTGCCTCTCATTGCCAACAGGTGATTACCTACCTGGATGATCCAGAACACCTGGACTGGACTCCCCACCTGCTGCAAGTAAACTATGGAGTGGAGCACTGGCCCTCCCTTCTCTCCAAAATGTTCCACCCCAGGGACCCAAACTAAATTACAGAATGTCCTTTGTTCTAACTGCCACAAGACATTCTCCCTGGGGATATCAAACACATTGTACTGCAATATTTTCCATGAAATATAGATGCCATCAACCATCATGCCCTGCTCATTGTCACAAGTATATAATGTATTCACAATGTGAAAAAAGCACAGCCTTAACTAACCATACTTGGGAACTTCTGGGCTCCGGCTACCCGGAGCCTACACTTGCAGGATATGGCCAGGACTGCCCATCGATGGTGGGGGTGGTCCTGCTGACATGAGAAACACCCCCATTTAAAGGGGAAATGAGTGGGGCGTGTCAAGACCCCACTCCCATGACTCAGGATTTGGGTGTTGATCCAGAGAACCCGAGAAGCAGTGCTTCACCCAGAGTTCACCAGGTCAAACACAGAGAGTTCCCAGGTATGCAACTAACCCATTAAATGTTTTTTGCGTCGTACACTACATGCAGCTGCTTTGAGTAGCTCAGGTGACATTGTAAAAAAGGAATGATACCAGATTAGCTGGCGGATGTGCTCTACCAGGTTGTACACGGTATTTTACAATTCAGATTCCTATCACTTTTAATGCTTCCCTGCTGCGTATCCTTCCTTCCTCCTGCCCTCTTTATCTGATTCCATAGAACATATGGTGAACTGTGACTCAGGTCAGAAGATTTAGCAAGCTATCTGAAATAGCTGTGAATTAGATTAAAAGTCATCACTCGTGAAATTGTTTAGAAGTTATTTATGTTTAGACATAGCTTTAACTCTTACATCGCCATTGATGCTTCTATTTTGTCCCTTTATTTCCATGGAAAACTGGGAACACTCCATTAGAGATTAAAGGAGCTGTCCAACCCTGCGAGCAATGATCACTTTCTTCGGACACCACAGTGGAAGTTATCACATAAAAATATTTTATTACCTTAGATTGATGTGTTTAGCTGTAGGGAGAAGGATGGGCCAGTAACTGCAGGCATTACCGTCTGTCTCTACCCAGTTTGCATACAGGCAGAGGTTGCCAAAACAGCTACTGACAGGGCTTCCCTTACACAGCCCACTATCGCACCCATGCCTAAGGGCTACTGCTTCAATTAATGGTCCCTCATAGAAGTCTGATGGGAGTTGTAGTGTATACCTACCTGAATGTTTTAATGTCTGCATGATTACCGTCAGTTGTAATACATCAGAAGTTGTGCGCTGCTACTCCGATCATTCTCTGTGCTGCAACCATACCCATTGTAACCGTGATAAATATAGTCATCATCAGGAATCATTAAACATTTTCAACTGTACTGTAATACCGTATGTTCCAAGAGGGGCAGCTGCTATGCCGTAAGCAATATCTCCCTGCCTCTGGAAATGTCAGGTGAAGCTGTGACCTCTGACTTTGCCCCATATGCCAAGCTCTGTAGTTAGGGCTCTGGTCTGTCAGTGAAAAATCTAAATATTTATTTTTGGTAGATTATAGGCCTCCATCTGCAAAGAATTATAGTTTATTTTGAAAGTAACAGGGCAGAGGGTGATTTTGAAGTATTGGCAGTACAGAGGATCCCTGCTCACATACTGGTGAGTCAGTCAGCCCCTCTGTCCTATAGATATCGTTTTTTTATGTGAAAAGGAGCCAAGCACCTCCCATATTATCCAAGCAAAAAATATATAAATGCCAGAAAAGTCTCAATTCTAGAGCAAGCTATAAAACTGAGTTTCTGCTGGATTTTTTGCATACAATGGGCTAAAAGTGTAGGCACTCAGCGCCTAGTTGGCACATCTAGCATCATTACTGTATTGTATATTCCCATATGCTATTGATATGATTTAATCAATTTACATTTTCATTCCTGCTAGTGTTTCATTCTTAACAGCTCAAGTGCATTCTTCTAAAATGTGTAGTGTGTGAGTTTGTTTTTTTTTGTCATATCTCTCGTGTCATGCTGACTGTCACTGACCTTTTAACATACTGTTGTTTTGTCGTAATCCTTTAAACGGGCTAGTCCGCTTTTACTGTCATCGATTTTATCGGTTTAGAGAAACTTTGTCTTCAATTGACACAATGGCTACGTTACGTTAGTAAGAGCACCCCATTAGAGATATGTTCCCATAATGATTTTATCTTCTGTATGAAAACAGAAGAAACCAGAAGTTTGACAAGTTGTTGTACTCTGCAGAAATGATGTGTAACCCTATTTACCGGGATTAAAAAAAACAAACAGAAAAAACATGTTAATTAAATGCAAAATTAAAAACAAAGCTAAGAACACATGAACAATGATAATCTTTTGTGTCTTTATTGAACACGCCCATCGAACATTCACAGTGCTGGTGGAAAAAGTAAGTGAGCCCTTGGATTTAATAACTGGTTGAACCTCCTTTGACAGCAGTAACCTCAAACAAGCTCTTCCAGTAGCTGCGGGTCAGACCTGCACAACGTTCTGGTGGAATTTTGGACTATTATTTCTTCTAGAACTGCGTAAGTTCAGCCATATTTCTAGGATCTCTCGTGTGAACGGCTCTCTTGAGGTCATTCCACAGGATCTCTAATGAGTTATGGTCTATGCCCGGACTGGGCCACTCCAAAACGCAGATTTTTCAACGTACTTTACCATTGGGGTGATCTTATGTGGATGTTCAGTGCCCTTTTTACACCATACGTAGTGCTGCGTGTTCTTCCCGAACAATTCAACCTTGGTTTTATCAGTCCAAAACACATTTTCCCAGGAGCATTGTACAGTGTCAAGGTGCTCTTTGGCAAATTTCAGGCGATTGTTAAATTGGAGAGCAGCAACTTGGAGTCATCTTGTTGAAGTGATTAGCCTGGGGGATCGCATACTTTTTCCAACTAACACTGTGAATGTTTGAATGAAGAAAAATACAACAGATTGTGTTTGTTCATTATTGTATGTGTGTGTGTATGTATATATATAATATACACACACACACTGTGTGTGTATCTCAGGAGATCTGAGTCAGACTGGGGCTAAAGATCTGCCCTGGCATTTTAAGTTTAACAGCCAATGACATGACTTGTGTGTGGCCCCCTGCTGATTTTACGGTTTTTCATCTTGTGGGCCCTTGCATCTGGAAAGGGACTATATACTGAAGGATGGCCTTTGCCACATATTGGCGCGGTAGGAACATGGTAGGAAGTGGTGTATTCTGGCTCAGCAGTTAGAATGGCGTGCGGAGGGGTGCTGCCATGGGTATACATAGATAGAGGTACCAATGGGCATTAGTCCTGTTTGCCTGATGGCCAGGCAGGATATAAATGAGATGATAAAATTGCAGGTAATGTTTTATATTTCTATTACAATATTGCTTGTGTGGAAGTGCTCTTTTACATGCAGCAGACAGTACTTGGTATTTGAATACATTGTCAATGCTCCAACACCCCCTTTCAATCTGCTTTACGCTGAATCTGAAAGCTAAACACGCTGCACAGTCTGTGCTTTAAACTGAGGATGTACTGCAGCTAAAGTACAATTATTGACCAGCTTGTGGGCTGTTTAAGATTAGAACTCTATACACAAACAGGATTAAATTCTATAGGAACCCTTAAAGTAACACTTAACACAATGTTCTTAATACATTTCAGATAACCATAAGTTTTGAGTTGGCTGGGCAGTGGATCCTGTCTGAGTCCTCTTTTTAAGACACCACGGTCACTGGCAGAGTTAAGTTGCCGCTGACAATGGAATCTTATTGCATTGAGATTTAAATGGCGTGTCAGCCTTTGTGCCCTTTATGAATGTTTGCCACATTTTTGTCTTTAAAGAGTGTAGTCCCCGAAATTGTACTCATGGGAAATAGACCCTGATATGCATGTATCTTTAGCGATTTTAGTCTTTTCTTTCTCCTTGTGTAGGAGAAAATGAGCTGTTCTTGCTTAGAAACCTCACATGGTTGACCCACTGGTGGTATTCAGGCTGGGCACCCCAACTGTCCCCAGCACTCGCCTCCGCTCCGCTGTCCTCTCTGTTGGGAGCCAGAATATGATGTCATATCCTTGTGTTCTGTCTCTTTGGGACAGATTGCATGTATAGCACATGCTACGGAGGCTTTTCTGGGTAGCCTCTCATTACTTACCGCAGACAACAGAGAGCTTGGTTGCTCTTATGGTAAACGGGTAGCATACCATCTACTGCTTCATCTTATTCTTTTGACAATAGGCTATCTTAAACCATTAAATCAGAGGAGAAGCTTATACTTGGTGCAAACTGCTGGGTGAAAAAGATTTGGTTTTCAGAGAAAATCTGATGCGTGTGTTTTTTCTGACATTTCTATTGCGTTATAGGATTGTATGATAGGATGTGTCCCTTTAAGCTGTTAATGCAAATCACACCCTAGGTGTGTTATGTAGAATGAATTATGTATTTCACATTTTACAATGTCTTCTCCATAGCCTTTTACCCAAACATATTTTCGATATTACAAAATAATCTAATGCTTATACATGAGTGGTATTTGTATTTTTATTTAAATCCCATTCTCGGTGGTTAAAATCCTAAGGTAATAATAAATATGCTTGAAGCATCCAGCAAGCGAACAATCAGATCATCTGCCATATCTAATTGATTGTAGCTGCGATTCATGAAATATATGAAACAAAATAATTCCCTTCTGTTCTTTCCAGCTCCAAACAGAATACATAACGATGATTTGTATTTTCATGTTGATTAATGAAAGTGAAATAATTTGTAATTCTGTTCCCTGTGGTAAGCCTGGAAATGGGTTCAGGCTGCGAGGAAAGATGTTCTATAATGGAACGTCACTGGATCGCGTGGTGTTCAATGAATTGCAAACTAAGTGGTCATGGCATAAAGAGTGGGTCTACCAAAAACCAAATTCAAGTGCCTACCTTTAAAGTATCAAAGCTTTTAGAAAATAGAATGAAAATCAAGATTTTTATTAAAGTGATGGGGAACACGTGTTCTGGCCTGGGCCACCATCGAGGGGGGATAGTTCCCCTGCTGTGACATTGGGGCCAAGATAACCCTCTTGGGTGATCAGGCCCGCCAATGTGCTGCTTTTGAATGGTCCATTTTCAGTGAAAATGACTTCTTCCAAACCTATTTCCACTATGATAGAACTATGCCAACACATGGAGCTCCGGGAGTCGACCTGGAAACTCTTTCATGCATCTTTCACCGACCTTTTTATTAACATAAAGTGTTAATGTTAAATGAATAACGTGAAAGTGAATAGGGCTTGACGTAATGTTTTATAAGGTGGTGCACACCTCCTTGCTGTCAGAGGGTTAACTTGCAGGAGGCTGTGCAGTTTACATGTTGTTTGGATAGCTGCCTATCGGTATACATTATGTGTGACTCAGGTTTTGGCTGTAGTCCAGCACAGGGAATCCTTTCAATGATGTCAGCATGTTACCCAAACACACAGGCACGTCTCCTTAGCGCTGGTCAAATTAGCAGAGTCTGCGTGGTCATTAGGGAAACTAGAATTAAATTGTATGTTATTGGCTCATCTGTGCTTTTGTAGATGGACTATTCTGGAAAAAGGAAGATTGAAGTAATAAAGCATCCATTTAGCCAAAAGCTAATGAGGGCTCTTTCCGTTCACATTAAGTATTTATTGTTTAGCCTCTTATAGAGCTTGGGCAAAGACATGAAAAGGCCCTGATGAAAGCGTTATTAATGTCGGAGTGTTGCTCACCATTTGTAAGCTCATACCTTGTGTTTGTGTCATTTGCTTGCTGTGCGTACTTACCGACTACTGGCCAATGAATTTAAGGAGCTTCGAGCTACTGTTGCAAATATTACACTGTTACAGACGATAGAGAACAACCCTAATGCTCTAAGTCCCAGAGCTGACGGGGGTAATTTTTTCATCACGTTTTGCTTCCGTTGTTGCTTGCTTTAGGTCTGTAGTCACATGATACAGGGCACTGTTTGCTTTTCTTTTTAATGCCGCAGATTTGTGCCATAGTAGCAAAAAATAAAGTTTCAATGTTTTCTTGGTCCGTGTTTTAAAAATATTTAGAATCTTGATGTGCTTATCACTCCACTAGCAGTTATTTGGGTGGATTGGCAAACCTTGACCCGTCTGGGCTCTGCCTGTAATCTGCTCAACCTACGATAACCTGTTTTATTTCTTCTACCCTCTCCTTTTTTTAGATTTGTGGGTTTGTGCAGTTGATCTAGTGGCTCTGAATGTTTATTTTTTTTACATTGCATTTATATTGTTTACCATGTGTCTAACAATTAATGCAGAATACATGCCAGCAGTGAACAAACTTGGGGAGCCGGTGACTATAAAGCTTCTGAAATAAAGTGATGAGCCCTAAAATGAAGTTAAATTTAGAGGGATTTGAATAATGCCGTTTGGCTACTAATAGCTTTAGCAGCTAATAACGGGAGCTTTCCAGCCGACTCCTATTGCCCTTCTGCCACCCACATTTCTGTGCATCTCAATTAACTTTCCATAGATATGCTTCCTGTTATGAATCTAATGAGCTTCTTGCCTTTTACATCTCTGAGCGCATTGATTACAGAAAGATTTCCATTTCGGCACTTTGTTGTGAAATAGCTTTTTCTCTTTTGTGGTCAGCCTACAAAGACTATAATCCTGGAAACAAAGGATTTATATGTGCTACTTTTAACCACTATAATGAGTGCACCCCCATCACACACTGTTACTTCCCATGAATGCACACAATATAAAATAACATAAATTAAAGGATGTGGCTGCCTGTACATGACATCCTATGGACACACCAAAAAAGTTAATAAATACAAAGGGAAATTTACTAGACCTTTGTTGCGATTACTAGTTTTTTTTGCTATAGCTGGATATACAAATGGAAGTCTCTATACCAGTCATTTGCCATATATACAAATAACACCAATGACGACTAAAGTGTGTATGGAACTGTATATGCATGTCGGTGTTCCAGAACCCTCTCCGGGGCATATGTGCAGTCCCTGTTGGCTCCGTGTAGGCGTGTCAGTCAGCCGAAGCACCACCCACGCATAAGCTTCTGTATTTCCTAAAAACGAATAGGTGATGTTTGTGTTTAGGTATTGGGTAGATGGTCTCCACCGTTTCTAGCCAAAGGCTCAAAATATTGTGATATCTTAGACTGTGAATGTAATTTGTGTTGCCACATCGATCTCTGCCTCCTTGATCTCCAGCGAATTGGATGTCTTGGATGTCTTGTTGAGTAATGTGCGCCTATGTGGCCAAATACGTGCACGTTAGTGAATGAAAGAGGGGCAGTGGTATTTAGGTCCCAAAAAAGGACATTCCCTTTGGAGATATGTGTTCATTTTACGCTATGGTGTGGTGTCAATTTATGTTCCTTTAAGTTGGTTTGTTGTGATGGTTGTTTCAGTCCATGTTCCTTTACCCTAAGTGGAATTATTCTTAATATACAATAGATCTAATAGATTAGAGGGCAAAGTGTTTCACAGAGATCCCAGTTAGTTTCTTAGCAGAAGGTGGGGGTTTTGTGTTTTTTTTTTTCTTGCTCAGCTCATTTTTGTTGTCAGATCTCTCCCACGCATTGTCAGCTCAGTGAAGTGTTATGGCCAAACAGTAGTAGTAATAAAAGCACCCTAGAACCCGTACTTAGTGCAATGTATGACTTGGTCCAGCTAATAAAGGAGGAGGGACTAGATGGGTCCAATTACTACCCATGTATCTCTACCTAGAGCAATGGCTTACCCTTTGTTACTTTGACACAGAGAAGTTAAATGCAGTTCAGTACAGTAGAATTGAAGTATGCAATTAGCAGCTTTTAATAGCACAAGCTTCTTATCCCAGGGCTCGACAAATCCCAGGCGCCAGGTCGCCATGGCGACTCAGAATTTCGTCCTGGCGCCTAGGAGTTTGTCAGCCTCTTACGTCCACAAAAAAATGCCCCCGCGTCACCACGCGGGGGCGCTGCTATCTGCTGTCTGCCCAGAAGTCTGGGCAGACAAAACAGCCACTCAGAGCCCGCCCCCAAGCCTGAGATCACTCCCACGGAGTGATCCGGTAGGCTGAAACCGCAATTGCAGGAAAACCTGCAATAGCGTTTTCAGCTGCCACAGGCAGCTTCAGGAAAGGGGGTTGAGTGTTGATTGGGTCCCCACACAAGTGTGGGGACCTGACACAATATCCCCCTGCTGCCTGATCGCTCCATGAGAGCGACAGGGCAGCGTTAACCCCTTCAATGCCGCGATCGCGGCATTTAGGGGTTAATTCCCGTTTTGTACGGGGCTCTGCTGCTGGTGGTCTGCCTGGAAGCCCAGGCAGGCCAGCAACAGCAAAAACGAGCCCCCCCCCCCAAGCCCTTTGATGACTCCTGTAGGCATGGAAGCCTACAGCAGTCATCAGAGAGACTCCCCCCCTGCAGTGGCTGGTCTATAGACCAGCAGTCGCGTCCCAGCTGCCAGAGGCAGCTTCAGGGACAGGGGGAGAGGGTTCTTTCCTCAACCCTCCCCTGCTGCCTGATCGCTCCCAGAGCGGCATTTAGGTGTTAATTCCCGTTTGTAAGGGGCTCTGCTGCTTGTGGTCTGCCTGGAAGCCTAGGCAGACCAGCAACAGCAAAAACGAGCCCCCACAAGCCCTTTGATAATTCCTGTAGGCATGGAAGCCTACAGCAGTCATCAGAGACTCCCCCCTGCAATGGCTGGTCTATAGACCAGCAATTGCTTCCCAGCTGCCAGAGGCAGCTTCAGGGACAGGGGGGAGAGGGTTCTTTGGTCTTCACACTCATGTCAACACCCCTCTGCTGCCTGATCGCTCCATGAGAGCGATAGTGCAGCGTTAACCCCTTCAATTCCACAATTGTGTATAACACATTCGTGGCATTGCAGGGGTTAACATTTGTCCCCACAAGCTGGGGACTAAATATCAGTCAATACTGTGCTCCAATGGAACATCAGTATTGAAAGTGTTACATATATATATATATATATATATATATATATATATATATATATATATATATATATATATTTATTTATCAAAAAAAAATAATAATAAAAAAAAAAAAAACAGCACTGACTTGAAAGTCCAGGGTGCTTCCAGGTCAAATGCTGTGAGTTTAGTAAGTGGGCTGATGATGATCAGATCACTCCTAACCAACTGTTTAAAAAAAAAAAAATCCTGGCTCCTAACTTTTTTAGCTGGCGCCTAGATTCACAACAAATTTGTCGAGCCCTGTCTTATCCAAAAAGGATCCCCTATATATATATATATATATATCAGAGATGGTGAATAATTTATTGTCGCAGAGGGAAACCGGGGAATGATAATACAGGGGACCCATCAGACATCATGATCAGTGTTTAATCCTGGAATGTCCATATTTCATGCATAAAAAAAACCAATCACCAATAAAGTGAGAACGTTAAGCACCTACCGCTGGTTTATTAGGTTGCAATATATCGTGTAGTTGGATTATATCTGGGGACGCACTCAAGAAATGTGTCCATCGGTGACATTTCATTACGTTTTAAAACACATCCTTTCCTTTCCTTAAGTGAAATTTAAGATGCTTTTCACGGTCTGTAGACATGACAGTTCTATGGAGAAATGCTTCATTCCATGATGTTAAATTAAATGTATTATTTGCTAAGTTTGAGGTTATTGTGTGCTATTTCGCCATTTTAAATGTGAGGTTTATGAAGTAGCACTGTTAATGAGAAAAAATATCAGTGGAAAGGTGTACCAGGAGTAGAGTAATACGCGTCAGAGAAATATTGAGGACCACCTTTTTCTTTAAGAAACGGCAACTTTCTGATTTAGAGAGCAAGCCCAGTCAAATGGCGTTTTTGGTGCACAATACAGAAATTATATAATGACTAATCCTGGTAGTCCAAGAGAAATGCTTGAAAACCACAAAAAGGGTGTTGGGTGTTTGCTGCTTCCGACAACCTGTTTGAAATGGTGAAAGCAAAAAAAAAAAAAAAAAGCAGGTCCCAGCTCCCCCGCTTAACTATTCATTATGAATTGCAAACCCTGGCAAGTTTCACCAGCAAAAGCGGCTGGGCATGCCTGTATAGTGCTTAATTCAAAGGGTGAGAAGTCTCTGGAGAAATCCCACTGAATTTACTATACATTATAAAGGGCCAGCCAGTATCTTCTCACAGCAGACGCTGTGAGGTTAAGGAGATGAAACTTAACACTCCATTTAGTGAACAGGCCCCAACGAGCCCCACAGGACAGTTGCTCCCTATCTCTTTTCTCTGCTTTCGACTTCTCTTTATAAATGTGTTATCCCTCTCACTATCGCTATTTGAATGTCTTTTTGTGATTCAGACCAGGGCTGTAAGTCCATGGGGCAAGAGGGGGCAGCAGGTTAAGAGGTGTGAGGGAACCACCTGGCAGCAATGCATCTGATCTGATGCGAAAATGTTTTTGTCTGCAATTTGTCGTGAACAAAAGTAACTGAATGCGTATCCACAGCAAGTGGCACCCAGTTGAGATGCGCACCCTTAGTCCGCAGACTGTATCTGTATGGGAGATGTGACCCAGCCCTCCGTTTTGGGGATATATATGCTGGCAGCTCACCAGTACGAGAAGCTTTGAGGCATTTCAGATACACCCTGTATATGCAATGTATGTTTCTCTGTAATTCAATTAACAGGAGCTATAAAAAGCCGTGCTAGCATGGATCTGGACCATTCCCCATCTGCATTTACAATGCAATTTTACGTAATGTTGGCTTTGACGGTCAGAGCAATTCTTCGCGAAGCGCTCGGTGCCACAATGATTCCCAAACATCGTTGCACTCTGCTGAAATCGAACGCTCCTGATGCTTCGCTGTGTTTGCCAATTGCCTGTCTGACCACAGAGACAGAGGAGTAATCGCATAAGTTCTCCATCACAAGTCTCCAGAGTTGGATTAGAAAAGGGTCTCTTGTTGTTTTCCTGTAACAGAATCTTTAAATGGCTCTGCTGGGATCAGGCTAAATCTTGTGGTGGTTTACAAGGAGATGAAAGTGTACTTTTTTTTTTTTTCTCTCACGCTCCCCCCCCCCATTTCTCATCGAGGCAATATGCAGAGCTTAAATGATTCCACAGCTTCGGAGTGCTTCACATCACAGTAAATGAAGCACGCTGTCTGAATAACCGCGGGGCTCTCACCGTCTCTCCCCAACACTTCCGACTGCTTGTTCTTGGCGGAGCCGGGGGTTTTTATTTGATCCGCTGTCGTTTTTTCCCTAGATAATCACTCCTTTTCGAAGACTCATACTGTGTGCTGAGAACAGGAAGGAGATGGAGGATTGGATCAGCTCGCTGAAGTCCGTGCAATCCAGGGAGCATTATGAGGTAAAATTTTCTATGTCAAGAATCGGGAAAATAATACATTCTCTCCAGTTTAAAAGAGCACAAGCGCGTATCGCCGCAAGTAACTTTCGGATGGCGGGGAACCCTTTGTACTCTGATGCTAAGCATGTACGTCTTGTGTGCCGCTTCTAACGATGTCGGCTCTGTCACAACAACTAATTAACTTGCTTCTAAAACAATATCTTGTAGCATCTTATTACTGCATGGTAAATGGGACCAGGAATACTAATAGCCCTGGGTGGGGCGGTTTGCTCTTTTCCTTATTGTCTGTGCCACGGGTTGGACGATTGATTCGTACCCTATGCATCCGAACCATGCACCTGAAATGTTTCTTTTCATATTGGAGCAGCTCGTACATGAACGCGGTTTTATTCTGTATGTTCATCAGCATGGTATAAAAAGGAGTTCCTACTGTGGCTATATATATATATCTATAGATATATGTGTGTGTATATATAATAGGATGCCTTTCTTAATTTTTGCAGCACATTTTATTAATGGAACAAATGTAACATTTTAAGCTTTCCCATGCAGCATACTTTTAGCTTTTATATAATTACATGAAATGTATTTTAGTTCTAGCTTTACTGCCAAATTTTGTCTCAACTTCTCCCTTGCTAGACGGCACAGTTTAATGTGGAACATTTCTCAGGGATGCATAACTGGTACGCCTGCTCCCACGCGCGACCTACCTTCTGTAACGTGTGCAGAGAGAGCCTGTCTGGGGTCACCTCCCACGGCCTGTCCTGTGAAGGTATGTTCCGTGTATGCCTTTCCGTGTCGCACTCCTAGCTCGCTCTGTGTACGGGATTACGTCATTGGTCTCCATGTGTCAAACAGCGCGGGCATCTTCGGCGTATGCTCATTTGGGTAGTTTTAAAAAGTTACAATGATGTAAATCACTGCCCATGCCAACCAAAGTTGGTTCTGTAAACATGCAGCAACGGGCAGCAACTATACAATTTCTTTTTTTATAGCCATTCATTTACATTTATCATAAATCATTGGTGTCTTCCATCTATTCCTTTTAGGATAACATATTTTTTTCTTTTCTTTTTTTATCGATGTGGAAAGGATATGGGATGGATTGCGCAGATATCTTTTTAGGGTAACTGTAATGCGTTTTGTACCGGGTCAGCGGTCACCCTTGGCTAGTCCCTGAAAGCTGGCATAAGTTAAGGGTAACTGAAATGCATTGATTTCATGATGTCTTAGTTTAGAAAAACCTTCACAGGGACTTTCTGGAAGGAAAAAATTGGTAGTGTTTTGGCAATGTTACACATTTCACTGCCACTTTTCTCAGTGATTCAACTTTTTTTCTGAAGCATTGTCCAGATACGTAATGTTATTTTTTTTATGAATCACTCATCGTTCTTGGTTTGTAAGATGAGACTAATGATAAAACAAAGCAACAACTGTATGTATGCAGAACAACTTGCATGGTGCACCAAAGTGGGGAAAAAAAGTAAATAATGCCCGTAACACCGGTATGAGAGATAAGATCACGCTTCTACCTCCCGACTGTCAAAATTTAAGCTGCTCCAAGACCATTATCTCTGAGTGCAAGAATTACCAGCCCTGATTTGGGAGCGTTCTGCAGACAGATATTGCAATCAATAGTCGCTGCTGCCTCAAGAACCTGATCCATTTATTATCCTGCTTTTACTGAGAAAATGTTTAATCTAGATGTGTAGGTAAAGGGAGTTTTATATGTAAAATAGTAGGACAAAAGTATTTGGACATGCCTCTTTCCAGAAGGGTGGAAGCTGTTATAGCTGCAAAGGGGGGCCAACTACTGATTAATGTCTATGTATTTAGAATGTGGTGTCATTAAAGTCCCTGTTAGTGTAATGATCAGGTGTCCCAATACTTTTGTCCATATAATGCACTTCCCGATAGTCCTGTTTTCTTTTGGGGCATAGTCCCCATGTCCCCAGGTATCTGTCCTGCTGTTTCCAGTGGGGCTCATCGGCTGGTTAGGGAGGGCATCTAATCGCCCCTGACTGGCTAATGGCGCTGCCACTTGCCACACTCAATACAGGTGTCCCAATTTGGACACCTGAAATGTTGGAGGGCATAGGCAAGTAATGGACATGGAAGTTCAGGATGTTTCCTTGCTGGATTTCAGACTTAATTTTGCAGAAGAATCCTTTGTTTATTATTTATTAGAAAATAATCTTATCTGTATATGTGTGTGTATCACCATATAACTACTGATATTGATGCATCACTTTAAGAGAAGCCCAGCGTTAAAAATGTTTGATAACTGCTTTTTCTCCCCCTGCGTCAGTTGAGCTATATTTGTAAACTTGTGAACAGATGTTGAGGATCTTGTCAATGATCTCACATGTACTGAAATGGCATCTTATTTCTTTCCTTCCAGTCTGTAAGTTTAAAGCACATAAAAGGTGTGCTGTTAGAGCAACAAACAACTGCAAGTGGACGACACTCGCCTCCATCGGTAAAGACATCATTGAGGATGAGGATGGTGTGAGTACAATTATATTCTGCTATTTTCTCGTTCTTACCCCTTGGGAGTACACGTTCAAGTCCTGAGACAAGTGCTAACTGTTATTAGGCGTTCCAGTTGCTAGTCTTGTATGTTTTGTTTGGGAGCACTTGTTTTCATGTCTGGGTCACCTCGAGATCAGTATGTTAATGGCTGGGACGTAGATTTTTAGATTCATATGTAAATGGGATGGAAATTACTATTGTCACTATATTCTAATAAAATGGTGTGTTTAGTCAGGACAGGCTTCATAGAAAAGCCCTTTTTGTTTCACGTGCATGCCCCGGTCAATAATCCCATTTATCTGATTGAGTTTAGCTACACTTTTCTTAGCCAAAGTGACATGCGCTAGGAGTAGATCAGTGTTTTATATGAACTGCATATAAAAGCATTGTGAGGCATATGATGTCCTGATTTTGGTTTACTAGACATTTTTAATGTTTGTGTCTTTCTTCATCTTTCAGATAGCAATGCCCCACCAGTGGTTAGAGGGGAACCTGCCAGTAAGTGCCAAGTGTGCGGTTTGTGACAAAACATGTGGCAGTGTGTTACGCCTGCAGGACTGGCGGTGCCTTTGGTGTAAAGCTATGGTGAGCTGCTTTCTAGTATATTCGCACAACCAAATTATGACGTTGCATTCTTGTAGATAGTGGATCAGTCGTTGTCCCCAACTTGCTAACAGTATGGAGCCTGCAGTGGTTTTTACTGGACCATTGTAGTGGTTTTACATTATACGATTCATAATTACGTTTACTGGAAATAAGACTTGGGCAAATAGCAGGAGCATAGGATTAGAAATAAGATTGTGTGCACATTTAGAAAATGTTCTTTTTATACCAATATATGGATTCACATTGATTACTTGGAATGTAGATCCATGGAAACATAGAATTTGACTGCGGGTAAGTAGGCAGGCTGCCCATTTTTCCTTAAACTGTTTGCACCCCTTAGGACAGGATCAGGAATTCCCTTCCGGTAGGCGTCAGTGCTGACACTGCAGGGATCTCAGATTGCTCCTCCTGCTGGCTGATCGTATATATTGTGATCAGCAATGCTTGTTGATCACAGCGGGATGAACACAGACCTATCAGGAGGAGGAGTGGGGGAAAGAAAGTTTCCCCCCCTTCCAAAAAATACAAAAATTAAGGGAATAAAAAAAAAATAACATTTATTGGGAGCCCATCAAAAATGTAGGAGAGGTGCCCAAAAGGATCTTGAAAATCTCTACCTCCCAGATCCCTTAAGCTGAAAAAATAACTAATATAGGGTAAAATGCAAAGGGTGTATGTTGCCCTCTTGAACATATATGGAGTATGACTAATCAGGAGATGTTGCGGAACATAAATTTGGGTTATTGTTCAGCTGTGGCAGCTACAGTATAGAAAAACTTTTAATTTGTGCAGGTTTATCAAATATGGTAAAACAGGATCATTGGAGTCATTTGCTGTGCTCGCAATAGCTTTTGCCCATTTCATGCATGTTTAAATTCCCTCACAAGCTTGTAACTAAAGCAAGAACCTTCTTCCCAGTACGAAGACTTTAGTTCCCATAATTTCATTAGATTATGTTACACAAATCATTGGTCCATAAATTTACATCACTCCGTAGCCGGCATGGTCCCAGGATTATGAAACTCTGTGCAGCTCGTATGAATGCCATGCCCCCCCATTCTATGCAGGTACATCTATACGTTAAGGTGGGCTATGTATTTAGTTTCCTTGGAAACGCGCTGCTGTAATACTTCACTTCAAATGGTTCTGAATTTGTCCTTAAATATAAAGTCTACAGCATCAGCGACCTCCACTAGCGCCCTGCAAAAAAAAATTTAGGCCCCAGACATTTGTTAAGAATTTGAAGTAACATTTTGAGATTGATGCCTTCTGTTGCTAATGTCTGCATACTGTATTGACAGGTACACACTGCATGCAAGGAACTCTACCCTCGAAAGTGTCCCCTTGGTCAGTGCAAAGTTTCTATCATACCTCCAACCGCGCTCAACAGCATAGACTCTGACGGTATGTCTCTGGGAAAAATGTGTCTTCGAGTCTGATAACCAACCACATCAGAAGTCTTGGCTATTTGAGTTGGAGGCTTATTTGTTTTAGTTTGCATGGTTCCAAACAAGCAATTCATTACGGATTCATCCAGAAGTACATCACAGTCTTTGTGGCGGCTGCTAATTCCAGTCTCAAATGTATTTTCTCGAGCCAAGAAAATAAATCTTTCTCTTTTAAGCTTTTATCACATTAAAAATTGAAAGTTCTCTGAGATTATAGCAGGCAATTACTCCTGTGCTATATATGATACTCGCACAAATTTGAATTAACTTAGTATTTTTAAGTTTCTGTTGCTTTGGAGTGAAAGCTTATTATTGATGTTCATGTCTTGAGCTTTTTACAGATAATTGTGTATTGTTATACTTTGGTATCCCCTAGTGGCACAAAATAGGATGCCCATGAGTCTTCTCCTGGTTCTTCTGTTTCTTACAGTGCTAATTATACTCTATGCCGTCTTTCAAAATTAGGTCAGTATAGTGGAGGCGTGAAAGTAGCACACAATAAAATATTCAGTATTCCCATTGTTATATAAAAAAAACAGTGTAGTTTAAGGGAAACTGGGAGTTCTAAACGTGTCAAGTTCTCAGCTGAAGGCTTTTATTTTCTCGCTAACTGGTGTCAGGATTAGATCTCAGGATACCATCTAATCCTACGGGTTTTCTTTTTTTATCTATAGGCGCTGGTTTTACATGATCTTTTTTCCCTTTTAAATAAAGTGGGACATCGCTGTTTGCAGTGATGTGGCTTGGGGTGGGGTTTTATTCATATGAGTAGAACACTGTGATGCACTCATACCCAGCAAACTGTCTGAGCGCCTAAAAAAGAGGGCCATCCATGAAGCGTACAGTGTCAGAGGGATTGAGGGTGAGAAACACAATGTTTGAAGTCTTAAGAAGACATCTTAAATTCTGATGACTGGTTCAACTTTCTTCTCACTGACTGCATCCACAACACCTCACTCACATCAAAGGCCACCTTCAACCTATCGCAAACTTACTTGATGAACCGTCACTCCAAGAAAGTGCTGAAATCCTCATGTCTTGAGATGTATGAAATCACATACATGTCCTTAGCGGTGAAACCATCTGCCTGCCACTTCCTAACATGTTACATTCTTCCCAGTTAAACGGGCAGCCACGGGCTATTTTTCTGTATGCTGACACCGCGTACGAAAGCTAATGTGTATGTTAAGGTATTTCTCCAAAAAGCTGAGGGTAATGTGTCAAACAATAATTCTTACACATTTTTCCCAATAATTCTGTAATAAAGCTGGCTACTTTCTGTTATTTTTTAATTCACAACCATTAACTCATTTTTCACCTTACACCCGGGATTAGGGGTTACAAACTATTTATTTGTTTACTTTTGTATGTTGCCTTGGAGTGAACGCATAAATAATAATAATAAAAATAATTTGTTTAGTAGTTGATCATTGTTCTTTTGTTGATCCACTAGGGTTCTGGAAGGCAACCTGCCCTCCCTCCTGTGCCAGTCCGCTCCTAGTCTTTGTCAATTCAAAAAGTGGAGACAATCAGGGTGTAAAGTTCCTCCGGCGCTTCAAACAGTTGCTCAATCCTGCTCAGGTGTTTGACTTGATGAATGGAGGTCCTCATTTAGGGTAAGAAATTACAATTATGCTTTTCCCAAAACTTGATGAGTGTGGAGCTATTTGGTTAGAGGCATGCCTTATATTGCTGTTCCAAGACTTTTTATGTGACTTTGTAATGGAGTAGTGTATTTAAACAAAGAAGAATGCTTTTTATGAATGCAACTTAATTTATAAATACATTTTTGGCTTTCTATACATACATTATTGTATTATTGTGATACCCTTAATGTTTTACAGCCAATTAACTATTTATATATAAATTAGCTTCTTGGTGTGTTTCTTTTCCTTTAAGTTTGGTTATATTAAAAGGTGAGCCTTAATTGTAGACACCAACAGACTCTCCTTGGTATATATTTCTTAAGTGCAGAGATTTAATTCTCATAATTCTGTAACTTCTGTGGCTTAGCATTTTTGTTTTACAGCCAAACCTTCTGTATGTGAGGAAGTTTTACTTTACAGAGATGGTGGCAGATAAATGGAACAGCCACCCTTTAGTAGTGGTAGAGGTGATACAGAGAGCAAATTTAAACATGCGTGGGATAGACCTAAAGCTATCCTTTAATTTATTAAAGTTACAATGGGCAGACTAGAAGTGACTGGTTCTTACCTGCTGTCAAATTTTATGTTTCTCATAGAAAAGGATATGAGGGTAGGAAGGAGGTATTTTTGTGTAAAAGAGGGACTCTTTGGAGGTGTGCAGTTACCCCTTTGGATTATTAAACTTTTCTTTTGTTTGACAGATTGTTGCAGCACATTTTATTGCTTTAAGGATGGTAGATATCATTTGTGTGTGATAGGTAAAGATATATAGCTATATATATATATATATATATATATAGATAGATATATATATAGATAGATAGATCTTTACCTAAGTAAATTGAGCTTATTAAATGTTGGTATTGAAATAACAGATTTACCTGTCTCCTAATCTTTCATTCCCCAAGATTAAAGTAATCGGTGTAGTTAATCTAGTCTATCATGATTTATGATGATTTATACATTTCTAGTGCTGTTGTAGGAATGGGGTTCTTGTGTGATTCCTTTGCCTCTCAGTTGTTTGATGCAGATTAAATGTCACTGAAGAGTTGGTCTTTAAATTTGTTTATTTAGGTATTTTTCTTTCCTTAAAGCAAAGATTACATTTTGTCACTGATTTAAAGTGGTGTTTTTTTTTTTTTTTTTTTAATCCTTCTCGGCATAGTTTACGATTATTCCAGAAGTTTGACAATTTCCGAATTCTTGTGTGTGGAGGAGATGGAAGTGTCGGTTGGGTGTTATCGGAAATAGATAAGCTCAGCTTGCATAAGCAGGTATGTGTTTGAAGTGACGTGCCAAAAATACGATATCAAGTTATTAATTTTTTATACCTGTAGTCCCTGCAATAGTTATTGCTGCTGCCTCTTTTTAGCCCATCCTACCAAATCTGTTCGTGTATATAGTACCCATATTTTAAAACGATAGCTGTAAAGGCAGAGTTCTTGTAGTGTGGTTCATAGATGACTCAAAATCCTTGCTAACGAGAATGCTCATCAGATACTTATTTGCATTTGATGTATTCCATCAAGCTTCCCCATGTGTTACTTTGATGGGCATTAAGGAGCGCCTGTGTGTTTTAATTAACACAAACGCTTAATTAAGAATTCAGTGTCGGCTGCCTCCCGCAGTGTGTAGTTTGCATTAACACAGTTAACGTGCTGTGCAAGCCCAAGATCCGTTTTCCTTTCTCTGCATTAACCTTTCAATAAGTCCTGATAACTTAAAGGTGCTGTCCCTTAACAATTTAGAAACGCAATGGATCATTAGAAACACAATTTCTAGTACTGTTAAACAATCAAACCCTTATCAGAAATGTATTAACAATGTAAAATTGTCTGTTCCATAATTAGATCGCTTAATTGTTCTGTGTCACACAAGAAGGCACTGGTGGTAGGCTGTTGCCATAGAAACTAAAAAAAAAAAAAGTTTGATTAAATCTTCAGAGGAAAGAATAAAATGACAGATCTGCTAAAGATGTTTGTTTTGCATACCACAGAATACATACTAATGTTAATGCAATTACCCAACACCAATAAAGCTGAAATGGAATGCATCTTACGGAACAGAAATCTAATTTTGTTTGTGATTGATTAGTGCCCCTTAAGGATAACGAACAACCTCAAAGAGATTAACACTGCACAATCACTCTCATGGACCGATCATGCGGCATAAACAAATTTGTTATGCACCCCATTTTCCGAACGCTTGAAAAAGGGGTACATTGTGTATATTATACTAGAAATGTTACAGTATTTGTCCTTTCCCATTTTTTAATGCACCACCTTTTTTTCCAAAAGCTTTCATGTGGTTATAAACACATAAAAAACGGCTCTGCTCAATTTAAGCTTGAGGAACCTACGTGTCTGCATGCTTCTTAATGTATTTTCTTATATCAAACGGTTTCTTTTCTCTTGGTCCAGTGTCAACTTGGAGTGCTTCCCCTAGGTACTGGAAATGACTTGGCCCGTGTTCTTGGGTGGGGAGGTTCTTGTGATGATGATACACAGCTGCCACAGATTCTGGAAAAGTTAGAACGGGCCAGCACCAAAATGCTTGACAGGTAACACCCGTAGCCAACATGCGGGGGAAACCATGATGTGTTGTGTGTCCGGGGCTGTATACCTAGGAGCCGGCTAGCAACACCATGCTAAATTGGAGTACTGCTGCCTAGCATGCTGCACCATTATTTTGGTGTTCTAGGGATGCATGCCTCTCTGGTTCCACTTTCATTTGTCCAGCCTTGTCAATGCCATACAGAAACAGACTGAATGTAGACGGGTACCTATAGAGTCATAATGATGGCTCAGATATTTGTACACCGTTATTCATTCGGTTTGTCGTATGGACGTGTAAACGTACAATGATATCGAGCTTGTTTTCCAACCAGTGATTTTGAGTCCATGGTTTCAAATTCCCTTTGCTGATCATTTGTCAATGTCTGAGTGGATGTTCTTTGTGATGTTTTTGTTGTCTATGTATGAACAAGATTATCTCTGTTTTTCATTCCAATCACAAAGAGACAGTTTCCATACGTTTAATATTCCAGGTGGAGCATTATGTCATACGAGCTTAAGTTGCCTTCAAAGCCTTCTATTCCAATAACTTCAGAAGAGGAATCTGAGGAGTGTCAAGTAGGTTCCTTTTCCTTCATATACACATTCCAAGCAGGGACTCCAGCAAGGAGCTCATACAATCACATCTTTTTCTATGATGGCCCAATAAAGTGTTAAAAATAAACTCCTCAATGTTGACTAAAAACTCCATCTTCTCTTGGACCAATGTATATTGACTTAACGAAATTTTGTGTACTGAGAGATTTTGCAGTGGCAGTTTCACATGCCCCTTGCTGTTCCAATGTTTTTAATTTTAATATTATTTATTGATTTATAGAGTGCCATCTTATTCCACAGCGCTAATTGTAGACTTTATCTCACGCAACTATTAATATAATGTTTCCTTTGTACTCTTTAATATCATGTAAACTGGTAAAGATTTGTTTTTCTTTTGGTTCTTACTTTTTTTCTTTTTATAAGTTTCAGATATCTGCTTATGAAGATTCAGTGGCCACTCATCTGGCAAAAATTCTAAATTCAGATAAGCATTCTGTGGTCATATCTTCAGCTAAGTGAGTCATTATTTGCCTTACTACGCCATTATCAACTGCAGCTTTGATAGCTTCATCTTAATCCTGGGAAATACTGATCTATATCAATAGTGGCCATTGTTTTTGTCATCAAAATAACAAAAAATAGATCCCAGTAATATTTGTGGAAGATGTTTTTATCATGGTAATTAAGCTTCTGTAAGAACTTGTTAGGAAAATTTAGATTTAAATATATAACCAGATGTTGTGTGTGTTTTACATACACACTGTGGACAAAAGTATAGGGACACTAATGCACTTTGCTTTGTGCACTGGGATCGGTCGTGCTGGAATAGAAAAGGACCTTCCCCAAACTGTTCACACAAAGTAAGAAGCATAGCACCACTAGATCTGACGCTTGGCATTGTACTTGGTGATGTGAGGCTTGCATGCAGTGCTCGGCCATGGAAACCCATTCCATGAAGCTCCCGTCGCACAGTTTTTGTGCCGATATTAATGCCAGTGGAACTTTGGAACTCTTCAGCTGTGGAATCCGCAGAGTGTTGGTGACTTTTACACACCATGCGCCTCAGAACTCTGTGACCCTGCACTGTGACATTACGTGGTCTTCCCGTTCATGGCTGAGTTTCTGCTGTTCATAAACGCTTCCACTTTCCAATAATACCACTTACAGGTGACCGTGGAATATCTAGCAGGGATGAAATTTCACAAACTGAAGAAGGTGGCATCCTTTCACAGTACCACGCATGAAGTCACTGAGCACTTCAGAATGAACACACACACACACACACACACACACACACACACACACACACACGTTTGTAAATGCAGACTGCATGGCTAGGTGCTTGATTTTATACACCTGTGCAATGGGTGTGATTGAAACACTTGAATTCAATAATTAAGAGGTCTGTCCCAATACTTTTGTCCATATAGAGTAAATTATTGTAAACTTTTTACATAAAATACTATTGAATACTATGGGGAGTTTGGATAGAGGGGATTTGGATTTTGAATGATCATTTATCCAATGCGAGTTTTATAACCATGCTGTTATTTTATGGCAAATATATTTTGGAAAGCTGCAATCTACAGGTGTGATCACAGTTTGTGAGGAGTGTTTAGGGGAGCTGAATGTGCCAAACGTAACTATCCGTTATAAAGGGCCCTTTATAATTCATAGTTTATGCCAAAGACTCTAAAGTTTCAGCTCCTACAACCTATCAGTCTAATGAATACACCACAGAGTAGTTTTGTTTTCATTGTTTTCCTTTCATTTATGTGAGATGTTATGTTTTTAGGGTTTTGTGTGAGACTGTAAAGGATTTTGTTGCAAAGGTTGGGAAGACATACGAGAAACCAATGGAAAACACAGAAGAGGCAGAAGCTATGGCTTTAAAAGTGAGTTTTGGAGGTATTATAATGATTGGTGCAGGCTTTCAGCCACATGATTTTCACATAGTACTACCAATTAACTTGTATTTTACAGTAGATAGCTTGCTTTAGCTTCCACGTTCTGTTTTTCTTCCGGCAGTCATTCAGTAATTGGTCTTTGCCCACAAACAGCCTGCCTGTGCCATCAGCGCCCACAAACAGCCTGCCTGTGCCCCTGCCCACACCACTTACCGTGGAAAGTGCTGGCAGGGGAGGCTGTCTGAGCGTATCGGAGAGTAGGATGCAGGTCCCCTGCAGCGCTGCGAGGGATCTGTATCCTAACCCTGCTGCCTGCCCGGTGCCCGGAACAGCATGTCTCGGGCGTCAGGCGCTACGAATTGCGCATTCCTGTGCTAAACCCCGAATATAGGCCGCACCCCCACTTTAAAGACTTAGTGTGTGTGTGGGGGGGGGGTGCAGCCTATATTCGGGCAAATACAGTAATTCCAAACTAAGTGTTCTCCATTCATGTAGCCAGATAATTTTACTTTTTTTTTTTCTACTAACATGTAACTTCTATAATAACAAACTAGGGTTTACTTCAAGGCAGTAGTTGTCTTTTGAATGTTCTATTGGGTGTGATATACCTTTTTAGTTGGGTAAGATCTCTAGATTGTAAGCTTTATGAGCGGGGCCCTCCAAATTGTTATGTTATATACTACTTACGTCCTGCCTACCCATTGTACAGCTCTAGCCAATGTGATGGTGCTATATAAAACAATAAATAGGAATCATTTACGTCTTTCATATATGCCTGGTGATCTAGATCCAGTTAGATGATATGTTTAAAATGACCCTCTGGCCTCTGCGTTCTAGAGCTTGGCAGATACTGATAACCATTTTACCTTCTTAGTGCTCGACGTTAAATGAAAAATTGGACCTGCTCCTTCAGACACTCCACGCAGAAGCGCAGGCCACCCCGTTATTGTCACATTCTACGCCCCCCATTGTAGAGGAAGAAGTTGAGGATGAATTTTCCAGTGAAGATTCTTTGTGTGAGAGTAAGGAGCAGTTAGCAGAAAACATAGCCAAGTCTTCCACCCCCAAACTCTTTAAACCCCGAGAACAACTCATGCTGCGAGCCAACAGCTTAAAAAAAGCAGTGCGGCAGATTATAGAGCAAGCCGAGAAAGGTGGGTGTGCATTCTCTTCCACTAAATATAGATTAAAAATGTATGTTACGTAAAATGAACATATGTGCTTATACATTGTCCTAGAAAGCCACAGGGTCAATCATTTGTTAAAATGTTTAAAATACATTATAAACTAGTGAATGTACTGTTAGAAGCTGTGGCTTTCTACTAACACAGATAGGACTTAACAGTTTGTGGTTATGGCCCCTTATTGCAGTTTTATTTTCAGTGTAACAAATGCATTGCAATGTATTCCAAGCAGATTATTTAAATAGAAAAATGTCTACAGTTTTTTATATTCTTCTTTGAGAACGGTGTAAAGTCTTCATTCAGCATATCACATTAATTGCATACACTAGTTTTATTAGAATGTGACTGTTGACGGAGACGTTCTTGGCAGTAATGGCGTCTCCATGTTCTCTTAGTTGTAGATGAACAGAATGCCCATACTGAAGAACAAGCAAATCAGTCTCCTGAGGATTATAGGAAGGAGTTAGAAGAGTCTAAAGAGGAGGAAAAGGATGAGGATACCAAGGAGTCGTCAGAACTTCTAACTGGTAAGCGTTATAGCATTATGCCATGCCAGCGGTACAGTAATAGACGGGTTTTGTACTGCTGAGCACGGTTAAATATATTTAGGAGACATCAGTGCCAAAGGTTTGAAGTGGATATGCCATGGGATTGTCCAATACCCTTTTCCACTAGTATTGCTTTTCTCTTGATTAAGTTTGAAGTAATGCTGTCTTGTATACTTAAAATCTTTTTATCCTTCACTTTTGGTTCCTGGCCTTCTCGTGAAAATTAAACTGTGATCGGTTGTAATGTAGAACTATTATCATAGTGCTATGTATTCTACAGATTCCATATAAATATATGTAATACAGCGTTTCGTAAGCCTGCTTGTGCAGCACTGGTGTTACGGCCACTTGGCTTGACATATCTTTCTTTTCATACCTATACTTTTTGATATCGGATAGACAGAAATACAAACTGCCTTTGATGGGGAGGGATTTCCAGTGTGTGATGATAGCTGTATTTACAATAGTTTGAGCTAAAAGAAGGCATTTACTATCTCTAGGCTGCTTCTGATTTCAAGTGATTTGAGCCACTACCTGAGGAATCGGTGTGTTTTATTAGTAACTTAACACATAACCACAACAGTGACTAGGGTAACCAGGATTGTATTCAGCATTTAAATGATCCTTTCTGTGTCTCTTTTCTATGAATTATACGAGTCCCTTTACTTAATTACTGGGCCAATTGATTAGATAAGCTTGGGCCAAACGTTGCCAGCCTTCCCCTGCAGCCAGTTTTAAACTACAGGCTTTCTCGAAATCCCTAAAAATGTTTGAAATGTTTTGTAGCCGGAGGCTAATTGAGAAATGGACAGTCTATGGACACCTTAACCAAAATGACTTGTAAGCTATATGTATTTAGGTATATGCTGGCTTCCTGCTTTAGTATTTGTACTTCTGTAGCTCCTTTTTTGGGATATTTATATGCTATATAGGTATTTTTATATAAGAATAAATTTGGGGTTTTTTCTTGTTATTTGGGTGTGCGTGTTTGTGTACTTTGCTGGCCTGAATTAGTCTGCTGCTCTTTCTGCTCCTCTGATATTGTTCTATTCCTGTGTTCATTAAGAATACTTCTCCTATTTTTGTAAGCACCAGAGCTACTCACCGCTAAATATATTTAGTCACTGACTGGTTTTCTTCACAGAGTACGCAGGCAGCCGGATAAAATCAGACCTAATTGAGATGTAGGTTCCTTGACCTAGGATTATAGAAAGTCCGGCATCGTGTATGTGTGATTAGCACAGAGAGACCCTAAATGCAGGAGAAAGTTCTGCAGAATAATTCTGTAAAGCCGCTTTCGTCTTGCCGTTCTGTGATCTTCCCTTCATGACAGCTAACCTTGTTGGTTATTAAGGTGACTTTGAGTTAGAAGACCTCTTACTGAAGCTTGTGTATTTGTGAAAATAGTATCTAATAATATTCGATGAGCTCAGGATGCAGATACCTGCAGCAATGACACCATTTTCAGTCATTAGTTTTATCAGAGTACAAACAGTAAAAGGTTATTTGTAATGCCGCGTAGCCCCAGGAATCCCATCCGTCATAACCGAGAGCAGCTGATCGGTGGGGAATGCTGGCTTTACGGAGTACATTGTCAGAGGCTGTATAAAAGTGAAGCTGTACAAAGGTTACAACAGCTGTGAGTGCCATTGGAATAAACTTACATTGGTACATGTAGGGCTCTCTTGGAAATCACAGAAAAATAAAAAATACTATATGATTTTTATTTTTTTCCCTTTTTTGTGATGATCTCTCATCTTAAAGGGACACGCCATCCATCATATGCACTGTATTGTATATGATAGCTGTTTGGCCCTTTTTTTACACTTCCGTGGTGTTTCCCTTGCAGAATCCTTCTATATGTTTACCGCTTTCTCCATGCATGCTGTGACTCTTGCAGGGTGGGGGTCTTGTCAGACCCTTTCAGAAAAAGTTCCTATTGATTTCAATAGGAGCGCTTTCTCACCACTGACCGCAGAGTACTATAATATGCATTCCTCTTTAGTGGTGTAAGAACTACTTTATTAAGCTGTTTATAGTGACTCCTAATATGTCTGCATGCCTATTTCTGCCACATTATGGCCATTTCTGAATAGCTCTGAACATCTCATGAAGTGCAAATTTGCAGGAAAAATAGTTCTCATATATATCTTAAAATAAAGAGAAAAATATTAACGGAAGTGCAGAAAGTGCCTGGTGTTTGGAAGCGTCTGAGAATTCTTGGAGGAAAACTATTTGCATAAGGTGAAGCATCTATACGTCTCCCCTATTGTGCCAGGCAGTTTAGGATTGTGGTGGTGGATGTGCCCATAGAGTTTAAAAGTTCTTTATCACCATAAAATCTAATGGGCCATTAGACCGGTTGCAGTGGTGATAAAACCGCATTTCAGATTCCAGAATCGCTTTTTATGCCTTTTGTGTATAAGGAGGAACAAAGTACTAAAAATTTAGCAATTCAGAGGAAATGTCATTAATTCCTAATGTGGTACAATGGAAATATTAGCCTTGAGGCTGTAATTTTGTGGCAGCATTTTTGGCTCTTGCTACTTAGGCATATTAACATATTGTTTTTTTCTTTTTGCCAATTACAGTAAAATCGGCTCCGCGGTCACCAGACAGACGCACAAGCCGCAGTGCTTCTTCCCATACTAGTCCTACTGCAGTGACCAGCAAGGAAAACCTCCCTGTGCTGAACACTAGGATCATATGCCCAGGTAATCCAAGGGAATGGCTTTCCAGTATCAAAGTGACATCATAATGTCATTTAATACTCAAGAACTTTACTTTCTTATGGCCTATGATGTTTATATGGGATTAAACTTTTTTGCTCGGATTTTGTTCACTCTGTTTTCCATTCCCATGACACTTTGTCTCCGTTGGTTTGTCAAACAGGGCTGAGGGCAGGGCTGGCAGCCTCCATTGCCGGGAGCTCCATCATCAACAAAATGTTGCTGGCCAACATTGACAGCTTTGGTGCTACTCCTTTTATTGATCCAGACCCAGATTCACTGTAAGATATTATTATTTTAATCTATAAAGGGCAGCCATCAGTAAAACTGAAACTGCCTTGATTTCTGAATATGATGGTACAAATTTATGCTCACTTTAAAGGTGTAGTTCCACTGAGACAAGGAATGAATTGCGCTCTCGAGTATGTTAAGCAAGTAAAATGTCATCTCACTAGATTTACTCTGAAACTTGACTTTTATTAGTACACTTAAAAAAGGACTGAATAGTGTTATAGGCACTACCCTAAGTGTGTAATTTTATTAATTTCTAAATTAGAGGAAATAAGTCTTAAAAGGACAAAAATAAAAAAAACTGGTGAGATGGAGTATTCCTTAGTGGTTAAGAATCTCATGAACCCGATATGTCACTCCTATCCTACCTGCCTAAAAAAGCTAGTAATCAAAGATGTCGGCTGTCTGTAATCTAAGCATCTATAACATCAGCCCTATCCACAATTCTAAGCCTTCTCACAATTGCTAGTACAAACACAGAAGACCCAATTGAGATGACGGCTTATTTGTTTTTGGATTTCATTTAATGTTTTTTTTTTTTTTTTAACCTTAACAGATCGTTTATACTACATAGATATAGAATTAAACTGTTTTAGCATTGATCAGCCCCTGGAATTGTGATTGTAATACTTCCTTTAGTGACAAATGTTACATTTCACAAAGTAGCTAGAACATTGCATTTCATTTTGTCATGTTGCTTTTAAAGTGGCAGATCTCCGCGAGACATAAATCTGTATCAGATGTGCAGTGTTTGAAGATCACACCTTCTGTTTAAGAAGATCTGAGAAGAGTGTTTTTGGCTCTAATATGTATTTGTCTAAAGTTGTTAACTTTATAATGTTTGCTCTTACAGAGAAGGCTATTCAGAAAAGTGTGTGATGAACAATTACTTTGGGATTGGCTTAGATGCAAAGATTTCCTTAGAATTTAACAACAAACGAGAAGAACACCCTGAAAAATGCAGGTAATCTGATCATAAGTTACCCAAAAAAATGAATAGTACATTAAAAATAATTTTAATTTAATGTTTAATTGGGAGTTCAAAATAATTATATTAAATAGGGTAATTTATAATGTTGGTTCCCAGTTTATAAACCTATTTCCTAAAATGTGTCAGGAGATATTGTACATATAATGAATTATTACTTACCCAGAGGTGGTTAAAGGTCCTCTTCAGAGGATGTGGAAAGAGTGAGATAAATATCCCCCTTAAATTTTATATCACTATAATATGTAATCTTATTAAACTTTTTATTAAAAAACTTTTTTCATCACTTGTGTTTGAAATGGAGCTCTTCTGAATTATTTAGCTAAGGACCCCGTAAATACTTAGAGCCGCCTCTGGTCTACTTTTGACCTGTTTGATGTGAGTTTCGTTTGACTTTATTGTAATACGTTGTCGTCTGCTTAGGGTACTGAGTGACAGACGCCTAGTTCGATAACATTTATTTAAATCGATATATTGTTATTTCCAGAAGCCGAACGAAGAACATGATGTGGTATGGAGTGCTTGGTACCAAAGAACTGCTGCAAAGAACTTACAAGAACCTGGAGCAAAAGGTTCAGCTTGAGGTAAGCGGTGTGTTCTCTGGGCTCAATCTATGGACCAGTGCTCTTCTTATTTTGCCTAATAATTGTTCTCTTACGTGTTTATTATGTAATGGCTTTTACAGAGTGATGTTCTTTTCATAACTGCTAATACATAATAATAAGTGTAGATGAGGATAATTGCAAGCTCAGCTTAGGCATTTCATGTGTGAATCAAGACACAAGACAAGGCCAGCAGCTAACTAAGAGATTGAAAGCCAATACTGATAACTGGAGCGACATATTCCTTCTCTTCACATTAGTAAAGTTATTTAAAAAGGAATAAAAATGATTTGCATTAAAGGTTTTCATGTTAGGAGATGTTTGAGAGGATTGCTATGGTCACCCTTTTCAAATACTTTGTAAAGTATGTTCTTCTTTATCTCCTTTTATTCCTATAAACTTCCTTTATCTGCAGACCTGGACACGGCTATTGTTCTCAGTCATGTGATATCCTGAGTGACTTTTCCTGCTCAATCACCACATCGAGCTTAGTCTTTGCTATAAAGTCTATTCCTCAATATAGTTTCACGAGTCTGAGTGTCAGACTGAGCTTTTATATCTTGACCGATATGATAAGTAGCCGGGTTGTATCTCAAGTAGATTGGGATGAAATACCAGCGCTAGAACACGTACAAGTGGCCAGTGTGCAGATGCATAAGAACATTATAAACGGCAGCTGTTGAAAACAAAATTAAAAAGAATGTTAAAACATATGTTTGATCAGATACTAGTTCCAAATAAATGTTTCCCTTTAAACAATACTTTATTACCTGATATTTTATTTGCCTCATAGTGTAAGAAACCTTATAACCTGGCAGGGCTAGGTTCCATGTTAGCACGTGCAAATGAGTATAACATATATTTAAGTCAACATTTTACCTGCTGAAGAATTGTATAGATTGTTAATATTGGGAAATTTTAAAATTGAAAATGTTCCCCTATGTCACTTTTACTGGATTCCTATCTCTTGAATAAACAAGCATATAGAAACTGCAGACTTCCCCAAACTGGTGGAATGCTGTCCGGCCGCTTGTACGAGTATTCCGGCATGTGCGTCCCTCAAGGCGTTTAAGCTGACACTTCGCTTTTTCATGAGTAACTGTCACTTGTCAGCCTGTAAAGGTACAGATGCTTAATTAATAGATGTTGTTTTTGTCCTCTGCAGTGTGATGGGCAGTATATCCCCCTTCCTAGCCTCCAGGGAATTGCAGTTCTAAATATTCCCAGCTATGCTGGTGGCATCAATTTTTGGGGAGGAACAAAAGAGGATGATGTAAGTTCTACGCAGAGAATTATGTTATCTCCATAAGGTTTTGCTTTCATTGTTCGCAACACATATTCTGTTGTGGATGACTGATGGAGACTTTGTCCTCTCTTGTGCTTGTTTTGGTACTAAACAAAAGCTTTTTTGAATAAGTGTGGTCTAGCTACCTGGTCACGAGGTCCAGCTCTTCGCTAGAAGTCCTCTTTACCTTTCATTTTGTAGCATTGGCATTCTGGAATGTGGATGTTTCTGTAAAGTAATTAGACATGCTCCTTTGTCTGTACTTGTATAATGTAATTACATTATTAGCAATAATATATATGTAAAGAGTGCAGTTTCTTTAATGTGGCAAACAAGGGAGATTGTGCAATCACCACACATTTAATCACTAGTTCAGCTTACACAGTAAGTACCAAGAACACAAGACATATCCCAGTTTCAGTTTTAATGTGTTGCTGTTTTATGTAAATCTGCAGTATATTTACATGTTGGAATAGCTTATTATATATAATATGACTTATGATCTAAGCCCAAACTATGCTTACCTAAAGATGATGCATTTTACCCGTAGAGGCGGTATCTAATAGTCATGTTTGGCCCACCAAAATGAGTCTAATAAACACTATCGCGAAAGCAAAAATGGGTCACCGCTACAGTTAAGAAGGATGGTGATAGGTTGCTTTTTCCATAAATCTTCAATGTTCTCGTCTTGATGTAACTTGCTATCTTGTGAAACTCGACATAAAGCATGTTGTTGGTCTTCTTATTTAAAGGGTTGCTCCGGCAAGCACGTGCATATGACTGTCTCCTTTTAAATTATTTTTGTATTGCATGCAAATGCATATAGGGTTTTGCTCATCTAGTCTGCCCATTTTTCCTGATGTACAGACTGAGACCTTAATCGGTCCTTGGCAATGGAAGGTGTACCTGGTACATCTCTGTTAAAAATACAATACCCCGTGTCGCCACAATCAGGATGTTGCTGAATAGAAATCATAAGTTGTTTCAGTAACTGCATGTATCCAGGTAAAAATATTACGAAATTCTGTATTTGTATATGTGATTGTTAAAAATGGGGAAAAAATACTAAATTTTACTACAATGTTTGACACAGATTGCAGCTAAATGTTTAAAAAGTGTTAAAATACTTTGGGCTGTCAAGTTTTAAAAAATAGATATTTTTGCTCAGCAGTTTTGCCAGTAAAAAAAAAACTGCCAAAAAGGCACGTTTAAAAACGTGATTGGACGCAGTTACCCAGTGATTTAATTTTAAAAGATACTTGTCCTGGGAAAAAAAACAATATTGTAAATATATATTGTAAAAAGCAACATTGTAAAATAACCCTGGTCCTTAATGGGTTAACCTCTAATACTTTTGGTATTATTTACATTACGGGAATATTCAAGTGTTTTGAACTCATCTCTCGTGTAGTAGTGCATCCTAGAGCTGGCTCGCACAACAGTTTTCATTTTGTTTGCTGGAGTGTTACAAGTAATTTTTCACCAATGTGTACCCTGCTCAGGAAATCTTGAAAGAAGTTTACTTCAGACGTGTCTGTTTTTTTTTTTAAAAACTCCAATTAAATGGCTTTTAATGTACCGGTATTTCCACATAGAAGTGGAAGTTCTTGGCAACAGCACCCTCTAGGGCGAGATCCTTCACTTTAACAGTCGGGACTGTTCTTCATATGCCTATTTCACTTATTTCACACACAAACTTAGGGTTAATGGGTTTTTCCCTAATCATATGGCTAAACTTTTAGTGGGGAGAAAAAAGCTAAAAAAAAACCAAACAAAACAAAAACGAAATGTTAGCTGATAAATCTCTTCTTAAACATGTCCAAGGTGTTATGAGTGGTCTTCTTTTGAACTATACAGTTAATAGTTAACGGTGTGCAACCAAATTGTCCCTATTTAACCAAGAAAAGCTGTGTTGAAAGGTATGTTAAAGAGTTAAGTTGTTACTGATCCAGTACATGAGAACCCTGGTCCATTTTACTCTCCAGATATTTGGTGCTCCATCGTTTGATGATAAAATTCTGGAGGTGGTTGCAGTTTTCGGCAGCATGCAGATGGCGGTTTCTAGAGTCCTCAAGCTCCAGCATCACCGAATAGCACAGGTACATAATACTTCGCGGTCATGTGTGATTATAGAACTAAACGTATTCAGCCATGTTTTAATAACTTCAACACTACTGCATTAACCTAAAAATAGAAAAAGTCAAGCAATAAAAGGGGGATAATTATTCTTAAGGTCTGGATCCAATGAAGAGTGGTGAACATGAGATAGTAGACCTGGAAACCAAAGGAATCCACCAACTTGCACCAGAATACCATAATATAAATATGTTTCTTCGTGTTCTTCCGTGTCCTCGGAAGCATTATCTTTGTGTATTGCATTAACCCGGCCCGTGCCTGATATGTGTTACGCTTGGTTTTCCAGTGTCGGTCGGTGAAGATCACTATACTTGGAGAGGAAGGCGTCCCGGTACAAGTAGATGGAGAAGCTTGGATTCAGCCTCCAGGGGTTATAAAAATCATACACAAAAATAGAGCTCAGATGTTAACCAGGGACCGGGTGAGTTAAACACTGTATTAGTGTTCCTTTAAAAAACTAAATTCTGCCCTGTAACAAACAATGCAGTGTCCATAGTGCACCTGATGATGGGGTTATTGAGTGTCCTCAGTGAGTGTTGGCTGTGAACATGCTTGGGATGTGTACATCTTACCACAGGCTGGCAGATTACACATTAAAGTCAGAGGCTAATAAATCACAGGCATATGACCACCCGTTGGATACTCCTAGTTGCACAATGAACCTGTATATCACACGCATACAGGTTTGCGGCATCCACAACGGATGTGATTGGCTTTCCAAGCCAGTGGAGTTGGTAGTACTAGCGGACGTTTGCACAATTTGCCCAACAGCCCGTCCTATCAGTATGATGGCATTACTTTGGAGATAATTGGTATAGTGTCCGTTCGATGTTGCTCCCCCCCAGTAAGTGTACCCGTGAGCTGAAACATCGTATCCAGTTCCTTATGCATCTTGAAGAGCCAACAGAAAAGGGTTTCCCCTGTGAAAAGGGCTGAACTGGCCCTACATCAGGCATAGTTGAATTAGTGAGATGACTTTAAATGTTTACTGGTGTACTCTACATAGCCAGCTAAGCACTTTATGCGGAGAAAGTTCACCTTTGTTGGTCCTTCATAATGCCAAGTAAAAGTCAAGGAATCCGAGTATTTTGTCACTTTGGAAACTGTGTGAACCAGACAAGTCTGCATACAAGAGATGCTGGCTAAGAGCAATCTGTTGCCACTTTGTAATAGTTTGCTGTAAAATCTTATAAATGAAACAACGAAAAATAAAAATGTCATCCATTTGTCATCTTCATCTTGAGAGCTGACTTTTAATTAAAAAAAATAAGTTTTTAGTGGATTTCTCACTGGGTTTTTTTCTTCAGCTTGTCATCTGCACTTTAATCATCCAGTGATGTCATCAGTCACTGTGTCACACTGTGTTACTGTGGCGTCTGTCACAAAATGTGTGCGATGTGAATGTGATGACCGCTGTCACGGGACTGTGTGTCCAGCGCTTACACAAAACCTGTGTTATGTCTATACTTTGGCGCCTGTGTATGATTGATCCACGCAGCATTGTATGCAATCAATATCTGATACAATGGTCTGTTTACTGGATTTTGTATTAATATTTTTAGAATAGCTAACAGGCAATCCAAGAACAAAAATCATGCTCACTTAGCTTTCATTTGTAAGTCACCCCTGTTCAGCCTGGTGTGCTGTTAGCAGTCCTTTTCATCATGCTTTTATACATTTGCCTCAAACAATTGCCTTGTTCGTGTGCTCGATAATTAAAATTCACTGATCCCATTGAATCTCCTGCACGTTCTCTGTGTGTAAAGAGGTAAAAAGTGTAACTTTGAGATTTCAAACTGATGTGCAGATGGCACCACATTTTAATGATCTATAATACACTCCTAAACGTGAGTCGTTTTGCCAACAGGCATTTGAAAACACGCTCAAGTCATGGGAGGACAAACAGAAGTACGATACCTGTAAACTTGCCCTTCGCTCTCCCCCGTATTTACCCCAAGCTGTAGACTCGGCTTCGGAAGAAGAGGTCAGCCTCGTCCATCTCTGCTCACAGGCAGCAGAGGAGCTCATCACACGGTATGTGATCCTACTAAAACCACGTACCCTACAGAGGAAAATCTAAATGACACAATAGCTTCCAGCTCTCTGGCTTGCGTATGGCTTCCTTTTATAGCTGCTGTACGTGTAAAGTTAGTCATCAGAAGTGTGTTTTGCCACGTTTGGCAAGAAATTGTAGTCAATAAACCTGTGACACAGTGGCTGTTTTGAAGTGATGTATTGCAGCACATAATGTTATTTTTTTTTAAACTTTAATCATTTTTTTTTCTCTAAGCATTCCGTCCGTTTACTTATCAACTGTGGGATTTAACGACTGCAAACACCCACCGCATTGTGTTTCAAATCTTAGCGTTTTAGTATGTACGTTGTGACTGCTGTTTAATTTTTTTCTGTAATGATCAGCCATTCAAAGGATGCATAATGATGGCCTTAATTGTGAGAGATAATATATATATATATATATATATATATATATATATATATATATATATATATATATATACATATATATATATATATATATATATACATAAACATACATACACGCTATGTCTTGTGTCTGTGACACTGAATGGGGATCGGTGCAACAATGTAAATGGATTTCAGATCTGCTTGGGCTCTCATACGGTGGGATACTCATGTGAATAGGTGATACACGATCCAATAGGTGTGAATACATTGGGAAAATGGTTCCCTGCCCCAAATCTAAGTTTGGTGTACTTTTTTTTTTTTTTTTTTTTTTTTCTTGAGCTAACTATTTAAGAAGTGTTCAGACTGTCACCCGAGAAGCCAAAAATAATTAAATGTTTCTTTTCAGGATATGTGAAGCTGCAAAAATACATAGTTTGTTGGAACAAGAGCTAGCCCATGCAGTGAATGCCTGCTCACACGCACTAAATAAAGCTAATCCACGGTTTCCAGAGGTAGGTTTTTCTTAGCGTTTATGATTGTAAAAATGTGAAGAAATTAGCTGTCCAGAATTGAAGCGGATCCTTTCTGTATCTATTTCTATTGGATAACTTGGACGTTTATGTGGGATTTTGCATTCAATTATATTCAAAGTCTTTGACGAATGTCCGTTTCTCTCTAGAATCTCACTAGAAACACTGCCGTTGAAGTGGCAGTCAATGTGAAGGCACTGCACAATGAAACAGAGTCCCTCCTGGTGGGAAGAGTCCCTCTGGTAAGAGTGTAGACCACCCACTGCGCATTGAATTACAATGAAATCTAATGTAAAGTTTCAGATAAGCAGGCTACAGAGTCTGCCTACATAGGTTTGTCCGTTATCTATCTGATTTAATGAAATGTAGCTGGGTTTAAACTTTTGTTTGTAATAATTGGCCAAAGATCTAGAGCTACGTGGACATCCTTTCAGTAAAACAGTAAGAAAAATCAGTGGCAGAGTTGGCATTATCCCATCACTTTCCTGTCCTGAAAAAAATTAACAGCAATTCAGTTGAACAGAGATACGTTAATGATTAGGGATAAATATGCACATTACGCAGAAAGGGAAATTAAGATATATAAGTAAATATATATAGACGCACACACATAGTATATACTGTATATACCATGACATACATTTAGCATAACCATGTTTTATGTTAAGTAATTGTAAGGTTATCGTGTTAATTCAGTACACTGTATACTACTATTCCTATTATTTGTGTTTATTGCAGCAGCTGGAATCCCACCATGAAGAGCTTTTGTCAAATGCACTACATAATGTGGAGATTGAGTTAACAAAATTGGCAGAGATTCCCTGGTTATACTATGTGCTACAGCCTGATGAGGAGGAGGTAGGGGTCTTTATACAGATTCATGCTTCTGTTGTTTAATATTAAATATTATTATATAACCAACAAGAACTATACCTGAATATCTGTGTGTATTTTTGAAGGTCACATCTGGGGTATTATATACATTGAGTATGCTGTTTCAGTGACTCTTAAAAGTATTTCAAGGGGTTAGAAAAGATTCTTGACAATTGTTTATGGGCCATAAGTGGTACCAAGGTACCATTTTTTGCTCTAGTTGCATAAGTTTTTTTGGGGGGGGTTTACGTGCACCTTACTGTCAGATGTAAAATGCTGCCCCCCTGCAGTATGTCTGATGTTTTAACTCGCAGAATAGAACGGTTACCCAGATATACTGCATGTCCTGGCCAATGTCATCTCCCAGCTATGAGGTCCAAATGTTTTAAGATTGTTTTCATGCATGTTGACTGAAGCGAACATAACCTGTAACAATTAGCCTGTCTGGAGATGTTTGGACGTCGGCCTCAAGGATCTGTTTCTTAGATGACAAGTAAGCCATTAGTTTTCCTGCAATGGGCTTACAACTATTCTATTATTTCCGATAAGTATGGTTCCACAGTGCTGAGCATATAGCAGCTGCTCTGGCTTACAGTGAAGTTTGGCAGAACCACTGGCCATAAAAGATGAGGAGCTATTCTGAGACCAAGGTGCTTGGTCACTTGTTGAAAGGTGGAGAAACCACTCACTCATGTGGACAAAAAGTGTCCAAAAGATCAACTCTGTTTACTTACAAATTCTGGTGCTGGGAGATCTGATGGTAGACAAAGTAGACTTGCATGTGATTGCATTTTTGTATCTTTTTTTGTGTGTCGTATTTTCTTGACACATTTTCTTTCTTATTTTTACAGGATCCTCCCCTGGAATATGCCAAAAGAAACAGTAGAAGTACAGTATTTCGTATAGTGCCAAAGTTTAAAAAAGAGAAGGCCCAAAAGCATAAGACCAGCCCTCAGCCTGGTATGTGTGCCGACTCTCATGTTATTGGGGCAGGTAGCTGCAAAAACACCATCCGTGCTTTGTCTTGATATTCTAGAAATGTTGGTACATATATGCATATGTTCATTTGGTAATCTCTATAGAATTTTTCAACAGGGGGTTGAAAATGTCCAATGAATTCAGCTTGAGCAGCTTTAGTTCATTATGAGACATTACTCTGATACAGTATAAAAGGTTTGTATGAGAATTTACTAAGCTGTTTTGTGATATGATAACATAATGGTTATAGCCTAAATAATACTGGGACTTTGGAGAAGTTGAATACAGAAGTCTTCTCCGGTGAAATTAGCCATGGACATGAAGTTGTGTATACACTACATTAACTCCTATGATTAACTCCCCCCCCCAAGAATTATACCTACTTGTAAAAAAAATTATTTAACATTTGTAAAAGTTACAGTATACTGTTTATTTAAGTACTTCTAATATTTCATACTTGTCCTGGGTAAAAAAGAATGCTCTGTAAGGGCTGTATTTGGCTATACTTGGAACGCCTTGGAAATGGATAGGTTTCTTCTAATCCTGTAAGGGTGTGTGTGTGTGTGTGTAAAACATGCACACAAATACACATACACACATACATGGAGGTCAACAGCAAGATGTTTGCTCCTGATTTAGATTCAGAAGGTTCCATTGTTGAACTGAGTTCATCTTACGTGATACTGTGATTGTGTCTAACTGTGTGGCTTCATCTGAACTAGAGGAGGATGAAACTTTTTAGACTCAAGAGCTTACAGGACAAGTATCGGCAATAGAAATGATAATAGCAGTTTATAATATTTTATTCTGCTTTTCCCAAAGTCATTACTAGCTATGCTATGTTGTCATCCTTCCCCTTTAAAGGCAGAATATAATTAATTGTTATTTTAACAATCTGAAGAGACAAAAGCTTTGCTTGTATTGTGTTTCCTTTAAAAACGCTACATAGGTTGGATGAATACAGTTTGTAGGACAGGGCTTAATATTGGATATTTTTGGTTTTCTTTTTATGGACCTTTTTAAATTACACCGTTCCTTGTACATAAATAAGCAAGTGCGTTGATGAAACAGATGTGAAACATCTGATCCAAGGCCGTTATAGTGCGGAGAGTTCCTTTCTTTTTTTTGTCTGGCAGAGGAGATGTGTGGTCTTGAAAAGCTTTACCGGAGGTATTGCGTCAGGAATGCAGTATATAATTGTGCCTGTACATGTTAAATTATTCCAATTAGTGATATTAAAACAAATACTGTTTATAACATGAGCCCAAGGAAAATACAAATTACAGTATAGATTAGGGTTGGGATTTGTATTTTCTTTGTGTTCACAAATGATATATTGTGATGCTAAATCAGAACTATTATGTGTTCTTTAACAATGGTCTTTATTCTAATCACATGAATCTTAGCAACTAGAACATATCGCACTGCTAAGATATCCACAATTGAGGATTTATTTCCAGTTTAGCCCTCATGAAATATTATTGCATATTTAGTAAATGACTTGGCTCTGTTTCGTGGCCCATTGGTAGTCTGGTGAAAAATTACAAACTTCTCCCAAAAACAAGCTGGGAATTCTGTGTATCCTAAAAGCACAAATATGTTAAAGAAATGTAATTGATGCCTCTATTCAGGCTGTCCACAGATTGTGCTGCCGTTGGCCTGCAGTTGAAAATCTCTGCTGCCCAGTTGTGTTCTTGGAGGCTGTGTTTGCCTCACATTTAGCAAAATTAGCAGCACTATAGCACTGAAAAGACTGATAAAGGGTCTGTGCCAGCCTTTTCTATATTTTCTGTATCCATATTGCACTTTTTCTCCCCTACTTGTGGAGTGAATAATGGTTTACTTCAGCCTACCACAGTTCAAACTATACTTTCTGGGGCTGCTTTCTGCTCCCCAGGCTCTGTACTAATAGCTTATATTTCTGTTAGGGTCCTATAGCTGTGCAATATACCCCAAAAAGGTTATTCCCCATAAGCAGAAATTGGCAAGAGAAGTTATGGTTGTAATTTCCTGACTTCATTATGCATTGTGAAGATCGATTCCCCCCTGAGCGTCTCTTGCATGGAAAGCTTGGTTTATCATATATGATGCATAATTTAGTCAGTGAGATGTCTTCAAAGTTGCATAGGTTAAACAAGGTGTTTTGGAGGGCTGGTTCAGAAAGAAATAAGTCAAAATTGTCTCTCTGTAATGTTTAGTGATGTCAAGGAGTTAAAACTGTAAGCTCACGATATTTCTGTGAAGTATTGGGACAATATGAGCTACAGTTTAAACATTATTTTTATTTATGGTTGGAATAACAGTTTTTTGTAGGAGAACCTATTTCAATGTAACATTTAGTGCAGCCGGGTCTATAGCTATGGTCCCTGGTGACATTACAATGTCCTTTCAATCCGGAATAAGAGACTGACCATGCTCTCTGCTAATGATCCTGTAATGGGTGCAGGCGCCTGTGTGAAGGAGCAGACCAAAGGGGTTGAGATGTCCTCCTTTATTTCTTTATTGGTATTGTCACTCATTAGCTCGTGTTCCTCACACAAAGCATTGATATTGTTCCCGGTATCTGTACACTCTCCACTATCTTACATTCCTCTTATAAATGTTCCCATCTTCAATATCTAGTTTATGTAATCATTCTCTCTAAAACTTCCTCCATATCTTTTATGGGGGTCACTACGTACTTACTAGGACATTCTAGAGTCTAATGTGCAAATGGCAAAAGCTCTAAAAACTACAGCACCTAATGGCGCTTCCACAAACTGGGCCAATCGCTCAAAAGAGTTAGTGTTATCTGCTGCGATTATTTACATTCATTATGTCATCTAAAAAAAAATGCAATGATTTATGCGTGTCTGCACTGTGAATTCACTTGAAATCAAATAGTACATGACCCATTTTATGGTAACGCTTTAGGTTAAATTATACCTTGCATCACTGATCCTAATGTGTAAATCAAATTCATTTCATGGATAGCTTAATATTCAGGCAAAAGAGACTTTGGGTGGTGGGGTGAGGAAAGCTGAAAACGCGGCTGCAAAGCATCAAACCCTGTCCTCGTACAGATATTTGGTTTTAATTATTGCCGATCTTAACCTGCATGCAAAATGAACAATCAAACCGTTGGATTTTGTTGACACCTCTTCTCTTTCCCTTCGCTAGCACTGCAATTCTGTTTTTTTTTTTCCTCCACTCTGTTTGGCCTAACCTATGCTTGTAATGCATTTGTGCATGTACAAATTAAGGGGGTTTTACTCTTAACTTTGGTAGTTCAAAAATGGGGCACAGATGAAGTTGCAGCTTGGCTGGATCTGCTCAGTTTGGGAGAGTACAAAGAACCCTTCGTCCGTCATGACATCCGAGGCTCAGAGCTATTACTCCTGGAAAGGCGGGATCTTAAGGTATTTCCTTGTGCTACTTTTTTCCTCTCTTCTTCGGTGGGAATTAATCCTCTTTCCTGTCCCTTTCTTGTCTTGTGCTTGTAGCTTGGCTTCTCTTTACAGTCTCTCTGTAAACTAATCTGCACTTGTTGTGGCGTGCACTCCCTGTGTGTGTGTGTAATACTGCACTTGCAGCCTACAACCTCAGCAAAACATCTGCTAGGGACACAAACTTTTGTGTGTTTTTTTTTTAACGGGTGATTTAATAGCCTCTGAACAATCTGATACAATACATGTGTCTTGCAACTCTTATTTGAGAAAGAGAACAAAATACATTTTAAATTTTAGACCGTAAAATGGGATCAGTGTGGAAGGTGACAAGTTTAGTGTTATTGCTTTTATGTGTCATTTTTATTTCTAACTTGGTGAATAACATTAAAAGGAAAAGGATATAATTTATGTCTAAAGTATGAGTAATAAACACTGCACCCAGTAAAATGGCGGCACCACTCCCTCTAATGTCTCACTTCCCCCCCCTTTTCTAATAGTAATAAAAAAAAAAAAAAAAAGTTGGAAGCGCACAAAATAAATCATTAGAATCTGAGTGTCCCCATTCAGTGATATACTGTATATTGGATGGTATGCATAAAAAGTAATTTTGAATCTGTGGTTGTACCTCCATAGTAACTAAGAAATGTTGCTGCTGCTATGATGATTAGACTTTTCAAACTTTGCACTAAAATTACTTTTTATACAACCCCCCCCATATGTCTCAGTAGTGTTGCAAACATGGGTAACTGTATTCCAGCCCCTGGTGCCATTTCCTTACATAACTTTATTTGAGGAGGCACTATATGACCAAAAAGGTATGTGGACACCTGACCATCACACCTATATGAGCTTGTTGGACATCACATTCCAAAACCCAGGACATTAGTATTGAGTCCCCGAAGTGAGGTCAGGCACTGATGTTGGATGAGAAGGCCTGGCTCACAATTGGCATTCAAATTAATTCCAAAGGCGTTCATTGGGGTTTAGGTCAGGCTGTGTGCAGGGCAGTCAAGTTCTTCCACACCAAACATATCCAACCATGTCTTTGTGGAGCTTACTTTGTGTATTGTGGCACAGTCATGCTGGAACAAGAGAGAGCCTTCTTCAAACTGGGCCACAAAGCTGGAAGCATACAGTTGTCTGTATGCTGTAGCATTAACATTACAATTCACTGGAACTAAGGGGCACAAACCCTGATAAACAGCCCTAGATCATTATCCCTCCCCCACCAAACGTTGCAACTTTAACAATCACCAAACCCAGATATGGCCACCTGATTTCTTGATAGTAAAACATGATTCGTCACTCCAGAGAACACTTTTCCACTGTGCCAGAAACCAGTGCCGGTGATCTACGGCTTGTGTGCAGCTGCTCAGTCATGGAAAACCATTTTGTGACGCTCCTGAGGTATAGAGGACAGATTTTACAGTTTTAAACATTTTACAATATTATTAATATATACTATTGATATTTTAAAATATTATTTAAGACACTTGGGCACTCAGTAGCCCAGCTCTGTAAATGTGCATGGTCTACTGATTCATGGCTGAGCTTTTTTTTCCTAGACACTTCCACACCACAATAATAGCGCTTGTGGACTATTGTGGCTTCCTATGACAGTGACACATTTGCAATGACCTGAGATCTTCAGTACGATTCATTCTGCTGCCACTGTTTGTCTGGCGATGGCTGTTTAGGTGTTTTGGGTGTATAAAATCAATCACATACATTCAATAATTAGGAGGGGTGTCTGTGTAATTTTGGTCATATAGTGTACATGTTGCAGAATTGGACCAAACGGAACAGATTGAAGAGGTTTATTTTCCTTGACCCATAATGATCTTATCAATTAAAAACATGAAATGAATAAAGGGCTGCAGTAATTACACGGCATAATAGAGAGATTCACATAAACATTGGCAATAAACTTGCAGTGTAAGGACTAATGCAACACAATGACCCAGCCATATGGTAGCCCAGTTTGTGTATTATAAAAATCTCTGACTACACAGAGCCCACAGTGTATATATTGTTTATGACAATATACCATTACTGGTGCTGAGACTTTTCCAAAGGTCTAAACGCTTGTGCTTTTTCCCATAGTTATTTTTACCTTAAAAATCAGGATTCGTTAACCTCTGAAAAGCTGAAATGTGTAGGTAAAGCTGTCAGAACTAGCTTTATGTGATCGGTTTCCTGCCCTGAAGCTGTCTCCCCTCTCCTCACCCACCATCCCAAGCCTGGAGCACCTACTGGACAAGCATGGTAGTGAAGCCTGTGCCTCCGGTTACAGTCTGCATTCCCATGGTGTGAACTCCTCAGTCACTAATAAAGCGGCAGCCGGAGGAGTCCCGGAACTCCCCGCTCCGTACCAGTATAACAAAGACAGCTCCGGCTCTAGCCCCCATTGCCACCCCAATAAAAATGCCTCTGAATGGATCAGCAGTGGGGACCCAAAACCCACAGAACCCTTCTGTGTTTGGATACCCCTCTATTCATTATATTGACCAGCACTCATTATTATTATTATTTTTGTTTAAATTGCATGAGTAATTCATACATCTTTGCTGCACGTTTGATCGCGAATACATGGTGACATCAAATTTATTTAGTGCTTCTCTATTCATGTTAATAATATGAGGTTTTTTCTGTATGTGTGTGAAGTTGTACTGAGCAAAATAATGCTGTCTTTAATACAAGAAACGTACCAAGAAGTGGCATATAAAAGTACCGAAAAAATCTTTTTTATGCTTCATAATCCATGCCATTGTGCTGTATCCATGCATGCTGTGTGATCATTTTGTTTCATTGTGATATCTAGGAGCTTCAGCCCAATACATGCTGGTTTGTTGCGTTGTTGTATATATTGTACCGACATCTAAGCAATGCTGGTGGTCCAAGCACATTTCAGATGAATTAACTCCATATACACATGCAAGCCAATTTGCTGCCTTTTGCTGCATTTCTAGAAATATAGTAGATATTACTTCAATTATTTTGTCTTGTTTATATTTGTGTTTAACCATAAGTTTCCAATGTGAAAGGCGGATCTCCAAAATGCTAGCGTAAGGCCTGGCGTACAAATTGACTCACAATTAAATAATACAAAATGAGAGATTAGAATATAACTTGCGAACATTTAGCTATGAAAACCACTAGATTCATCCTAATATAATAGACCAGAAGGTAATCTCAAGTTCTGTGAACAAACATGGCAGCTCCATTTTCTAGATGTCTTGCCTTTCAGCTCTCGATTGAATATACACCTGTTGGGTAGAAAATGTCAAGGAACCTGAAATTTGTTGCCTTACTGTTTTTGTGTACGTAATCCAGTATCTTTGTAAATGAAGTTTAGTGTTAAAATAGAGTATAGCGATTTTTGTGAGTGGGTCGGCTGTTTCAAGCTATGTGATGGAAGAGATGATACCATGTTTTACTACGGTAGTGGTTATGGCATCTGATGATCACCATCTGGGCATTGACCTCTGTGTGCTCCAAAAATGTCTGTCGTCTTTGTTCATTGTACACTAACAAGCTATTTTTTTGTGTCTTTTGCAGGATCTGGGGATAATGAAAGTGGGTCATATGAAGCGAATTCTGCAGGGAATTAAGGAACTCGGCAAGAATGGTTCCTTATCTGAGGTGTGAAGGCCCTGGTGAAACCTTTGCAAAGTGCCAGCTTTGTCAGATGTTTAAAGTTACTTGGGGGCACTGTGCTGTCCTAGTTTACTGTATGAAAAAGAAAGTGCTGGTATACAGCTGGAAGATGCAAGCTGGGTTTAAGAATTTTCAGTTTTGTGCCAAAAAGGTAGTTATGCACAAAAGGCCATTTAGAGAAGTTTGGATCTGCACACTCTGAAACTTTTTGGCGTGTACATGTAATGTTCCAAAAAGATACCGCAGAGGTTACGATGGCCTGGTAATGAGAGGTCTCTCTCTGCAGTCTAACGTAAAAAAACTGTTGGAAACAAGTGATTTTGCTATGTCGAGCAAGGCCCGTTCTTCCTCAGACACGTGAGGCCCAAATACAGGTGAAATCATGGCTCGTTTCAGGTTGGCCTTGGTTTACTTTGCCTCAGGGTCTGCTTGTTCACTGAACCAAGGAGCGTGATTGGATAAAACTGTTTTGTATAGAAATTAATGCAATTTATAATGCATGGGATGTCTGCCTGGGTTGTATTTCAGTTGCATGATATATATATATATCTGAACCATAAAAAAAAAAAAACGAAAAAAAGACACTTGAACAATTTTTATATTGATTTTAAAAAAAGTTTAATTTATTACTACTGAAATGTTGTTGTGTTGGGGGTTTGTAACCGTTCGAGTGTCAGAGGCGGTGTTATCATCACCCTCGTTCTAGAAAGGGTCAGAGGCACTTTCTTGTTTTATGTTGTATATCTTTGCATGAATTTGTTTAGTGACAAAAGGGTTTGTGGATGTGAAAATCATAGCCAACATGTCATGTATAGTCTTAAAATGATGTACGCGTTCAACCTATTTATTGTAGATAGACAATTTTCTTTTAATAATTAACATAGATAGTAATATAGCTCTTGGAAACAATTTTTGCAAAGATGGTTACCTCACTTTTTTAACTTATTATTTAGAAGAATACTGTAAAGTCTGGGTATAATACTCTTAATTTTTAAGTATTTTCACAGCATGTGTGTATCACACACACCAACCCCTGATGTATTTATATTCTTTTCCTGCAATTAGTGTCTAAAATATACATAAGTATGTGCATTGTACACAACCGAGTATTATACTGGAGATTTTACAGTTGTTCATGGGGACCATTGATACCCCAAAGCCTTATAACATTTCTTTGGTGTTTTATTTTCCCTTTTTTTTTTTTTTTTTTTTTTTTGCCCAGTTGCAAATTGTCTGCATTTTAGGAACAGCAACGATTTGGTCTTCAGAGTATGGGTTAACCCTTTGCGTGGCAGAGAAGTGGGACCCACGGTGCCTTTTTCCCTGACAGTCAAAGGAGTAACAAAGGAGACTGCGTGTTTCGGTCTTGCTGAGTTTACTTTCGCAACGCTCAATTACTTGTAGTGAGAAGTCTTCTTAAACCGTCTCAGGAACTGAAGGTTCTTAAAACAAAGCTGCCATGTTACCAATAATTTGTGTAGAAAGACTTATATAGATATATGGAGAAATTCAGTGATAGATAATACAGTAATGAAGAACTAAGGAGTTTAATACCACCCCCATACACACACAGTTTGTGCTCGCACTACAGGAAAGGTCCATGAGAAATCAATTTACATCAAATAGTCAAACAGCAGAACAAATTTCCTACCCTGCCAGGTTTGCTTTAGGTGTACTCATCACTCAAATCCTTTTGCTCTAGACTGCTGAAATGCAGAGGACGGGTAAACCAAATGGAAACCGTTTTTCAATCTCGGGGTCATCTGTTGAGCAGTGTTCCTGCCGAGCTGTTCTGTGCTTCCACAGCGGCTGCTGTCCTTCTATTTCCATGCATGCAGGACAGATCTGCCTTCATTCTGTTATTCCAGTGTAGGCTCTAATATACATTCTAATTACGTTTTATATAAGCAATGGCACAAAAAAGGCATATGTTACTTGTAAATACTCCTCCCTGAAACTCTTCTGTTTTTAATCTATGCAGTTGAGCCTTCAAGAATGTGTGAAATCTAGGTCTCCTTCGTTAACAGGGTCTTTTGTACTTATCAAAGTTAGTGAAATGTTTTTAAAAATTATCATTGCAAAGGGGAACAAGCTCCGGAAATGCATTAACGCGCACGTTTTGTGGCTGATGTCAGGAGGCAACCTTCTGCTGAGTAACCGAGCAGGACCTCTCACCGAGATGCAGCCCTGTTTACAGAAAGACTGGGATCAGTAAAGCAATCCTAATTTTTCATTGATCCCAGGAAACAAAATGAACCATGGTTGCCCCTTTTAAGTTGCTCTTCCCCCTTCTCTTCTCAGTACACTTTTATAAAGAAATCTAGCTTTACTGATTTTATATGTTTATATCCTGCCAAAATATCATGCTTTGATAGCACAGATGTTTCTATCACCATTCCTGTATTCTTCAGGTTTGATTATTTGTAGCCTGTAGTCAGCTGACAAATTTGATTGTTTGAAAAGATCAGTTAAATATTTTGGTGGCTTATATGTGTTGAGAAAAGCATGAACTGATCCCTCAATGTATCCTAGTACTAGGTAGAAGTCTTGCCTAGGTAGAACAGCACCTTTTGATGGTACAGTCACATAATCTGCATACTGGGGATAGCCCTGTTGTATTTATCCTCAAAAAGTGTCCATAATCACTGGGTTTTTTATGGAGTGGGAGTTTTTTTTTTTTTTTGCAGCGTTAGTATGACAAAGTAGGATTATTTTATAATTTTTGTTCCCTCTCAATGTGTAATCTATGCAGAAATAGCTGAGAATGATGTCGCTGGGAACATTTAAGGCTTTGTATAGAGATTCCAGTGCAAAGTTTGAAAAGTGGTCTTACCACCACAGCAGACAATAGAAGGGTTCCTGTGGATTGGACCAACCCATTGGTTGCTACAATTATTAGATTATATTTTATACCCATATCATATTATGTAGACCATCCCCACAGAAACGATTTATTTCTACAAGTGATCCCTCATTTTTGGTAAAACAAGAAATACATTGATGTGCAATATGGACTTGCTAGCTAAAATGTTTTTTGTGTGTAATAACTAATCTGAAATCATGTGGTTACATATCATACAACCGGATGTGAGGGTTAATAGTGTACTACAGTACTCATATCTATTTGTAATCTTAGTCCTTGCTTATGCAATTGACTTACCCACTTGTATATCATGTTTCAGCACTATTTCACACAGTTATTTGCAAATCTTTTAATAAATACATATATAATATAATAAATCTGGGTGATAAGAGCTGCCTTTTCTGCTGATCTGCAACCATTTTGTCTAAAAAAATTTTTATACAATCTTTACCCTAGATAGGATTGTCTCCTAAACTTTAAATCTACTCGGTTTGTACAAATGAAGTTGCACAATATTTTAGAAATATGTAATTTTTTTTTCTAAATATTTGAAAAGTAGAATCTTTAGTAAATGGGGGCATTCAGAATACAGAATAGTGAAGAGAGACGGCTTCCGTATCTTGGTTTGAAGTGATAATTCATCCTGATTATAATAATAATCCTAGACTGCCCCTTCAAGGCCAATAAAAAAGGAAAAGCCACGGATAAATAACTATATCTATCCTGCCTGTAGGCAACCAAGTGATAAGAATGTGGAGTTCACATTTCCACACACTGCCATGCTATTAAAAACTCAGATATTGCCTTCTGGTTAACAAGCTCCACAGACATAGTCTCCAATTTTACAGACTCTTTACCACCACAAGCACTCACTGTGGTTTTCTATTTGTGTGTTACTTCAGACGGGATTATTTATAAATGTAGCAGGTCAAATTACCATGAAAACGCCATAGAAACGGTGCCAAAAAAGGTAAGGTTAAGTGCCATTAACAAAACAAGCCGATATGATAAGCACTGGATAACAGACCAATCAGTCAACGCGGTATTCTATAGGGTCATTGTATAATAAACTAGGCATAATTTATGTAAATGGATACTGCCGTTGTGGATGGATCTTGTTTTAATTATTGCATTACAGTGGTTCCTGAAATTTCCTTTTTTTATGTTTTGTAACTTTGTATTTTACAGGATAGAGGAAAGGTTAGTGAGGACACTTTACCATCTGGTTCATGGTAATGAAGCCGCTCTTGGCGTTAATTAGAAACCAAGTTAACAGAGCAGTGTATTAATGAAGTGTGCGTTCCTGGGTATTCATTGAACAATGATAGCGTTTACATGGTTTGCCACAGTGCTAGAAACTATTTGATGAAGATTTACTCTTATGGAGAATCACATTCAGCTGTTGATCACATAAAATATCTTTGTATTACGCTTGTCCTTGCCTGAAGAGCAACCGGTGCATTGCTTCCAAGAAAGAAAAAACACCATTATGAGTGTTAACCTTTTTACAATGCAATGTCACACAATATCATGATCTTTTTCTATGTGTGCCTGAAATTTGCACAATACAATTTACATAGAGGGGGTCTAGCAGGGGGTAGATCTCTGATCTGGAGATTTTGAGCCAGTGCCTGAAGCCTCTTTGTGGGTTGTACTTGCAATTCCACATATAGCCACTGGGTTCCTAGTGCAACAAGGACTAGTAGGCAAAGTTTACACAACAACTAGATCTTTGAAGTCCCTTTCATTCAAATAGCACACAGACAAGAAGCCTTTCTGTCATCAGACAAAAGCACAAGGCAGTGTTTTGTTGGATTTTTTTTAAAAAAAAATGCCAGTTTAGGCATTAATCCCTTGTGCTCATCCTTTACTCATTGTGGAGGTTTCCATTGCACCCCTGTCAGGCACCAGACCTACACATTGGGGCATTTTCTGGGGATACTATAGGTACCCCTGTTGGTCCAGGCAGCTCCCTGTCTTGCCTGGCACTAAGACCAGGAATGTGTGCCGTCTAGTGCATAGTGAATATATTATCTGCCAAATGTGTTTTGTGCTCCTATGGTATTGGGCCACTTTGCTAGAGTTGCCCCCTGGGCTGTCATTCCTTCCCCTGCTTAGATAAACATTATATGTTACAGATGCTTATGAGGTGTTGTATTTCTTTACTAAGATGGCAGGTCAAAAATGTTTCTACATTTCAGTATTCTAATGAACCATTCCCCGTCATTAAGCAAGGTTTACTTAGAAATAAGTACCCGTATACAGATTCTTGCCAATGCATAGAAGACCTTTGGTCTGTTTTCTATATTGACCGCATGTCTCTGACACTGGCAAGTTTTGCCTAGACAGAAATAACTGCAGGTAGTAATAGCCCTAAATATCCCATATGTATATATGTGTGTGTGTGTGTGTGTATATACACATATAAGAACGAGGGGAGCTAAAAACGTGTATTGTGCTTACCCATTTAACCCCCCAAAAATGGGGTTAACTGATGGACTTAACTCTTTATAACTATAATATTGGTTGTATTATACACTGTATTGACCTGAACACAAATCTACCCTAGATGTAGTTGTCATAGAACACATGTATCTTTACTGTACATTTGATCTTTATTTCTCAATGCATCTATTTGACCCCTGCATTTAAGACATTACTATATTTGATCAGCCCATCTCTTTGACCCACATTTGGCCAGCAAGGGTTTCTAATAAGTGTTTGCATTCAAAACTGCTTCTTGTCCGCATAACTAGAATTAATCATCAGGAGGCTGGTACCTGGAATCCTGTTCATTAAATGTGAACAAAATATACTTCCACAAGATTAAAAAGTGCATTATTATCTATTTAAGGTTAAAACTATAGTGCCTCAAAAGATCTACTACCCAGCAACCAAAATGTAGCAATTTTACCAACACCCATTTCCATTTGAAATAAAACTTGTCATTATTCAACCCAGGGCAGTATAATTACATTGTGTGCCATATGCATTGGTCAGCTCACTTACCATCAGAAGCTCTACGGAGGCCCAATGGCCAAAATAGGTGGAATTGAAGATTGTGGTGATGTTTACATAGTATGATTAAATTGTTTAATATTCGTGTTTTGATTTTGATCCTACTTTGTCGTTCCTTTGACCTCCTTGTGATGCTTGATTGATCTCTATGGGCTTCTGCAGAAACGTGACATTACGTTAAGGCTCTTTCGGGGTCCTCCCGACTTTTATACCTAACTGATTTGTAAGAAGAGAGTTGTGTACAGTTCAGATAACAATTTGGGTAAGTGTGTTTTTGTAGGATACATAATTGCACAATATTAAAATGACGCTTTAAAAAAAAAAAAAAAAAAAAAAGGTAGACTTCAAACTTTTGTGACTGTTCTTATTTCAATATCTAGAAGGTGTGTCTCTCCAGTATGTGCTAAGATACATATATGCAAGTTACATCTTTAAGTTCTTCCTAGCTATGTTTAAAATTATTTGATATAAGAATATTTGTGGGTGGGGGGGTGATATTTATGCATTTTTTATTTATTTTAAATGTATGTATAAATCGACATTCAATAAGTAAAAACACATTTAAAAATTATGTTTTACCAAAAAAAATGGTCTTTCGGTGTCATTGATATTATAGGGACAGGGTCGGACAGCCACTGCTGAAACTAGAGCTGGAGTTTATTCTCTAAAGGGAAAGATAGCAGGGGAGTTGTGGTTTCAACTCTCCAATTAACTATTCATTATGAAGGACCAAGTTTCTCGAACAAGATGGTTAATCTGGCCCCGCATAATTCAATGCATGGAGAAATATCACTGATTTAACTATACATTACACAGGGCCAGCCAACCGCTTCGTGCACCAGAAGCTCACTGGGATTGGCTCATCATCATGTACAGTGTAGTGAAAGAACTGAAACCACAACCTCTGAAACCTGTAGTGAGTAGAACCCAAATGTGTCTATGCGGACTGACTTGCTTTTACTTTACGGAATAGACAGACTTGCCTTAGGTCTCGAAGAAGGAAGTCTGTGGGCACTAGAAGCTTTATGCTCAAGCACTTTTGTGGGGTGTCACAATAGCTGCCATCAGGTGCTCGCCTGTGGTTCAAAATATTCTGATTATAATACTGTTCATGTCATTACATTGTACTAAAATAGAAACACAACTTAACTGAATCCACCAGTCTTCTATCCCCAGTGATATGGAATTTCTTAATGTTGGCCCAAAATTTCTCCAGAAGTGCAGGGTCTCTCACATGAGCACATGTGGCTCTTCCAGTGTCTGACACCAACCTACCTTGAGGACCAGTACTGAAAATGTGTAACAAAACGTTTATAATTTCAAGCTAATATGCATGTTAAATAATTCCGTTTAGATGCCGGAGGTGCCGCTAAACTCATATTTACCATTTAAAACTCCGAAGGAATATTGTTAATGACAGAAATCCTTATATTTGTGCAACAAAACACTAGAACATGGCTATAAAAGGTTTAGTAGCTAAACTGTGAGTTTGCAGCTGAGTTGAAACTTTCAACCTAAGAACATCAGTACACATTATGAATAGCCAACCCTTGCAAGAAGGACCAAGTTTTCCCTTTGTAATGTATAGTTAACAGCTGGTTATTTCAGTATAGCCCTGCTATTTACCCTGAAAGCTGCTGTCTCTGGTGAGCGCCAGGGTATGAGGACAAATGGAGCTTTACCTAATAAGAACATGGGTACAGCGGGCACAGACTTCCATAGGGCATCTGGGCTGTCTACAAGCGAGATCTACAGTCTCACTAACAAGCCCATTCAGTAAATGGTGGATCCAAGAGATTGATTACCCAAAAGGGGCAAGCTGTCCCTTGTTATGGCTACTGCTCCCTCTTTTGACATTTACTAGGGTTTGTGTTTCATAATGCATAGTGAAGCTGACTTGGTCACATCGCTCGCCTGAAGATTATTACATGCCCTGCAAAAGATCTTTTCTCTCTACGTTCTCTTAATGCTAGCATGTTCCTTAAACAGGAAAGAAAATCTGTTTCTAGGAACAAACCTCTTATCACCCGATAATCCAGTTGCTAATTGCTCACAGCCTTAACAACAATGCAGAACTCTTTGAGCATTAGAGGTAGAACCATCAATTCCTTGTGTTCTCCACGTGTACCCAAGGGGTTAACAGGAGAAAATATTTTAATTTATTTTATCTGAAATAATCACCCTTACAACTGCCAGGCATATTTTCCAACAGGTGTTATTCAATGGATCATACAGGTTGTACATTTTTTGTAATAATGTTAAGAAAAAGTGGGTTTTGTTTGTTTACATACTGTTTACAATGGCACAGTTTCTTATTTTTAATGGAGAATATATATATATATATATATATATATATATATATATAAACAAACTTAAGGTATTTATTGCATACTATTTTTAAATAAAAAATGTCTTGTTTTTTTGTGTTCTCACCTTTGGAATATATTGTTACATTTCCCTGTACATATATTGGGTGGTTTTGTTTATGTAGTTAGTAATTTTTATGACTACTAAGTGACCAGTTTTCTGTGCCTTTTTTTCTTGTTGGATGCATCAAGGACATATTTATTCTAATTGTATGGAAGTCGCTGAGATGTGTATTTTTGTATTCTGAAAGCTATGGTGGGTTTTTTGTTGTAAACTTTTGAGATGCCTTCTTTGTTTCGCACTCTGAGATCTTCCTTCCCCAATAAACAGAATACGTTCACTGTATGTGCCATCCTTTGTGTCTCTTATTTATTGTCTGAATTAAGTTTCAATGGTTTTACACCTGTTTTAAAGATATATTACATTAAGGTTCACAGACCTGATTGATCTGCAGTAAGCACTCATTCTCAAGATAAAGTGACAACGGAAATCATACATCAGTCCTTCACTGTCAGTATTTCATGCCCCCATCAACACCTTTCAAGCATCATATCATTTACCCCCAACTGCCCCACTTACCTTTCTTTTTTCATTTACCCTTGATCTCCCTGCTAATCCGTTGCAATATCTATACCACTCCACTTTAACGTCAACCTGCCACCTTCATAACTTTTTTTCTTAACTGGTGTCTAGGGGAAGGTTCATACCATTTAGCCCAGGGCAAGTGGCATAGTAATAAAGAAGTGAAACACAGTTAACATTCTCATTGTAATAATAATTCCTAAAGCTTTAACACAAATAGAAGTCATGGAAACCCATAAATAATGAATGGGAAGCATCCAGTACAGATGTAGATGCTGCATAAAATGTTATTAATGTAGACGTGCTGGTAGCTATGTAATAAAATGCATGTAAAGCATACAAAAGTAATTAAGTCTTGGGGTGGCTGCTTTGACCCATTGCCAGCCTTTCCTTGTTGGTGGTAGTCAAACGGTGGTTGTGCAGCCCCTGTCCTGGCTGGGAAGCCCATAAGATCATTAATACTCTTGTCCCATAGTAAATCTAACAATGTGACCTCTCACATTAAAAGAACAACACTGCTATAAAACATGTTCGGTGTTATATGTCCTACCACTAGATGGCACCAGCCTTCAATTTTTTTTCAAATTTGTACAATTGTCAACATACATATATTTAAAATAATGGGTCCAGGGCCTATTAAATTCTGTCCTTGGGCTCATAAAGTTTTCAGATGAGCTGCAAAGTACATATACACACATGGTGACTAGTTAATAACAGCTGGTTGATGGTTTCAGTGCTATAAATAAATCTCAAGTAGCATGTTCTGAATAAATGGCAGTTTTAGGCTCCGGGCCAATTGCCCAGCAAGTTTCTTAAAATGTAAATCTGGCTTTTCAGCAGTGTGTGAGAGAAATGTCGTTACATGTTATGGGTAGGTGTGAAAATTCTTCCTTTACAAAAAGGGTTGTAGCAGCGATGCATTAACTTTTGTTGCTGCCCTAGGATAAAGTACCACCAGCCACCCCCTCCAGGCCCTGTACTAGCTGGGCAGAGGCCCCCCATAATGTAAGTGGCCTGGATGGCGAGATCAAGGATATCCTTTAACAGCAGGGCTACAGGTAGCCTGATCCCCTAAGAGGTGACTGACTCCATGTCATGCAGCAGAGGGGCTGCTGCCCACCTGGACCTACCTAGTTGGCCTAGGCAAGAATATTCCACTGGGTTGTAAATACTAGGAGCAGTACGAACACTGTGAAGGGATTTAGGTAAGCTTGAGATGTGCAGCTATCGTAAAAAAAAAAAAAAGTTAAAACAGAAAAAATTAAAACACTAATTGCAATGGAATGCTGAGATATGATGTCACTTCTCTTAGACCTTCAGAGACCACAAGTGTGAGGGAGACTGGGAGTCCCCTTGCCCCTTACTAAGGGTAAATGGCTATTAAATTCCCAAGGGCAGCCCTGACTGAGGCAGATATTGCAAAAGTTTCATGTAACATTGATTTAGGAGCACCAGCGTCCACAAACCAATTGCAACAGATTAATTGTAGTCTAGTTTACATTAGTAGTGATAAAACCTAAAGCTAAACTGACTGTGTACTTTTTTTTTTTTTTTTTTTACAAACATGGCATGATTCTACATTATATATCACTCTTGCTGAAATGTTGCTCTATCTCATCTACAGCGACTTCAAAAATAAACAGGATGAGACAAACTTACTGGAAAATGTATGACACTTCTACATAGTAACATTGCAATATTCAGCAGCACCTTTCCTTTAAGTATGTTTGTGAATAAGGGGTAAATGTAAGATATTTCACAACACAGATTCTCAGTGAAGCACACAAAAGAATGAGCTCTACATTGACAAAATAAATAGTATATATAAAATAAACACATTTTTGGTGAAATTAATCTAGATCAATGGACAAGCATTACTGTTCTAGTGAATGAGAAGCTAATAAACATGGCAATAGTGGCTAGCTTTGGTGGACTATTCCAGGCTAAAGAAGGGGTGGTTCCAAAGACCACATTTGCCTGCTGTGTATCTGTGTTCAGAAATATGGTATGTAGCCTTTAAAGAGCCGCCAATCTCCAGAGTCCTCTGTTCTGAGCCATTTTCTCTCGCTGGTTCCAGGTTTAGTCCATCATTTGGCCTCTTTTCCACTTGCCTTGAGGGTTCCACTTGGTGAAGTTAATTGGCTGCTTGCCTAGAGTGTGCACTATCCAGCCCCATCAGATTTCATCCTATGCTAGTAGTTGGTAAATTCTGTCCAAGGATGGGTGTTAGTCTTACTGACAGTGTCTGGACAGCGGAATTGGAGAATCTTTCTGAGGCAGTGTCTCCCCTGCTGTCCTCCGTTACTGCATGCCATCCAAAAGCGCCGCGATCACAGAGTAGGCCGAAGCCGCGGTCTTTAGTAGCGGCGTCTAAGCAGCGGCCTAAAGTTTCAGCAAACCCCAGGGAGGACTTCCAGGTGTTGCCCAAGCATCAACACAATGCAGTACACCTGTAGAAGGGAGGTAACACCTGTAATCCCCATTAAGCATCCACCAATGAGGGCCACATACAAAACTAATGGACCAGGTGCTATGGATTTACCCCTGCCTGGTAACCAATCCAGTAAGGAGCTTGTTCAGCACAGGGGAGGAGTAGATACCTGCAGCACTATAAAAACCCCTCCAACTGTGAACACTTTACTCCAGTGTTCCAGAACTTTGGTTCCTGTATGTCTGTGGACTTCAGCTTCCTGGTCACCTCTAGACCCTCTATTGGATTCGTTGTTACCTGACCTTTGGCTTCCCTATTAGACTACCCCGTTTGCCTGTTACCTGACCCTTGCCTGGACTACTGTTTATTCTGATCGCCGCCTGCCCTTGGCCTATTGCTTGTTTACTGACACCGCTTTGGACTATCCTCTGCTCTTACGCTTCCAGCCCAATCCTGAAGGCAGATGTTGATGGTCTGGACCTTCCTTATGGTTGTTTTGGTTGTCCTCCAGGTTTCAGCTCCATACATGTTGGAGTTGAACAATCAAATCATTGTTGCCGAAGACAAAGCTTTCTGGAGCTCCAGATGTTCTGATGCAGTGTGCGGTGTATGGTCTGAGCACTGACAGGCTGACCCCCCTCCCCTTCAACCGCTGCAGCAATGCTGGCAGCACTCGTACATCTATTTCCCAAAGAAAACCTCTGGATATGACGCTGAGCACATGCGCTCAACTTCTTTGGTCGGAGGCCTGTTCTGAGTGGAACCTGTCCTGTGAAACCGCTGTATGATCTTGCCCACCGTGCTACAGCTCAGTTTCAGGGTCTTGGCAATCTTGTGTTAAATTTGGCGTTATCGCTCTCACACTCATACTGGTCACTGGAAGTTCAACAAGGCACCTCACGGCAAAGAACCTAGGCGGCCATCTTTATGTAGAGCAACAATTTTTTTTTTTTTTTTTTTTTCAGATCCTCAGAGAGTTCTTTGCCGTGAGGTGCCTTGTTGAACTTCCAGTGACCAGTATGAGTGTGAGAGCGATAACGCCAAATTTAACACACCTGCTCCCCATTCACACCTGAGACCTTGTAACACTAATGAGTCACATGACACCGGGGAGGGGAAATGGCTAACGGGGCCCAATTTGGATATTTCCACTTAGGGGTGTACTCACTTTTGTTGCCAAGGTGTTAGACATTAATGGCTGTGTAAGTTATTTTGAGGGGACAGCAAATATACACTGTTATACAGGCTGTACACTCACTACTTTACATTGTAGCAGAATGTCATTCCTTCAGTGTTGTCACATGAAAAGATATAAAATATTTACAAAAATGTGAGGGGTGTACTCACTTTTGTGATATACTGTATGTAACTGTGTTTGCATGTATGTGATTATGTGCGCGCGTGTATGAGATTGCGTGTGTATGTGCTCCATGGGGGTGACACTATGAGGTACCGCACTGGGGGATGCCAACTCTAGTGAAACTGAAGCCACTAGTAACAGAAGAAGAAAGTTTATTGAAACAGAATGATATAAACTCCAGTCTTTCCACTGGAAAGTCTAAAAAATTAAAGTCTGTAATTAAAGGTACGGACTTCACTAGCATTGTGGCAAGTAAATTCCTCAAGTAGCGAATAACAGAACAATTTGAATTCCCATAATCAAATACATTCCAGGAGTCATGTAATTCATGTAAGGCTGCCTGGACTTGGTATTCATTTATACATTCCTTTGCCTAGTCTGAAATTGAATTTATAGAAAATATTAACATATTTTTACTTTCATATTCTTTTCTGTTTAATGTATGCATAAACAAGTCAGCCACCGACAAGACCGCTTAATTCACAGCCTCTGCTAACTCGAATACATCACTCCTTCGTCGACGATTATGTTTTGCCAACCATTGTGTCAGCTTCCAACCAACGCGCCGCCAGCTGGTCGCACACCTATGACGCGCAATTTACGTCAACTGCAAGAACCACAACACCTTGTCAGCTGCGCAGCAGCTCCCGGGTGTCGGTATCTGGGTTGAGATCATGATGTCACCGCTGCTCGATTCGGGATCCTAAACTGTTGCATCTTGCGGCCCCACGGGGAAGGCAAAGGAGGGTACTGGAGATCTACTGGACCGGAACTATTATCGAGCAACACCGGAGTGAAGAAGGTCCATGCCGAGATTTCTGGGGGCCTGACCCTGATTGGATGTTCCCCTGGTAATGATGTATGTTGCATGTGACGTGTTTGTATCGTTATCCCTGCAGTCGGTACCTGTCAGCTGCTGCTGCTGCACCTGTCCCCGCCCACTTCCATGTCATCCTGACAGATAGGATTAAGCGATGACCTGCTGACCCCGCGTCAGTCTGCAGCACATCTCTCCCGTAAGCAGTGTCTCGCAGGCTTCTGTGGCAGTGGGCGGCTTGTGAAAATGGCAGTATGCTGTGAGGTGATGGCCGGTGCTCTCTGTGTGTGCTCTCTCTGACGTTTTGTGCTGGCTCCGTTTTACTGTTCTTGGAGTATTATATGTATAGTACATTATTATTATTGATTGTTTTATATGGCGCCATCATATTCTGCAGCTCTGTACCATGGGTGAACAGGACATAGCATGTCATATATAACATAATAATCTGACTTACAGGAACAACAGGTGAGGAGGGCCCTGCCACACTACTGTATAGCACCAACATATACTGAGGCCTTTGTAGAATGCGTGCAAACATAGTGAACTGTGACAGGTTAGACATCCTGGAAAACTAAAGGGAAGTGGATTCCTGTGTTTGAGTGACCTTTGACCTGCATGTGAACAAGGGAGGTTTTTCTTTCTTTATCTCATTTTTTATCGGGACAGGTATCCTTTTTATTAACCATCATGGTTATCTTCTCCCCACATATACGCCGTGTTTAGGAGCCCATACAGAAACTGGGCAGGAAAGAACTCTTTTGGGCTTATTAGCTAAAGGGAAAGTTGTGCTTTTCATTTTTTCCCCCTATTCGTTATGAAGCACCAACACAGTCGAGTTTCCCCTGCGAAGAGGGCTAAGCTCTCACTGTACAATGTATAATTCAAAGTGTAAGGGGACAGAGAAAATCTCTCTGTTTTAACTATACACCGTACAGGGCCAGCCAAGCTCCTCCTGAAGTTAGCTCTTTATAATGTACAGTGATGTAAAGTTGCTAAAACACAGCTGTCCCATCCACTCTCCCCATCGTGAATAAACTCCGGCTTCTCACAGCATTCAGGGAATTATTCCTTTCTGCCCATAGAGAGCCATAGTGCTGGGTGAAGAGAACACCATGAATTTAAAGAATTCGTATTTTGGGCCTCTGGCTTTGGCACCAAAGAGAGTCCTGTGACATTTTATTATTTATTAAATGTATTTTATTATTAACGTGGCACAGAATAAAGGGTTTGTGACCCATGCAGTAATATGAACTGCACCTTGTTGATAGCGTTTTGTGTGTCTGTTTCATTTTGGTTTCATTTTGCTTTGTTTGCGGCAAGCATTCTTTTTAAATCTAAAGGATTATGTCTAGTGATAGGATTAGCGTCAACGCTCAGTATTCAGGTGACATCATCCCTAGTGTTGTGAATAAGAAGAAGCTGTACTCCGATGACATCATCACAGAGCAGTCACACCTTGGACTTAAGAAAGATTAATGGTTATTCCATATATCGTCATATTAACGCCGCTCGGATTGCCTTAAAAGAGAAGCCGTTACCAGCCGTGACTATTTATTTATTAAAACTAGCTGTAGTCTATTTCACATCATAGAAGCTGATCTGCGGGGCAGGACTGGCATCACGATATGTGTTTCAGTTCGCAAAGCAGAAGACATACATGGGGAGTGAATCCAAGAACGGGAAGTTAAAGAGGCTGTCTGCACGCTTACATGAGGAAAGGTTCAATTCGGTTACTTTAATCTGTAAACACCATTACACGCGTGTAGTAGATGTGACGTTACAGCTCAGATCTGTGTATGTATAGCAGAGGAGGTGTGATGAAAACTTAAATATTTAAAGGGATTTAACAAAGTGCAGGAGGGGAGTTTATTTCAGAGAAGGAGAAATGTTTGAACGAGACGCCATCACTTAAACTAGAGGGCCAGATGTTTACATGTAATGTTTGGAGGCTTTATGTTACTGAGAGGGTCATAGATATGTGGAACAGCTTCCCATCAGAAGTCGTAGAGGTTAATACAATGAATGGTAGAGGCACAAAGCTATTCTGAGTCTAAGGCAAGACCAAGGAGTGATTAAGGTCTGAGCCTTTACGGCAGGGGAAATGGGCAGACTAGATGGGCCGAGTGTTTCTTATCTGCTGTCAAATACTGAAGGTTCCGCTTTCTCTTGGGTTATTACGGCTCTGTTAATTTTCTTTGTTGTGTGTCATAGGGACGTATGGCAGATGCCGATTCTTGTTATTGACGTAGTAAGAGACCGTTTTATCCAGAGGCTTGCACTTCTTATGTGTGGCTGCTGAGTGTCTTGGCAAAACACTCAGGGGTAACTTTGTCATGGCCTGCTGGTCATTACTTTCATGCCCAGGACTCCTAACAGGGATCAAAGCATTTCCAAACTAAAATCTTCTACATCATTCCGATACATTTATTCCGATTCTGCTACATTTGGTTAAAAATGTAATCCAGAATGTTAAGGCCGCTGCTCTCAGACCATCAAATTTTCTAAATTAATTGCTAATCTACATTTGGCACCGAGATCTTGTAATCTACATTCTAAAGTTCTCTGTAGTTACGGATCCGAGTCCCATAAATAAATGCCTGTAGGCAGCGATGTTTATCATCGACTTTTATATGGCTCTTCCCAGTGACGTTGTTCACAGATATGTTTATTCATTCGTACTGCACTTGGGAATTTTTAAGGTTTTACTCAATCTAAATAGCTTGTATTTATGTTATGGGCCAGCGTTCAATAAAAATGATAAAGCTAGTGAAAATCTTGTAGCCTGTGGTTCAGATCTTTAATTGCTTTGTAGTCTGACTCTGTAGATCTAGTCGGCTCTGGGAATGATGGCCATCAATTCTGTGATTTTTTTTTTGGGGGGGGTGTTTTAATGCAGTTTGTTGCCATATTTAATCCATTGTACTTCTGGAGCAGTCTAAATGGCTGGGTTTCTAAAAAGCCTTCGCTGTGTCTCCAACCACACCTCATAAAACCAAGTGTCTCTTCAGTGTTATAATAATGTAGCTTCTCATCCCGAGATGCTTGACATGAAAGATATTCCTTAATGCTTCCTGTGTATATAAGTTGTGGAAAAAGAAATCTGTATTCTCTCAATATTGTTATGACGTTTACTATGTTTATTTCGAGAGGTACCGAACAATGGGGAGTGTTAATAATATGAAGGCGCTGTCGCCTATGGGGCTCTTACAAAGCCTCAAGTATACTCAAAGCATCTCCATCTTTAAAGGGACACTCCACCATTCTGCAGAACCCTTCCATATGCATTTGCCGCTTTGGCCGTCCCCCAGATAGTTGCTGAAGATGGATCAGCAGGGCAGATGGAGGCGGGATCAGCAGGGCAGATGGAGGCGGGATCAGCAGGGCAGATGGAGGCGGGATCAGCAGGGCAGATGGAGGAGGGATCAGTAGGGCAGATGGAGGAGGGATCAGCAGGGCAGATGGAGGAGGGATCAGCAGGGCAGGTACATGCTAGGAGGTACTTATGTTGCCGACTGAGGAGGTGGTTAGTTGGTGTAAGCCTGAAAAAAAACCCTTGGAGAGTGTCTTAAGTATGCGTTCTTGAGAAATATGGAGTAATTGATTGAAAAAGGCATAGGCTGGGGTAAAGTGTCTGTAATGCATATATGTGTTTACAGTGTTGACGTGCTGCGATTAATTCTCTGTTGATTATGATGACCAGACCTCGGCCTAAATGCTTCCATCAGCAAACCAATAACTTTCCGAAAATTTTTATATTTCTCTGTGGGTCCTGATTTTTAGGCTACTTAAAGTACAAGAGAAGATATGTCTGCCGGCGGTAAGGGTAAAAGGCTGCGTATCCAGAAGCCATGTATATGGCTTCTCTATACAGTACTGAATAATAAATTGTTAGAGCCCGATTAATTAGTTGGAGATTTGTCCTCATGTTTGTAGTCACATTACTTCAGTTTATAAGTTGTGAGCGCGCCCGTCTCATATAGACTTTGTCTTAGACTTTCCAGCGTTTCTTGATCACATTGTTTTTTGTTAATGCTTTTTTATAGGGTCTGAAAAGTAAACAGTAGTTTGGAAAGAGTTTTTGTGCAATAATAATATATATTAGTGTAGTGCACAGACTGTATTAAATATTAGAAGCTTTTTGATCCTTTAATAAGCCCAGTGTATCTTCATTCCCCTTAGCGAGCTAGCGAGTATCTTTTGGGGAATGCATCCTCAATGTTTTTGTGACCTTACCCCATGCTGTCACTGGCAAAAATCATTCAATTGGAATAATGTTTGATCTCTACGGCTGTTTGCATTGTGATAGCCCAATGCATAGGTCAAATCATTTCATCTGCACTAAGATGTGTTATCTGCTTATCCGTGAAAGCCGGGTTAACTGCACATCCCTTAAGCAATCTTGGGGCTCACATGTCGCCTAGAATGCCGGTTCATTATTGGGGCGATGTGAATCAGCTGCAGAGAAATGTGCTATTTATGTTGTGAACACTTACTGTTTTTAGACTACCTAACCAGCAAAAGCCCTGTGTGACATTTTAATTGCTCAGCAGGGACTGAATTTCTGCTCTTATTATCTGTCAGAAGTGGTTTATTAATAGCTTATTTTTCTTATCTGTTGTCATGGGGAGGAATTATGGATAAGGATGTTCTCAATGTAAGTGCTGCCTGTTTGCGTGACCCTTTTCATATGGTGCTGTCCATTTGTCAATTTAAGTTTCTTTTTAGGACTTAATATAATTCACTGTGTTTTGCAGCTGAAGTATGGGATACTCTTTGCTAAAAATCACATATACCATTGTCTTCAGTTTACTTTGTAGAAGGCCCTGTAACATCCCAAAACAATGGAGTTTATTCAATTAAGAGTGATTTGGTGAGAAAACATGTCACATATCACATGACCAAAATCTTTAGGAACATTTTCTTTGTTCAAAGGTCCGAGTCATTTTGTAACTTGCTTTATGAACAGATTCCCCTTAAGGCAAGTATTTCATTTGTCTCAACATTTTCAAACAGTGCATGTTAAAGTATTTATAAAGTACCGTATTTGCTCGATTATAAGACGACCCTGATTATAAGACGACCCCCCCAAATCTTAATATTAATTTAGGAAAAAAAGAAAAAGCCTGAATATAAGACGACCCTATAGGAAAAAAGTTTTACCAGTAAATGTTAATTCATTTAAACAATTTTTTTAATAAAAGCTATGATTGAGAAAAATATTTTGGTTTTATTTCCTTCTATTTTCCAACCTGCCCCCCAGTTATGCACATCTGCCCCAGAAATGCCTTTTAACCCCTATATGCCACTGTGCCCCATGATATGCCTTTTAACCCTATATGCCACTGTGCCCCATGATATTCCTTTTAACCCTTTTATGCCACTCTGGCACTTAGAGGGTTAAAAGGCATATTATGGGGAAGAGTGGCATATAGGGAGGTTTAAGGCATTTCAGGAGAGCAGAGTGGCGTATAGAGGGTTAAAAAGGCATTTCTGGAGGCAAAGTGGCATTAAGGGGGTTAAAACGCATTTCACAGAGTACCCTGCCTCCAGAAATGCCTTATGCCCCCCATTTAACACTCCCCCCCCCCGCCCCACTTACCGGTACTTCTGAGTCTCCTGTCATGTAGCTGGGGCAGCGGAAGGAGGCGTGGCTAGCAGCGGGGGGTTGTCTGCGTGCATCGCGCAGACATTCCCCGGCTGTCAGAGATCAGAGTTCCCGGTGCCGGTGCCTCACCGGTGCGGGGAATTCTGATCTTTGACAGCCGGGGAAGGTATGCGCGATGCATGCAGACAACCCCCGCTTCTAGCCACACCTCCTTCCGGCTACACGCTGCCCCAGCTACACACCGGGGACTCAGAAGTACCGGTAAGTGGGGCGGAGGGGTTGATACAGGAGGATCCAGATCCCCTGCAGCTGCGGGGGATCTGTATCTTAGTCGTCTCATAGTCAGACTTTGAGGTCTGATTATAAGACGACCCCGATTATAAGACGAGGGGTATTTTTCAGAGCATTTGCTCTGAAAAAAACCCTCGTCTTATAATCGAGCAAATACGGTACTTTAAATTTGCTCAATCGGTAGTACAGACATGTACAAAGTGTGGTACCCAATAGGCTCTCCTGAGGCCTCTGAGACCCCTGCAGGCTGATCACAGGTACTGCAATCAACATTGTAGGGAAATTGAGCCTTCCTTACTGATCCCTCTCTGGGATAAGAAGCAGTGGGGATGAAAATAGGAATAAAGAGTGTTTCTACCTCTTTTAAAAATTATTTAAAAAAATCAGTGGCACCTAATTTCTAAAGTTGTAAAAATGTTTTTTAATTTGTTTTTTGAAGTACACCATACGGACAAAAGTATTTGGACACCTGACCATTACACCAACAGGGACTTTTATGACATTGCATTCTATATACATAGACATTAATATGTAGTTGCTCCCCCCTATGTAGCTATAACAGCTTCCACTCTTCTGGAAAGGCTTTCCACAGTATTTTGGGGTGTTTTTGTTGGAATTTCTGCCCATTCATGCAGTAGAGCATTTGTGAGGTCAGGCACTGATGTTGGATGAGAATCCTGGCTCGCAATCTCCATCCCAGTTCAACCTAAAGGTGTTTTGTGGGATTAAGGTTGGGGCTCTGCGCGGCCAGTCAAGTGTCCCAATACTTTTGTCTATATAGTTTATGTTTCATACTAAATGACAGACTATAAAAAAAAAGGTAGCGTAAGGATCTATCGGTCATTGAACCAACAATGTGTAATTGGAATGAATATACTAAACATTGAAAGGGGGGATCATATGGTGAAAATGGCAACATAAGCTGTCACTAAGGCGAGTAAAACCACTGGTCACAAAGGGGTTAACTACCATTTTCCCCAGGCCGCTGGAGGTTGGAAGCTGCTTTGTGTCTGCTGGCCTTCAGGATGCAAAGCAAGCCTGAGCGAAGCCCTAGTTTTGATTTTTGAAGTGAAACACTGTGTTTATGCAGTCTTAGCCACACAATACATTTATTCAATTTCTCTAGATTATATAAAGTATATATAAAATTAACATCCATAGACTAAAGGCAGATGTCAGACTTTTACAATGATGTCTCTCATGTGTTTCCTTGTTATGCTTTAATTATACTTGGACTGAGACTTTGTAGGAAGGGATCCTTACTCTAGTAACAATTTCCTGCACATATTTTAAATGGTGTGAAAGTACTTGCAGCACAAAAGAAGGAACTTAAAGGAAGTGCCCTCCTGACCCTTTATTATCCCAAAATAGGTTTTATGTGAAATGGAGATGTATTTGTTTACAAGCAAGGAATAACTACTGTACAGTACCGATGAGTTGTGCTCATACAAGACGTTGTCCCTGGTTTATTAAGCATGTCTGTTACTGTGGAGTTTAAAGTCGTGGTACAGAAATCCAAAGAGACCTTTTAGGATCTTACAACTCTGAATATGACATCATGGACTATTGAGGATGGATTGGTGATTTCACAGCTTGGTGAAACTATTTGGATGTATTCATGTTTGCAGAAGCTAACCAAACATGCCTTCATGACATGAGTCAGATAAAATGCAGAACTATGCTGCAGTGAACAAAAGATTTAAGTCTCTTACCTCCGCTTCTATATATGACTAGCTATCCATGGGATGAAATTATGCAATGTTCATCTTTATAGATTGTCTTTATTTGCCTTACAGATTTCCAGCAGCCATCATCCTGCTGAATTTCAACTGAGCTACAGTCATGGAAACTTGCACAAGAAACCAGGGGTGCCAAAGGAAGCCTAAGTTCTCAGTTAAAAAAGAGGTAAGCTCCTTCCTTGGAATACTTGGTTTCTGCTTAGCACATAGAAGTTAATAGAAGTTCGCTTCAAATTCTATTTTTAAGGGTTAAATTGCTAATTAATGTTTATGATTTTGTTGGGGAAGACGGGTCAGCACTGATAGTGTCTGGTTATTATCATATAATATATTTTTTTCTGATAAACAAGCACAATGTTAGGACTTTTGCCAGCTAAACAATGCCTTTTTAATGCAGTCTGGAGGCTTTGCTGACCTCCATAGTGTAAATGGGTCAGTTGGGGAGATCAAAGATCCCTCTTGTAACCTGCCTGTTGAGCAGCGGGACACCGGAAGAGCTTGATTGCCCAACTTGATGCCCCCGATTTTGTAGCAGGGGGGCTGCTGTCCATGGCCTGGTCGGTCTAATCAGAATTTTCTCAGGGCTTTATGTCTGCTTTCAATTTGTTTAACATAATGCAAAAGTCAACCACTTCTTCTACAATAAGCAGATGTGTTGTCCACGTGTGTGTAGATGATGGGATAACTGCAGTCTCGAAGCGATCACAGGGTAGTTTTAGGCTCACGTGTAAATTGGGTTTTCCTAAGCGAGGGTAAGCCCAGAATGTGGGCGGTGTGAATCAGCTTGAGCTAAGTGTGTGCTAACCAGCAAAATCCCAGTGTGACATGTAAATTGCTCAGCAGTGATGGAATTGATGCTCTTGTGTTACTTAGCAGATGGGGTTTATAAATATCCACTATTTTTGAGCAGGCAATAACAGCTCCTCCACAGCTGCCTGAAGCTGGAGGAGCCATTATTCTTTTTCTATCATAGTGTTACAGAATGAAATCATGCTTCCGTTACAAATCACTAGATGTTTGGTTTTAATGCAGGACAGTTAAAGGACAGGTATCTAATTATTTATTTTTTGCACGCGGGGTTACTGAGTTTTACAATGTGGAAATGCTGGCTGACAAACCCAACAATAGCCAAGAGCTCTGGTCCTTAAATAGGATCTCCCGACAACTTGTTTGCCTACTAGCATCATATTAAAAAATAAGTTTTCAAAGATATTGTGCTGTTTTTTTTTAACCGCTGTCGCAGAACATGATGTGTACAGAAAACTGTGTATTTTCCATTTGTATCTGTGGTAAAAAAAAAATGACACCGGTTCAGTCTTAATCATCCAGTTGCATAATTAAACTCATGAGTCTATGTAAGAACAAAGTTATCATATGACTCCTTTATGGTCGCCTTTAGGTCTGTGTATATTTTTTATTTGAACAAAATGAGACAAAAGCAGGTTTATGTGGATGCTAACCTAGATTACTGTGTACAGCTCTGTATTTAATGCTCAATGTGATTTTTCCGTGTGACTCCCCCGCCTTTAAGCTTGGGGGTTTTTGCATGCACCTCTTTGAAGATAAGAATGTAGTGGTCCAATGTGTATCAATTTCCTCATGTTATTACTAAATTTCCCTTATCTAACACTGGGACGTTTCATCTTTTCCTAGATGCCATAAATGCCAAGTCCTTGATATGTTTTTATATATAGTATGTCGCCCCTATATGTGCCAGGAAGCAGCATGTGGGTTATTTGTACGGAAAAAAATGCGTTCAAGGTGGGGATTTCTCAAATGATCATATCTGCGTAATTTTGATTTTGGGTATACTGGTTTGTCATTGAGGAAGTGCAAAATTGCTTGTGGGTTCTTAATATAGAGCGTTTTTCTTTTTCCTCTGCAGAATATCAGCGACACATTAGTAAATTCTGTAAAAATGTTACTACAAAGCAGGAAGGATCTGTGCAGCATCACCGAGGCACTGAAGGGGGGAAAGAAAGGAAGTTTTATTGAGGTTAGTTATGTTGTCATTTAATAAAACACTTGAAAATCATCTGGCTTCAAACACATTAAATGTAATGCAATTTATTCCATTGCCAGGGGGAGTTAGCTTACATACCAAGCAGCCAACGAAGGAAAGCTTTATACAGTGCATAAATAATTGTTTATGCTGCTTTTTCTGTCTGTGTCCTAGTGAAAATAAAACTAATAAAGAGTTTGATTTTTGTTTTTTTTCCATTCAGAAATGAAATTGGAAGCAATATTTTCAATGGGGGAGGTCCAATGCCACCTTCTGTGGTGCCCTTTCACTTACAGCAGCAGCAGCAGCTAGGGTTTAGGATGAGGTCCAGGCTAAATATTGCATTGCAGGGCCACCAGCAGCAGCTGCACAATACCAATGGATACATTGGACACATCCAGCAGCATGCTATATTGATGTATTGATCCCTCAGCACAGAAAATGATAAAGCCACAGAGGAAGATTATAAAGCTGCAGAATCAGTAGGGCACTGGGCAGATGGACACATCTGGCCACATAGTATGATTTCTCCAAAAATTAGGCAATTGATATGAATTACCGTATTGGCTCGGATATAGGCCGCCCCCGTATATAGGCCGCACCCTAAAAGTTTGGTGCTTTTTTAAAGAAAAAGTTTTTTTTCTTTAAAAAAGCACCAAAAAAAAAACATGCTGCCACTCTGTCCCCCCCCTGATATGCTGCCGCTGTCCTCCCTCCCCGCGATACGCTGCCGCTGTCCTCCCTCCCCGCGATACGCTGCCGCTGTCCTCCCTCCCCGCGATACGCTGCCGCTGTCCTCCCTCCCCGCGATACGCTGCCGCTGTCCTCCCTCCCCGCGATACGCTGCCGCTGTCCTCCCTCCCCGCGATACGCTGCCGCTGTCCTCCCTCCCCGCGATACGCTGCCGCTGTCCTCCCTCCCCGCGATACGCTGCCGCTGTCCTCCCTCCCCGCGATACGCTGCCGCTGTCCTCCCTCCCCGCGATACGCTGCCGCTGTCCTCCCTCCCCGCGATACGCTGCCGCTGTCCTCCCTCCCCGCGATACGCTGCCGCTGTCCTCCCTCCCCGAGATCCGCTGCCGCTGTCCTCCCTCCCCGCGATACGCTGCCGCTGTCCTCCCTCCCCGCGATACGCTGCCGCTGTCCTCCCTCCCCGCGATACGCTGCCGCTGTCCTCCCTCCCCGCGATACGCTGCCGCTATCCTCCCTCCCCGCGATACGCTGCCGCTATCCTCCTCTGCCCCCCCCTCCTCGACTTACCGGAGCAGACTCCCGGGTATCTTGCGGGGCCGGCGAGGGACATCTACGCAATACGCGTATGCAACTTCCGGTACCGGAAGTTGCATGCGCGTATTGCGTAAATGTCTCCCGCCGGCCCCGCAAGACACCCGGGAGTCTGCTCCGGTAAGTCGGGGGTGGGCAGAGGTAAAACGCTTAGATAACCTCCCGTGCCGGCACCCCCCCCGTGGGAAGTGCTGGCAGGGGAGGCTGTCTGAGCGTATCGGGGAGAAGGATGCAGGTCCCCTGCACCGCTGCGGGGGATCTGTATCTTAACCCCGCTGCCTGCCCGGCGCCCGGGACTGCATGTCCCGGGCGTCGGGCGCTAGAGCCCAAATATAGGCCGCACCCCCACTTTAAAAACTTAAAGTGGGGGAAAAAAGTGCGGCCTATATTCGAGCCAATACGGTAATCCCTCAGAGTAAGGAAGGTGATAGAGCAGCTGCTGCAGCTGGTCCCAGTAACTTAGGCGGTCAACAGTAAAAGGCAGTGGCAATTGATCAAGGTAGGCTTTGACTATTTCTGAATCAAGGGCTTCTGCCCAAATTGCTGTTTCTCTGGGGGATCTAGGAATTGGACACCTGTGTCTCTCCTTCGCAGAGCTTGCCTCTCCAAGTTTTTTTTTTTTTTTTTTTTGTTTTTTTGTTTTTTTAATGATCGACTTGCTCTGTACCCTTTTGTCACAGAGAGTGGTCAGCATGTACTCTTGTGGTGTCCATGATGGCTTGCTTTAGAACCGGAACTACCTGCCTCATTGATGTCCATTTCCCTCTGCCCAATGGGCTGGACACCCCAATGTTCTGCTGCTCTAGGATCCATTCCATGATGTCCAGGATGGAGTTCCAGCTGGTGACAACATCCTGACATAGACAGTGCTAGGCTAGACCTGCCTTCCTGCTCCTCCCTCAGCTGCTGTCTTGCCTTCGTGTGGTGACACATGTTGGTTCATACCAGAGATGTCCTACCAACTTAACCCAGCACACTTCCTTTCGACAAAACTTGCACTTTGCAGTGCACCTGTCTACAACACTCTTAAAATAATCCCACACTTTACTGCAGCAGTGATTGCACAAATAGGGGAACCAGTGGCACAACCACACTGATGCTACTACAGGAGCAACAGATCTAACAGATAAATGATCAGTTGTGATCAGCAGGACCTCTTGGACATACATCATGTGTACAACCCCCTAATTTTGCCTGCCTAACTATTCATAATAATTATTACTCGTTAATTTTTTTGCTCAACAAAAATGTGAGGCTTTGCTGGTAGTGTAATGCGGAAAAACAACCTAGGGACAGTATGTGAAGAAATGCCGGCCTGCCTAATATGCGAACACTATTTTCTTATTTATTTATTTTGTTCTCTCCAAAAATATCAGGCTTTGCTGGTAGTGTAAGGGTATTAGTGGAATAAAACCCAGGAATCGTATATGGAGAAGTGTCTTCTAATTATGAAATTAAATGTAAAAAAAATAAAAAAACTCCTGCTGCAGTCCCAGTAGGACAGGAAAATGAACTATTATTATTATACTAGTAATTCTACAGCATCTACAATCCACCCCACACCAGTAAATGTTCAGCACTAGTAGTACATACACTTACACTGTTTGCAGAAAGGGGGTCTAACACTGCCACTGATTGTGTGATACTTCTGTCATCTATTTCTGTCTGCTACTGAGTTAAAATAGCATCGCAAGCTTACTGTATATTTGTACCTGCACCCCTTGTAAATGCTGATTGGCCAGAGTAACAAAAGTAAAAACCCCCGCATTGTTCTGGCTACTTCTATCTATCAATGACGAATACTGTACACCCCTAGACACAGTCCCTTCCTACTTTCTCTGCTGAAAGAGCGCCAAAACGGGTTGTGATCTCCCTAGTTTTCAAAGATTTCTACCAATTCATGAATTAGGCAAAAGTTGCACAAAGTCTAATACATAGCTTATACGCTATATTTCAACAGTTCAGTTATGCAGGGGTGCGTGCCGATCCCTTCATAGCCTTCTAATTCTGAGATGCTGCTTAAATTTATCTATTAAGGTAATCAACTATATAAGAAACCGTAGCCTCCTCCAAGTGCACACCCCACCTAGAATACTTTTCACCTGTAATCAGATGAGGAATAGACTTAATTCAGCAGGGTATTTTCCTTTTTTTAAATAAATTTTTTTTTAAAAAAGGTGTGTTTATTTACTGTAATTATTCATTTTTGTATTGGTGATACTTACATTATCATGGGGCAATTTATTCATTCTTGCAGGAGAAGCATCCCCAGGGTTGGACATGTTCCAACTGTTCTTCAAACTTCTTCTAATGAAACTAGTTACAACAGGATTTTTAATGGACATAATACTTTGGAACCATGATCTCCATGTTGATGTTCAAGCAGTCATGTGATGTGTATGTTGTACTCCATCGTTGTATAAACAGCATGTATGTATCACTATCTTTACAGGTTACATTTGTTGGACTTCCCACAGGTTCAGGAGCAGCACATATTCAGGTATGTACATTGGACCTGTTGTTGAATGTAACACTTTAACGCATATTGATGCGTAATCCCTTACATTTTTGTGTGGTCCATTCTGCAAACGCATGGGGAGATTTTGCACAATCCCCCCAAATACATTAAGCTTTCCCCACCCACAGCTAAGTGATCTATAGGAGATGTTATTTTTGTCATTTACACACACAGTACTTTAACCCCTTCAATCCCAGGGGTTTTTGGTACCTCAAAGCCCAGAGCAATTTTGCCATTTTTGGGGTATGTCGGTTTAGCGATGATTCTCTTTTCCTGTGAATAGTGTACCCATATAAACTATATATCGTTTTTTCAAGGAGAGATAGAGCTTTCGTTTGATACCATAGTTGGATGATTAGCTGGATATTTAGAATGACAAATTTAGTAAAAACTAGCGAAGATTAGAAAATTAAACTAATTTTTCTTTACATTTTCCCTCTGAATCCTCACAAAATTAGGTAAAGTGATGGAAAATCCCCTCCAAGTTTATTAATTCAGGTGTCCTGATTTCAGAAATACCTAATTTCTATAGATTTTCCAGACTTTCCCAGCACCAGGGAGCGTTCTATTAGGTGTACAATTTTGTATAATTTTTATGCCTATGGCTTAACGGGTTTGGGGGTTGTGAACGGGGGCAGGAGGGTTATACTGGCTAGATATTATGCTAGGGCATTGGGAAGTAAGGTTTTTTAATAATTTTTTTTATTATCTTTTTTTATATATTTCCCCCTGCACCGATCACACTGTGATCTCTATGCAGGTCCTCACAGACCTGCATAGAGATCGCAGCGTCTCTGTGCCTCATCGGAGGGCAGGATATCCCCGCAGGGGATATCCTGTCCTCCGATGACCTTCCGGGTTACGTCAGCAGGAAGGGAACCCGGAAGGGTTTCCAACTGCGCGATCGGGCACTTTCAACCGTAACAGCTTACCGGCTTTCATGCCGGAAGCTGTTACGGGAGATCGGGCACCAGAAAGCCGACAATGCCGGCTTCTGCTGCCAGGGGGGAGTCCAGGCTGTCAAATGACAGCCTGGTCTCCCGTGCAGCGGCAGGGATGTGTCCCTGACGCTGCACGAAAGGCTGGACGTACCGGGACGTCCATAGGGGTTTCTTTGTGGGCGTTTTTTGGACGTCCCAGTACGTCTATAGGGGAACTAAGGGGTTAATATGCATTCTTCTTTACAGGGAATGTTAGGGATATGAGACTGTCCCTTTACGCTAGACATACAAAAATATGTTATCTGCTTTTTTATCTTCATTAGTACCCCTAGTCTACAAGCCTGACTCTTCAGATAATTCATCTCCATCCTGTAACCATTGCTATTTCACTGTTTATGTATATTTTGAGAGCATAAACCTCCATTTGTCAAGTCAAAAGCAAGTATTGCAAAGGGAGGTTTATACTCTAGAGAGCTCATACTTTAATAGAATGCTAGTCCAATAAAAAGGTATTTTTTTATATAGCAATTATTATTTGTATCTTACATTTACACTACTGGACAGTTATTTCAATCTGTATATTCCAATAAATAGCTAATTTAATATTTGTCTGCTCTTTTTGTAGAGTTTAGGTGCCTTTCATGTGGATATACCTGAATTGATTCGGTCACTCCATCTCTGTAACCTCAGCGATAATGAAGTTATTTTGTTAAAAGAGGCAATAGCAACTACTAAATCACATGGGCCGCAGGTAAGAATAAGCAGTGTTTCCCAAAAAACATAAAATATTGTTAACAGTGTTAATATTTGTTTGCCTATCTAGTTTGTCATTATAGTGTCTTGAGCCAAAGTACATATTTCTTATTTCGTCGATATACAAAAAGATGCAGTGTCATATAGGGTTTAGGTGCCTTTCTTCTCAAATATATATAACATGAATAGGAAGCAACAATTCTAGAGGGGATTCACACAATGGGGTTATTCACAAGTTACATGGACCTAGATCAAATAAATTAAGAATGTGAACAGGCTTTTATTACAAAAGTTTATTGAATGCCATAAAACCCCATTTAAGCCATTTCAAATGCAGATCTTCATATTCCCAAGGTTTTCAGTCCAGTGTTTAATTTAAATTGCCCTAGTATGTTCAACCACTGAGAAATGTTAGTCAAACAGTATTCTAAATGCATGGTGATTAAATCCTTGGCTTCACTCGTATGCATTTGTGTATATGGATGAATGTTTTGATATATCAAGTTGTTGGATTTGCAAGTGGATGATCTTTACAGTTATGTGTTGTGTGTGTCTGAGAGTCTGGTTTGCATAGTGATATGCCGGCTGGTTGCACACCTCTTCCTGTTGTGTGAGGTCCCAGTGAGAGATCTTATAGCAGATACAAGTATGTTCCCGAGCAGAAGATTTGGAGCCTGGCTGTTTGTATGATAAGACAAGTCATTCTACAAAAACATCAGTGGTTTGCAAGTCCTTAACTATGTCCTTGAGTGGTTCTATTAAGTTGTTGTAGGTAAGGACCAGAGAAAAACGTCTCCATACATTAGATGTGAGATTGCTTCTTAGTTTCTTTAAGGTCTGGTTAATTTCCCTACAGAATGTTTTTTTTCTGTATAAAGGATTTATGGGGAAATGATAGATGTGTTTGATCTCCTTATCAGAACAAATGCATGATATCCGATGGCCTTACTTTACTCTCATGTCTTAGTATGTCTGGGGGGAGTTGTATCAGAGAAAAAAGGGTCTGTAGGTTTTTTTATACGTGTGGTAGTAATTTTAGCATGTTATTTTCCGGTAGCATCTTTTTAGAATACAGTACAGGCACACAATATGTATATTTAGATACTTTATTGGCATGTAGTATTTGGTATCACCTCCATTTTGAACATCTCATTCCAAAATCATGCTATCACAGCACCCACTCTTCTAGGAAGGTTCCCACAAGATGCTGGGGGATTAGGCCTGGCCCGCAGTTGGCATTCCGGTTTGTCCCACAGGTGCTAAATGTTGTTGAGGTCCAGGTGCCATGCAGGCTTGTCTGTTTCTTCTGCACTGATCTCGGCATACATTTTCGATATGGACATCGCTTTCTTCACCTTTGTATTAAATGACAAGAAAACACCCAAACTATTTTCTGCCAGACCTAACCTCTGTGGCCAGGGGAGACCGCTATAATGTCCGTCCTCGAACCTATAGACACCCTCCATCCATGAGCAAGCCTACTACTAGACCTTCTTCATGTAAACATGGCCACATGACACTATTTTCAGCTATGCAGCATGTCAGGTAGTTGTTTCTGAGCATATCTGCCCAACCCAGAGTCATCAATCCAATCCCAGGTGGTGAAGGATGAATAATCAGTCCAGATGTCCAATGCCTTTACTCCAACTCATTGCACATGGTGATCTCAGGCCTGTGTGTGGATGCTTCTTCTGGTGCTGAGGAGGTAATAGGGGTAGTGAAAGCTCCTACCAGGGAAAAGCATTTTTTCATGCTGTGCACTTCAGCACACAATTTTATTCTGTGAGCGGCTAACACGGCTTTTTTGTTAGTTTTCTAACATTTCTAACATTCGGGGGGGGGGGCGTTCCTTCCTGTTAGCTGCATTGCATTGTAGACAGGACTTACAAGCCATTCACAGGCGTGTCGTCCGTTCAGTGTAGAACATTAAGTTAATGACTGCTCAAAAATAAGTTATGTCCCCAAACAACAGGCTGGTCTACAAGCTTGAGGGACAAACAGCTAATAATGAATTGAGAATTAGACCCATACATTTTTATATTGAAAATGTTTACATTGTTTGAAATGTTACTTTTTCCCATTCTGTTATTTTTCTTTCTATCCAGATTGTCTTTCCTGGAGCTGTGTGTATGATGACAGCTTCCATCCCCAATTTTAGAAGGGATGCCTTATTTGTCCTGCTGAGCAAATATTCAGTTGGCATTCGCTACACAGTGGAACAGGATTGCTTGAACAGGCTGAACAGAAGCACCTCAAATAATGAAGATGATGATACAAATCAATCTGTATCTTCCATCGAAGATGATTTTGTAACTGCTTTAGAACATTTGGATGACGAAGAGCCATTAAGTACAAATGAAAAACATGGTACTGTATTGTTTTTATTATTTCTTAATAGAAATGGTTACATTTCAAAACACTGTGCAGTGTATTTAATATAATAATCTTAAAATGAGAACATTTTCAATAATGCTCACAATTTGCCGCTGGTAATGATTAAAGGAAAGAGAGGACATGCAGTCCGCCATAAAGCACCTGATACACTGTACAGTCCATTCTCCTAAGGACCATTTTTAGGAAGAGGAGCCTTTTTATTTTAGGTTTTTGGCAGCTGTCTAATTTTTCTCATTGGCTAAAACCCCTGTACGAACACACATTTATTTGTTTTGCAGAATCCCTATTAGCTCTATATGAAAGAAACATTTCATTTGGCCAACAGCCAGGTAGTGAGAGACAAAACACTGTTGCCCATTGACTTCTGAGAAACAGAATGCCACAATCATAAACCAAAACATGGCAACAAAGAATAAAATGACCCTTGTTCAAATGTCTGCATGCCCTTAGTTCTGCAGGGTAACTGTGTATTTACCCCCTTTAGCATCAATGACAGTGTGCAGTCTTTTGTAATAGTTGTCTTTGAGGCCCCAAATTCTTGCAGGTGGTATCGCTACCTCCGTATCATGCAAAGTCTTTGGTCGTCATGAACCACATGTTTAAGATCTCTCCAGAGTGGCTTGATGACGTTAAGGTCAGGATACTGTGATGGCCACTCCAGAACCATCACCATTTTCTACTGTAACCACTGGAGGATCAACTTGGTGTTGTGCTTAGGGTCATTGTCACCATCAACATGGAGGTGAAAACATTATGCTTTGGGGGTGTTTTTCTGCTAAGGGGACAGGACAACTTCACCACATCAAGGGAACGATGGATGGGGCCATGAGCCATCAAAACTTGGGTGAGAACCTCATTCCCTCAGCCAGGCCATTGAAAATGGGTTGTGGGTATTCCAGCATGACAATGACCCAGAACACATGGCCAAGGCAACAAAGGATTGGCTCAAGAAGAAGCACATTAAGGTCCTGGAGTGGCCTAGCTGGTCTCCTGACCTTAACCCCATGGGAAATCTGTGGAGGGAGCTGAAGGTTCGAGTTGCACAACATCAGCCTCAAAACCTTAATGGCTTGGAGAGGATCTGCAAAGAGCAGTGGGACAAAATCCCTCCTGGTGGCTAACTACAATAAACGTCTTAACTCTGTGATTGCCATCAAGGGTTTTTCCACCAAGTCATATTTTGCAAAGAGGTCAAATACTTATTTCACTGAGTAAAATGCAAATCAATTTATAATTTATTTGAAATGCTGGATTTTTTTGTTGTTTATATATATTCAAAATCATTGCCAACATTTCACAATTTCTGGAAGTGTATGCAAACTTTTGAGTATAACTGTATACATAAATATTCATGCTCACACAGACTTATACATAGACATCCATGCTCACACACTTATTACACAGCGTGATCCATTAGTGGAGATTTCATTGGAATCCTTTTGTCAGACATTTTTAAAAAATGTAACCTGCATTGTTTTAGCAGATGACACACAAGCTTCTAACCCTAAGAAGTCATCACAAACTTCTTAGGTCTAAGCAGCAATTCAAAATGAATGCAGCAAGTTGACATCTATGATATAATGCAGAGAAAACCGTAAAGGGTAGTTTTAATGAGATTTCCATTTAATGCGTGTTTAGTATGCCATATGGATATACAAATAAGGATTGAGAGATAATCTAGAATGTGACATTGCATTGCATTTATAATGCACCTTTTTAGTGAATTGGAACATGCTGAATACAATGAAAAGGGTCTCCAAAACCAGACCATAAAGCACAAACTTTTCCAGTTAAATAAGTTTAAGGCTATAAAAAATATTTTTTATTCTTTCCCCAGGATCAGAAATAATGAAAAATCAGCGGGATGCTGCTTCCCAGACACAGCCTGCCCATTGTCTAGATATAAGTGGTTCAAAAATCATATTTAGTTCAGTGCGTCGTAGGTCTTCTATAAAATCTTCAACATTAATGAGTTTCATGGGACCACCAGAACTGTCATCCTCACTTAAGAACACTGTTACAATCTCAATACATGATTCCTGGAAACCAAAAACATTTACTAGTCAAGACAAAAAAATACTGTCTCCTTCTCCTGCAGACTCATCAGAATCTGAGTGTTCTAGTCCAAGTCCAATTATCTTCTTAGATGAGGAGGGATACCAGAAAAGCATGAAAGCAAAACTAAACCTTCCTAAGATTCCAGTTGGTAAAGATGGCATTGAAGACTCAGATTCAGAACTTAGTGAATTTTTTGATAGTTTTGATCGTTTTGATGAACCAGAGATATTTCCAGAAACTGGCTATGAGTCCAACCAGAAACCTATACTGGCCAGCCCACCCAAAAAGAGAAAATGTGCACATGAACCACTAGGTACTGGTTCTATGAATCCCCAGAGGTTCATGTTTAATCGTCCAACGCTTTCTGCCAGTGTAAAAAAGCCAACCCCTCGTAAACCGGAATCTCCCTACAGTAGTATTTGTGATTTACCAGATTCCCCTCGTCCTGTTAGGACCTCCATGGAAGACACTGGCACTTTATTTAGTCCTATCAGGTCATCTGCATTTAGCCCCCTTGGTATTGCCACATCCATGGAGTTAGGTAAAGACAAATCATGCTCTGCTTATAGTGACTATGCAAACCGTGTATGTGTTGAAATGTTTGATTCAGTCCTCAACCCTGAGCCACCCATCAATCTTGGTGTATCAAAAAAAGCTCACGTGAAAGCTCCAAAGCTCAAACGAAAGTCCCATACCAAGGATTCAGAACGAAAGCAGAAGTCCAAGCAAAAGCCTGCAAAAGGTGGCATTCAGAAATTTGCTACTGAACTGGTTGAAAGAAGTTTTGGTAGTGCATTTAAAGATCTACAAAAGGGTGTCACATCTTGCACTAGCGCAATTTGCCATTTAGCGGCTCGACTAACTTCCTATGTGTTCCAAATGGCTTTTTATGAAATAGGAAGAAGACAAGCATTTTCAATAAAGGAACGAGCTATTAATGGGCTAGCGAACCTGATGGTGAGTGAAGTGATTTCAAGTGCTCTAAAAGAGCTCCACTGTATAAAGAAACAGATGGTTGCCAATGCTGTCACACGCTTTGCTGCAGACCTTGCTGAGGAGCTTGTGTTTGAAGGGATTATGGAAGTATGTCAGTTTTCACATCCACCAACTCCAACTGTTGCACCTTCACAGTCTTTTCATTATGAAGATGTAGTAGTGCGATCCTATGCTAAAGATTTATCAGAATCTGTAATTCAGGAAGCTTTCATTGAGTTATCTCAAGTGAATGTGGCATTTACCTCTCAAGCAGCTATCAGTGTTTCAGTGGACAACCTGAAATATGTAAGTTCTGAAGATTTGATGCGTTCAACGCAAACATTGGTAACTTTTCCCAACCTCCCTGATAGTACTCAAGGGCCATTGACTACAGAGAATGAGACGAAACAAGATTATACTGTCAAGTATGCCTTGTATTTTACATCTGGCCTTGTAAGTTCTGTCCCAGTGCCTGTTGCTGCCAAAGCTCTAAGTCAGCCACAGATATCAAATGATTTTTTTAGTGTTAGTGAAAATACGGACATTTCGGGTAGTGATGGCGAATGTGTAAATAATGTAGAGTCATCAGATAAAACTATGCTGCCAGCTTCTAAATATGTTGTTAATAATAGCCAACAAGACGTCAAATTTACGCATAAAGGTGGAGATTCTGTAGGAATAAAAGCATTCTCCACAACCATGGTGGATATGATTGTTAATGAGGCATATAACACGATAACTCCTTCAAAAGTAACAAAAACTGTTGAAGATTATGCTGAATTGTTATCTAAAAAAGTTTTTGAAATTCCATCTCAACAACATTTATTCAACAGCGAGGCGTCAAAAAACTGTTTTGCAGATGACATGGCCAAGTGTATATTGGAATACTCTGCTACTGCAAACACACAGTCAAGTAGATTGAAAACAGCTAGTAATTTGATTTTGATTGATCCCAGGTCTGGTTTCACTCAGGACACTGAGAGGTTGAAATATTCTCCAGTATCTACAGAGGAAGGACTAATGACTTTTATGTGCACTACACCCTCTGAATACACCCCAGATTATCCCATTTTGGGTGTAGATGATAAATATACCTCAAGCGCTACTTGTTCTTTAAACCAAATACATTCAGAAGAAATTGGTTCCAAAATAAACATACAAAATAGCGATATATCCGCATCATCAGCGTTTGGTCTACAGAGCTGTTTTTCACATATCAATACCCTTTCATCTGTCATATGTAGTTGTGGTGATGACACCTTGAAAGATGATAAAAGATGTCAAAAAGACGCTAATATCACAGTATTTCCTGGTACACCACCACCAACCCCCCTTTCTTCATATAATATAAGCCCTGAGAGGAGCATGAAGAAGCTTAGTAAGAAACTTAAAGGGCACCTGGCAAAAGAGTTTTATCCAGCAACCCCACCCTCTACACCCCACCTATCTGCCTTTGAGCACGATTGTTCAAAGAAAGACGATTTCATGTTGAGATTGATGAGGTCACTGTCTGAAGAAGTTGAGAGTGTTAGCAGTGATGAAAGTTCTGAGGACCTTACGGAAGAGTTTGCTGTTTCTGAAGAAACCTGTCAGTACGCAGACTACCTGTCTACTAATATCATATCTGTGGCCACTGAAATGGCTGCTTATTCTTTAGATGATGAAAATGACCAAGGGGCTGCTTTTAGGAACAGGTCATTGTTAAGTGTCCTGAGTGATAAGTGGGGATACCCAGCTTACATGAGAAATATTTCAGAGGAAACCTTACATACCCTGTGTAGCTACGCAGGTAGTGTTGCCGGTGAAGTTCTTGATCATGCCAAGAAAGTGGTGGGCAAGAAGCAAAAAACAACGAAGAGGAAAATGAATTATGGTACAGATTGCAATAATTCAAAAAAGCAGGCCAAGGATTGTAGACAAATAGAAAGAGGCTACTATAGTATGCATTTTAAGGCCTCTGACTTTTCCACTCTCTCTTTGCCTCCAAGTAATGAACTTGCTGGTTTGACTTCTAAATACCCAAGCTGCGAAAGTGTGACAGAGGAGTATGCCGATCATATTATACGTGTGCTTAAAATGGAAGGTGGGAACAGTGAGTTGATCATGGACCAATATGCAAGCAGATTAGCTTATAGAGCTATAAAGGGCGGTCTGCAGCAAGCTTCTAAATCTATTAAACTGCAGTGTAACAGAAGAAAACATTCTAAGGTGAACTCTGATGCAAGTACCACACAGAATATACTAACCCTTCTCAGCAGGGACCACCATCAAGTCAAAGACAAGTTGCATACAAGTAGCATTGTTTGTCATTCTCACAGTGAGGAGCCCACGTTACATGGGAAAGTTATACGAAAACCAGAATTTACGGGCCTGATGCATTTTGCAGAATCTCTTGCACACACCATAACTTGTGATGTAAGGAGAAAGTTAAAAATGACAGCTGCCTCTCTTCCCAAATCATTGACTGATTCCTGTCTCTATACAAAGTCAAAAGCCAACAATGTGTCATCCGGAGATTTAGTCAAAACCTCATTTCCCAAGACTCTTCTTCCTTACCCTCATAAACACAAGCTGTACCACAGCACAGGTAGTCTAAACGAAAATGGTTTAAGTGAAGGCATCATTCAGGCTATTGAAAAATACGCGTGCAGAATTGTCGAGAACACCTTAGAGTTCAGCTTGGAAGCAGCAAAACGTCAAGCAATGGAAAATCGGAAAATAACCGATAAAGACGCTTGTTCAGGAAAGCTTGTACATTCATATGGTGCTTCTTGTAGACTTTGCAGTGTTACAGAACAGCCAGGGAATCCAACATCCTCGTGTCACTTCCTGCTAGGACATGACGTCTCACGTAAAATCAAACAGAGTTCAAAATCCAGGCATAATGCTTGCCAAAAGTCAAAACTACTACATCTTAATATACCCAAAATTCATATTGATCTCGATAAGAGAGCTATATTTGCTGAGAAAATAGTTAGTGCCGCTCTTGAGAAAGCAGAGCGGGAACTGAGCAACACAAGTTTGGCAGCTGACAGCGGAATTGGCCAAGATGGGATGAGCTTTGCAGACAGCATTACCACAGACATAATAATGGCCGCCATGAAGAATATCGGCCACGTAGTTAATGTAAGGTAAGAGACCAAAATCTCTCTCAAAAGTGTTGGGTATGCGTGGAAAGTTAATAAACTTTACTTAGGCTTACCTAGAAAAAATGAAATGTTGCATACAGTAAGCTTTTGGAACCTGATATATTTTCTTCAGATAAAAATAGAATTGTCATCTCAAGAAGACACCTCAGAGACACCATTCATTTGAAGTAGAGATCTCTGTCGCCCTGAAAGCTTATGCAACTCTGACTAAAAACCCAGCTAGGCCATATACATTGTCATTGTAAAAGTAATACAAATTGCTTATGTTGCAATAACACTATTGAATGGTTAAATCCTTTTTAATATGTTTTAATTAGCACTTTCTTTTACTGGCTCTTGTGCATAGATCACTACACTACATTTACCAATTTGGAGCGAACCTCCCTTTTCTGGATGATAGCTTATTTTACAAATGTTTAAAAACTTAAATTATTTGTTTAAAAAATCCTTAAATCTTCCTAACAATTGTGTGCAGTACGTTAGTGTAACATTTCTTTTGGCGACTGATATACTGTATGTATGCGGTTAAATGTTCTATTATTGGGCTGGCCTAGTGTCCTTATGTTCATTAACAGGGCGGATGTTCCTAATTCACTGTGATTGTCTCATTTAGTTCTAATGACAAAGATGGGTTTCAGTCTGCTGAATCGGTTACCAGTCAGAAGACCAGCACTAGTGTTGGTGAGGACAGCACTGGGAGTTGGTCCAATCTGAGCTTTGAAGATGAACACCAAGACGAGAGCAGCAGTTTCCTTCACCTCAGTGACAGGTACACTATGGACAAATGGTCCTTTTTTAGAATTGTTTACATTAAATATTTATGATTATAGGCTTCAGAAAAGCAACCATTTTACTTATGTTCTTAAATATTGAAATAACAACAGTCTATGCTCTGATATGGTAAATACGTGTGTTTTTTTTTTTGGTTTAAACTGAGTGGTTGTGTTATTTCCTCATAAGACTTGTGGAAAATAGGCATCTCTGTGTGAGCTCTGCAGCTCCTAGCATCCTCTGCTTCTTTTTGTGGGAGTATTTACTGGGAAAAACATGCGGTATAGTGAAGAGATATACATGGGCTTATTAGTTACTAGCATGTATCATATTCTGATAATGAGGTCATATTGGACACAAATTCAGCAGCCTGGTTTGCAATTTAACTACCTGTCTAAACTCTAAAGGCTACATAGCAATCAATAGGAAACAACCTCACCAATGTAATTTAGTGGAGTGCCAATATTTAGACACAGAACACACAGCACATACTTGGTGTAGTGTAAAGACTTGGACATGGACAATTTTGCCACATTAAGTGGGTGTCAGAATTGCATGGGTTGCTTTTAACCCCTTAACGTCCATTGCTGGGTGAGGCACGTCATGCAAAACGGTCACTTAACTCAAAGATGTTGCTGAACACATTGGGGTGTTGTTTGATAGTAACGTATACCAAGAGCTGTAAATCCATACCTGAAGCGCAATAGTTTTCAAAAAATATATGATTTGATGGGGTAACTTGCATTGGCTGGCTTCAAAGATACCCAAAAGGGCACATGGGGGAAGAATTACCAGATTTGGAAAAAATGGTTTTGAAATAGCAAAACGCTACTTGTACTTATTGCTCCATAACGTGCAGAAAAAAGCAAAAAAAAAACCATAAAAACATTGGGTATTTCTAAACTCAGGACAAATAGTAGAATCTATTTAGAAGGTTTTTTCATTAGCTTTTTGGGATGAGTAAAAGATTTTTTAGGTAAAAGTCAGAAAATGTGGGTTTTTTTTAAGTTTTTCATAATACTTTATTATTTTTATGGGAAATTAGATAATATGATCAAAACTATGGTATCTGAAGAAAGCCCTTCTTGTCCTGAAACAAACAATATATAACTTATGTGGGTTCACTAAATGAGTGAGGAGAAAATTACATCTAAACACGAGTGCCGCAAAAGTGTTAAAACAGCTTCGGTGAAAAGGTAAAACACAGCCTGGTCCTTAAGGGGTTAAAACCCTTTTTGTTGTGTTCCTTTTCAGTGTGATTACCACAGTGTCTATAATGTATGGGACTTTTGTTAGCATATGTAAGAAGCATCAATTGAAGTAACCATTTTTATTACACCACTTGCAACATTAAACCAAAGTTCAATGTTGAATGGACAGGTTTCTGACATGACTCCCTGATGAGTGAAATGTTTGTAATTTTTTTAAATCCTCTTCTTTTAACTACATTAACAAAAACAAAGTGACTACTTGTAGCCAGAGAGTATCCCAGCGTTATCCCATAAGGTATGTACTACACACACCTAAATACGTATGTTTTTATTAATATCTCCTGGTAGTAATTGTAACAGCAGTAGCTGGAGCAGCCTGGGATTGGAAGGAGACATGTATGAAGAGAATATATCCTTCCCACCATCAGACAGGTTGGTTTGGCTCCTGGGTCAAATGGTGTTTATGCATGCAAATACCTTTACTGTGCATGGAATCCAGCTTCTTATTTGTAAGTTATTTGGTGCACCTAGTAATATGCATGCTCTAAATAGCATAAGGCTAGGTTTCCACTTGGGTTTTTGTCCGGCGTTTTTTTCTTGATGAAAAACGCCAGGAAAAACGCCAAGAAAACTGCCACTGCATTTACCTGCGTTTTGGCGTTTTTTCTGCAGTTTTTTCTGGCGTTTTAGCCTTTCTGTGGAAATTGCTTTTTTTGACCTTAGGCAGTTTTTCCAGCCTTTACAAGTTAGAAGTTTCACCCAGCTAAAAGGGATTAGGATAAATGGCAAGTATCTGCCCTCTCCTGATGTCATTTACTTGGTAGACCCTTTTGTCTCTTTTCTGTGGTTTGTAAGGCATGCTTTATTCCGAATGTCTGCTCCTCTGGGAAGATTGGCCCCAAATGATGGTGCAAATTGTTTGCTGTTGCTTTTGGCACGCAGGATCCAGTCGCGTATGTTTGTAATGGCATGTTTGTTCCAAATGGTGTAAAATTCAATATGAACCAGTCCAGGACTTTGTTTTGTGTGAAACTGTTTGTTTTCAGCCTATTTCTCGTAGGACACACAGATACTGGGTCCATCCTCTGCATTGTAACTGTGGAAAAAAACGCCATAAAAAACGCCAAGGCAATAAACCCACATGGCTTTTTCATGGCGTTTTTTCTCTCCCATAGACTTCTATTGGAGAAAAACGCCAAGATTTCTTGCAAAAAACGCCAGAGTGTCAACATGCTGCAATTTTGAAAAACTGCCACAGAGCCCAAAAAAGCAGAAAAACGCCAAAGAGGACTGAAAAAACGCCAAACAGAAAAACGCCAAGTGGAAATTGCATTTTGCGATTTCCTATTGAAGAACAGCTAACATCTGGCTGCAGCCGTTTTTCACTAAAAAAACGCCAGGTGGCGCTATTGGCGTTTTTATGGGCGTTTTTAGCAAAAAAAAAACCAAGTGGAAATCTAGCCTAATAGTAGGTTTTGATATTTTTCAACATGGGATTTATATTCCGTTTTCCTTCAATTAGTAACGTGTTTACTGCAGGTGTGGTCAATGAGTTGCATAGAGTTTTTAAGCTCAGTATCTTCGTATTAAAATATTTTTCTTGTAATTCCTGCTAAAACCTACATATGTTTTCTTGCTTAAAATAGTGATGGTAATGAAGAAAAAGACGAAGGTCCCAAAGATCCTGCAGAAGGTATTGCATATTTGCAGAGCTTCACATTTGTTACACAAAAATAAGCAGGTTATGGCCTTATAGCACATCGGAAGTTTGTCCATTACAGACAGTTTTTTTTGTTTGCTCTGCAGACATCATCACGATGGCCCTGCAGTATCAGTTATTACATATGAATAACCGATCACTTCTTTTCATCCCAGATGTGGGGCAGCACTGCAAGTCTTTGCTGATCAGGAACATTGACACTGGCGTGTGTGCAGGGGAGTCTCAGCTAAGGATGGTGTTACAGTGGATTGTGGCTTCAGAGTCGGGCATCTCTGAGCTCTGCTTTCCAGAGGCTGCCAAAAAAGAGCTATTGGCTGTAAGTATTTTAACAGTCTTGATTTAATTATATGTTTGGAATATGCTAAAAAATGCAGAATTTTACATTCCATTCAAACTATGCAATACAGTATTGGATATGGTAACAACTGTACATTTTATCAAACATCAGAAACAATCTCAAGTCATATACAGGTGCACAGCTGTCCAATGGAACCAACCTGGCTCCATGTATTATCCGTGTAAATGTGAAAGGCCTGACATCCAGGCTTCTTTATGAATTGAACCCACTGAGTTATGCATTATGCATGGTTACTCGGCCTTTCACGCTGGAGAAACTTTTGGATACTATCACAGGTTTTGCAAAATTGTAGCTTTGCCCCCCAAATCCAGTAAATGCATCCAATTATAATGTTATACGGAAATGATACCTTGTTACGCCATATTGGCATGCAATTCAGTTGCATTTACCCCTTTTTTCTAGTGCGATTTGTATTAAATATATACATTCCCTTTCCACATTTTAGAAACATTTCAGGCATACAACGTGACTGTAAGTTTAAACAATGTATTACGTAAAACATTGTGTTTAATGAATGTGAGCCTCAGTGCATATTCTCACGTGACCTTGATTCTAGATTTGCCTTGTGCAGTGGCCCCATCTTGATATAGGATGTTGGAATATAAATACATTGAATCTAATTTTGACTGCTTGCCTTTTGCAAGCAAATTGTGAATCACTAATTCCTAAATGCAAAGAAAAATATTTTGGTTGGCTGAGGTGGAGCACAAGCTATAAAACCAATCTATATCCCACAGTAGGAAAATGCATGTCATTAATTAAGTCTGTTGTCTGTTTCTATATCTGGTATTAGGGTGTGTTGGCAAACCTATTAACCTTTTTATTTTTAATACAAATTTCCTGTTTTCTGTGCATTTTTTTTTAATAAAAACCACAAACCACAAGATTGTAGGGTTTTCTGGCTCAGATTATTTATCTTGTCAAGAAAAAACACCTTAATTCAGCATTCCTCGACAACAGTCCATATTTTTGGGAGCTTTTTAAATGCCCTTTTGTTTTATTTGCAGCTTTCCAGAAGACTCAGAGACAAAGAGTGGAAAGTCTGCGATCTTCTGCAAGCCGTCCTCCAGTACTGTGAATGTGTGGAAAATGCCCCTACTCTTCACAAACCTTTGTTCGGTTGGCTTCTGGAACATATATAATATGCACAATAAAAGGCACTTTAGAATACTGGAAACAAGAAGGAAGGGGCCCAGCTGTGAAGTTATAAATGTATATGCTATTAGTTATTTTAACTGGCAGTGTTTAAACAATATACTGTAGCTTTGCGTCGTGGAAAATGTGTGTGCAAATATACGTATCCACTTGAATGCATATCTTTGTGATACGTACCAAGAATATGTGTGTTCTTGGTACTCAAGATCTACGAGCACTTGTTTTGTCAGCTTGGTGACTGTTTCAATGACATATCAGTATCCAGTATATTTACATAAAAAGATTTTATCATTTTGTAACTCACGATTTTCACAACATTCTTAAAATATCTCTCTTTCTTCTATGGTAATTTATGTTACATACAGTAAATTTATTTCATTTGCTTGCCATTGTTGGCAAGGGTGTTTCACCGGTAAGTGTGGATTTCCGAGTAATAAGCAGATGTCATGTAGTTTCTTTTGTGACTGTTTCATATTGTTATCACAACAAACACAAGAAAATAGTAACTAAAATTAAAATGAGGTTAATTTGGTTTCTCTTCTAACCCTGATCTGTAAACTAGACAGCCTTACAATGAATAAATCCTGTACCCTATGGATAAATGCCATGTCCATATATTTTTGTGTCTGCCTTTTGCACAAATGTACATATTAATAAAGCAGTTAATGTAAGTTGTTAATGACTCAAGTGTACATGTCCTATGGGTTGTAATGTTTTTATCATTTATTGTTTTGGCTTTTTACTTCCTTTAATGCATGTAATGTTGGAAAACCTTCCGCAGTGCTATTCATTTTAACCTAGTCATGCAACATTAGCAGAAACTCTTCACAACACAACATTACATTACTCTATTACTATGTACCACCAGCTAATTTTGTTCTGCTATAGTCATAATCGATCTTCCCATTTTTCCGTTTCCGTTCTTTATATCTCAATTATATTGTTTTAGTGGATGAACACATCGGAAAGCCCAAAAGACAAAGGAGCTTATAAAGCAAAGAAAGCATTTTAAAAGGCTAACCGTGTGCCGCATTAAGGGGCAGGCTGGCACTACATGATGCATAGTTTAACCGATAAGGCAAGTTTAACAAAAAAGTCACAGATTTAACTATGTCTTATATAGGACTAGGTATGTATTCTTTCAAGAGAAGCATTAACAAATAAACTGGCTGAAGACCGAAGCTTAGTGCTGCAATGGGGTAACCGTTAATCTAAAACCCATTTGTGCCATCACCATGCCTGCTGAGTGTACATGTCTGTCAACTGCGAGAGCATGTCTATAAATATACTAATGACTTCCGAGACCTGGAAAACTATTATCCTTGCAATTTTTTGCCTGCCAATGCCACTTTCCTCTGTCAGCCTCCTCATATATTGTAAGCTCACAAGGACAGGGCCCTCTTCTCGGTCTGTACCACTGCCTTTTAACATGTGTTAATGTTATGTTCCATTTTGTGTATTGTCAATATGGTGTTCTCCTCCTCCTCAGTTTCCATTTGTAACAACACTACAGAATCTGCTTACACCCAGTACATAAAAAGTAATGTAATAATGGTCATCAAAACTAAATTTTGATTCATGGTGTTGCTAGAAAACTTTAATAAAGTTAGCAAACAATGTGTCAGGAAAACCATAGCACGAGGCCAGCAGAAAACATTGCTTCCATCTAGTTTAAACACGCTTTCTCCTCATCAGGTCACTTTCGGCTCTGTAACCTGCTCTCACCATAGAGGGCCATCCTAGATATTCTGTGTTCTAATGTAAATATATGATGGGATACAACACTCTCTAAGATGAGTTTGGGAACAATCACTAGGCTCTTACATCTCTAGATGATCTCAAGGTTGAACTTGATGGACTTTGGTCTTTTTTCAACCTTATGAACTATGTTACTATGTTACTATGTTACCTACCGACTGTATTGGATTTCCTGAAGCACCCTGGTTATTCTCAGGGCTTTATGGCTTAAGATATAAAAGGGGATAAAACATTTAAGAACCTGCTCATAGGGTCTACCTTCCTTTAAGCAATGACCTTCTGTTTGGACCTTGACCTAGGTGCTTTATGGCATAAACTATGACGTGATAAGAACCCGCTCATAGGGCTTCAACAGGAGAGGCCCACAAAGAAGAATCATTCTTCCAAGTTTGTTTCCCACTGAAGGACCACCATTCTCCCATGAAGGAGTTCTGTTGTGGCCTTTTTTGCTGTTAAAAATGGAAAAGTTTGTAGATTTATTACAACCTCTAGGCTCTCAGCATTATTTTATAGGGGTACAAGATCTCGTACCCCATGGTGATCTCTTTGGTTCTCTCCAAGAATTTTCAGAATTTTTACTTGCCTTTTTATTGTGCCCAAATAAGATTAGAACATTCCAATTTTAGACCTAAAGTCCCTCAGTTGTTGGGTATGGACAGCTTTAAAAATGTAATCCCTAATGTAAGTCATGAGTCAGTCATTCAACGGACTTTAAATACAACTGATGCAAGTCTAGCCACTTGAGCTGCCACCTTCTCCCTTCGTGATCATAAAGGGAAGTCGTCGCCTCAGTGGCATCTTTCTAAGGGTAATTTTTCACTGATCAGACATTCACCAGACCCTGTTCTGGGGTACTGGATCCTTGTCCACGGGTTGGTGCACTTCAGGAGCTCTCCAAGATTCCTCTGATGAGCAGAGATTTGGGTAACAATTTAAGCGCTGCGTAAATTGTTGGTGCTATCAAATAAAAGATAATAATAATCTGGGGCTTCTATCTTCCAGGGGTAGAGAGCTGAGAGGTAGACAGCCGTCAACATATATATCCAGTTGAAGGGCACGAATGTGGGTACCAGGTATCTGGGGCGTCTATAATTCAGGGGTAGAGAGCTGGGCAGTAGACAGCTGTCAACATGTAGATCCAGTGGAAGGGTCACTTGAACACAGATCTCTACACTCCAACCTCATAAAAGATGGTTACTTTCTGAAAGCGGCAGAAAGCTTTTCAATTAGTTTTGTGTCTCTCTAAGATTGGGAAGTCATTTGAGTTTTCCACCAGCCAATGGCTAGCTGAGCCTGGCTTGTCAAGAGAGGAGACGCACAAGCCAGTGCTAGATACAATGCTTCCTCCCCACTCCATCACTGGTTCCTCCTGCTCCATGCATGCAAGGACCTCTCTTGTCAGAAGGTGAAAGTGCTCTGCTTGTGCACAGGCTTGGTGAGTTTACCGGGCCCTTACCTGGCACCAGCCCAAGCTGACAAGGATTCAATATATTGATAAGTAAAGCTATTGATATGTGTAATTTAACTAATTGCACTTTTTATGGGGACCATAAAGAATGAAAACCCCATGAAAAGACCTGAGAGGTTATCATATTCTGCAAGATTAGTGAATTGAAAACATATTTTAAATAGTATGCTGTGCAACAATATTTTTTTGTTGTTTTTCTTCCACTATGCGGACGGTAAATATAAGATATAGCCTGAATCCATACTGACCTACTGATGGTTGATTAGTTAATCCAATCAAATTTATACAATATGCTGTTCAAAGAATTATCATTTCATATTTAAAATATATTTTTGATTTGTCATCAATTTTACTTCTATGTTCCCCGGAAGCCAGAACTACTGCTTTATACAAAATTCTCTGAGTTTACAATAAAGCGCTTTCCCCTTTTCTTTGTCACTGTGATATGCGATAATGATTCATTTGGCATTACATGGAGGGAGACAGGTAAGTGGTTTCAGTGCATGTCTGACTAACAAAAACAGCTTGCAGAACATTGGAATATGCTGAGTAAGTGTAGTTGTGTTTGATATTATAACAGTAAAAAGCATATTTCTATCGGAAACCCCACAATATGCAAATTACAATACATCTTTCAGATTATCTTATTAAGACGCTTTTCACTTTCATGATGATAACAAACATTTAAAGTGAATCACCATTTCTCAGTGGTTTTATCTGAAGGTTAAGAGGGCTACAGAGATATTGATTCAAAAGGGCGACTGGCTCACCTAAACAGGGGCACTTGGCATGTATTGTTTTCCCTATCCTAGATATAAAGGGCTGACTGCCAGGCTGACAGTCTTTGATATGGCACACTAATCCACACGTGAGCCTTGATGCTACTAAATTGTATTCATAATCTTATGTTTCTTTTGTATTTAAAAACATTTTTATCTGACAAGTGAGTAAATAATGCAGGAAAAAATGAGTAATTATAAGTACTGAAATCCCACCTTAGTTGAAATGCTAACCTTTCCCTTACAAAAAAAGTACTGCAGTTTTTCTGAAGTAATACTGCAGTTTTTTGGACATGAAAAAACTGCAATACTGCATTTTTACTGCAGTATTACTGCACATTTACTGCACTTTTACTGCATTTGTACTTCACTGTACTGCAGTTTTACAGCACATTTGCTGTACTTTTTTTTATATTGCAAACCTACAGTTGTACTTCAAAGTACTGCAGCTTTATTGCATTTGTACTTCCGTACAAAAATAACTGCAGTAAAAGTGCAGTACAGTGAAGTACAAATGCAGTAAAACTGAAGTAAATGTGCAGTAATACTGCCGTAAAAGTGCAGTAAATGTGCAGTAATACTGCAGTAAAAGTGCAGTAAATGTGCAGTAATACTGCAGTAAAAGTGCAGTAAAAGTGCAGTATTGCAGTTTTTTCATGTCCAAAAAACTGCAGTATTACTTCAGAAAAACTGCAGTAATTTTTTCGTAAGGGTTAACGGTGCGATATGTTTAGCTTTTTTGTAGCCTTAAAATTATTATTGTGTTGTCTATGAAAAGGAAAGTTTGTATTTCTCTTGATAGCTTAAGGTTTGCAGTTTTAGTCTTTCCAACCACCAATAACTCAGTGCCCCATTGTGGTTTGTCTATCATTTTGTGATTCCAAGCTCTGTGTTCCAGACCATATAGCAACTTCCAGATGAATCCTGACCAAAGGTTACTGTGATATTTATGGAAAAGTAGTTAGTGTTAAGAAGAATCACAAAAGTTTTAGTAAATCTAGTAGAAGTACAATGACAGTTTAACTACAAACTTTATATCATGCAAAATAATGATATATACACACAAAGTGTACAATAGGGTCCAAAGGTCCACAACCACGATCTGCTTTTATTTCAGGAATTCTGAAAAATGTATTTATTTCACAAAATATACAGTATTTCTCGAACTAAAATATATCATTTTTACTAATAAAAGTAAAAAATATGATTTCTAGAACATACTGAAAATCAATAATTGGTGTATGACCACCGTTTGATTTAACGCTTGCATTCATTCTACAAGTTTGTGCACAGTTTTCCAAACCTAGAGATGGACAGCCATGCAAATTAGCACTCATTGCACTTTGGTGCACTTCACATATACTGTACCTGGTTGAGCTTCTATGTTTGTTGATTATTGTCCTGCTGGAAAAAGAATGAATTACATTATATTCATTTATATAGTGCCGGCAGATTCCATAGCGCTGTTACAATACAGTACAGTGAAAGTAAATAAGAATTTAAATATCATTAACAGACTTTAAAACATTCTGGTTAGTACATATTTGTAATATGGATTGGATTGAAACATCTATTCATAAGGAAGGCAAAGCAATTTTTCTCTTTAATAAATGGGCGCCCCCATATCTCATCACAAGACATCTCCGTTAAGACTTCCCTTTATCAGTTAGAATATTAGAAAAGGTATTTCAACTGATATCTTTCTTCATAGGCTCTAACAGGAGTACTGGTAGAAACTCTAGAACCCTTAGGATGAAATATATAGGGTCACAACAGTTTTATTTATAAGCAAAAGTTGAATGAAGAAGATTTTCAAATACTATATATGACAATTTCATAAGAATATTTGAAAAAATATAAATGCCTCAGTGTCAGATAATGTATTCCTGAATCATAAGCACTTCTCAATAAATGAATAAATAAAAACAATTGGTGATATATATATATATGTATATATGACTGTGTGTATATATGTATAACTTTTGCATTGTTTTAGAAACCAGTTCTCAAGGTAACCTGATAAATGTTTGCTAAGGAGAAAGCTATCTCATAGATAACCACATTTAGTTATTTTTATCCATTTTTCTGTTAAAATAAGTTTGGGTTTTTGGTCATATCTGCAAAGTATCTGTGACTGTTTCCTTGTCTTTGGTGACAACATGCTCATTTATTCCACCCGCTGTGGTTGACATACAGAAGTCCTAGCAGGTACAGTTATGACACGCAAACAATTGTTTGTTATAGGTATACCCCTGAGGAAGGTCCATACGGAACAAAACCTATAGGGTGTCAGTGGATTTCCTATATTATTATTCTTTTGATTATCACAGGTTTCAGAAGCCCATTAACTCATTCAGGATACTTTTATACATCTCTTTCGGCTTCTCCAATCTTTCTCACAGGGTGCGCTCCTTCATATGGGTCCTACATCGACAGTCAGCAAGAAAACGGCTACCGGTAACCCTGATTCAATTATTGTTACTTTTGGTACCAGCGTTGTTGCACTATGTTTATTTCTTTTTTATTGTCCCTCTCATATGTCCATCTGAGTCTCTGGAAAGACATTTAGTCTGATCCTCCATTTTTTGAGCCACTGAACAAGTGGAATTCTAGTCTGTTAGAATCATATCATGTGCTCGTCATTAGATGATTGTATAGTGGAAGGGATAGATTCAATGGAGATCTGTGCAGGAGTGAGATGCGTGGCATGGAGGCCAACCTCTTCTCTCCAGCTAGAGAGGTGAGAGATGCAGAGGATCTAGGATTGGGTGGTTGGAGCTAAAAAGATTAATGAACACCTTAAGTCCACAACAGTTTATCTATCTATTGCGCAAAGAGGCCAGCACTGATTTCAACACTTGGTTGCAGAACCCAATAGTAGTGAAAGTCTTCTATTTCTAAAAGAAAAGATGCATACGATGAGTCATGTTTCAGTGGTGACTATCTGCCTACATAATATGTTTCGGCACAAAAAAACACAAAGTCTAGCATTATCATCAAATTTTGTCATAATGACAAAATATTTCTTTTTCTTCACCAGAAAGTGATACCTGCAAACAAAGCTGTAATGAAACAAAAAATCTGCATTACGCGCTGTGTTATGCTTAGCGGTTTACAAAGGAACAATAATTTACTGAAAATAGCTGATGCCATAAACACTATTTTTTTATGTGCGGAGAAGCTATGAACAGCTTTCACTTATTCTGTGTGATATCTGTTTAGTCACTGTGCCAGTCACTGAAAGTTAAGTAATAACCTAATTCATAATGTTTATGGCAGTGATAACCAGGCCTGGACTGCCCATCTGTCCGCTGCCCAGCAGTGCCCACCAGCTGATGTCATTAGGCAGCCGCTGGCCTTAAAGTGCCAGGACCACTGATTTATCCCTAGTCCAGCACTGCTGATAACAATTACTAATGGCTATTTTTTTGCTTTATTCAGGCATTTGGTAAAATGGCAGATATACTGTATCAGTCTAATTCTTGGGGCTGTATATACATAACATCGTACACTTGGTTGGTCAGGTTCATGGGCAGCTGCCACTACTTGAGTGTTGAGGATGGCAGGCATGTATGATTTGTGAACTAAGGAATAATAATAGCAGGTAATAAATCCCACGAAAGTCACACGAAAACAGGTCCTGCTTGAGATACCCCTAGTGTTTCCCAAAAAGCCTTTTCTCAAGGGAGAAATTTTGCGATGATATTAAAAGCAGGAAACTAGCTGGTAATTGCTTGGAGTCAGTGGCGGAACTACCGGGGTCGCAGGGGTCGCGACTGCGTCCGGGCCCTGACTGACAGAAATCCAGGATGCCTCCGCTAACCCGCCACTGCTGCTGCTGCTGCTGCTGCTGCTGCTGCTGCTCCCGCCGACGCCGCCTGCCTCAGCGCGGCCCAGAGTGCAGTGTTGGGAGCGTGAGGCGTTTGTCTCTGGTGCCGGCGCTTCACTGGTGAGCGCCGGCATATGACGTCATATGCCAGCGTGAAGCGCCGGCACCCGAGACAAGCGCCTCACGCTCCCAACATTGCACTCTGGGCAGCGCTGAGGCAGGCGGCTGCGGCAAGGAGTTGACGGTAAGTGACCTACAAAGGGGGGGTAGGGAGGGAGTGGGTAGATCGTGAGAAGGGGAGAGGGGTAGGGAGGGAGTGGGTAGATCGTGAGAAGGGGGGGTAGGGAGAGAGAGGGTAGATCGTGAGAAGGGGGGTAGGGATGGAGAGGGTAGATTGTCAGAAAGGGATAGATGGGTTGGGGGTTAGGGGGGCCCTTAACAGATTCTCGCACCGGGGCCCTGAGGTTTCTAGTTACGCCCCTGCTTGGAGTCTTACAAGGAGATGTTCCAGGCTAACAGAAATTTACAATACATGGCCGTAAAATTATCTTATGTCAAAACATTTCACAGTCAAGTTTATTTCCAAAATATTGTATTAGTTCTATAACAATAACATTAATTTTAATAAAATATAGATAAAATATCTTGAACAGGTTAGTTTCCAAGTGAAATTATTTGTGTGCACGTGTGATTATGTATAATTATAAAATAGATGAAAATAAACATTATAGCAGTAAAAGATACAGATGTAAGCTCAAAAACTAGTTTATGGAACCTAATTTTCAAACTGATTAATATTATAGTAATTCACACACAGCATGTCACACAGATTTGACATAAAAGTAAACCCACCGCTAAACGCAGAGGAAAAGATTTATCATGTAAATCTTGATCGGTTACACATGTTTGCTTTATAGAAGTGGTATCAGAGCTTGTTTTCCTGGTATTCGGAAATAACCATTAATATTTTCGAATGGTAAAATGAAAACCTCATATTTATGTTACCAATGTGAACAAACTGAGTCAGGGAAATCTTGCCACATTCCACATCTCAGGATGTGATTAACCATATATATAAGGAAATACCGGTAGCCCTTGGGTCATACAGAGTGTTGCCACTGTGACATCTGAGATGACTTTAAATGATTCAAATATGTTGAAACTTCACATTATATACCAAACAGGATTATTTAAGTGATTGAACAAGAGAACTTCTTAAATAAGGTTTACGGGATTATATGCAGTATATACTGTATATATTTTATACATTGACATTATAGTATCAACTTCAGCTAAAGAGTACAGCAGGGGAGATGTACTGGATGGGAAAGAATTATCATGCAGATCCTAAGAATGATAAGTTAAAGGGACACTCCACCATCATATACACTTTAATGCATTTGATAGCTGCGAGGACTCTTTCAAATTTTTTGGTGTCCTCCTTTGCTTAAAACCTCCATATGCATTTGCCCATTCACTCGCCCCAACTATGTTGTGTGGAGGAGATGTGTTCGTCCAAACACATCTCCGTGAATGTGATATACTTACCACCAGTCAGCTCCAGCGCTGGCTTGGCAAACACTGTGCAAGTAGATGTTTGGAAGAGCTGGTAGGTCTTTTACTTACTTTCTTATTTAAATATATACTCACTGTATGGAGAAAAATATTGAGACACCTGACTATAGCATTGTCCAAAATGTCTTGGTATGCTTAAGGAGACATACCAAGACTTTTTGGACAACGCTATGCTTCCAACTTTGTGGGAACAGTTTGGAGAAGATCCTTTTGTATCCCAGCATGACTCTGCCCCTGTACAAAAAGCATAAAGACATGGGTGGATGAATTTGGTGTGAAGAACTTGACTAGCAATACAGAGCCCTGTCCTCAACATTATCGAACACCTTTTTGATGAACTTTAATGGAGATTGCAAGCCAGGCCTTCTCGTCCAACATCAGTGCCTGACTTCACAAATGGTCTACTGGATGGACTGGGAAAATTCCCACAGGAACATCCAAAATCTTGTGGAAAGCCTTCCCAGAAGAGTGGAAGCTGTTATAACTACAAAGGGGGGACCAACTACAGATTAATGTCTATGTATTTAGAATGTAATCTCATAAAAGTCCCTGTTGGTGCAATGGTCAGGTGTCCCAATACTTTTGTCCATATAGTGTGTGTATACATATACATACACTCACTCACACACACACACGCATGCACACACACACTTTTATTAATCTGTAAACACCATCACATTCTCTAGCATGGTGAACTAAAATTTGAGCATAATTAGTTTTAATAGTTTTGTTCCACATCATCACATTATGTTACACAAATTCACTTTAGCAGATCTGTCATTTATTCTTTCATCTGAAGGTTAAAGCACATAAAAAAGGACAAAAACTTTAAAAAGGCTTTTTCAGTTTCCATGGCAACAACATTTTATTTATTTATCTAAAGTGGTACACTTGTTTGTTGGTTAGAAGCATGGCTAGGGCACAATGTTTTATGTGATCTATTGCTAGCTATTGATGTAACTGATCACAGTTTTGAATGAGAGAATAGTGTATTAATCCAATTTAATTCATCAATGCATTTCCTGCTTTTTTTATACACATTATTGTGATTTTAACCCTTTGTGTGCCAAAGCATGGGACACATTTTTCCCTGTGAGAGGCTGGGAAAAGCGGTGTAGCTTTGCTATAGTTTCAGTTAACCCACATCATGGTGCTATGGAGCTATGGAGATATAGTTGCCCCAAACTGCCACATATGCTTAGTTGGGTGTGCCTCTGGATAGAAATATTTAGGGTCAAAACACCTCACAATATGAAAAGTATTGCCTTCCATACCAACCTTATTGAAGTTGTTATGAGTTTTTTTATGTCTTTGGTAGTTCTTGAGAGATTGGTCAAGAGTGTTTATATCTAGTCCTCCACTTTGTTGGAGTCAATGCAAACCAGCAGGGTTTCATGATTTATCTTTGGTGAAAATGTCCCAAAATAATGACTCAATTTGTATTTGTACTCAAGTTGCATTTGAATTATTTTCAATTATCTTTGCTTAATCCCATCTCCCTCACTGGAGGTTGATTGCTCCATCTAAACATGTCATGCTCCAGGTCAGCCAGAGTCCGATCACCTTTTCTCCAACAGTAAAAAGAGGAAATGTATAGTTACTTCTATGTAACTATTTACATGCTGCAATGTTGTATTTTTATGAAATTATAAAAACGATGGTTGAAGAATATGGGCATATCAAATTATAAAACTGCATGAAAGTTTAAATATAAATATAACTGCATTTTAATATAAATATTTAAAACTTAAATTCAGTTTCGTACATGGATCATTTGCTTACGTGACAATTTGTAAACCTTCCACTGAATATACAGAGTGCGGTTTTATTTTAATAATCAACAGCAGATGTGATAAAGGCTGTTAAAATTGTTTCTTTTAATGCCTTAGTAAAAAAAACTGTCACAAATTGAAATAAATGGAATAATGTTTTTTTCTTATGTAAAAGCCTCTAACAATATTGGTAGATAAAGGAAGTAGCCTTCATTTGAGTTCATTAAACAGAGATCGGTAACATTTCCAGACACTTACTACATCGAAACAATGAATCACATACTGTAATGGAGGACCGGGATGCAGGAATCCAAGTGGTCTTAGGATGGTGATTCCTGTAAACAATCCATTAGTGGCTAAGGAAAATGTCCATTAATCAAACGCAAACCTTCCTGGAACATTCAGTGGTAATAATTCACCCAAACACCGCGCAGGCTTTCCAACCAAAGGACTAATATAACTAATTAGAAATAATTAAAACATAGAATTTATTGTCTTTGATATCCTTATACATTGTAGATAGTTCTTATAGCCAATGTCCTATTACAAAAACCTACGGTGAGAAAATAATAACCTAATGTGAAACTCACCTAATGTGTGTAACATTAGAGATGGTGTTCTGCAGGGGTGGACTGGCTATCACGGGGTGGCCCAAGCACTTTAAGGCCAGTGGCCACCTGATGACCCACCCGACCGGTCAGGTGATGTGTAAAATAAAGGCCGTCCTGCATTGAATGGTTACCAGCAGAATCATTGTTGGAGCGCTCTATTGTACGTGAGAGGTGACCACAGAAAGAAGACCAAAATATAGGGGTTTACAGGGTTGTTGTGTGGTTGAATTAAAAGAACACGCATTTGGTTAGAGGAACAAATGCTTTTCAAAATGGTTAAAGCTATCTTTTGTATTTAGAACACCCCCCCTCTGATTCAGTTGAATCAGGATGATCTAGTGAACTTTATAAAACTGTATTTATTATATGTGTCTAGCTGGGTGATTAGGACTGGACCATTCTGTTGTTAACCACAGGCAGTATGATAAGGAGGCAGGGTCGTATGCCTAGTATGCTGAAAAGAAAATAATTGTAATAACATATTTGGTGGGAGTTGATTTTTTTCTCTATTGCCTACCTTGTATTGACCTTGAAGCATTACGTTCTAATTCTCCAAAACAATGGTAAAATTGCCTTTTATTAAAATAAACATTTACACATTGCACAATTCAATGTGCCAATTCCAAACGACTTCAACCTTCGTCATTTTGTGGTTTGCTATGTTTTTCTCTTTCTGCCGTCAACGCTACTTCATTCCAACAACTTCATACCAACCTAGAATTTGTGGTGGAGTTGCCAATGTGTGGACTACTGGAAAACCAAAGCCAGTATCCCTGGCTGTGTTATAGTTTGCAATACTCTGCAATTGTGTGTTTTTTACAAGAAGGCAAAAAAAAACTCCAACAGAAGTTAAGTAAAATCTGAATTATTATTATCAATATTTGCAGGTCTTGGTTGTGTTTGGCATTGAGGTTTACCCGACAAAATAAAGAAAGAAACCCAGCTTGTCTTGTATTGAGAAACAAAAACATAGACTTAGACAACAGATAATATGCACACCATAATAAGTTCTTGGTCTTGTCTTAGATTTAGGATAGCATCATGCCTATTCCATGCATGTTTAGATTCATTTACTATATTAACTGCTACCACTGGGACATTGTTCCACTTATCAAACACACTGTAAGTAAAGTAAAAGGTGATGCTAGCGATTCTGTTTGTACCTAACAATTGCATGAGTCCTGGATAGATTTGAGGAAAAAGAGAAGAGATTCTGCTCTTTCTCCCCAAATCTATCTGCATTACTGACCAAACATAACAGGGTCACATAACACGAGGTTACGTGACCTCACGGTTAAATGTGAGGGTGCCAGAGGGAAAACTGCGATTGGAGTAAGGGTCACCCTTGAGGGAAGGAGGGCGAGGGAAAGGGATGGAGTATGCATGTATGACTGTATGTATTACTCTTATTCAAACCAATAAACTAACCTTCTTTGGAGGTTCCTTAAAAAGACATATATGCTTCAAAGGTTTAAAACACATTTATTACAATGGTACCCAAATGTAATGGGCCGTTCAACAGAAGGATGAGAAATGTTTTAATGCACCAGATATTGTCTTTCTTAACACCCCCCCCCAATTACCACATCCCTTATCACTCTCATTTATCTTTACAAAATAATTCTGGAGTGCAAAACGAGAAAATGAGGAACAGTACCCCAAAATATTTTTTGTTTGTTATTAAAGTTGTTTTAAAGACTTGTTTTTTTCTTGACAGTTTTTATTGACCAGTAGTTCCTGCGGATGTGTTTTTTGTGGTACCCCTCCCTCATGAAACCACAAAATTAGAGCTGGAAATTTCTACTAGTCTGGTTGCTTGTGATGAGTAAGTAAATCTAGCAGACACTCGAAAAGCTGGATTTCTTTACACCTATATACCTAGGGACTTTGCATGTAATTTTTTTTTAATAGTATTTTTTTCATAATAATGTAGAACTTGTTTTTTGTAACATAAAAAAGTTTATATCTATCTATCTATCTATATATATATATATATATATATATATATATATATATATATATATATAGATTTATATATATACACCGATCAACCATAAGATAACATCCCTTTTCCATGATCTGGTCACTTAGCTTGTCTAGCACCCTAGCATGCCAATGACAGGTCTTGCTTTTATCCTCAAAGCATAGGTTAGCAGAGAGGGCATTAGCAGTATATGAGTTTGGGCTCCTAGTCTCTTTCGCGCAGATACCTTGTGGTGCTGCCAGACTGGCAACAAAAATGCTTGCTGAAAACTGATTAAACTAAATAATTTCTCCACTTGTCACTACAAAGAACTGTGCCATTGACTGACATGACCTGTTCCGAAAAAAAATCTACAGCTAATTGTGTGTAAGATCACATACTTAGCTTCACTACTTTATAATAACCAAATTATAGAATTTATAGAGTATTTATATTTATAGATTTATAGAATAACCAAATTATTTTTATGTAATATTGGTTGCAATTCCAAAATTGATTTCAATAAGAAAAAGTACCAGAAATGGCAATCCCAGTCTTTTTATTTTAAAATGAAAAAAGTACCCTACTGCAAGTATACTAGACAATTCATTTCCTTTTACATTCAACATTATGATCACTAGGTGGCAGTATTATGACACTTACCACACCAAAGTAGAACTTACTGTAATTTGGTTTTCTCCTCTGATGTGATAGACATCAGACTTTCAATTTAAATTTATTTTTGGGACCTGAGAAATAATATGAGGATATTTAGCAATAATAATAATATACTGGCATTTGTAGAGATGGTGGAAGCTAAAAAAAACACATTGCAATACATGCAGCTTGTGTCATTTACCGTATCTCTAGAATCAGGTTGTGTGACATTCAGAATGAATAATAACCTCTAGAGGATATTTTGTTGTTCAGTTTGGATAGTACCCATACCCTGTGACAAGTTTCCAGAAGTAATATGCTATGTTTTATTTAATTTTGTTTCTGTGATAGTTAGTTTAAACTAATGGCTGCAGCTTTAATGGGGCCCTTGCCTTTAGGGGGCCCAGTGTGACCCCTGCAACCCATTCATTTTGTCTCCCCTTGCCGGTTCAAAATAGTTTTTGGATGTATACTTTGCTTTGGATGTGTACTTGTGTGTGAGCATGGATGTGTACTTGGGTGTGTGTTAGCATGGATGTGTAATCTTGTGTGTGCGTGTTTCAGCATGTCTGTGTAAAAGTGTGTGTGTGAGCATGGATGTGTGCGATGAGATGGAATGTGTGTTAGTGAGTATGAGTAAGTGTCTGTAATTTGTGTAAGTTTACATATGTTGTATGTTGGAAGGAAGGCAATGGGCAAAGAAGGAAAAGACAAGTTGTGTGGGGGCAAAGATGGCACAGATTAGCAGTTGAAGTTGAGGGGCCCAGGGCAATTTTTGCAACAAGGCCCTGTGGTTTCTAGGTATGCCCCCGTTTGCCCCTGCCAAGGTTCCCACCACAAAAGGGAACAAAGAGGGTGGCAGTTGTATTTGGATAAACTCAGTGGTGGGATTCAGCGGTTCTTGCCAGTTCGCTCGAACCATTTCTTATATAGGCCACACACCCCCACACTTAAAGTAGTGGTGCGGCCTATAATCGGCATTTAGTATAATTTGTTTTGCCCGACGGGTTTAGCGTAATTTGTATCGCCCTGCTGGGCAGGTGTTTTTTTCGTTTCTTTATCATTTACCCCTGTTGCGGGCAAACAGCTGGGTGAGGATCCAGATCCCTCGCAGCGCTGCTCACCAATACGGTATAATGGTAGTTAGCATTATTGGTGAGCATTTTTTCTGAGCAAAACGACACATAGAATTCAATGTTGTGTGGCAGGGGAGGGGACACAACATTGCCACACAACATTGAATTCTATGTGTCGTTTTGCTCAGAAATGTTTTAGACTTGAGAAAGGGAGAAGAGCTCCCGAAAGCCTGTCATTCCAAAATTCTGTTAGTCCATTAAAAAAGCTATTATCACAAGATACTTATTCCATCTGTTATTTGATATTATAAATATATAATATTTGTTATTAATCTAATGGTAATTAGCTTTAATTAATGGTATTTAAAAGTATGCACTGGTGCATTTTAGATTATACTACTATACTATACAGCTTTTGCACATTTTTACAGTAAATTTTACTTATTTATGTGTGACTGCCTGAGTCTGTTTGTGTGAGAGAGAGACTGAGTCTCTGAGTGTGTGAGACTGCCTGAGTCTCTGAGTGTGTGAGACTGCCTGAGTCTGTGTGTGTGAGAGAGACTGTCTGAGTCTGTGTGTGTGTGAGACTGCCTGAGTCTCTGAGTGTGTGAGACTGCCTGAGTCTGTGTGTGTGAGAGAGACTGTCTGAGTCTGTGTGTGTGTGAGACTGCCTGAGTCTGTGTGTGTGAGAGAGACTGCCTGAATCTTTGTGTGTGTGTGTGTGACTGCCTGCGTCTCTGTGCGTGAGAGAGACTGCCTGAGTCTCTGTGTGTGAGAGAGACTGCCTGAGTCTCTGTGTGGGTGCGAGAGACTGCCTGAGTCTGTGTGTGTGACTGCCTGAGTCTGTGAGACTGCCTGAGTCTGTGTGTGAAAGAGAGACTGCCTGGGTCTGTGTGTGTGAGACTGTCTGAGTCTGTGTGTGAGAGACTGCCTGAGTCTGTGTGTGTGTGAGACTGCCTGAGTCTGTGTGTGTGTGAGACTGCCTGAGTATGTGTGTGTGTGAGAGAGACTGTCTGAGTCTGTGTGTGAGAGACTGCCTGAGTCTGTGTGTGTGACTGCCTGAGTCTTTGTGTGAAAGAGAGACTGCCTGGGTCTGTGTGTGTGAGACTGCCTGAGTCTGTGTGTGAGAGACTGTCTGAGTCTCTGTGTGTGTGAGACTGCCTGAGTCTGTGTGTGTGTGTGAGACTGCCTGAGTCTGTGTGTGTGAGTTTTTTAGTAACAAAAGCTTGGAAGTGGTTACTAAAAATTTTTGAATCCCACTGCTGGATAAACTAACAACACAGTAACAAAGATAAAGAAAGAAGAGCATATAGAAGATGACGTAAGAGGATAACGTTGGAGATTCCATATTTACTTGATTGTAAATTATGCCTAATTTTCATCCTACGGTATTTTCTGTACACATACAGTAAAGAAAACTTTCTCAGCAACAGAACTTTATGAAGGGTAAACTGCTCACCCATATAGGACTCCAGAAACCCACACCACCACAAACATTTTACATGCATGGTAGTCTACCACAAACTCTTAACCACTTAGTTTTCATATGAAAAATAGACACGCTAAGGTAATGTCCCTTGATATACTCAGTGAACATGTTCCATAGCATGATCACATAGTAGAATGGTGGAATATATTGCAAAGAGCAACTTTTTAACCTTTTATTAACTATTCCGTGGTTTGAAAATAAGAAAGGAGGAATAACAAAAGTGGGCTAGATATAATAAAGACAAGTCATAACACAAACATACAATAAAAATATTGTGCAAACAAATCAATTAAATGTAGATCACACACTTGTGTCCCCTCATTTACTGTAGATAGCAGATATAATTGGCTTGAAGTATTATTGGGGTCTATTCACTAAGATAGATGTACATGCCAGTTGGCTGAAAATGTGAGTTTGCAAGTCCAAATCACAAATTCAATAAAGCCAAGTACTAACATTTGCTAATGCAGAAAATCAGCCACGATGATGTACTTCGGTTTGGTAATCCATGAGTTGCTTGCAAGTTGCAAAATCGAGTTGGAGCTTTTTTGGGTGATGGTGGGTTAAGATGTGGAAGGTGGGGACCCTATCACGTACCGCTCTCTTAACTTCCATCACGTTCCTGGTGGGATGACGGGTTAATCATTAAGACAAAATATTGTGCCCTTCCCATTCCTTCCATTCCAGCCCTGTGGAATGGAGGATGTAGTGTGACCAGAAAATAAAAATGTAAAAAAACTACCATTTTAGCTAGGACACCTAGCAGTGGGGACGAGGTTTATCCCAATTCCCCTTGGGTGTAACGAAGGTGGAAGGCATAAATCACTGTCCAATCCCTTGGCAACTGAAAGGTGCTATCTGTGGGGAAAACAGCTTACACTTACATTTTAAAGGCCCATCCGGTGTTGTTAAATGACCCCTTCGAGTCCTTGTAAAATAAAATGATTAAAATGTAGGTGACCTTAGAATATGCGCTAGTAATACCGTATCTTGTTCACTTGGAATTTGTGGGGGGAACGGAAGTTATTCGTGGTTTATACACAGAACAAGCCCACCATGCTACAATTTAATCCATGTTGTTTTAACGTCTTCTCTGCATCCTGGCTTCCTTTCGTGTCAGAAAGGTTGACAATCATTAACTGATCACTGATTGGCAATCAATGATTTCAGAACATAATTCTTAGAAAAGGTGCCAAGAATATTTATTATCTTTGCTTTATTGACCTGCCACCTATAATTCAAGGAAAATTGTGTTTATCACCCGGCATCTAACAAACAAAAGGGTCCAAATAAATATGCTAACATGTAAATTGTCATTATTCTTACCATTGTTATTTTAAATACTACTCTTCATAAATAAAGTCACATCTTAATATAATTTCTTTTGAACACAAAGTACACATATGCTTTCCTCATCTTTAATTAACCTAATAATCAAAACCTTGATCTTAATTCTGAAAAAGTTCATGGTTTGCAAGAAAATAGGTTTTCTTTTACCACTTCCACTCAGAAATACCAATTTGAAACCACAGCTTACGCACTTATTCTGAAACCAAGACCCTGTGAAGTAATGGCCTGAATCCAATCCAAGAACACTTAAAGACTAACCATACACTAAAAGGTGGTATTTATTTACCTGATACTGAGGAAATCCCCTTATGCCTTTCTTCTTAATAAGACCTACTTTATGTCTGATTGATGTTAAAAAAGATCAGTTTCCAGATATTTGTTTTCAAAACCCCATACATATAAGAGTAATTTGTGTGGGCAAATTTCTTCTGTGAAAAAGGGTCGCTTTGGTCCCTCATAATGGAAAGTGAATATGGTCTGAAGAAATTTCCGCCTACAATTTCTGATTTTCAGTAGAGTCACAGTAGGTTGACAACATGGCTGTGCAGGGAAGGGGGAAGCTTGGGGAGGGATAAGTGATTCCTTTTGTGCAGCATGTATCAAATCCTGTAGCCCATGGAAACTCATTTAAGGTGCTGGAAACGTAAGCCTGCACAGTGCTGATTGACAGCACAGCATTGGACAACTTCAAAATGTAAAACAAAATATATGCTTGGGTACTAAACACAACTTGTAAAGAACTGTTATTAAGATCTTTGTCCCACAGTCACCGCAGGAGTTTCTAAGAAACATTCTAGCAGCCATCTTCCCCATAGAATCTCTGGTAGCCAGGCGCAGCTGGGCAGACAGGGCCCATGTATGGGTGTGGGGTATGCGTGGCGTGAGTGCCTGTTCAGGGGATGTGTGGTCTTGGTGAGGGGAGCTTATTTAAGGTAGGGTGCTCCCAGCAGCCATTATACCTCTATCCCCCCCTCGACTGCCCTCCCCTTCTTTGTTTGTTCTTATTTATTTGTTTTGGTTGTATGTGTTAACCTTTTTTCCTTGTCACAGCAGGCAAGGTGTGTGTGTCCTTGCCAGTCGGGTTGGCAATGGAAGGAGGAGGAGTCATGGTTAATGGAAGTCATATTGAGGCCTCGTCCCACCGCTAACTGCTCACTATTATTGGATGTGCCCACTGAGCTAAGAGCCGGCTAGCAGTTAGCATTGTTGAATTGGAAAGTGTGACAGATCAATGAATACGTGAGGACCCTGGGGGTAAATGGTATAATTTGTATAACTCTGTTTAATAAAGCGCTGTGGTCTATTTTATACCAATATTGGCTCCTGTTTGGTTATTGGGTTGTTCTTGGTGGGATAGAAACTGGGAAGGCGTTCAGGGATGAGGAGGTCATAGTAATACAAGTAAGGAACACCTTGTATTGAGGCTAAGAAAAATCTTAACTGAGAATTTATTTTCCTTACCAATTACCTGAGAAAAATGGCAAGGCCAAAGGATTTTCCTTCCTTTAAGTATATTTATTTTATTACTTGTGTGAAAGATGAGGGCCCAATAAATCTATTAAATAAAGAACTTAACAAAAGCTTGAGCTACACCTGACAGCAAGCAACAATTGAGCAAATCTGAAAACCAATGCTGAGGTCATCAGTTCAGACATCAACCTGGCAAGACAGAGGGACACTTAACAGAAGAAACAGAGAAGAATTTGGTGCTATGTGCTTAATCATCATCACAACTGAGCCCTGGAAGGAACTAAACCAAATTACCTTCATAATGTTACACATTCATATAAATTATACCAGATGTTTAATGGTTGTATTTGATAAAACCTGGGCATTTTACAGCATTTTTTGTGTCCTATACCTATATTGACTTTGTTAACACTCACCCAAATAGCTGATCTGCTGGCAAACACACACACACACATATATATACTGTATATACTGTATAAATAACATGAGTGGAAAAAAATAGAAAAAAGATGAATTGTTCATCTCAAAGCCACTTACACTGATTTGTATATACATGATTTTAGTTGGTCTAATTAGGCTTTTGAAATTACCCAGTGGAAAAGGACAGGCTTCTTTTATCATATTTTCATGTCTGAGTAGGAGGCTCAACTGGAGTTTTTAGTTGAGACATCCTTATTTACTGCTGGCCTGGTCTTTGTTTACTTGACCTAGATTGCAAGGGTTTTAAGACAGAACCTTGTCCGTGTAAATGGACATCTAACCTACTTTCTTCTATAGCTACAATCATTGTGGTTCATGTAGGAGTCCTTCATCTGACAATGGAAATTTGCAATAATTAATTTGAGATTATGTTTAGAACTGATTCTGATGCATTTCTAGAACCAAAAAGGAAAACATCTGATTTTGGGATTAGGTTTCTGTCCCCTGGTGGTATACTGATTTACCATGCACATTCAAACCAGTCCTTGACAGGCGTTCCATGTTGTCAACCTGGCACAACCCTGCAGAAAGTAGAGTAGAGGAGGCGGATTATAAAGTCAGGTTCAAAGACCAGATCTTCGTATAGAGCCATAAAATGACCTCTCTTATTTGCCATAGACAATAATTTATTGGAACGTTATTTCCTTTCATTTATGTTTATTATGTTAGGATACCCTTAGGTTAGGTTTTTTTTTTTTGTAAATTAGATTTTATTATTTTACAACAAATCGTACACAACAGAAGGGAAATAAGAGGGAACAAAATAGGGGGGAGGGGAGGGGGGGGGGGACACTCCTGCGAAAAGTAGCAAGAAATCAGAAGATCCTGACACAGCAGGATAATGCAAATAACAATGACAGCATATATGACATCATAGCCCAACAGAGCATACAGACGACCCAGCACCCGCAGCCCGGAGGAGGGGTACCAGAAACAAATGAAGGAAAATCAGCCAAACAGAAGCCGGGAAGAGGGGTCCGCCAGGAACTGGGACCAGTAGAACCAGGTACGACCATGCCTCTCGCTAAGACTATCAGACCTGGCCACGAGTTCCTCCATTTCACGAACCTGTTCAACCCGCACTACCCACTCACGTATAGAGGGCGGAGATGTCGCACCCCAATGAAGGGGAATCAAAGCTTTAGCTTCATTCAACAGGTGTCGAACCACCGAGCGCCGATACACTAAGACAGGTTGGGAGGTAAGATGCAGCAAATAGTTAGCAGGGGCGAAGGGGGGCGGGGAGTCGGTGAAGCGAGGAAGGACATCACGGATAGTGGTCCAAAAAGGGACAATCAAGGGACAAGCCCACCAGATATGAAGCACTGACCCCACCGACTGCCCACATCGCCAACAGACGTTGGGGCACTCAGGAAACATAGCATGTAACCTAACCGGTGTGCGGTACCAACGCGACAAAAACTTGAAGGACATCTCCTGTGATCTAGAATTTAGGGAACAGCCGTGTGTCAAAGTAAAAATCTTACCCCACTGTGCTGCAGTCAAGGTGACAGTGAGCTCTGATTCCCATTTAGCCACATAATCAGGTAGCGGGGCATCATCGGCGCCCAGCAGGAGCTGATAGAGCAGAGAGATACCATGGGGAGGCAAAGCAGCCCTAGAGTGCAAAGCCTCAAAGGGCGTAAGATCCCGAATAAGGCGATGCTTCTGAGGGATAGACGCAACAAAATCGCGTAACTGCAAGTATTGGAGGACCTGAAGAGCGGTGGGGGCAACCCCGGGGAGAAGGCTAGACAGGGGCCGAAGCGCACGACCCAGCATAAAGGAGCACAACGAGGGGGAGTCCTGGGATGGCGACCCCAAAAAGGCACCCCCCGACCCACCCGGGGGAAAATCCGGATTACCACGAAGCGGAGTCATGGGTGACGGGTAAGTCAGCAACTGGCATCTGCGAGAGACAGAGTGTAACACCTGTAAGGTAGCCAATACAAAGGGATTACCCCCGACCTGCTTCCGCGCCACCGAAGGAGTCAACCAGGTAAGTACCCGGAGCGGAACCAAACAAGCACACGCCTCCAAAGGCACCCACAATTTATGAGAAGGGCGATACGTCCATTCCAAAGACCGTAAAAGATGACAAGCAAAATAATAAGAACGGAGGCAAGGCAACCCCAAGCCACCCCGCACCTTAGGTCTCTGCAACACCGCCAGGGCCAGTCTAGGGGACTTCTTAGCCCAAATAAAGGACAAGAACAACGAGCGCACTGTTGAGAAAAAGACCCTCGGCAAAACAATAGGCAGCGCCTGCAACAGAAACAATATGCGGGGAAGGACGTTCATCTTAATGGCATTCACCCTACCAACCCAGGACACAACCAAGGAGCCCCACGTGCGAAGGTCACCGCGAATGGCATCAATCAGAGGGGGGAAATTAAAGCGATACAGAAGAGATAAGTCCGCAGTCAACCAGATCCCCAGGTGACGCAGCGCTTGAGAGCACCAACGGAAGGGAAAGGAGGAGGTCAAAGAGTCCACCTCCGCCCTAGGCAAGGAAATATTTAATATCTCAGATTTCGCCAAATTAATTTTCAGATTAGAAAGACAACCATAAAGCCTAAATTCCTCGAGGAGCACGGGGAGCGAAACATGGGGAGTCCCGAGTGCAAACAACATATCATCTGCAAAAGCCACCGTTTTGTGTTGGACACCATCACACAGAACCCCAGAAATATCCGGGTTAGCACGCACCGCCTCCAAAAAGGGTTCCAGGGAAAGGACAAACAGCAATGGGGAGAGTGGACAGCCCTGCCTAGTACCGTTGGAAATAGGAAACGAGGGGGAAAGAGCACCATTAAGGCGAACCCTGGCAGAAGGCCCAGAGTATAAAGCTGAGACCCAACCCATCATATGAGGACCAAGACCCACCCCCCGAAGCACCGCCAGCATGAACGACCAATCAAGGCGGTCAAAAGCCTTCTCGGCATCCGTAGAGAGCAAAATAGACCTGACCCCTGAGCGCCCAGCCAAATGGATAAGATTCAAAGCACGGATAGTCCCATCCCTGCATTCCCTACCAGGCACAAAGCCCGACTGGTCAGGATGAATCAAAGCCGGGAGAAAGCGCCCCAAACGCAAAGCCAAAATTTTGGAGAATAATTTGATATCCACATTCAGCAGGGAAATAGGCCGATAGCTACCGCAGAGATCCGCATCCCTCCCCTCCTTCGGGATCACAGCTATCGTAGCCGCCAAGGTATGGGGATGAAAGCTGTCTCCCTTCAAAATAGAATTAAACACCGAGACCAACTGGGGACCCAAAACGTCGAAAAACTTTTTATAATAGGCCAGGGAGAGACCGTCCGGACCTGGGCACTTACCAGACTTAGAAAGCTTAATCGCCCCGGACAACTCCTCCAGAGAAATCGGAACCTCCAACTGCGCAGAATCCGTCAGGGACAAACGACGGGGTAAGTACCGGTTTAAGTATTGTGCAATAGCCAATCTACGAGCCTCCACATCCCCAGAGGAGCCATGTGAAGGGGAGCTATTGTAGAGGTTAGAGTAGAAGGTCACAAATTCCTGAGCTATTTCCGACGGAAGGTATCGCAGGACACCCCCAGCGGACCGAATCCTGGGTATATAGGAAAGTTGTCTCCTCTTACGTAAAGCGCGGGCCAAGTATTTTCCCGGCTTATTCCCGTGTTCATAAAAGAGGGCCTTCAGACGAACAAAAGATCTCTGGGCCTGGGCATTGAGGATAGAAGCGAGTTCCTTACGAAGCGCAAGCAGACGCGCAAAGTCAGCAGCCACCAGCGTATCCTTGTGAACCCTCTCCAACCTCTCTATCTCCAAGTATAAAGCGCTAAGTTGTTGAGCATGAGCCCTCTTCTTAGCAGCCCCTAATCTAATAAGCTGACCACGGACAACACACTTATGTGCTTCCCAAATCGTAGGAAGAGGCAGATCTGGCGTCACATTAGACAAGAAATAGTCGCGTAAGGTCTCAGCAGTAACCTCCGAGGCAATGGCATCAGTAAGCAACGACTCATTCAGCCGCCAAGAGCTCTGGGTAGGTCGAGTCAGGGGGGACGTAAGCGTCAGGGACAGGGGGGCATGGTCAGACCACGTAATGGCCCCATAGCGGGCATCCAGCAGGAGAGGGAGATTATAGTGAGTAATAAACAAACAGTCAATGCGGGAATATCTGTCATGTGGAATAGAGTAAAAGCTAAAATCCTTAGCAGAAGGATGAAGGGCCCTCCAACAATCCACCAACTGCTCAGAAGTGAGCAGGGAATGGATACGTTTTAGAACATGAGAAGGGGTCTGAGACACCCCCGCCGACGTGTCCAAACGAGGAGACAGAGCAACATTGAGATCCCCACCGAAAACCAACAGCCCCTCCTGAAAGCGACGCAACACACGAAATGTTTTAGAAAGCCACAAATGCTGTCTGAGATTAGGGACATAAACGTTAGCAAACGTGTACCAGGCATCAGCAAGCTTACCCTTGACAAAGAGGAATCTACCCTCCGGGTCCGCTAAATGAGTGACGTCAGTAAGCGGGATATGGCGAGAAAACAAAATAGCAACCCCTTTCGATTTAGAATGCGGATTGTTACTGAAATAGGCAACAGGGTAATCCCGCGACCTCAGGTGAGGCTGAGACCCATCCCGAAAATGAGTCTCCTGAATAAACGCAACAGAAGCACATTGACGCTTCAAATCCCTAAGCAGAATGGAACGTTTCTCAGGGACATTAAGCCCCTTGGCATTGATCGAGAGCACAACAAGATCAGCGGGACGAGAAGTCATATTGCAGGATGGGACCAACGAGAGGGAAATTACCCCTGAAAGCAGGAATCAGGAGCCCCCCGGGGAAGGGTAGAAGGAAAAAGGAAGAGAAAAAGGAGAGAGACAAACAACAAAGAGAAAAGAAGGGAAAGGGAAAAACACACACCAGGAGAAGACGAAAACAAGGAAAGGGGGTACGGACGAAACGACCCACCCCCAAACAGACCCACAAAGAAACAAAGAGGGAAGGGACAAACACCAGAAGAAGAAGACAAGGAAAAGGAGAAGGCACAACGGGACAAACAAACGAAGAAACGGGGAGTGGGGGGAAAAAACAATCCCCACACTCCAAACAAATACCTATGGCGTCAGCCGGAAGAGGGTACACTGGAAGGCCCAGGAACAACAGGACCCCCGCATCCACCAGCACTACACGACGCCTATGGTAAGAGGCGGAGCGACCACCGAAAAAGAATCCGGCCAAAACAAAACAAAAACCGGAAAAACAACCAAAAAGAACATGAGACCTACCATCGGTCCCCGGCACACCAGGTAGCCCAGCGTATCAGCAAAGTAAACCACCCCCCCCACAACAAGCTAACCCCATAAAGTCAAATGAGGGCACGAATGGCAGACGGCGAGGGGGGCACATCTCCCAAAAAAGGAAATATGCAATATGAAATATAAAATATAAAATATAAAATAAAATATATGGCCCAAGAACTAAGAGGGAAGCAAAACCCCTAATGAACCGAGAAATGATCCAGCACAGAACCCAGCCCACGCACATGAGCAGCACATCAGAGGGCAAGTGGCAGAGTCAAGGAAGCAACGCAAAAGAAAATAAACAAGAACAGAAAACCCAAGCCCCCCACCACCCAAAAGTGCCGAAACCCTCCCCCCCCGGCCCAACGAGAAGTGCTCATAGCCAACACCAAGCCATCCAACAGAGCAGCGCCTAGGGCTGGGAGCTACAAGTGGAAGAGCCCGATAGCAGCATACCGTAGCAGGTAATGTAAACACGAACCCTGCGCGCGTATACAAGCAGCCCAGCAGAGGGAAGTGGTGGAGTCAAAAAATCAGCGCAAAGTAAAATAAACATGAACAGAGAAACCAAGCCCCCCCCCACCCAAAAGTGCCGAAACCCTCCCCCCACATCGCAACGACAATCGCCCAAAGCCTGCCCCCAAACACCCTACAGGACATGACCTGGGGGCCGGGAGCCATAAGTGGAAGAGCCGCAAACAGTAGCAGGCTGGATACACACAAACCCTCCACGCATACACGGGCAGCACCTCAGAGGGCAATTGGCAGAGTCAAGATATTAGCGCAAAAGAAAGTAAACAATAATAGCAAACGTAAACCCCCCCCCACCCAAAAGTGCCGAAACCCTCCCCCCACAGCCCAACGAAAATCGCCCAAAGCCAGCACCCATCTGCCTCATCGAACAGCGTCCAGGGCTGGGAGCCACAAGCGGGAGAACCCGTCGGCAGCATACAGCAACATACAGCAGCAGGCAGTAGAAATCCAAGCCTGAAACGTGGACCCAGGCAGCACATCAGAGGACGAGTAGCAGAGTCAAGAAATCAGCGCAAAAGAAAATAAACAAGAATAACAAACGCAAAAACCCCCCCCCACCCAAAAGTGCCGAAACCCGCCCCCCGCATCCCAACAAAAAATGCCCTGAGCTATCACCCACACAACATATCAAACATTGCCTAGGGCTGGGAGCCACAAGTGGGAGAACCCAACATCAGTAGACATGTGCAGGCAACATAAACATAAACCCCCCCCACCCCACTCCGACCCTTACAGAAAAATAAAAAGCAAACCCCCCAAAAACATAAACAAAAAGGAGTCTGCGTTGCGACCCGTCCAACGGGGATGTGAGCAGCCCGACACAGGATAGCGTCCACAAGGCCGACCGGAGGAAGAAGCAAGGCGTCCCGAGCAAAGCCACCAGGCAGGACCCAGGAGGGCAAGGCAGAGCCCCAAGACCAAGAACAATGGCAGGGGGGAGTAGAGCTCCAAATGCAGGCAACCTTCGGGTACATCAACGGAGCCGAGGAAACAGCCGCAACCGGACAGAACAGCAGGGATACCGCACGGGGCGCTCACTCCTCCGGATCCGTCGCCGCAGGAATCCCGGCACTCCGTACAGGACGTAGAGGACGACCCGGCAACCTCCCCACACGACGGGAAGAGCCCGCCACTCCGCCACCAGAACCACGATCCGCCGGGACATCAGGCAAGTTCCAATCAGGGATCCGAATAGCAGGTAAGTTGAGATCGCGGAGGAACGCTGACAGTTCGCGATGAAATCGGAGCGAGTAGGTATAGCCACCCGAGCGCACATTAAGGCTAAAGGGGTAACCCCAATGATACGGGATGCCACGGCTCCGGAGCTCAGCGGTAAGAGGTCGAAGCACTCTCCGATTCTGGAGCGTGATGTCGGAGAGATCTTGAAACAGGGTAACCTCAGAGCCCTCGTAATTCCAGGAGCCGACCTCCCTCGCACGCCGCATAATCTGCTCTTTCAGCTGGAAGTCCGTAACGCAGCAGATGATATCTCTCGGGGGTGCTGTCGGGGGACCCCTAGGCCTCAGAGCTCTGTGTGCACGATCCAAAGAGATCACAGCCTCGGGAGGTCTCCCCAAGAGGCTGTTAAACAGGCGGACCACAAGACCACCAACATCCTCAGGCGAGTGGGCTGTCTCCTCAGGAAGACCGCGAATCCGCACATTGTGGCGACGGCCTCTGTTGTCGAGATCCTCCAACCTTCTCCGATAGTCGGCCAAAAAGTAGGATTGATGGGCAGAAGAGGATTCCAGGACAGAGGTTCTCTGAGCCAGTTGAGCGGATTCCGTCTCCCGGAGTGCAAGGCGACGGTCTAACCCGTCCAAGTCGGCCCGAAGGCCCGCAACGGCATCGGTCACGGTCTGCTTCAATTCCACCAGCAAAGTGCTAAAATCCTCCCGCCAGGGAGCCGAGGAAAAAAGCTGACGAACGTCCGCCGAGCAGGTAGGTGCAACAGGCAGTCCCGTAGCCAAATCCTCAGACCGGTCTCCGGAATCGCGGGAACCCGCGGGCGAAGGCACCTCGTGGTCGTCAGGGGCCTGCGAGGCCAACACCGCTGGGGTGCGAAAAAACTCCCTAAGGGTGGCTGTTGAAGACATGGCACCCTCCCCAGACCCCGACGGGGCCGAGGACTGTCTTCTGTTACGCACCATGAGTGCAAATGATAGCTAGAAGTGCTAATAAAACCGGGGGACCGACGGAGCTCAGGTCTCAAGCAGCCATCTTCTCCAGCAGCCGGCCACGCCCCCCTTAGGTTAGGTTTTGTCCTGGATTTGTACACATTAGATAAAAGGGTCAGGTATTATTAGGAAATAAAACACATTGTTACTAAATGTTCCACCCATATACCTATACTTGGCAAATGTGTAGTTAGAATGGAAGTACATGGTGGAATTAGATAGTTCAGTGAAGCAATTCATAAAGTTTTAGCTAAATAAAATTCAAAGGGACTTTGCTTTTAGAATTTGACAAAGTGTTCTCTGAATAGACTACATTAATTTCAAAGTTAACTCCCCTCGGGTGTTTTGCTCTGGAGAAACTCAAAATTTCAGAACTACAAGTGGGTTTTCATTGAGTTCAGCTCCTTTGGAAAGGTATCTATTATGAGGTCCACATCTGAGAAGTACTTTTTCCTGAGAGGGCCACATATATGGAATCCCCCCAAGATTATAATTATCATATGTATTGTTGAGCTCAGGGACAACATAAGTGTTTAGAAGTACAAATCAATCTAATTCCCTGTAGGCTGCAGGATATCAGTTATAAAATGACAATCCTAGTTGTGGTCACTATAGATGGCCTTTACATTTCAGTCACTGTCCAGGGTACTGATTTGAATGGATGTCGCCCCTGATCAGTTGTTGGCTTCTGATCTGGCAATTGTCTCCTATATTTGGACACGGTAATGTCTTTATAAAATACATATAAAAAATATTTATGTATTACAAAGTTTATACTCTTTCTTATAACCATTGAAGACTCATACCACTCCACACAAATCACTAAAACTCATGGCAGACGTAACCCTCTTTAGAGATGCATACTACCCAGTCCCAGATTTTGTAGTTTCATTTTTAATGGGATAACGTAGACATGCCTGGGGAGGGCTGGCAGTCTAAGGCCTGGGGAGCAAGTCTAGTCAAGTCCCTCATTGTGCCCCCAAATCAGCCCACCATCCATGCCCATCTTTTCCTGATTTTCTAATGCACATTGTAATGTGATGGGATTGGGAGTACATCGGTACACTAAAAAAAGTCATCATACACGGGATGCCTGAAGCAACAATTTAGTGCCACTAATCCTTTTTAATAAGATATGCAGATTGGAATAGAGTAAATAACAGAAAACCTTTACTTTTCCTCTCATTGACTTCTGGGCCTAGAAAGTTTTATCTCTGGATAAGTAAAACACACACCAGGACAGACTCTGCCACACTAATGTATATCTGACTAGTTGGCTCCTTCCATGAGTCTATACACTGCAGGGCAGCATTTTATCTGGGCTGGTCAGCAATATGTAAAAGCTATATCTGTCCTGGAAAATATGGCCGATGTGGTCACCCTAGTGTCCCCACACCCTTGTGTACTGACCCTAGCTAGCCCCACATTGTATATTTATCCCATCACCCAGCCCCCCTAGTATTGATTTACCTGATGCCCCCAGCAAGCACCCCTTGTGAATTAATGCCCTCCACATTTAGTATCATGTCAGCCCTGGCACCCTGGGATCTGCCCAACACCAATTCATCTTCCTGCTGCATGATCACTGCAGTCCTGAGATCACATCTATAACTCCATTGTGGCATTAAAGTGGCTACTGTAAGCTATGGAGCAACACCATTGCGTTAAAAAAATAATTTTTGTAAACATAAATTCAACAATATTTTTATTACTTTAAATTTTTTATATGATTACGATCTGATCACCAATTACTGACATTTGATGGATGCGTATTATACACAGGTATCCCCCCCCCCTTCAAATTGAGTGTAAACTTATGCTTGCTTGTTATACAGAGGTGCACTCAAGATGAATGTGTGTGGGTAGTTGTGTGAGTTGTGTGTTTGCATGTCACACACATACCCCCCCTACACACACACACATCCCCACACACTCCGCCTCACTATTCTGTCACATGTTTCTTTGTTAGTGATGATACCACAACGGTGTTTAGTGGTCATCTGGTGTAAAGAACACGTTTTTTTGCTCTCGCATGATTTACTGACAGTAAATCGCCGCTATAGGGCTAGCTATTTGCTGTAGATGCCACATTCGCCTTGACCCCAATCAGATTCTAATATTTATATAACTGTCTCATTTCGTAGTAAACGAGGTTTAGGAAGACCCTATATAGTTTTTCCCGGTACTAATCACGTGCCGGTTGTAGATTCCCGTTATCACATCGCACAAGATCCGCCGTTCTTTACATGGAACGCCTTACTCAAGCCTCTAAGAAAGGGGCGTATCCAGGCAAACTATCATGCTCTCTGATTGGTTGAAAGTTTAAAGCCCTCCCCGTGCCCTGTGGGTTTTATCTCTGTCAGGGCATCGCTGACAGCCGCTACTCTGGTGATAGCCTTGCGGTGTTGGCTCGGCTCGCTCACCGGAGATGAGCCCTGGTGGGTATCTGCGAGGGGCCGAGGAGTTGAGGGCCCTGGAGAGCCCAGATCGTTCTCACACGCTGCCCAGGTCCGTTCTGTTTGCCCTGATCTTCCTGGCGGTGGCACAGGTCGGCTGCACTTTGGGACTGTTCCTATACTTCAAGGCACAGGTGAGTATGGCTTCAGTCTGCTGTTAACCAACGGGCATTGATCTACTATCGCAGCCCCTCTCATGTGTGTCCTCTATTGGAGCGATGATCCCTGATGTGGCTCTGCCTGGCAGGTGTAGGGTGACTTGGGTTTGTAACAGAGGTAGTAAGGTTAACATTTTGTGGGGCGATCAGTTCCATACAGTATGAGTTTTATCCCAAATGTGCGAGGTTTGAGAGTATCTTGTTAGGGCATCATTCCAATAAACATTACATTGGGATGATTCCAGGAAAGTGTGTGTATTTATTATTATTATATGGTTAGCATTTCTTCAATTTATCCCAAGGTTGATCAATATGAGTTTGTCAAACAGTATAAACTGTACCATACAGTGCAAACGATTTACACAGACACACTGGTGTGGAGGGACCTGCTAGATAGAGTTTACATGGTACTTTTAAATTAAATCGGGTTGTCTTAGTCAATTCTAGTCTTGTTATACCCCTTGAATATATGTATTGAAAGAAGTGTTATATATATAAAAGATAATATTAATAATACATGAAACAATACTAAAAATCACTAAGGTGTTCTGTATTCATATTGTAAGGTTTTTCACCTTGCATGAGATCCAATTGACTCTGTAAGCGTGTGTGCACGTGTGTGTATGTATACCTACCTGTCTATCTTTTGGTGGGTTCTGTAAAGTCATTTACTCCATGGAAAGATTTATAATAGTTTGTGATGGGAATTTTTGAATCTTGTGTGAGATAAATTACACATGTGTCCTAGCTATTTATGAGACAAGGCAAATAATATATTCATGGTACACAAAAAGGGACATTGTTTCCAACTATCTCTACAGAAAATGAATATAAAGAAATGATATAATATAAATCAAATATTTTTCCTAAAGGAACAATGAGATGACCTTTTGATCATATTTGGAGGCTATATTCTTAAGTATTTAGCTTGAAAATGACACTATACAAAAGTTATAAAAGTAGACCAATATTTTAGCCACCCACCTCACTTCCCCGGTTCACATTTCCATTTCACAATTGGATTGTAACCAAAATCTTTTATGCGTGAAGCTTTTATTATATGCACCTACACAAACTAGGAAGGTCCCTCCTAATAAAGTAAATTCCGCTTATCATACATCATGGTTTCCTGGGCTTTACGTTTTTTTTTTCCGGTTATTTCTTTTCAGCCTTTTTTAGTATTTCCGACATGTCACTTAAGACAGTGAAAGTTGCTCTCCACTTCCTCCTGTTTCTGAGAACTTCTTTCGGTTTCAGAGCATGACCATGTCTTTGTAAAAAAAAAAAACAACACACACATAGCTCTTCACTTTACTTTCTAGATTTTAATCACTTGGTCCTCTTATTGTTGTTATGGGTAATTTATAAGATGCCACCATATTCCACAATGTACTAAGAGTAGGGGGTGACCAACATGTTGCATCAAGAATTTTGCATGCTACAGCTCACAATGTAAAGGGAAGGTGGTTAATACTTTTAGTATTTGTTTTTCTTAATACAGAAGAAGTCAACTTGTAACCCAAACAGAAGATAACCAGGGATGGGGATTTGAGTTGACTCTGGGTATTACTAGCCAATGGAGTGATGCTCAAACGACCTATGATAACGCTTTATAGATCTGCTATGCTATGGATAACGGAATATTAAGTGTGTTTCTTTTTACAATATCATAGGTTTTATCCTCATCATGCCTAAAATACATGCCATCTATGAGCACCAGTGACTTTGCAAAGGAGTTTATTTTCACACTTTGTTAAAATCTTCATCCCGTGACAAAAAAAAACAACTTAATATCCAGTATGATAGGTTTATCATGGGCTACAGACACAAAGTAATCTGGGACTAAAATGTTATGCTTCTAAGACAAGTCCGCCACAGAAAAACACTTGCTATTGAGTAAAATAGTGCAGCAGTGCCAGTCTTTTTTGCTTTTGACTGTTACTTCATGCATGTATCCCACATTGAATTTGCCCACATAGTAAATGTAGCATAAGCATGTGTGTGTGTGTGGTTGGTGTGACCATTTATAATTGTAAAAATATATGAGTGTACTCACACTTTTTATGTAACCAATTGAGTGTTTGCGAACAAAGGGAACTTGATAAAGGGCTATTATACAGTACTAAAGTGATTGCTCTTAAAACACAGTGGAGCATTACATGAGCTTGGAATAGCCCTTAACAAGGATGATTAGCAAAACATTGCCAAAAATTCTTCATTACTTCGGAAGTGATTAAGGTGATTAAGTGCTGATGGCAGCTACGTCATTCTGCCAAGGGCACAGCGGAGGTAAGGCAAACAAGAGGTCAGCATGCCGGTGCCAGAACCTATGCATTGTTCTCCTGGCCAGTAACACTTTACGCTGCTACTTTTAACAGGAAATAAGGGAGGGTAAACAATGCTGTTGGGATTTTACAAAGAAAATAGTATACTGGCAGGAGACATATTTGTTAATCCTAGATGCACTACCACACAACAAATAGCCGGATTTAGTTTGGAAAAAAATTGACCTTTGAAAAATGGAAAACGCCTTTGGTATCAGAAGAAATGCTTATTTTTTTCTAGGTAGCACGTATGAGCAGATTAGAATTATAGATTTGTATTCATTTTACATATTTTCTGTTTTACATTTCAGTTAAGTTGACCGCAGATGCACGTCATTCAGCTGATTCCAGTCTTCAATTAGGCCCTAGTGTATTTTGCACACTTGAGAATAACTCACTTTTGAGAATAAATCACTCCTAGGTCCTAGGAAGTTTTCATATCATGTGATATTGACTAAAGAATTTCTTTACATTTATTCTTTTTTTTTTTTTTTTTTAAATAAGTAGGAAAGCATGTCAACGGAAGAACATAATGGAATAATTAAAGGAGATGTTACCTACTCAGCTGACTCTAACACTTTTAAGGCCTAAATTCTGCATAGAAACTGAATTTCCAGTACGGTTCAATACTCAAACCCTACTCAGAAATTATTCCTTAATAACGAACACTTGTCATGTAACACAAAAGCAGGTACTCATAGGTTGTTGCCATAGAAACGGCAAAGCCTTTTTAAGTGTCTGTGGTATTTTTGTGTGATTTAATATTCAAAGGAAAGAATAAAATGCCAGATGTTATGTGTCAAGTGGGGTAACCCCTTCAAGAAGAGAAAAAGAGTTATGTAAAATTAGTGTAAGAGAAAAAGAAAACCATTATGTCGATAAATCTGACATTTTGGTGTCAGCTTCCTTAATCACTTCACAAAATAATAAATGTTACAGGTTGAAAATGAACTACCTTATTTAATTCATATTACACACAACCTCTGCATGTACGAACCAGCCAATATAGATAACTCCCAGTAGAGTTTAACAAATATATATTAATCTGACATTGTTTAATGTTTCTTTTTTATTCAGATAAATAGGAATGTGTATAAATTATATCAGAGATCCTGTTGCAACCGTTGTGCCTTTTTCTGACAGGGCCAGGAGGTACTTCAGTACCTATTACATTTTCAATATTGGTGGAATTTGGTAGGAAACCATTTGGCCTTGATAAACAAAATGTAATTAGTTGTACACCATTTAAAATAGTTTAAACATTAATAAAAATTCATAGTGTAAACTGGATTACTAGTCAGATGACATGGAATAATTTGCTGTGTGGTTATCGTGGAGAACAACTCAGGATCCCATAGGGAGCTGTGTGTTTGTGTCTGTTGGCTTGCATATTCTAAAGGAAGTGGTAGAAGAAATTTGTATATTTAAGAGCAGATAAAATGATTATTCTCTTTCCTAAGTGAAATGTCGCTAAATAAAACCCATACTTTGTCTATGCTACTGGCTGTTTCAAGGAATTATTTAAAATTCATGTATAATGCACATTGGAATGTTATGCTAATCTACTGAAAATGCATTTAATGTATTAATTATTTTTCAGATGGATCCAGGCTGGATATCAAATCAGCTGCCAGATGACAAACAAAAATTGCTCTTATTTGAACAGTTAAAGCAGAAATTCAGCGCTGCTGGACAAAAGGTATCTAACATTTTTAACAATGTACCTGTTTTACTACTCCTCTTGAAATTAACTCCTCACAATCAGTACCCTTATATTACACACACAAAAAAATATTTTTATGGGAAATAAATCCTTTTTTATTAAGGATTAATGTACACTACAATCCTCCATCCGGGTGGTGGTGTTATTGTTGCACTCTACCCCCTTGATGTTTTCCATTGCACTATAAAGTTATGTTACAGTATGACATATTCAAGTAGCCTGACAATGTCCCTGCGGGCCACAATTTACAATGTTACTCTGTTTATTTATTTTTGCCATATTTCCATAAAACTTTCCACTTCTTCTCCAACTGCAAGAGGGAAAATACAGAAACTTTACCATATGATATTATTTACAAGAAGAGCCCTAAGATTATCTTGGAGTAGTTATTGAAGGGTCAACTAGGTGCTCCGACAGACCTCAACAATTATAATTGAAGTTCTGTTGTATGCATAACTCAAATATCTGATTTGTGGGAAATCAGATTGAGTTTCCAAGAATAATCCCAATTTGGGTCAAGTCCTACAGATATTTACTGCGTGATACGTTCACATAACATTTAAAAGTTGGCGCTTGCTCTTTAAAGGGTATATTTTATGAGTATTTTCAATGTTATAAACTTAGGTTTATATGACTATATGGTGATGTTTTTTTAGGTGGCAATAAATATTTTTCATCTGTTTAACTCAAATCTTTAACGCACAATATGAGAGCATATCAAATGTATTTGTGGATGTAAAAATATGCGTTAAAATATTGCAAATGTAACACCAATATTCATTGGTTTTGCTGTTTTGAAGGAAATATGTAAGAGTAGGTGACTGGGGAATTTAATGTGGCAAATTAGATTTTTTTTATTCTACTCACTAGCAATGCAAATCATTTGCTTAAAATGCTTCTCTGCTAGTGACAAGGTTCAGGACTCACCCCTTCTGATTGCCATTCGGCTCAATGATACACTAGATAACCAAACAGGTTTATTTCCCATTAGTTTAAAAGTATGAATCTGAACAGCCCGGCAGAGTTCACACAGACCTATAATTGAATGCTGCATTGAAAAACTCCATTGCTTGTGTAATTATTCATTAATTTTAATTATATATATATATATATATATATATATATATGTTTCATTCTTTTGATATCACATCTGCTTCCACCAAATGTGTAAAGAAGGAATTTCATGGACATTTTGGTGTTCCATGATCCTTTAGTTGAAATTGTATTGGAATAATTTTATTAACCCAAACCGCCAGATATACAATTTACAGTGGTTACTAAGTTTCCTTAATGATGTCCCTCTCCGGACGGTGATGGGCACATGAAGACTTTACTGGTTTTATTAGGAGTTAGGAAGGGACAGAGGTATGTTTTGTAAACAATCAATGAGGCCAATTAGATTTACAACACTGTTGGTTCACTTTCCCAGTAGAGTTTAAGTGTTTTTCATACCCAGAGGGTAGAAGGTGGTTCATGAAGCTTCTTTTAACAATGTTTACTGAGAGCCATGGATGTTGAACTTGGCTAAATCCCAGTCCTTTTTTGAGCATGCTGACTTTTAAGAGAAGTCCCATTTTTTCATTTATTTATTTTTGAGCGTAAAATACCCTTCTTTATACAGTATTGTAGTTTTGCATTGAAAAACATGGGTTTATTTCATTCTGTCCCAATAAACATGTCTGAAAATGTTTTATTTTATGAAAACTAGAACCATTTTCAACCATAAAATAGGCAACATTTTTAGGAAATTCGTTTTTTAATATGATTGTCAAAATAAAACAATTTGCTGGGCCTTCTCCTTTAACATTAAGTTCTGATAAACTTGGAGAAAAACAGCAGCCTACCTAACAAAGCTCTAAACAAGTTTACTTGATTCTGAAAATCAGAATACAATATATATATTATATTTTGTTTCATTTTTATTACTGTACTGTATGTGAACACAGGTTGATTTCCAAAATAAAATGTCAAAAAAAAACTTTTTATTTTTTGCACTCAAGTAGGTATAAAGTTTGAATGTATTTCTTAATTTAAGCTATCGCTGCTGGAATTTAAAAACAATAGAATGTAAATTGCTTAATTACCGTACTATATTGGTCCTAAGCTCTTAAAGATAAACTAGATCATGTACCATTAGCTGCAGGTGGACATCTCCAGACACTGGTCTCTCAGATTACTTTATTCATTCAAATAATAAAAAAAAATAGTCAAGGAGGGCTAAAGGAGCAGTTGTTTTAATGGGAACATAAGAAAGACTAGCTTGCCCAAAGGGATATCTTTACCTTGGGATGAGAAACACTGTGACTGCTGTCCATCACCTCATGTTGGTGTTTGTATTTCATATTATACTGAGTTGCTTTGTATTGTGTATATGCATTTTGTGTTTGTCTTGCTTAAAAGTTAACACGGTAATGGATAGTAGTTGATTGGATTCAATTTATTTTTTGTTTTTGTATCACAGGATGTACCAGATATGGTATCAGAGAAACAAGTCCATGTAGGCAACGGTAAGTTCAAAATCACTTAAACCATTAGGTAAACCACTTTGATATGATTTTTCCATTGATGTTTTATTTTATGTTTATGCAGCTGTGATAGATGCATCAAACACCCTAAGGGACAGCAATCCTCAGAAGTGGCCAGTCGCACATCTCACCATCGCCAATGTTACAACAAGTAAGCATGAATTAAACAAAGAACTTGGAAACAAATGAGTGTATCTGGAAGTGTTGCATCCTACAAATTATTATCTGTTATATAAAAGATGGAGTTGTAGACAGAGGGGAACATACAGTATATACATTTAGGAATATATATACACTCATGTATGCATCAACTGAGCATAATGCTCTTATTATAGATATCATTACTTAAACAAGGCCCCAAACCCTGCTTCCTGATCCTGTGTGAGGAGAGGGTGAAATAGAGTTTTTTCCTCTTCAAAAGGTTTCACAAAGCAATAAAAATGTAACTGGAAAAAATTATTGTAGCTGTTCCAGTTGATATAATCCCCAAATTATATCTAATCCTGTTTCACTGAGCGAACACAAAGAAAACAATGTATGCCTACCACTAGAAGTACAGATTTTTGTTTTCTTTAGGAAATCTTCACTGCCCCCAAACCAGATACTTGTTATGTGTCCTCATAAAATTATTTAAAAAAAAAAATCCATTTGTGGTATTAGTTAAGGAGGAACATAAATCGTGTGTTTGTGAGCAATGACACCTATCAGTAAAAGAAATCCTAAGCAAAAAAGTAGTTTTTTTCCATTTTGGCTCACTTTTTTTACATTTCAGTACTAATAAGTATTTGTTAGATGTATTAATATGTTTCAAAAGAAGGCCTTACCGGTTCTGAAACATATGACAAAAAAACTCCAATATTCAGGGTATGAAGGGATTGGCAAAAATTGTCTTCACAAATGTGAAGATTTGACAAATACTACCGTATTCACACAGACTCCTTATATATGTAAGAATTTAATCTTTAAAAAGAGTGCTGGAGTATACATGTCTGACCACCCAGTCATAGGCCCAAGTACCAATGTCAATTTTACTTGGCTATTACTACACAAGTTTAACCAAACCGTAGGATGTCTAGACAGATATTTCTGGGCTCTTTTTTTGTATTCGTGTATAAATATGTAATTTTTGCATACTGGATTTGTTTTCTTCCTAAACAAATACTTTTCCCACAACCACTTGTCTAATCACTGAGCTAAACTATTTCTTGTGATGTTTTTGTTTATATTTTTAAAGATTTTATTTCCTTTTTAGTCAACTCCTTAAACTTTTTTTTTATTTGGCATCCTAATAGAAATTTCATAGCCTCATAACTGATTTTATTTGGAAGTATCCTATTTTATATACAGTGATACAACTAGTTTTCTGTAGCTGTCTGATTGATAGCTGAATATTAGGATAGAGTGAAGTTATCCGATTATTGAATTTCAGTTAAAGAGCTGTCATTCATTCATTAGATAATTGGTGACAGGAGAGATGTCTGTCTAAAATTTAGGTTTAGTGGTTGGTCATCATTGACAGTTGTGGCTGCTTTTCCTTGTAATGATTGTAATACAATGTCAAACCTGTTCTAAAAGCTATGGACACTAATGTTACCTTCTCACTTTTTTAAGCTGATGACACCAAAGTGAACCTTACATCCTGGTATTACAAAGAAGGCTGGGCGAACCTACAAAATATGAGTTACAATAATGGAAAACTCAAAGTCTTACAAGACGGATTTTATTTCATTTATGCAAATATCTGTTTTAGACATCACAAAGGTTCAAAAAAAGCATTAGGAGACAAAGCCCTGCAACTCTTGATGTATATCTGTAAAACAAACAAGAACCGGAGGCCCTTTCAGACGCTGATGAAAGGAGGAAACACAGAGGTTTGGTCAAGAAACTCTGTCTACAACTTCTATTCTGTTTATCAAGGAGGTGTTTTTAAGTTACTGGCTGGTGAGGAAATATTTATCCAAGCATCTTATTCACAATTGTTGGACGTGGCTCCGGAAGCGACCTACTTCGGAGCTTTCAAAATTCTCGATCTACATGTGTAATTGTATTCACATTTGTGTGCCATGTTCAAAACACAGGACTAAAGGAACTGAAGAACACATGTAACACTGGTTAGCGAGTTTTGGTTTCTTATAGAGAGTCCATCTTTAGTTGCGTGAGTCTTTTTTGCACCAGTTCAAATGTTTTGACCTCATAAGAATATTGAGGAGATCAAACTGGGTAAAAAAACAAGGGTACTTTATAATGCAGTTCTGTTTATTTTCAAGAATTTCCAATGGGCCGGACCCTTTAAGGATATAATGAAGACTATTTTCCTAGTTTAATTGGCAGCTATATTAAAGCCCTTAAGGAAGGGTCACTTATGGCTTACAGGCCTCCACTTTCAATGCTTTGCCTTCATCTAACTGTAATGATTTTGTTTATATATTAAGCAGCTTTCTTTCACAGCAAAAACATATCAGAATATATTTCTTTAGTTAACTCCAGATTAAAGAATTGTTAATGTCTTTGCTATGGAGAAAATGGTGCGCTAGAGGATATCAGAGCTACAACTTCATGCTGGCATGAAATCATATATTTTTTATTCACATATCCCTCTGCTTCATTCATAATTTTTCAAGGAATGCTATGATGTCATGGGATCAGTGGGATCAGTAGGGAATTCGGACCTAGGCAACTAGGATGGCAGCATGAAAGTACAGCAGCCTCTGAGCCAAGTTACTATGGTGAGATTGCCCTATTTAGTTGATGGCTACTCTGGTGCACCACAGGTCTTGGTGAGCTGGATGTCCTTGAAACCTTTTTATACTGCAAGGCTCTGTAGGATAGTGGGATATGAGATCAGGCCCCAATGCTCTGCACAAAAAAAGGACCCCTTAGTCAAGGTAGGTCAGGAGACGGGGCTGAGGATGCTAGGTAGGCCTGGGACAGTGACCCGATAAATACATCACTGTTTGTGCCCAAACAGGCACTGATTATTTGTTGCCATAGACACACAAAAAAACCCTTCCTAAAAGCTTCTGTTTTCTTTATCAAATCAAATCAAATCACAAACATGGTTATGTTTAATTGCTTTATATCCTACTGTGTGCAATTAATATTTTGTGGAGCCGTGCCTTTAACGTTGGGCATTTACTGTAATCTGTATTGACGCACAATAATCTGAATTCATTTTATACAGTGATGAAAAAGCAGTCACAGTGGCCTCTTCCAAATTACTTTTCCATAGTAATTTTAGTAATAAAAATGTTATATCGCTGCACTATTAAATGCACCCCTAAACTGATATCACTGTGTTTGTAGATATTTTTTATGTCACTTGAAAAAAAGATTTAAAAATGGTTTAATCCCATTGTATTTACACCTCAAATAAGGGGCTGACAATTCTTGATTGTAGAAGGCCATCCATCAGTTCTCAGCGGTATCTGAAGCAGGATAGCAGGAAATCGATTGCACTAATTCTCCAAAAAAAAAAAAAGCCATGCCATGCAATTATGTGCATGGCATGGTACTATTGACAAAGCATTTACATGAGAAGGTTAGATTTTGGAGTGATTTGATATGTAATTTCTAATGTTTTCAAATATATCACATGATGATCTAGTTTATAAGCTAAAACATGTGTATACATCATAGATATTCAAGTGTTATCATGAATATATACACTCTAGATAGAATGTTTTAATACAACATGCTGAGTTGCCATCTCTTGTTGCATCAGAAAAATAATGTATGAAAATTAATGATATAATGTCAGTTTTGTAGTTCAACTGTTCCAGTTTTAGTTATGTATAAATTTAGTATGAAATTTTGCTAATTAGGAACCCCTCCATAGTAAACAATCCGAATGTTAGAATTCTGTTTTTACCTACATTTTCTTGTGTTTTGTTTTTTTATATATAACATATTTAATTTTTATATTACTACATGTACTGTATATTGTTTTTGTCTTATGTACAGATATTTAATATGTGCACTTTGTACATACAATTTTTGTACTTGCAGCTAAAACATTACTATTAAAATTAATATATTTCCTTAATCTGTTTTTCCTTTTTATAGCTACATTTTTAAAATAACTGTACCGTTAAGGAAATTGAACTTAGTAAAAGTTTAATCAGTTTTTTATTGTATTTTTTTGTTTGTTTTTTTGTTGTAAAGATCAAATTAGGGTAGGGATACAGAAAGCAAGAGGGGGACGGTGTCTGTGCAAGTATGTTTACATATGTGTGTCATATGTGTGCATGTTGGAAGGGGGAGCAAAGAAGGCTCAGACAAGTTGTTTGAGGTCAATGAAGGCACATACAAGCTATTTGAGGGCAATGATGGCACATATCAACTGTTTGGGGCAAAAATGGCACAGATAAGCTGTTTGGAGGCACAGATAGGCTGTTTGGGGGTTTGGGTGGGGGAAAAGGAACTCAAGCTGTTTAGGGCAAAGGTGGTGGTCACAAGCTGTTTAGGGCAAAGGTGGTACTGTGGCACATGTTGCTTAGTGAATTGGGGGGGGCCTGGGGGAATTTTTACACCAGGGTCCTGTGGTTTCTAGTTACACTCTGACTCATCTACTTAATGTATACATTTTTTGTAACAGTCCAATGCTTGTTCTCAATCATGGCATGGTTTTATTGCTGTTATAAAAAAATCCAGTATTAAATCAATTAATGAATCCTGCCAACAGGGATGGGGTGAGTAGGGGGAAGAGGGGCAATTTTAACCTGGGATGGTCAGATTTTCAGAAGGAGGGTTAGCCTCCTGTGGTGGAAGTCATGTAACAGGATCTTACTGGTTCCTGTAGTAGAGGAGTGTCAGCCTTCCCCACAGGCACCAGACACAACCAGAGTGATGTCTGAGAGAGGGGTCAAGGCCCTCCCCTGCTAACCAAAACACCTAGGGTTCAGCAAATAGAAAACCCATGACCCTGTATTAACAATTATGCATTTTGTTAATGTTGTGCCAGAAAAAAAGCAAAAACATGTATTTAATATCCATGGTAACCGACTGAAAAAACATAGATAATGTTTATGCATTTTGATATTGTAACATATGCAGGCATTATTACACTACATGTTATTTATAGAATAGCAGCAATCTACAGGCATAAATATAGTATTTCCCCTCTGAATCTCAGCTGTACAAAGCAGATGACATTTTACCAAAGAGATGCAAACGATAGCTCTTTTACATTTCAAATTCTCTAGTATTATTAATCTACACAATACAAGCTGGAATTTAGTTACAGTATTTGGCTTCTTTTCAATATAAATGTTGGTCTATTCTGGTCTCATAACTCTTGCTTTCAGTTCATGCAAACACCTTGTAAAAGTCATGAGTGGACCTTTATGTAACTTTAATGTATGCTACATAACCAAGAGTATGTTGACACCTGACATCACACCTATATGAGCTTGTTTGACATTCCATTCCAAAACCATGGGTATTAATATGGAATTGTCTCTCTCCGTATCTATAACAGCCTCCACTCTTCTGGGAATTTGTGCCCACTCAGCCAAAAGAGCATTTATGCGCAGAGGCACTGATGGTGGATGAGAAGGCCGGGCTCTCAACCTGAATTACAATTGATCTCAAAGGTGTTCAATGGGGGTTAAGGTCAAGGCCTTGTCAAACCATGTCTTTATGAATCTTGCTTTGTGCACAGGAGCACAGTTATACTGGGACACGGTTATAAAGGGCCTTCCATGACCGGTGCCACAAAGTTAAAACCATACAATGCCTTTATATGCTGTAAAATTGGCCTTACCCTTCACTAAACCCAAACCCTGCAGTAGGCACTATGCATTCCAGTAGGTAGCATTCTCCCGGCATTCGCCGAACCCACATTCGTCTATCAGACTTTCAGACAGTGCTTGTGCTGATGTTTGTGTCACTGGGAGTTTGTTTTCTGTAGCATCACTACAAAGCTCCAGACGCTACACACTTCGGCACCCTGAAATAACTGAACACCAGGCTCATATTTCATGGCACCATTATTAACAAATATCTTAACAATTTTAATAATAAAACATTGTATGTATGTGTAAGTGTTTAGTGCTTAGAGAGGGTGTGTATGTGTGCAGATAGTTATGTACATGTGTATGGTTTTGGACTGGCCGTGTGTATGTTTGTATGTATGTGTATGTGTGCAGGGTCGTACCTAGAGTATTTGGCACCTGGGGCGGATCCTGTATGTGGCACCCCCCACAAACACTTTAAAACTGCATTGCTTCTATCATTATATACTGGCGCAGACATTGAAGGTGGTACAGCATTACTGTTATCATTATATACTGAGGCAGGCATTGACGGTGGTACAGCATCACACCTACCACTATATACTGAGGCAGACATTGACGGTGGTACAGTATAACACCTACCATTATATACTGAGGCAGACATTGACGGTGGTACAGCATAACACCTATCATTATATACTGAGGTAGACATTGACGGGGTACAATATAACACCTATCACTATGTACTGGGGCAGACATTGACGGTGGTACAGCATAACTGTTATCATTATATACTAAGGCAGACATTGACTGGGTACAGCATAACACCTTTCACTATATACTGAGGCAGGCATTGACGGTGGTAAAGCATAACACATATCACTATATACTGAGGCAGACATTGACAGTTGTACAGCACAACACCTATCACTATATACTGAGGCAGACAATGATGGTGGTACAGCATAACACCTATCACTATATACTGAGGCAGGCAATGATGGTGGTACAGCATAACGCCTATCACTATATACTGAGGAAGACATTGACAGTGGTACAGCATAACACCTATCACTATATACTGAGGCAGACATTGACGGGGTACAGCATTACGCCTATCACTATATACTGAGGCATACACAAAAAGAAAGGTTGGAATGCAGCACTCAGCAGTGAAATGGTGCACGAGCCAGGGTACCACCAAGTCCCTCAATAAGGCTTGAGAAAGACCTGTGCGTCGAAACGTTGCCTGTGTGAAATAAACTCACCTTATCATTTGAGTGCTGAGCCTCTGCTTCTTTATATACTGAGGCAGACATTGATGGGGGTACAGCATAACACCTATCACTATATACTGAGGAAGACATTGACAGGGTACAGCATGACACCTAACACTATACATTGAGCCAGACATTGACAACAGTGCAGCATAACTCCTATCACTATATACTAAGCCAACCATTGTCTGGCTTAGGGATGCACCAAAATGAAAATTCTGGACTGAAACCGAAAATGCAGCATTTAACTGTCCGAAACCAAATATGACCCCCCACACTTTTATTTAAAGTAACTAACACACCAAAATAGGACAAAAAAGGCAATAACAATATTAATATAGATATATGATTGCTAACAGCAACCACACTCCTACCATGTCCAGGTTAGCAATCATATATCTATATTAATATTGTTATTATTGTTGTTCACATGTGAACTCAGCACTGGAGGCATAGAATCAGACATACAAATCCCGTATGCAGGTATACAATATTAATGTATGGAAACATAGCAAGAGATAAAACTACAGGCATAGATGATAGGTTGCACAACCCAAAGCCAGCCCTGGCGTCCACACATTCTCACTGTTTATTTATTCCAAAATACTTACTACCCTCTTTCTCATTATCTACCTTTCCCCCTTTTCTACCCCCTTCTCACTATATACCCCCCTCCCTCACTTCTCACTATCTATACCACTCTCCCTCACTTCTCACTATCTACCCCCTCTCCCTTGCTTTTCACTATCTACCCCCTCTCCCTCTCCTTTAACTATCTACCCCCCTCCCTCCCTTCTCACTATCTACCCCCTCCCTCCTCACTATCTATCCCTCTCCCTTCCTTCTCGCTATCTACCCCCTCTCCCTTCCTTCTCGCTATCTACCCCCTCTCCCTCCCTTCTCACTATCTACCCCCTCTCCCTTCTCACTTTCTACCCCCCTCTCCCTCATTTCTCACTATTTACCCTCTGCCCCTTTGTAGTTAAAGGTTGCTAGGCGCCCCTCTCTCTCCTCCGCGTAAAAAAAAAAAAAAAAGTGACGAGGCTGCCAGGGATCCGGGCAATCGGGTACATGTGATCACCTGAGCCCATGGCACCCCCTGATGAGCGACAACCGGGGCAGAGCGCCCCCCCTACCCCCCGCTAGGTAAGCTACTGTATGTGTGTATGTATGCAGCGCAGCGTCACCGCCGCACAATATAATTCATATAAGTTATATCCCCCAACTACCATTTTTAATATGGTCTCGATACATATACACTACCCTTACACACGCCTGTCCATTTACACACTTATACACAGCATTTACACACACATATACCAATATATACACTGCTTATTTATACACAAATACACTGCCCTTACACATGCCTCCCATATACACACATACACGTTACCCATATACAAGCCTGCCCATACACATACACACATATAAACTTTCCTTAGACACACCCGCACACACTGCCCATATACCCACATATACACTCTCCTTCTTTCTTTTTCTGTACTGTAGTGGGAGTGCAAGGTCTTTCAGTTCATACCTCTTCTTTGACGCTCCTTGGCAATGAGATTGGTGATTGATAGTGACTGCTGAGATACGATAAGCCGTTGTGGCGCCTAGGCCCGGTGCACATCTCACCTCAGGGTGGACATATGGCCCCAGGTGAGGAAAACCGGTCTGGCCCTGAGTCTACCACTTCACTTTCACTCAGGGATTGGCAAAGTGTATGTACAAGGACACCAGTGTCTATGGGAAGGTTTGTGAAGCTCCATAGAACATCATTAAACTGTCCACCACAGACCTCAATAAAGGTCGATCATTAGCAATGTTGGTGCCTACCCCTGCTTCCACTTAATAGCAAGAACAATGGGTACATTTTGTGATCTGACTTGTGGCAAAGCTGGCATCCCATGACAGTTCCATTTTTAAAGTCAGAGAGCTCTTCAATACAACCCATTCTACTGCCAATGTTTGTTGGAGATGGCTGCCTATGTGTTTGTTTTATATACCTGTTAACAATGGATGTAGCTGAAATACCTAAACACAATCATTAGGAGGGGTATAAACATACTTTTGATCATATAGTGTATGTTTTCATGTTGCTTTATTTTCACTAGTGACAATTTCACTGGAGCAGAAGCAATGCAAACATGGATTCAGTCATTTAAAAACAAAGTCAGAAAGAGCAATTTTGGGGGTTTTTGTATCTGTCAGTTTTTACTGCAAGGCAAAAAAGCATTATTTTAGAGAAGTCACCTCCCTCTGATTTTGTGTTTTTGGATGAAGACTGGAGTAGGATTTCTTAAGAGAAACTTAACAGAAAACAGGCTTTTGTGGTTTGCTGACTTGTAAGATGCAGTAGCCCCATACCGCTAGGCACAGTCAGTCTGCTGACTGTTGGGTTCAAACTCAAACTATCACTCCCTGGGATGATTTTCAGTTACAGTTCCCATGCTTAATTACTGAGAACAGATGTGTGTTTTCAGGAACATTCCATCTTGCCATTCATGCAAAAATGCAAACTGGAGTCCATTGTTCATACCTATGATCCATGTGCCACTCCTGGGCACATTTAATATCCCGGTCCTGTCCTGCCCATTAACCTCTGTTAAAGAACTTGTTATGACTGTTAGTCATGTAATAACTAAGGTAAGTAGTGTAGTCTCTGAATGTCTTTGATCACAGCTGCTGAAAAAAAAATCTCACTGCTACAGGGGGTATGTATTTAGTAACATACTGTTGATTTCTATCTGGACTTTTTTTTTAATTAAACATGTTAATTACAAGTGATTTTTAATGGATGTGGTGTAGGTGCCAAATTAACCAAAAATAACAATATCAGGGAATGTCTAAAAATAATTTATACATATATACCGTATGTTGATATTAGTATGAGCATGCTTGGGTTGTTGTAGAAGCCCTCAACAACTTAAGACATTCCCTGGTATTGTTTCTTTAGGTTCTTTTAGCGCTTATACTGCATCCATTATATTGTATGATTTATTTTGAGATTTGGGAACAGCTCTAGTTGGTGTTTAAAGCAGTGCTCTACATTTTACTTTTTTCTTCTTCTACCTTTCCATTTCTGCTGGCACAGATCTATATTAAGTTCCTGATTAATTACAAGTTAGTTCTCTCTCTCATAAGTGCTCGATGTATGTTAAGGAACTATTTATTCAACTAAGGTTAAGCTTATTTGTTATTTATATTTTATTGTTTTCCATTTGCTAGAGCATATTTAGTCAGTAACATTGGAAATATATGGCTTTGCTGTGTATCTGGACTGAGTGGTATTTTTGTGACCATTATATCTGGCTGACGTAAGACCGCTGGACCACAGCTTGTTTCTTTGTCTGGAGGTTAGGGTGTTCCTGGCTTCAGCACAAGAGAATGCACTCGAGGAACCACAGACTTAACTCCCACACATTCCCATAGGTCACGGTGAGCAGTGCCAGCCAAAGACTAGAATAATATTTCAAAGAATAGAGGATTGTCACTTATCTAGAACAATTAGAAGCATGCCCTTGTTTAAGAATTATAATCAAATTATTTCTTACACTTTCAGTGATAGAAAGTTTGGTAAGCCTGTGCCATGCAGTTTACTTTTTCTACTAATCACTAGGTATTTTTTTGCTTATTTTGTGTTGCTTTCAAGGTCACTGGGTAGAGGGTTTATAAGCATTGCATGTCAAGGCACAAACCAATCAGCACATTTAGTCTGAACACAGTAAATGGAAGGCAAGGATGCATTAATCAAAGAGCTGTAATACATACCTGCTATAAAGGTAGAAAATTACTGATACATTAGAACTTATTTTTTATTTTAATTGACGCCCAAGACTCTTAAACTACTTACTTAGTAGCTCAGATTTTTAAAAATACAGACCAAGTTGTTCTAAGAACAAACAATACCAGTTTCTCAGCATTTGAATTTGCTACATCAATGGCTTGGGCTAAAAAAATGAAAAAGGTATTCTAGACCTCGAACATGGGTGTTAGCCGTAAGAGATGGGGGGAAGCTAAAAAAAAGTACAATGTGCTCGCCCGTGAGCCCTGAGTTTAAAAATAAATATCGCAACGTGTATTTACACTCACTAACTCGTGTTAGCTTCTTCAAAGTATTGGGACACACCTCTTAATAATTGAATTTAGACCCATCGCCTCAGGTGTATAAAATAAAGCACCTAGCCAGTCTGCAAAAAAAAAAGTAGTTCTGAAGAGCTCAGTGAGTTCAAGCATGGTACTGGGTTATAGGATGCCACCTTTACAATAAATCAACTATAAATGGCATTATTGTAAAGTGGAAACATTTAGGAACAGCAGGAACTCAGCCACAAAGCAGAAGACCACATAAAGTCACAGAGCGGGGTCACTGAATGGGGTCACACTGCACATTGTGCCAACTGCAAGGTTTGTTGGAGGAGGGATAATGGTAATCTTAATGCTTCTGCATACTAATACATTTTCGACAATGCTATGCTTCCAACTTTGTGGGAACAGTTTTCAAGTATGATTGTGCCCCAGTGCACAAAGCAAGGTCCATAAAGACATGGTTGGATGAGTTTTGTGTGGAAGAACTTTACTGGCCCGCACTGAGCTCTGACCCCAACCCCATCAAACACCTTTAGAATGAACTGTAATGGAGATTGCCACCCTGGCATTCTTGTCCACCATCAGTGCCGTACCTCTCTGAATTAAGGGCAACACTCCAGAATCTTGTGGAAAGCCTTCCCAGAAAAGTGGAAGGTGTTATAGCTGCAATGGGGGAACCAACCACATTTTATTCTATGTATTTAGAATGCAATGTCATAAAAGTTAGTATAATCGTCAGGTGTCTCAATAATTTTATGCATATATCACCTGTCTAGATTCAAGGGTCTTAAATTAGCACAAACTTGGGGTAGCCTTTATACCTTCTGTGTGTTAGATAGACTCTGAGTAGTCTTTTATGTAGCGCCTTTTTAACAACTGCAATTTGATGGTAGTAGGATATTGTTGACAGCTATTAATGGTTTGCATATTTTCCTTTTTCATGATTCAGCAGATTGTTTGCATATTATCTGCTGCCTCTGACAAGGGTTATCACCAGTGGTTTGCCCGTCTTTACAATGTTAATAACTTTCAAGTCGTACTAAAGTAATGATACATTTCTCAGAACTAAAGAAACTATAAAATGTATTACTTGCATACATACTGTATATCTTGATATATCTATAATGTAGATAGAAACATCCTCCTTTAGGTTCCTTGTTTATATTAAACTCTTGTTCATCTATTATTTAACCAGATAATCATCTGATCAACCACATCCCTTTTATTTTAGTCTGCATTTTTGTCCAGTGGAGGAAGTTAGAGTATATCATGTCTATAAATTAAATAAATAATAAAAACATTGTGTTTATGACAATGGACAAAAGTGATAATAAATCAGTCTTATAAGTTTTTCATGGAGAAAAAAACAAAATCTAAATATGCGTGTGACTATTTAAGGAGAAAACACAAAATAATATTTAGGAAATCTTTAATAGAATGTGATTAATTAAACGGCGAGTTAAACATGACTTAAGGCATCAGTGCTGCAAACAGGGCTGGCCTTTGGGGTGTGCGAGCTGTACGGCTGCACAGGGCACCATGGCAGCAGGGGCGCCACTAGGTGACCACATGTCTTGGATTGCCCGGCACAGTCCTGCAACGGGACTTTAAGTCCCGGCTCCGCTGCAGCCTAAGTGAAACAGCGTCTTTTTTTTACGTGGAGGAGAGAGAGGGGCGCCAAACGGTCGGTCAAGTTTTCAGCAACCGATCGGCGCCCCTCCGTCTCGTCTGTGAGGCCTCTGTCTCGGTTGCGGTGCCGGCATGTGATGCTGAGCGCCGGAATATGATGTAATATTCGGGCGCTCAGCAGTGAAGCAGCGCAAAGCAGCAAGACAGAGGCCTCGTGCTCCCACTGCAGGACTGCAAGGTTAGTGAACTACAAAGGGGGAGAGGGGGTAGATAGTGAGAAAGGGGATAGTAAGAATATTGAAATAAATAAAGAGTGAGAATGAGTGAGGATGAATTGCTTGAATGATTTGTGAAAGTGCATTAATGAATATGTGTAAATGATTGGTGTGAATGAGTGAGCGAATGAATGATTGTGTGAATGAATTGTGTGTTTGTGTGTATCATGGATGTTTAAGTGATTTGGGGAAATGCAAAGATGGCACATGCAGGGTGTTTCTGGGACAAAGATGGCAAAGGACGGGCTGTTTGGGGACAAAGATGTCTTATGTTGGGCTGTTTGGGGACAAAGTTGGCTCAGGCTGGACTGTAATTTGTGTGTGTAATCTGGATGCTGGTCAAGTTCTATGTACACTCCAGGGTTGGCCATTCGAGTGTGCAACCTGTGATCTATGCCTGTAATTTAGTTTTTTTTTTAATGTATACCTTTAATGCCGAGTTAACGTGTGATTTCCAATTAATGTATACCTGCAAAGGTGGGCCTGTGTGTTATTCTCTTGATCTGTATCTGCTATGCTATGTTTCCATTCATTATTATTGTAAGCCTGCAAATATAGGGTTTATATGTCTTATCCAGGTGATCTATACATGCAAGTGCTGCTTACATGTATTGTTTTCTTGATCTATAGTTCACAGGGAGGAAGGAAAACCCAGCTATGGCTTAGTGAATGAGGGGACAAAGGGACTCTGGGTATGATTATGGGGGAGAGGACCACTCAAAGTCACGGAAAGGTCAGAAAGAGGGAAGACTGCACTGACTCTCACAGTCTTCACCTAATCTGTAGTCAGTGTGGCATATTTTTTTTTAGGTGCGGTAGCAAATGGAATGATTGCATGCTAGGGAGCGTGGATCGGGGCCCAAGGAATGCTTTCTGGGGTCCAATTTTTCAATATTTAAAAAAATATTTTTGTTACAAAGATTAGCTGTTTTTTTTCTTATATTTAATGTACATTACTGTTACCAGTGTTTCCGGTTGTATATTATTGTACTTGTTTGCACATAACAAATCTTTAATTAAAACTAGTTGTTTGCTACAAGATTTTTTTCCTTTCTTTTTTGTGGAATTGGGGGGGGGGTCGCCAGAGGAGTAGTCCGCACAGGGCGCCTGAACAACTAACTTTGGCACTGTAGGACATGTTGCTTGGTGACGTTGGGGGGCCCAGGGCAATTTTAGCACCGGGGCACTATGGTTTCTTGTTACACCCCTGAATACAGTGATGACATTTGCCTTGAGGTAAATGTATCTTAGTAATGTAACTGCAAATAGGTTGATCTCCTAGTTATACTGGACCCAAGAAGGTAAATACTACAAAAATACCAGACTGCATTCTTGATACAGTTGACACAAACTCTTTTAACTGTTCTATTTAAATTCCACAACCCAGCTTCCTGTAGGTAATAGTTTGTGACCACTGTTTACTGCTCCACTAAAAAATAAACATCAACCATTCCATTTCCATTAAAACCACTGGTCATTTTGTTGTGTACAACATACTATATCATTTCTATCAATGCAGATAACCATAAAAAAACAATTTGAAAACCCTAAACATAGGAGGTATAAGGTAGAGGACTGCATTGGGATGTGGGTCCCGTGGGTCCGGCAGGACCCGCAAAAAAACGTGCGTGCACTGGTGGTCTTTCTGGTGTTGCGGGCGGGAGCGGGCGGTCAGATATTGTACCTGCGGGTCCCGGTAATCCCGCGCAGTCCTGCAAGGCTGCTTTCACGCTGCTCCCTCACAGCGTCTCTTCTCTTGTTACGCCCAGGAACCCAGCAGAGTCACGTGATTTTACGTCACTTCCCGTGACTCCACTGTGTTGCTGGGCAGAACAAGAGAAGAAACCCTGTGAGGGAATAATGCGAATGGCAGCCTTGCAGGACTGCGCGGGAACTCTGCAGTTCAGGTAAGGAGGTGGGTGTGATTGACCACATATGTCACGGGAGCGAGCGGGATTGACCACAAATGTGGCTGGAGCGGACGGGATTGGACACACATGTTGCGGGAGCAGGCGGCAGCGGAACACACACATTGCGGGAGGGGGTGGGAGTGGTCACAAAATGAGCGGGATTAAAATAAACTGTCCCGCGCAGGGCTCTAGTATAAGACATATCAGGGAGGCAGAGTGGCATCTAGGGGGTATAAGGCATTTCTGGGGGGCAGAATGGCATATAAGGGGGTATAAGACATATCTAAGTGGCAGATGTGCATAACTGGGAGCAGGTTGGCAAATAAGGAAATTTTAAAAAATGCATTTTTCTCAATCATAGTTTTTATTAAATATAGTAAAAATAGTTTACATGTGAATTAATATTTACTAGTAAAACTTTTTTCTTATAGGGTAGTCTTACATCCAGGCTTTTTCTTTTTTTTCCTAAATGAATATTCAAATTTTGGGGGGTCGTCTTATAATCGAGCAAATACAGTACTTCGTTTTCCTCATAATGAATTACTAGAGTCAATAAATAGCTATCAACAGGTGATACAGTCACATATTCGACTTTAGAAAGGTCCTGCACTCTAGCTTTGCTCTCTTATAACTGTAAATGCAGGGAAGTAAGAGTAAATCAGTCGAAGTGCAGGGTGCACATGTATATGTTTCCAATTCACTGAAAAGTGCCTTTCGAGGTATGTCGACACAAGCTCTTCCACATAGATGCTTATAGGACAACAATTATCACATTAAACCATTAAAAATCAAAACTTATTAAAACATTATCCCCTAAGGTAGTTGGTTCTCAATGCTTTAACCCCTTAATGACAAAGCCTGTACATGTACGGGCTCAAAATGCATTGTTTTCAATGGTTTTAGGGACCACCCATTGTCCTTAAGGGGTTAAGTGTGTGGATCAGGGTTTAAATTTAGTAACCATGGTACCTGTGTTTGTTTTTTTTACAAAAAATTTAAAATGTACAAAAATTGACAGGTTAAAATGCCAGTGATTATTTTCCCGCTCTTATGGCTGGCCTCTATATTTACAGAGCAATGAGTTTAAAATCCCAGGAAATAAAAATAAAGTGTATTAAACCTCACTTGGCTCTAAATAATTGTCAAACCACAAGCATAGCCCATGCTTTGAGCCAAATAGGCCAGTACTAGTGGTTGATTCCTAACTAATGACAAAGTTTATTCTTGCAACTATTTTAATCTGCTGGTCTACAGGTCATACAGTTTACACCAACATTTAGTTCTCTTCCCATTTATGCATCTTATTTATAAAATCAGTGCTAAAACGCAAGGCACGATTTTAGTAGAAAAACATTTAGTGTTGTGTCAAAAAAGAATCATAGTGTACTTGAATGCAATTTTGGATGGCTGAGTGGTCTGTCTAGCTATTTTCCAAGGCCAATATATTATGAAATCTTCTTCCCAAGAGTCAAGCAAAAAAATAAAAAAATAAATACAATATGGAATTTTGCAACTTCAATTTAAAAAGTGCCCAAATTCATAAACATATGCAACATTGGAAGGTTTGGAGCATTTTGATTGAAAAACAAAACATCGCAGAATTAGATTAACAATGAAAAATTTGATATTTTACACTAACAAGGAAGTTGTGTACAGTTTTTTTTCTTCATATGTCCCTAGTTAAAGGGAAAGTTTGGTTAAAAAAGCATTGGTATTACCAGGGATCTCCTTGTAACTGAGCCATTAAGTAGCGGCACACTGGGGGAGTTGATATAGAATATGTTGCCGATCGAAACATGCATTATTTTGATAACTAATGGTATCAGGCAGGGTTACCCACTTTCACCCCTGATGTTCGTACTTGCCTGGAACCTCTGGCCATTTCCATTAGATCCAATCCAACCATACAGGGGTTTTCAACCAACCCGAGAGAGGTAAAGTTGGTGTTGTTCACGGACAATGTCATTTTGGCCATAACCAACCCTATAGTATCCCTTCCAAATGTAATGCTAACTCTATGAACATTCAGCCAAATCTCTTATTACAAGTTAAGCAAGACCTTACAGGTTTTAGCAAGACCTTATTCACACCTTAAACAAAACATTTTATTTCTATTTGAGGAATTATTTTATTACTTACTTGGGCATAAAAATTACTAAAGATGCACACTCCCTCTTACATGAAAAAAATTGTGGATACGTAAAATAAACATGACATGGGCTCATGGGCTCATTTCAACATCTCATGGATTGGCTGTTTTGCCTCAGTCAAGATGAACATGTTGTCTAAAATGTTGTATGTTTTTTGCACACTGCCCATAAGGATTCCCATATGTTTTTTTTCAACCAGTATAAAGAGATTTATTTGAAAAAAAACAAGAAAGCTAGACTACCACTAGAGGCTCTTCAGAAGGTAGTCTGGGAATTCTGAATATCGAACTTTATTATAAGGTCTCTGCTTAGACCAGGACACTTTTATTTCAAGCAAGGTCCATAAAGACATGGTTGGATTAGTTTGGTGTGGAAGAACTTGACTGGCCTGCCCAGAGCAATGACCTCAACCCCATCAAACACCTTTGGATAAACTAAACTAGGCCTCCAACATCAGTGCATGACGTCACAAATGATATATGTTTTTCCTTTTTTTTCAAATATGTATGTAACTGGTTTTTTTTGCGGGATTACAAAGGAGCCTAGCCCTCCTCAGAAACTTCCCATTTTTTCTCAGGTATATATCAGAAGCAGAGATGTAATGTTGTTTCTGTTTATTTTTTATTTTTCTTACTACACATTGTAATTTGAATTACCTCACATTTGGATGATGTTTTACATTTCGCTTCCCCTTTTCTTCATTCTGTATCCCAACTTTGCATTCATCCAATTCAATAAAAAATTATCATTTGAAAAAAAAAACCACAATGCATTATTCTGATCCAATTCATTGTACAGGGAACAAAAGAAATGGATAGATGAATATGACTTAATTTGCCCAAGGATTAAGTCAGATCCATTTATCCATATCTGCCATGACGCGGTGTGATAAAATATATTAAGTATATGAAAGGTCTGAATTAAAGTGTAAAGTAGGATATACTATATCTACGCTTTGAAGTAGCTATAAAGTTAATTTAACAGAATAAATATGTACTGTGGAGCTCAGGGAGGTTTCCTCTTCCTGGAAATACCTTCAGAAAGCACGGTAATTTAACATTAGTATTTTGTCCCTACTGCTCATTTGTGTATTAGGCTAATTCACAAAAACATCACAACAGCTTCTGTTAACCTAACTGTCATTGCCAATGTCACACTCCAACCCCATCAGTCTGTAACTGCTACTGATGAGTTAATATGGCGTCAGCACACTTATATAGCTAATGCTTGTCCCTTCCCCTGGTAAATGCTGATTGGCCAGAGTGAAAAAGTTGTTGGACCCATCAATCACAGCCATAACAGTCAATGAGACCATCCCCCATCTTTGGCTACTTCTACCTATCAGTCATTGATATGTACCGTCCTATACGCAGTCTCTCCCACTTTACTTCATGAAGAAGCGCACTTTCGTTTTTGTTAGTTTCATTACAGATCACCCTTGTTTTCCTTAATTCGTATGAACGCATAAAACAGACAATTTACGTAAAAATTTAAGTTTGTAGGAAACGGAATGCACAAGTCCATTGAATAGTCTGCCATCCAAATTACAGAATTTGTAATCAGAGGGCATGTAAACGTTCTACTTTTCTGGGATGGTGGACAACACAATTCAAACAGCATCCACATCAGCCTTGTCAGAAGACACAGCTACTCATATAGAGGAAGTTATAGTAAAATTATTGTAACATTCTGGATGCGAGTAGCTGTGCTTTTTTTGCATGGTTGGTGAATATTAAATGAGGCATGCGTGGGTTTTTATTTAACCAATTAATTTTTGTCTTAAAGCATGTCTTTCAATTTTAATGCTAAGAAAATATGGGTTACCATATATAGGCACTAATTGTGATGTGTGAGAGCTAACATATTGCTTGCTTTGCATGATTTGTTGTCATGCTTGTGTAGGTTCCCCCATGGTAGACCCGTGCCTGTGCATCAGCGCACACTGCATTGACAGTTCCTTTATTTATTCTATCTATTCTCGAAATGTAATTCTAAAGATTTTTACTGCAACATTGTTTCTTAAATTTATACACTGAACTACATGTTAAAGGGAAATATGTAAAATGCCTCTGATACATTCTGTTGTGATGTATGTGAACGCTGGCATCCTGCTGCCTGATTTTGGGTTAAGTGGTTTCACTTTACATAGGATCTGCATGATTGTAAATGTAAAACTGCTGTTTGCCTATACAAGTATGCATACAGATTCATGCTCACATGCACTTACACATTCATGTTAACACACAAACTTCTGCATACATTCTCATTCTAACATAAATTCATAAATTCTGTCGCGTCCCCTTACCTCGCACGCAGGTTTCTCTCATTATCCTCCCCATTAAGGCTGCTCTCCCTGCACACCATGGGCCCACAGCTTACATCTCTGGCACTCGGATACTGTGCAAGCAGCTTCGCTTTTACTGCAATTTTGGACTGGCCCAATGGAATTTTGGACTGGCCCAATGGAACACAGAATTCTGCCAGCCTGTTCTTGTTTTGCGTGTCTGCCAGTCTGGTAAATGTGCAGCTCTGCCAACTAGGATTGACTGTATGGTTCAGATTCAGTACTTTCTAAAGGATGGTGAGAAATTAAGGTGTAATCATTGGGCAAAAACTAGATTTATGCAAATTGACCAAAAATAATTTGGACAATTTTTTGTTTCATTTTTATCACATTGATTTTTGGACAAGGAATTTCCTTTTCTGCCGTCTCGGTCTGGACAAAGAGGCCTTTTTTCATTAGAAACCAAAATTTGTTGTCACATACCCTCATTCATATTACAATCTCTCATACTCTTTCACAGTGTCTCTCTATCTTCTTTGTGTCCCTGTCTTCTTTTCTACAGCTCTGGTTCCTGTCTTCCCTCTTCTTGTTCTAAGCTTCTCCTGTCTCCTGTGTTAAGGTCCTGAACTTTGAAGGCTAGTAGTTCAATTTAAGCTGCTGCTGTCTCTAACTTGATGTGTAATTTTATACTATAGACCAAAAAGATAGTTTTCCAATGTTAGAACATCTACTAAAGCCAGAGTGTTTACTGACTACAGAGATTCTGTGATCAGTAAACATTTATATGCAGATAGCCTCTTTAGCAAAAAGACAGCTTTACTTTAATGTACATTTGAAGGAATATAATAGAAGATGTATAGGATACAGTACATTTACATTTAAATGGATTAATATTGATTTATGTTTTTGTGGTTTCCTGCTAAACATGTTTATGGGTAGAGGTAAACCACATTAGTTTTTTTCACTTACCCTGTATATACAATGCAGGATGCACACGTGATTACACAAGATGTGCACCCAACAAAGGAAATGTGCACAGTTCTGTTCCCATTAGTAATGAGAACGTGTTTTTTCTTCTAATTGTTTTTTATTATACCTCTCATGTACTTGTCTTTAGGGCTCAAATCCCTGTCTTCATTTCCTCCCCTGATGTCCTTCTTTTCTAGGAGTTGTGTCATAGTCTTGAAAGTTAAAAAAAACCGTGTATAGAAGCTAAAGAAAATATGTTTACAGATTATGTTAATTAAATACATTGTTCCTTTTCTAAGAATTGTGTTACATAAGTATCGAAAGGTTGTGAAGTCACATAAAACTTTTAGCCCTACCACCTAGCCACATTCCTAACCCCTAAAATAAAAGTGTCCATCTCTGGCCCTTGGAAATGTTGGGAAATGCACTTTATTGTACTATCAAGAGCAGGCAGGAGAAGCATTGACACTGCCGCATGGGGGAAATGCATTGAGGGATGTGAATGCAGATGGCAAGCACCACTAACTTATAAGTCAGCGAGTATTCACTGGTTGTGTGAATAAGCAGTGTTTATTTGAAATTCTGCATGATTTCTGTCAAATGAAAAATGCTATATTCATGTTCCATGTTCCATAGAAAAGCTTTGACCTTTTACATTTAATGAATTAAATCAGAATCTGTCTCTTTATTTAAAAGGTGCATTGCCCAAATTGGTAAAGGTGTAAAAAAACACCATATCTAGAGACCTACACACATATGTTATTTAGTATAGTGAGCATAGGTTATTATCACCTGGCTTTCATCAGTATTCTTAAAAGCCAACTTCCTGCCATACAGTTCTACCTTTTATCACTTAAAGAATGCATGCTTCCTATTTTCTTAGAAAACTGCATGTATAACGTTTACAGTGTAGGGTATTTGTATGAAGAGTTTTCATATATATATATCAGTTCAACCAACTAAGTGGATGGACCTTCTTGCAGACCCAAATCTTTGTGCCTTTTCTCATTTTCTCCATTTCCTCCAAGGACACAATAGTGACCCCCAAGCCCTATGACACCTTACCATAACCCTTAAAAGTAATGTTGTGTTTTAGTTATTGGTCAGGTACACGTAAAGCTCATATAAGGAATATAGTTTCTTAGTTTTGCAACACATTTATAAGAGTTGTTTTAAATGCGTGCATAGACTGGGGCTCTTCACAGATAGCTCAGAGGAACCTCTGGAGTAACAGCTGGTTTCTGTGATTAGGTTGATTTTGTATAGATCAATAATCAATTAGCCTATTCAAGGCACCACCTTCTGTCCCTCCCATGAGAAGCATGGCTTCTGAATAAGGTAGGGCTGGACAAAGGCGTATTGTAGCCAAAGGAGGCACTATACATTGGGCTTTGAATTTCACATTAGCAGAGTGCCATGGGTTGCCCACAACACTAATTAGGCCCAATTAGCAGCTTAAGGAAATAGCTAAGTGAAAAACATGAAGCATCATATATCTTTAAAAATGGTGAAGTGGAAAAAGTAGGTTTTGAGAGTTCCAGGTAGTGACCATCAAGTCCTCATCGTACTTATTGGCCATTTCTGAGGCTATATAATGAAATTAAATTCTATCTATGCAGCTTTCCTGAAATGAGTAAACTCTGTCTTTAATTGTAAAAGAAAACAAAGAGAGATAAAAAGAAAAGGGAGAGACAGAAAGGAGCGATAAAGACAAAGATTAGGAGAGATAAAGAGAAAGAAAAAGAGAAGGGGGTAGATAAAGAGAAGGGGGGTACTGAGAAATTAGTGGTTTTTCAGTTGATAAATGTGCAATGGTGTGTTTCCATGTGGTGTGTTTTTATCTATACCTGTACTACATGGGGCGGAGAGGTGGAGCACAGGGAAGGAAAGGCCAAAGAACGCCGTCAACGCAAGGGGCGTGTCATGTGTATGATGTGCACACATGAAGGGGCCGTTTTATCCCTCCAACCCTATCATGCAGCCCTTGTATTTATAGTATATTTCTGAGCATACCATTTTTACATATCCCACAGAATCCATTGGCTTTACCAAATTCCCTGTTCCTTGAAAAAGAAAGAAAAAAAATACTACTAACTTCTCTTATAAAAATAAAATCAGCACCAATGTCAAAATGAGAGGGAGCATTATATCATCTTAAATCATGTCTTGTTTATTGGCTCTAGAAATAATGGAAAAATAATATCTTGTGAACATGCTGCACTTTAACCAGAGGAAGTCAATGCTTAATGCTTAAATCTATTGTAAACTACAAAGCATAAGTGCAACTACTTGTTGAATAGATTCACATGGATATATCCAGGAAATATAGATTTGAATGACATACATACATTGGAACTCCATTTAGATAATATTTTGTGCATGTTAAATTGTGAAATGACGGAAAGGGAATAGTTTATATTTTAGGAAGCATTCACCTATGTACTATTTAATGGTAAAACACTTTTGTGTTTGTCATGTGTTGTCAAGGGTCCCTTGTTTGAACTTTTATCCAATAAACTTTCTATATCTGCTGAACATGTAATGTGAGATGGTTGTTTCATTGCTAATTTGACAGCTTCAAATTAAATTATCAGCTGGATACCTGTGAGTGAGGGAGGACATTGAGGTGCAGGGAACTAGGCAGGCAAACACATCAAGCCACAAGACTGATTCACCTTTCCCACATTTGAAAAAAGAACTGATCCTCCAGAGTAAGAAAGGGCATTGAGGTGCAGGAGATTGGGCTTGGGCAGGCAGGCACTGGCAAATGAAAGGCACATGCAGCCCCTTATTTTCCCCAATATTACAGGAATTAAAATAATGAATCCCTCAGAATAAGGAAGGTGAGAGAGGAGCAGCAGCAGTAGGGCACTGGGCCTGGGCAGGCACTGGCAGATGCAGCCCCTTTGTGCAGAACTGCATTTCTCCAGTATGACAGAAATTGAAATGATTGATCCTTCAGAGTGAGGAAGGAGCTGGAGCAGTAGCATTGTTTGTGTATGGAAAGGTGTGTGTAAGAGCAATGCAGGTATTTGTGTGTTTGTCAGCTGGTGTGTGTGTATGTGTATATGTATGTGTATATGTACACACCCCTATAAAGGCAGGGGTGTGTAAGGGCAGTGTATGTGTATATATGTGTGTATGAGCAGTTGTGTGAAAAGGTAGTGTCGAAGGGGCACAATTTTCCATTCTTGCCTCAGGCACAAAAGAAGCTAACTACATCTCTGCTCACAACAACCAGGCAGCTCAAGAGCCTGCCACTCCGTCTCTTATTTGAAAACCATAAAGACAAGCTTTAGAGAGTGTTCTTCTCTTTTCAGGTCTGAAGCAGCATGAAGAGAGGAAAACCTTTGAAAGCTTGTCTTTTCAGTATTATGTTTATCAAATTAAAAGGTGTCATTGCATACTGCAATACTCTGGTATTTTGGTATCTTATTTATATGTATTTCTTTTTTCACTGGCATGATTTAACAATGGTGGAACTTATTAGTTTTGACTGTGGTATCTTATGTGCCCCGCCTATATATTGTTCCCAGACCCACCACTTAGTGGGACTGCCCTTTAAATGTTTGGGCAGCTATATTGACTAGTGGTGCTACATTTGTGAAGTGGATGGTTTGTCCAGCTATCTTGGACAGCTCATCCTTCAAAAATAACACATAAGACTTGTAAAGGGAGAGCACTACAGTCTTGATGAAGACAGGAGAGGTGGCAGCGAGGGCGAGGGCCTCTAGCAGCTGCCTGAAGGGCTCTTGCTCAATCATGGAGAAAGAAGCACCTCTGATAAGCTGATCAAGCAGTCGTGTCAGTTTATTTGACTGCTGCTTTGACATGCTGCTTAAATGGAAAGCCCCAAAGTGTTCTAGGGTAGGCTGGTGGACTGGATATCTTTGTCCCACCTGTCTCTGGGAACCGGTCACATACTTGGAAAAGGCTGAGGGCTCACCACGTCCGTTGCTCTGGCAGCTGCTGCAGTTGGCGGCTGTTGTGGGTTTTCTGTTGTCATCAATGCTGCCAGTTTCCCCCTGAAGCAAAGCTGCACTGTGATGTATATGTAGTTGATTCATTCCAGAATTGGTGAGATGTCATAACACCTTACCCCAGCTCACTACCTTATGACACAACTTGCACCATGCAGTGCGCCCATCTGCCACAACCTGAGAACACTTATATATCTAATGCTTCTCCCTTCTCCTTGCAAATGGTGATTGGCCAGAGTGAAATTAGTAAGGAAAAAACCCCAAAGGTTGTTGAGCCCATAAATCAAAGTCATAACCACCAATGATTTGTTGGCTGTTTCTACCCATCAGTCATTGATACGTACCCTCCCACACACAGTTGATTCCCACTTTATCTCATCAAGGAGCGCCAAAATGGGTTGTAATGGTACCAAAACTGCTTGCAATATTGATGGCTAAAGGTCACAAAACATGACGACTCAAATTGTTGAGCTCTTGCCATTTGTTTTTGGTTGTTTCATCGAGGGCTCACCTCGTTATTGGAGATTCGTAGGATATATAAATATTTATTCCATGCACTGACTAACAGTTTACTTACATTCTGAATATTTACACACACAAAGACTCTATTCCCCCCTTTCCCCTCATACCTCATCTCTCCCATGCTGACGAGCTGTCGCCTCTCTACTTCGTGCCAGGATGCCAGGACATCAAAGCTCCTCACACGTGCACAGAAACATACTTACACACACCAACATTTGTACACACATGCAATAAAATACTTACACATACTAACAACCTAAACCACACAAATAACAAACTAACCCATACTAACACACATACTTACAAATAGTAACACACACACATACCCAGACACATGGTAACATACCCACACACACAGTAACATACTTACACGCATATACTAACATACACATATAGTAAAACACACACACTAACATACTCACTTAACACTTATACACAACCAACCTACCTTTGTTGGCTCAGGAGGGGGTAGGTTCTGCTCCTTTAAGGTCCTTGCACGCTATGTCTGACCACTGGGAACTGACATAATATCAACTCTGCAGCCAAGCAAAGTGCCATCTAAAAGTTTTTGCAGTAGCAAATGTTTTGATTCCATTATGTCGAATCTCTGTAACTAATTTGGGCCTTTTAACATTTTTGGTTTCTGTGATTTTAATACAAATAATGTGCTAAAAATGAATGATTTATTTATGGATGGGAAATAGTGTCACTCAGGTATGTACGAGGGCTGCATGTGGGTACAAAAGCTCGACAATGAGATATAATTTATGGGGCTGGTGTCCAAATGTTTCCAGGGCTGCGTTTCATTCCCAGTCCGGCCCTGCAAATCGGCAGTACAAAAGACGGTATTTTTTTTTTGCAATGGGTTGGGGACTCTGGGAAGCAGGCCAAATATACAAATATATTTCCGGATGCTCCGTGCATATATAAAGACGTAGTAGGTATATTAAAATTACCATTTGTCAAGCGAATTATTCCCAATCCGATATTACTGGGGGCCTCACAGTACCTGTAGCCCAGGGGCCTACAATGTCTTAATTCGGCCCTGTCTGTACTACATGTACACCTAAATACCCTTTCTAGACAAAAAAAGTTTTTTCCTGTTCTTAAAAGTCTTGGAAGTACTTGCAATTATAACTTTCATAAGTACACCATTCCTGGGCTTGTAGCCTTTACTGTGAAGAACATAGTTATCTGTAAAAGAACAGCGGCTCCTCTAATCATAAGTGTTCTATTATTAACTGCTCTGTCCCTGGTGTGACGATTTCACCTAAAAATCTCAAATGTATTTGTAGATTGTTATGTAAACCTTAGGCATCCTTTTCTACAAATTCATAGCTGAAATTTCCCATTCCCCTTATTTAACGATGTAGCTTGTCTTTTGCACTTTTTTCCAGTTCAAGTACATGTTTTTTATGAATTGGTGCCCAAAACTGAGCTGCAAATTATGAGTTGTATAGCAAAAGATTGCACAATGCTAGTCCTCGAGGGCCCCAAAAATGTGTACGTTCTGTGCATCCCTGTCTGAACAACAACTAGTTAATGAATGTTTAATTAAGAAGCCTGTGCATAAAGGGAAAGTCTCATTGAAAAAATATACAAAATATAGTGCTATATACAGTAATGTAAATTAGCATTGGTACAGAACATGGTTTTATCTCATTTTGTTCCAAAGAACTTGGGCTGTTGGGTGGATTGTAGAGTTGTCAACGGTGACAGAGATGTCAGGAATTGTATATAGAGGGGTTGGCGGAATAACCATAAAGTTGAGCTTCAGGTAATTGGACACCATTCATGATGCAAGTCGAGAGAGGCAGTTGTTGAAGCACATTAGAAATAGGGTAATAGGTTAGGAGAGGAAATGTTAAATAGGATGTTGTCCACTAATAGGTGGTACTGGAATTGATGAATACTCTATTTCCTTCAACATAATATAATATTGTATCCAAAGTATTTGAGTATTTTACTCACAATTCATTGCATACTCATCAGTCTAGAATTTTTTACATTGTGCTTTGTATCCCTTTTTAAACAATGAGATCATATTAGCCTTTCTGTAGCACTGTGCTTGCTGAAGGGCTTGACAAAGTCTCTTGGTGAATGGAAACATTGGCAACTTCAAACACCTCCTTTTCACAACTCTTGGAGTACTGAGCCTTTATTTGAAGAGTATAGTCCAGTTTGACGACAAAAAAATGTATTAATTTAAATCTGCCCAATCTTTTATATTCCATCCTTTTATATTTAATAGTTGCATTATCTACTATAGTGCAAAAGAAAAAAAAGTAGGAGTATAGTAGGTATAGTAGAAATCAGCGAAAACCTTCCTACTTAAAATAGTACAGCATTAAAAAAAATATATATATATATACCGTATATATATATATATATATATATATATATAGATGAAACCTTTAAATGCGTAATAACAGGTTTTTTTTATTTATGTATAAGTGGTACAAGAAGCATTTTTATAAGGCTGTCCCTGAAAGATACAGTGGTTTCAATCTGTTCTGACCCTCACTGAAAAGTGTCACACAATATGTACTCAAGCATGCTGTTGTGATGCTCTTGGTGTTCTACTGACATCTAGAGAAACTATCAGTTATTGTTATGCTGTATTACTGGCTGACCTAGAAAAAGATAAAAGCATAACCATATAGATTCTAGTTTAACCTATAAAGAAGTGAATATATATATATATATATATATATATATATATATATATATATTTTATGTAATATTTTGGTTTCAGGGGTACAACGATAATATAAAGGGAAGAGGTAAGAACGCCACTAGCATAGCTGCAGACTCACCATAACTGCTCTTTGTATCTCTTGTTGAGTATATGTGCAAATTCTATAAAGAACATTGCATCCTGACATTTGACTGGACCATTGCAACACCGGCGCTGGTGCACTTGAGATCACTGTCCTGTTGCATGACCCAATTTCGGCCAAAAATTTAGTTGTGGGATAGATAGCTTCACATTTGACTCTACAATACAAAGGAGTTCATGGTTGACTGCAATGACTGCAAGGTTCCCAGGTCATGTGGCTGCAAAACAAGCCAAAATCATTACCCCTCCACTACTGTGCTTGACATTTGGTATAAGGTGTTTGTGCTCATATGCTGTCTTTGATTTTTGCCAAACGGGATGCTGTGTATTATGGCCAAACATCTCCACTTTGGTCTTGTCTGTCCAAAAGACATTGATTCAGAAGCCCTGTGGCTGCAGATGCAACTTTGCAAACCTAAGCTGTGCTCCCATGTTCTTTTTTTTTTTTGGAGAGAGGAAGCTTTCTTGTGGCAACCCTTCCAAACAAACCATACTTGTTCAATCTTTTTCTAATTGTACTGTCATGAACTTTAATATTTAACATGCTAACTAAGGCCTGTAGAGTCTGAGATGTAACTGAGCACAGCACGTCTGACCTTTGGGTGAATTTGCTGGGACATCCACTCCTGGGAAGATTGGCAATGGTCTTCAATGTTTTCCACTTTTGAATAATCTCACTTTATGGACTAATGAACTTTAAATTATTTGGAAATGACCTTCCTAGGTTGATGGGCAGCTACCATTGCTTCTACATTTTGGCTTTATTTGGCTCTATTTTTGTTGAATAACTCATTCAACAAATGTAATATGTCAGTGTAATATGTCATGTGTTGTTTATCTGAGGTTGTATTTACATAATTTCTAGACCTGCTAAGGAACAGATGCCCTGATATGTAAAACCATACATTCACAAAGGGTGTACTTTCTTTTTAACACGACCGTATAAAGGAAAATCAAGAAAAGTCGTTTCCGACAACTTCAGGAGTAACGCCTTCTCAACAAGTATCCAACCCTTTTCAGTTCTTTTTATAGCCCCAGCAAATTTCATCAATTTATGATGTGTTCTGCTTAATAACCAGCAGGTGGCACTGATACATGCTGTCTGAGATTTCTAGACATTTTCTAGTGCACAATAGAACATTTTCAATAGAAAATAAGATGATATACCTCAAAGCTGGGAACATGTGTTCTAGAATCATGATATGATCTGAGAGTTCTACAAGCAATTAGCTTGAATATAATGTCAGCTGGTACATTAACTGTTCTGGATTCTCTTGAAAGTAGAACAGACAAAATAATGGATCCAGTAATCTAACAATAACAGTTTGTAATCAATTCACAACTTAAAATGGAAGAGCAAAACAAACTGGACAAACAAGTTGCTGAATAGGAAGAACAATTATTTAGGGAGATTTTACTGCTGCCTTATAGTTACAATGTTTAAAGGGGAAATGTCGCCATCACAGCTTTTAGTATATCGAAATTAACTTCTTATAAACATCAACATATTGTGCTTTTGTTTTGCAGTCAGCATAATTGCTCTGATTCTGACATTACAGTCCCTTCTCTTCCCACCCTTACAAAGGTATTAAGAGTCAGAAGAGTAATAAAGTATAGATAAAACTTAATTGGTGGAATAATCAGGAACAACAGGATATTAAGATCATTGCCAATAGTAATATTTTGTGTACTGACGTACAAAATGTAATATTTTTGACAAGTTACACCTAATTACATAATATTGCACGTAATTACAAAATAGTGCATACATATTTAGAAGCTAAAGTATACTTTAGCCTCAGAGTCCACAATCAGGGCTATGGGGTGTTTGGGGCCCAAAAAAAGGGAAGCACGTCGGCTATTAATGTGTGTGAGCATGGATGTGTATGTATGAGACTGGATGTTTATGTATAAGGGTGTGAGTACTGGTATGTGTATGTGCAAGTGTATGGATGTGTACATTTTTATGTGTAAGTGCATGTTAGTGAGTATCTATGGATGTGTGTTGGCGTGAGTCTGTGCAAATGTGAGACTGTAAAAATGTGTGCAAGTGCATATGTGAGTTACGGGTAGAGACAAGGGAAAGATGGAGGATGTCAAATATAATAATAAAGTGTAATAAAGTGTTGCACTGTAAATAAATAAATAATAAAATTACATATACTTATTAAATGATGTTTCCAATAATACTCAAGGCAGCAAATTTGACCTCAAATAGAGCTCTGCAGGGGACCTGGATCTTCCTATCGGGCAGCTGGCGAACATCTGGGGCTTCTATAACTGAGCACAGCGTGACATGACCTTGCGGTGATCAGTCATAGAAGCCATGGCGGAAGTGCCGGGTAGCACCAGAGGTTGCCTACGAGCATTGCACAGACGGCCACTGGCTGCCCCCGCTAGAAAGCAGGGAGTCTGGAGAAATTGGAGTATTGTGTACAATACTGGAGAAAGCATCTCCTGAAGGATATCGATATGTTGGAGAAAGTTCCGAGAAGGGCTACTAAAATGGTTTATGGATTACAGGATAAAACTTACCAGGAAAGATAAAAGGATCTTAACATATATAGCCTGGAAGAAAGACATGACAGGAGGGGATATGATAGAAACATTTAAATACTTGATAATATAAGTGATGATAAAGGAAGAGAGTTTATTTAAAAGAAGAAATAGTGCCACAAGAAGAGGACATATTGTTAAGCTAGAGGGGCAAAGGTTAAAAAGTAACATCAAGAAATGCAAGAAAGCAGAAGTAGAAGATGCAAATACAGTTACGGTGTTTAAGCAAGCATGGGATAGGCATAAGGCTAAGCTAGATATAGGATAAGGCCAGGGACTAAGCAAAGTATTCAGAGGTTGGGCAGACTAAATTGGCCGAATGGTTCTTAATTCTTATCTGCCATCACTGTCTATATTTCCATGTTCTATGTTTCCAGTAGCAACATATACTGATCTAGGCCGACTAAGGCCTGAGGGAGCTGCAGCCCCTCTGGTGGAAAAACAAGAGCAGATTGTCCTATCAGGCAATCTCATTCCCTTGTGCACTGCTGCTCAATTGGTCGATTACAAAGGAGATCAAGTACATCTGGATGATTCAAGTAAGCACCACTATAAGAAGTTCTATACATAGTTAAATTAAGCATTGCACCTTTATGTTTAATTGACTGTATAGGGAGGGTGCAGGTAACTTATGTGGCACTATAACAATTGCCATAGATGTTGTCCTTGGCAGGGCTCCTTTAAAAATAGAAAGCTGTTTTTTGAATAATCAACTGTACTATCAACTGTTGCTCAAGAGGTCAAACATTTTTGTCATACTTAAAACTATAACTGTGAGAATTAGCATTCTAAATTAGGAACTATCCTGCATGGGAATATATACAGTGTGTGCTGTGACATCACTTCACTGCCTACATAATGAGGACAGATGTATATGTCACTTTGAGCACTGTTGAGCGTCCCCGCAACAAACCCAGATTCTCTTCAATATGCTTCCACTGACCAACATGGAGTTCAATTATAGCAATTATTCCATCTAAAAGAAAGTACTGTATATAGATAAAAAGTTATAGTGTTCTGGAACATAGATATATATTGTTCTTCAACCTAGAATCATCAGATGCATTGCTGGTTAGAAAACAAAATACCAGTTATATGTTCCATCTGTTTTCTGTTCAATACAGTATAGCTCAAAATGTGTATTTTATACACTGCAAATGTAGAAAACAAGATCAAAATGGAAGTATTTTCTAACCAATCATCTGTAGGTTATTTAAATTATAATAATTATATACATGAATTATTCCCTTGCATATGTAATTCCAATCTTACCTGGGGACTCCCTTTTACAGAGAGGGTCCAGAAATCAGATCAAATAACTGATTTTCTGGTTCAGTTGTTTTAATCTCCTGTGTTAAAACTTTCTGGTATGAATACAACTATGGTTTTTAGCTGTGCAATTTTAGTGAGGCATGGGGACATACTTTATCTTCTAAACAAGGATATCTGTATCTATTTTTTAAAATTTCTCTGTAGTCCTATATTTCCCAAGGTAAGGTAAATAAATACAACAACTAAATGGTATAGTTCTCCTTTAAAGTAAACTTGCGAAATACTCACACAATTATGTTGCTCTAAATTTATCACAGTCTTTGCTTAATAAAAAAAGGTAGCTGTTAATTTCTTCGGTGCTAAAAATCATGGTGCCAGACGCGCCATTTGTTTCACTTCTGCTATTTTTATGTTTCAACACAAGAACGAAATTAGTTCAAGCATCAATATATTTGGTGCTGGTAAACATTTTTCTCTTTAGCGCCCCTTTGGAATTCCCTCTCCATTAAACTTTTAAAAGCACTGTGTTTTTCTTTATTTTTCAGTAATAAAACACTTTAAACCTTATGTTTTAAGGGTACTCGCACTTTCATTTTAACAGTTTCTATTAGCAAAGTTTAGTTCTAGGATTTACAATTTACTAATGTTTCATAATTTAAAATGGACACTACCATAAAAATGTTTTATTATCCTATTTAACATTAAGCACATCTTAACCAGTGGTTGAGTTCTTAGCTTAAGTTAGATTTAACCTTTGTAAAAAAAATGTTATTTGTTTTCTTTCTGCATCCATCAAGCTTACTTCACTTTTATGTCAAGAAAACACAATCCATGTTTTTACGACATTATAATAGATATAATGGTTCTACACAGCAATATATTTACAATAGATTTAGGAGAGTTGGTGCTTTTTTGAGGCAATCTAAGACCAGACCAGGCACGTCAAAGTAAACATGAGCCAATCCAGAATTATGGATCATATACCTAAAGTGCTTGGGTTTGTCCATATGGATATATGAGGACCCAAATAAATATAGTGTGGGGGGGGCATTTAGCTTGTTGGACTCTGCATCAAACCACCCATTTCAGTGCTCACGTTATTGGTTGCCTTTTGATCATACATGGGGAAAGTGACATTTAGCTCCACCGACCCCCAGTTCTGCCCATTACGCTCCCTTCCCACTAATACCTAGCAATGCACCCAAACAGCTAGTCCTAGCTACCCCAACACAGCTGTCTGGTGCCTGTCCCCTACATTAAGAGGGAAGTTCATAGATATCACCCTATGTATGCAAAAGGAAGCTACAAAACTATATCACACTTGTCTAAACAAACATATGACTAGTAGTCGTAGGTAGTTCAGTAGAATAAAATAGACCCCCCCCTCCATAACAAAAGGATTTACTCCTTGATTACTCTGTTTCCTTGCATGACCACCAGAGACCTATAGAAAGCGGTCAGATTGAAAGGCATCCAACTTTGTATTGAGCAACTTTGCTGATTTGTGAATAGTTTTTTTTTTTAATGGACCGTTGCACTTAAACTGGGCTAGCTAACTTTGCCTAGAAACTTTTCTGAGAACTCAAATTTGAGTGAGAAATCCATGTGCACCTACGTAATTGTAAAATAAAATGGGCACTAAAAGGGAAACACCTTGTAAGTTCCTTACTTTTACTTAACAGGAAGTAGTAATGGTTGTCTTCTTACAAACTGTATATCATAGGAGCCATTCAACAACCTGACTAAATAAAAGTTGCAACAATGGTCATAAAAACACCACAGTAAGCAATTCAATGGTCTAAATAAACTACAAACAACTTTACATTTAGCAGCACCAAAGCACAGAAAATCCAATATTCAAACCATTGAAAACCCTTCCATGAAAGCTATTCAACAAGGTAGACACCATACAAGAAATGATAAAAACACACTGCACATGAACAGCCGAGCAAAAATAAACCACAGCGAGGACATTTAGCCACAACATACACTATAATAATGGCTATACCACCAATGAAGTGAAAGGAAAGATACAAAAGGACCTTGATTACAGCAGTTGACTAAGATTCTGGAATCAATGCCAACTTTTTCATTGGCCACTTAGAAGTGATTATACAGCTGGCAGAGTTTCCAGAATAAATGGTTTAGCCTTTCTCATAGCGCCTGTTTTGGTGGTTGTTTCTGGCTTACGTGAATTTTGATTGAGAACATTCATTGTTGTATGACTGCATTTAGTCAGGAACATTCATTCGACTAGGTCAAATGTGCCAAATGTTGACCCAGGAAGTGCAGGCATAAACCACACTGTCTGTCCCATGTTTGCCTTTCACCAGCGGACCAAAATCACAATTCTTCTTTGGATCACACTCAACTACACACCACTGTCTAACATAAATCACACTCAGCCGCATGTACCATTGTCAGTCTGATTCTTAAGATCCAAAGCTCCCGACATTCTAGTCTGGAAAAGTACACCCAGCTCTGTTGATCCCCCAAAGTCTCTCTGCCTCACTGTACTGTGCATCCAGATGTGACATTATCTCACAGACTGTGTGCCAGAAAGTAGAGAACACAGTGGAGGGGAAGACCTGCTGCACTGCAGGACCGGACCACTGCTTTGCCGAACAGAGCCACAAAACCAGGGCTGTCTTGTGTGAATTGCAGCTACCTGAAACATTGGGAATAGCCATCATAACTTCCTGTTTTCAGTATCATTACAGAGAGATAAACGGAGAGAAAGAAATACCGGTAGTGTTTAGGTACATGGGCATGGATGAAATAAAAACCTGAAAGAGTGATGGTATAAAACGGGTAAGAAAAGAAACAGGTATAAAGGGAAGGAAAATGAGGCAAAGGAAGAAAAAAAGGATTAAGTAAATGGGGAGAGACTGAGAAGCGTATGGGCGTGAAACTGAGGAATGAAGTAGAGGGTGTAATTACTTTATTGTAATCTAAGGCTTTTTCTTTTAAAAGATGATCACTTAGGGTACAAAACTTTCATTACTTTAAAACATATCTCTGGTGAATTAAAGTAATCAACTGCTAAAATGCTCACAAAGATTAACCTCTTTACCCAATTTATCTTTATGTAGTAGAACATTAATCTCAGATACACTCGGCCACATTGAACTGAATGTACCATGAGTTTATGAAAGAATAGCAATTGTATGTCAGTGTAACATACTGTACTTTTAGACATGATTTTAATGAATAGAAAGGTTGTTTTGTTGTCCTTCAACTAACTCTAGATTTCTTATCTCAACTGCTTGTAGCTGATTATATCTTATATTTCCTTTGCCCCCTCCTAACACAGATTTCACTGCAATGGATTCAATATACATGATAAAACTTTACATAATTAAAAACATTTGCGTCTAAAGTCAAATGTTCTGTTTACAAAAATGTTCAGTTTTCCAAATCTATTCTGAATTAAACTAGCTAGAATGTAGAATGTATAGCTAAATTAATGTATATATTTGCAGGTTTGAACATGAGCTCTGCTAAGGTTTTCTTTGATTATATATATATATATATATATATATATATATACATATATATATATATATTTCATGTCATTGCTGTCAACAAGTAAATTAGGGCTGCAACTAACGATTATTTTAATAATCGATTAGTTGGCCGATTATTTTTTCGATTAATCGATTAATCGGATAAAAAAAATGAATGTAAATTTTTCATTTATTTAAAATAATTTACTAAACAAATGATGTTAAATACAAACAGCAGAATAAAAAAAAACTTTGATAATACATTTCTTGTCTTTATTTCCCAACCAGCCCCCCAATATATGCACATTTGAGCCCAGGCTTGCTACGCTGCCTCCCAGACATGCCATGCTGCCCCCCCCCACATATGCCACTCCACGCTGCCTACCACAGCACTCCACGCTGCCTCCCACATATACCACACCACGCTGCCTCCCACATCTGCCACTCCACGCTGCCTCCCACATATACCACTCCACGCTGCCTCCCACATCTGCCACTCCACGCTGCCTCCCACATATGCCACGCCATGCTGCCTCCCACATCTGCCACTCCACTCTACCCCCAACATGCCACTGTGCCTGATACGCCTTATACACCCTATTAACATAACTGCCCCTAAATTAACCCTAAACACCCTATTAACATAACTGCCCCTAAATTAACCCTAAACACCCCACTAACCATAACTGCATATATATATATACACACATACACATATATATATATATATATATATATATATATATATATATATATATATATATATATATATATGTACATATACTTACAGTTAGATGAGTGTCACAGCCATGTGGTTCTGGCCTGGAGAAGGAAGGGGCGGGGCCAGTTGTCACAGTGATTACAGGGAGGGGGAGTAAGTAGGAGGTGCTGCTGTGAGACGGTGAGTCAGACTAAACGGATTATATAATGAGGGGGATTTTTCAGAGCGTTTGCTCTGAAAAAACCCTCATTTTATAATCGATAATAATCGATTCAACTAATCGATAATGAAATTCGTTGCCAACGAATTTCATTATCGATTATTATCGATTTTATCGATTAGTTGTTGCAGCCCTAAAGTAAATACATATAAGTCATGTAATAAGGACTTTAGTTATTGTTATTCTCTTTATTTTCCCTTAATATTTCAGTATCTTAAACGTAATCATACAAGTGTTGGCAGTGTGGAGCTAAAGGGTAAATAGCAACTGCAATTTCTGTAAAACAACATTTTTCAGCTTCTTGAATTGTAGAATTTGTATATTGCATTTGGGCAAGGATTCACAAATATTTTTTTTACTATGACATTCCTTTTGGGACTAAAATGCTAAAAAAAAAAAATTATATCAAATTAAATACACAGGGAACGTATGAACATTGTATTTCCATTTGCCCACTCATCAAATCATCAAGTATTCAGGACAACTTGGACTAGCATTTTCACAAAGACTCATGGTTCAAACAATACATTTTCCACATTTTACAAATGCTAGGAAGTGTTTTGGCAGGTAGAATGTTTTTTTGCATGCAAAGTAACTTTGCAAAATAATTATTTCCAATATACTGAAAAAATACACATGCTGTTTTACCACCTAAATATTCTAGATTCTGATTGAATGAGTGTTCTATCAATAAATGAGTATCTTGCCATGGAGGCTCTTCAATATTTTTAAAACTTTATAGAAAAATGCATAATGTTTTTAGCAAAATCATTTTTTCTGTAAAACCAACCATAAAGCTAGGAAATCATTCATATAAGCAATAACACCATAGGCAAGCCTCTGTTTTTTTTGGCTCCCACAAATTCCCCTCACACCTTACTATTCTTCTTGCTCCTTCACCATCTCAGTAACCCAATCTCAATAAGCAACATTCCTAAATCTCTATATTTTGTTGTATTACCCCTGTTTCACCATATATAGAAAAGACAGTAAGCGGGGGCAAGGAAAGCAGGGGCAGGAGGTGGGATATATACTGTATTGGCTAGATTATAGGCAGCGCCCGATTATAGGCCGCACCCTTAAAGCTTGGTGCTATTATAAAGAAACATTTTATTTTTAAAGAAAAAATACACAAGTGGAATAGTAAAACAGTATTTGATCTAATGAACAGGAATACATGTATTTTACCATTTTTTGGTATCTATTATACAGTTAGTCCGCATATGTTACATATAAACAGAAAACCAATAGCCATTTTAAGGTCTTAATCCACAATCCACTTTATTTATAGATATGCCACTCTGCCCCCCAGATATGCCACTCTGCTTCACTGATATGCTTTATGCCCCCCAGATATGACACTCTGACCCCCCCTACTTACCCTTACCAATGCATCCCCAGACTCCCTGGTGTCTAGCGGGACAGGCGGTGGACGTCTGCATGATGCGCATAGATAACCTCTGCTCACTGTCATAGAAGCCCCGACGGAAGTTCTGGCAGCAGCAGAGGTTGTTCGCCAGCTGACAGAGAGGAGGATCCCGATCTTCTGCAGCACTGTGGGGGATACTCCTCTCTGGCAGCTGGTGGACGTCTGCGCCATGCAGACAACCTCCCCTGCTGGCCGGTACTTCCGCTGGGGCTTCTATCATGGAGCACTGGAAGGTCATGTAACGCCGGTGCTCCGTCAGAAGCCCCGGCGGCAGTTGTCTGCATGGCACAGATGTCTACCAGCTGCCAGAGAGGAGGATCCAGTTCCACTGCAGTGCTTCGGGTGACCTGGATCCCAACCCTGCTGCTTGCCCGCACTGCATGTCCCGGGGTCGGGCGATATGAATTGCACATCCCTGCACTAAACCCCGATTATAGACCCCACCCAAGTGGGGGTGTGTGGCCTATAATCACTTGTGTACTTGTGTGTGTGAGAGAGCATGAATGTGTACTTGTATGTGTGAGCGAGCATGAATGCGTACTTGTGTGTGTGAGCGAGCATGAATGTGTACTTGTGTGTGAGAATATGGATGTGTAATTGTGTGTGTGTGTGAGCATGGATGTGTAATTGTGTAAGTGGAGTGAGATGGAGTGTGTGTTAGTGAGTATGAGTACGTATGTGTAATTTGTGTAAGTCTGTTTAAATATGTTGCATGTTGGAAGGGGGCAAGTGGCAATCATGACACAGGCTAGCTGTTGAAGTAAACTGTTTTCACGCCAGGGCCCAGTGGTTTCTAGTTATGCCCCTGAGCCCACTGATTACATGCATATTCTGCCTCAATTCTACATATTATATTATATTGGTCTTATCGTTGACAATTGTTCAATTATCTTTGATGTTGCTTGCGTCTTCATTAATTCTCACAGATACTTCTACATTCTGAAATAGAAAATAAATGTTACATAATTAAATAACATATTGTGTGTGTTTGTATACATACGTTATATATATATATATATATATACATACATACATACATACATACATACACGGACACCTGACCATTACACCAACAGGGACTTTTATGACACTGCATTGTAAATGCATTAATTTGTAATTGGTCCCCCCTTTGCAGCTATAACAGGCTTTCCACAAGATTTTGGAGTGTTTCTATGACAATTGTAGTCCACGCATCCATTAGAGCATTTGTGTAGGTCTGATTTTGTAAGAGAGGGCCTGGCTCGCAATCTCCATTCCAGTTCATCCCAAAGGTGTTTGATGGGGTTGAGGTCAGGGCTCTGTGTGGGCCAGTCAAGCTCTTCCACAGTAAACTCATTCAACCATGTTTTTATGGATTGTGCTTTGTGCGCTGGGGCACAGTTATGCTGGAATAGAAAAGGGCCTTCCTTAAACTGTTCCCACAAAGTTGGAAGCGTAGCATGGCCAAAATGTTGTGGTATGTTCCCTGTTGTTGCACAGTGAAATGAGCATGCCAGGGATTGGCATGATAAGTCTCCAAATGCCCTTAGTTAAAGACCAACTGGGTTGTCTTCTCAAAAAAATATACTTGAGGGTATTCGATCTAATAGGTTGAAACAGTCCCAAATGAGACATATGCTTCACAAAATAAAATGTGTAAAATTCATGTTTGGAAAAGGAAATGTATCATTGTGTGCCCCATAAATTCCAAAAAAAACATAAAAAACCTACACTGTAGTATTGTTCATACCTAGGTTTTTGGGTACAAAATACCATCAATAATTTTTTTTTATAACATACCATGCCATTCCTGCAGCACCTAAATATCCCCAGTAATCACAATTTTATGCTATTCTTTTTCTCAATTTAATTTGAAGAATCTTTTACTCATCTACAAAAGCGAATGAAAAAAACTGCTAAATAGTTTAGCCTCAATTTAGAAATACCCAATGGTTTTTTATGGGTTTTTTTGCTTTTTTTTGCAGTAAGGGCAAAATCCTGTTTCCATTTTCCAACTTGGAATTTTAACATCTGGTCATCCTTCCCCCATGTCATATTTGGAACATTTTGAAGCCGGTCAATCCAATTTACGCCATCAAACCATTTATTTTTGAAATTTTTGAGTGTTTCAAATAGTTGTATTTTATCTATTTCCATGCACTAATTTTACCACCAGCCTTTGTCAAAGTTTGTGGTGGTAATTTTTTTACTAACAGCCCTTGGTATAGGTCACTGGTATCACTGCAATCAGTTGCTGTTTTTTATCACTCATGCATAGATTTGCTGTGCTGCTTGGGGGCTAAAAGACTGCATTTGGGAGGCGCACAATTTTTTTCACTTCTCCTTTTTAACATCTGGTCAGCCTGCATCAATGTCCAATTTGGGATATATTTGAACCCCCACCAATTCAATTTACCATCAAACCATACATTTTTTTAAAACCTAGACACCCCATACGTAGTTGAATTGCTAGTATTTTAACTCATTTGCTAGGATTTTTGGGAAGATACAGCGCCAATTTTAGCTCATCAAATACTGGGCTCCATTGACTTGCATGGTCGAATGGCCAAAGTTATCTACAGACCTTCATGTTTAATTTTTAGTGGGTGCCATCATCTTACGAGAGGCAAAATCTCTCGTAATGATACTTATGGTTGCTCTCTGGAGTAGTCACAGTGTGTCCTGGGTGTCAGGTATCACCCAGACAGCAAGGCATGACTGTACTTTAACAGGCCTGGCTGGGGTTGAACTCAAAACTCTAGCATTTCAGTCAGGCCCTATAGCAAGTGGTCTGCTGGGGTTCTATACTTGCATCTCTGATTCTGCTGTGTTGTCACCTAGTTCCGTTATGGACTGAACTCTGCCTCCCTCAACTGGCCTTGTCAACAGGCTTTAAAGGTCAGCCTCACCTTCACCCAAAGATCTGGTCGTGTGTTTTTCCTGATGAATGTTCTGTAATTCTATGCCTGATTTACTGGAGTTTGACCTCTGCTTTGCTACACCGTTTATGAACCCTGTCTGCCAGCCCTGACCTCTTTATTAGGTTTTATTAGGCGTATATTTGTTGCCCCCATGCACACTCTCACTGCTCAAGTGATTTCTCCATCCTGTCACTCTGAGCAGTGTTATTTTGCAAGGTTGTGCACAATTCTCCTGCAACTGAGCTTCAACTCCTGGTAAGTCCTTACACTGGGCCGGAAATACCGTATTTGCTCGATTATAAGACAAGGTTTTTTTCAGAGCAAATGCTCTGAAAAATACCCCTCGTCTTCTAATCGGGGTCGTCTTCTAATCAGACCTCAAATAGAGGTCCGATTAGGAGACTAAGATCCAGATCCCCCGCACCGCTGCAGGGGACCTGGATCCTCCTGTCTCACCCCCCCCCCATCATACACACACTTACCGGTGCTTCCTGCTGTGTTGCCGGGGCAGCGGGTTGACGTCTACGCGATCCGCGTAGACAACGTCCGCTGCAGCCGGAAGGAGGTGTGGCTAGCAGCGGGGGTTGTCTGCATCCGTCGCGTAGAGCTTCCCCGACTGTCAGAGATCAGAGTTCCCCGTACCGGTGCCGCACCGGTGCGGGGAGCTCTGATCTCTGACAGCCGGGGAAAGTATACGCGACGGACGCATACAAACCCCCGCTGCCAACTCCACCTCCTTCCGGCTGCAACGGAAGGCGACGTCAACCCGCTGCCCCGGCTGGAAGCACCGGTAAGAGAGGGGTGAGAGAGGGGGAAGGGGGGTGAGAGAGGGGGGGGAGAGAGAGTGTGTGTGTGTGTGTTAGTTAAATGGGGGTATAGGGTGTGTGTGTGTTAAATGGGGGCATAGGGCATTTCTGGAGTGGCGTTAAGGGGGCATTTAATAGAGCACTCTGCCTCCTGAAATGCCTTATACCTCCCTATATGCCACTCTGCCCCATAATATGCATTTTAACCCCCTAAATGCCAGAATGGGATATAGGGGTATAAGGCATTTCTGGAGGCAGAGTAGCACATAGGGGGTCAAAAGGCATACCATGGGGCACAGTGGCATATAGAGGGTTAAAAGGCATATCATGGGCCACAGTGCCATATTGGAGTGGCAAGCCTGGGGCAGATGTGCGTAACTGGGGGACAGGTTGGAAAATACAAGAAATAAAAACAAAAAAAATCTTTTTCTCAATCATAGCTTTTATTTAAAAAAATAGTTTACATGAATTAACATTTACTGGTAAAACTTTTTTCCTTTGGGGTCGTCTTATATTCAGGCTTTTTCTTTTTTTCCTAAGTTAATATTCAGATTTTGGGGGGTCGTCTTATAATCGAGCAAATACGGTACATTCAGTGACACCGTTTAAGCTAAGGAGGTGATCGTTGATCGACTCCTACGCTCATATATGACGAACATTGACATCCTGGTGAGGTGCCACATGGGGCCCAACGGCAGTTTTCGGAGATGCTGAATGCCTCCACATTGAGGCATTACAGCAACACCGTTTATAAGAAAAAATGATCTTAGATAATAAGCCTGCATATTTTCCGTTTAAAATAAAGAAAATTAAAAGAATTTTACAATGAGCCATAAATTTATAAGACTAAAAAGTAATACATTTCTACATCCACAGCAATCTCAACATATTATTACATGTTATTACAACTATCGCTACACATTTACTTAAATATATTACTGTACAGACTGATATTTATCTTTGCTCTTATTGGAGGTGCAAGTGGTTTGCTTTCACCCGACACATATTGGTTTGATCTGGGGCTTATGCACACGAGGAACAGACCTTGGTTCCATGCGGTCACGTCCCAGAAGGCATGACTATGCTAATGGAGTGCCAGTTAGCAGAGGTTGCATAGGTGAATGGACAGGTGATCCTTCTGCTTTTGGTCATTCGATGGGTGTGTCACAGGTGAATGGCAATTACCTGCAGCCCTATATAATTCCATCACACCTCCAGTCAATGCTCATTTGTCTGACTGCCTTGCTCCAGTCTATTACCTTACCCTTGCTCTGTTGAAGACTTTGCTGTACGACTTTGATTCCTGGCTTGTCTTGTGTTGCTACTGATTGTCTCCTGCCTTGAACTCTGCTATGTCTTATGGTCCTGAACCTTCCCTGATGGTACCGACCCTTAGATTGTTTACAGATGTTGCGTGTTTGCATATTTACATACTTAGTACTTAGTATTTAGTACTTTGTGCCTTGAGCCGTTCTGTAATTCCAGGGTTTTCTGGCGACTGTCCCACTGTCAAAAACCCTGCCCATGTGTTCCAGAAAATCAAATCCTTAAATAATTGTACCATTTGGTTTTAAAATGGCTACAATCTGTATATAATATCATACACCTCTTAACTATAGCAGACAGACATTTAATCTATACAAAGGTCTTAGAACAGTGGTGATAACTCATACGAAATATGATTTGGGGTGATTCACCAGACAAACTTCAGGATCCAACCAAGTCTAACCTAATATTGTACCCCAGTTCAATGCAGAATGTATGCTTCTGAACAACCTAGGAGGAAGTCAGTGGGACTCAAACGGCGCTCAGAGAATTCATCAGGCACCTAGAGGGTTTGGGTAATTAACAATTTGTGAACCAAATCCATGAATAAAAATATGTTTGTGTTTAATGATAACGTAAAAGACAGGAACTCACCCATGCGTTAGCAGTGTTTTTTTCTTTCAAGTCTGTCCAGAAAAGCACTGTTCACCCTTTAAATATGAAAACATGTGAATATACACAGTTGGATGCCTGCTGAATTATAAACATACAGAAACTTTTTACAGGCACCAATATTTGGCTTGGGCGTTCAAACTGTTTGTGCTGACTGAGGGACAGGGACATGAGGGAAGACAGGAATCCCAGTGACCACAGAGCTTACTGACAGCAAAACCACGGTCTGCCATGCCCAAAGTCGCTGGTTCAAGCCCCATGGTTCCTGAAACTGTTCCTTTTTAAGTCATCAGTTGAGAGTCAGCAAAACTCGCTCCTGTTGAAGGGGATACCCCAAGCTGTCATTAGACAGTCGGATCACTCATGTATTGAAATCTACCAACCAATGCAGAAACCTTAGAACATGATATTTCTGCTGAGTTGTATCTGTGTTTTACAAGACTGTCCTAAGTTTGTCAAAGGGTTGGGTAATCTCTCTTCTATTGTTAATCGGCTTGTTCATGAAGCCTTTGTTAATGATGGGGGCTTAGAAGCCTGGCTCCGGATGTCAGGTGTCTCTCTCTGCCACAGGTTGCAACTGATATCCGCTTTTAAACTAAATCTACAAAAAAATTACATAGCACACGCTATAGGTAGCGTCAATAAATGAATTAAGTTATAGCAAAAACTCTTAAGGAACTATTAGTGTCTAGCACACTTGCACTTCTATTTCCTGAAAGGTACAACCAGGCCTGGACTGGCCATCAGTTAAATGCCAGTGTACCGGATGTTTATATGATACTCCTTACGCCAGAAACAAAGGTATATCCTGTATACTATAGTTACCAACCACAGTTTAAAATATTAAAATCCCTAATGCTTTCAAAATTAAAGCAAAATAAATGTGCCTTTAAAAGAGTCTCTCAAAGTAGTCATCGGGGCAACTAATTGGTTTTATAGATACTCCAGAGGACATAGAGTCGGATAACCAATGCAGTTTGAACCATTGGTGGCATTTAAAGACTGCTTTTTGTGTGCCATGTAAACTGCACCAGATATATACCTTCTCTGGTGATCTCTGTGAGATGCCATCCTTTCTTCTTCTTCCTGTCTTTGTTTAGATTCTTGGAATTCACTCTAGATTTAAAAAAATAAAAATAAATCCATCTTTACAAAGAAAGTAATCTTTCATGCACATTTTTCATTGGCTGTTTAGTTTTTATTGACTCCAGCACTGAAAATATATTAGGGGGAGGGTGATCATTACTAATAAAACAACAAAATAACAACCAAACAATGCTGTTGTGAATATAATGAGGAAAAGGGGCAGGAATGGGGGAATAGGTGGGTTAGGTGGCGATGGGTGGGTTAAATGGTTTTAGCAAAAAAAAAAACTTGAAAATCTCTAATTATACATTGTCTACCACAAATTCAAACAAACATATTCCGACCTTTAACAGTGTGCTGATTTTCTAATCTCTATATTAGCCATGTAAATATTCAGAAAACAAATCAAGAAAAACAGTGTAATAAACAATTTTAAGACAAAAATAAAACGTTCTAATAACTTTTACGCAGGAACAGGAAAAAAGCTTTTAGTCCAACACCTAAAGATCATGATCAAGTGACCAAGAAAAAGTAAATTAGACTTGAAAATAAATACTTTGACTGGTTCTAATTTTGTAATGTAGACACATGATCTGCATTATGTTACACTGGCCATATCATACTGAAAACTATTTAAAATTTTATTTTTTCATAGGAAGTTTCACTATATAAATATGGAGCAATGGGAAACAGCTGGTTTATCTTTCCACATTTCACATATGGCTTAATCCTTAAGCATTATATATACATTCAGTTAATACAACAGCGACATTGAACTATACCTATTGCAGATGAATATAAATGAAGATGATGGTTTTGGTGCATTTAGTAAAATAATACATTATTCAGTGCCCACCTAGCACAATGCACATTTCAAGATATAAATACATCATTTTTCTTTTTTAATTTGAATTACACACATTAGTTCTACACATCTACCTCACACCAACATAGGGAATTGAATGCCATCATTTTCCTGTAGCGCTTAAGAAACAGTATACCGAAATTTTATTTCAAGTTGGACAGATCAAATTAATACAAATTACCATCTGTGTAGTTCAGAAAATTTTGATGTGCCTATAACAGACGTTAAAATCTCAGAATATGAAAAAAGCGCAGAAAGAAATTATATAATTACTCTTTCAAAACAGAAGCTTACAGAAACCAAATGCCATTGTAGAAATAGCCAGAGGATTAACTGAAGTTGATGAAACACCAAGAAGTATAAGAGGTGATTTAACAAATCTGGAAGCAAGTCAGCGGGATGATTAGGGTAATGCATAAAAGAGAAATGGATTCAAGGCAGCATAAAAGATACATCACAGGAGAGGAAGATGATTGATGCAGTAGAGAAAAAAAAGAACACACCGGGAAGAGGCTTTATGCAATATTAAGTAGAAAAAAAAATCACAGCGTCTGTGGAACAACGATGGCAAATGTGAAAGGCTGACAGAAGTTAATGCAATAACAGCTCAGTGACAGATTTATAAATGCTGAGAAAAATAAAGGTTAGCTAACAAAACTAATCAATTTATTTCACCAAACAGAGATGGATTTACACTACAATGACAGTATACAAGTTGGAAAACCCGTGTATTATAGTTTCAATGAATCAAGGGGTTTTAACTTATGGGAGAGTATCACATTTTCTGAAAAAATGCCATCAGTTTTTTTAAAAACTATGAAAGGGTCAGTAATGGCTTATTTAGGGATTAGTGAAGCATTCGCCTTATTGATTGGTGTCTCTGAGCAAACCTGGCAATGTTTGGGTTTTTTTTGCTCATTCATTTACTCAGCAGCTGCCTGCTCATATTACAGGCATCTGCACATTTCTGTATGTGCAGTTATTGGGAACATGCTAACAATGTCATTTCCCTTTTAGTTCTATTTAGGCTGGAAGCCAGTAGTCTCCATAAATATTAGTAGTACTGCAGAAAGGGCTAATGGGCAGTGGGATCACTAGGTGGCCTACTGGGTGTTAAGCAATGAATCTCACATCCATAGCTGCGAATCTGGAGACCCTGGCGCTACAGCAGGGTTCTCCAAATTACAGCTTGCCGGCCACATCCAGCCGTCAGCAACGTGAGCTGCTGCCTGTAGGCCTTCTTACCTGGAGGCCTTCATACCTGGAGCCATTCTTGAGGCCAACCTTCAATTACATGAGAATGAGTATGTGCCAGGTGCCATTGCTAGTTATAAGTTTAATTTTATCAAGTTTTACTTTTCTGGGAGGGTTGTAGATAACTGAAATAACCTATTAACTAATAATAAAGGCTAATACAGCGAGGGGATTTAAACACATATAGGATGAGGGAATTTAAATAAATATAGGATGAGCATAAAGCTATCCTGAATCTAAGACAAGACAAAGAACTGGATAAGGCCATCAGGAAAATGGGCAGACAAGACTAGATGAGCTGTTTGTTTTACTTTCATTCATGTGTTGTTTCTTTACCTTCTTTATGTCCAGTAGCTGATGCACAGTTCTGTCACCAAGTGTAAGCCAGGGGACAATCAAATTGTTTTTCCCTTTTTTAACCACTGGAATCCCAAACAATGATCAGTGGCCCCCTAGTGGACATGATATGTATGTATACATAATTATTTTATTACAACCATGTGTAGAATTCTTAAACAAGGTCTTTGCACAGGGGGGGACTCTTTAAATCTTGTCGTTACATAACTACTGGTTACTATTCACCCCTGAGGAATACAGCATGTTAACACTTGCTAAATATTAAGATACTGTTTATCATTAAGATATCCCACCTTCCTACGCTGTTCTGCTTTCATTTCCTGTAGTCTTCTTTCCTCGTCTTGTTTTTGTTGTTGTTTGTAGGTCTCTCTCCTTGCCTGTAATAGACACTTTGATCATAAATTTAACAGGAAATCTATCATTGTTCACTGAAACACAGAAACATAGGCAAATATGTAAATCACTTTTTACAAATCACGGACCTGAAATGGCCGAGGCCCTTTTTATACCAAATCAGAGATGCCATTGAGGGTACAGTTAGTACAGCTTTAAGGGGCCCAGTCTTTGGGAGCCTGGATTCCTCATGGGGGCGCGCTCTGGCCCTATCTCTCGGTGCCTACATTTTTTGCTTGCTGTGCAGCAGTGCATAAGCCATGCCGGCAGAAGGAAGCATTAACTTGTATTTGCTGCTGCTGGTCCCTGCACTATACGCTGGGCCTACAAAAATAAAGAAATGTAGGCACTGAGGCATATACACACACGGATGGATAACTTGGGGGTAGGGAAGCAGAGGGGTATGTACAGGAAGGGCAGAGGACCTCCCATCATTGTAAACCCTTAATTAATTGTCAATGTAGATAAAGACTTCTGCCGGAAAAAGAGGGGTATGGATGCAAGAGGCAGAGGGGTATGGATGCAAGAGGCAGAGGGGCATGGAAACTGGGCAGGGGCACTGTGGAGACAAGAAAATAGAAATAGAGGACTGTGAAGGAGACGTGGTCTCAGAGAACATGGGAAGTGGTTGCGATGTTGAGGCACAGGCACATACATTATACTGGGCCCCAGAATTCCTGATGTAACAAACCTTAAGGTAACAATTAGTATGCCCCTTCCCGATGAATGTGAACTAAGATTTAAGAGTATATATTTTTTTTAAATTCACAATTTTATAATGAGGCTTGAGTAAACCTTTTTATAATAAAGCACACCTTCATGTGCTCTGCTAACTCTGGTGTACACGCATTACCACATCTTTTGTTTTAACATTTCCACGGTGGTTATAGAATATGAAATTCTCATGTAGCCTTATCGACATATTCTGACCTAAGCCGAAGCAGTCTCCTTCCACAAAAATGGACAACCAAGCCCCCTGCTGCACAATCGGCTCTTTACAAGATTGGTTATTCTGCTGCTTTGACAGATTTGATAAACACAGTTATCATCACCAGTCTGTGACACACTTACCCACGCATTTTGCTTGTCCCCAACACTATTGTCAGTTTGATAGTTGTCCACTGGCTGGGATATACGATTCAGAAATGCATTATTCCTTCTGCGCACAAAAAATGCAGAACAGCCTATTTGTTAATGTTTTGAACCAGTCAATATTTTTACCAAAACAGTCAAAAAGCCTAGCCTGGTGTACAGCAATAGAAAAAAAAAAAAACACCACAGCTCACTAAATGATACAACCAAGAGCATCAATCATTTCAATTGTCAATAGAGTCATTTTAATACCTATATACTGTAGCTTCAAGATTCTTTAGAATCAATCACATTTTTCTATTTCTATATGGATTCAGTGCAGATATTTTATTGGCTTTTCTTTGTCAAGGCATTCCCTTTCTCTTGACACACCATATGCTGCCCCGCTGGACATTCTAAGAGCTTAATGTTTGACATGCCTGCTAGAATGGTTAAACATTCTTAGAAATATTTCTTTAACTTTTTAAGTAAGAGATTTAGGAGGGACAGCACCTCTGTGGGATCCATGTCCTTCTATCCCTCTTTTCTACATACACACTAAGTTCATATGCACCTTACAACCATTTTGCATCATTATGTGTGTAGTAAGACATGTCAAGTACGCATAATTAAATGCTTAAATCTTCATCAATATTGCAAACTAAATATATTCATAATTGTTTAGATAAAAGTTTATTTTACAAAGCAAAAAGGTATCAGCACCGTGGAAATTTTGAAAACTTATTTTAATGTGCTAGTTTCATGGTATTTCCCCAATTATCTTCAGAGGTTAATGTCAGCAGAATTGCGTCAATCTTCATTGCAGGAAACCACATGAAGGGAACTCAATTTGTCAACTTTCAACTGGGTTGCAAAGTTAAATAGGCGGCGTTGTCAGGCACTTGCCTGGGCTCCAGGTCCGCATAATTGTGTCAATGCTTTTGGGGTAACAATCTCTAATCTTATCTCTGCAACATTGCAAGCTGAGTAACCGAATCCCCTTCATGTGGTTTTCACAATGACTGACTGACACAATTGTGCTGGCATGAAGCCCAAAGACGATTACTCAGTTTGTTTTACCTGTTAGGTGCGTTAATTAATTTGAGAGCAGTCTACAAATTTCTAGATATGGGTTTTGATTATGCACAAAATCTGACAAAAGTGTAATCAAACATTAATTTAAGAAGAGCTGATTTCCTACGTCCCCTATGAAATTAAGTGCAGATGTTCCCATTAGCTTTATTGTAGCATATGTTAACGGTTGCTGTCCAGTTTCTACACTTGAAGATTTGACTTTCAATGGATCATCAAATTGCAAACCATACATTAATAACAACTGTTAGAACCAATTTAAGGTCACTAAATACATCCCACTGTGTCCAGAAACAGCAGAAAATGTGTTTGCATATAAAGCTGTGTGCTTTACAATATGTTCTAAACAAAATATGGACCTTGATTTTTGTATTCCCGAGTTCATGACCTATATTTTTGTGAAAGCTTTGCTCGTCTTTGATCTCTATTAGAATATGCAATCTGTTTGCAATCTTTAAAGCAAAAAGCACACAGATTAATGTTCACAACTTGGAAAGCAACCTCACAGGCATTCAATAAATTGCTTTCATTATAACACTCTGGAGAGCCTCTTCAAATGCCTATAAAAGCCTAGTTTTCTGCCTGTTAGCTAAATAATTGACCTGCCTTCAGATAATCAAGAGGGAATGATTTCGCTAAATATCCTGTAACAGTAAAACAGTCAAATATGTGTTAATGTTTTGAAATAATGTCATGATGGAAGGTACATGTTCATGTTAACACCAGCCTCGAGGCTTGTGGAGTGGCTGTGACAAAGCGGCGCAGTCGCTTTAAGGTGAATGGCTGACAGCTGAATATGCGTGGCTGGATGCTACGTTTTATGGTCACATAGGGTGCGGCCTGGCATATCCAGTGGCTGGACACACGTTGCAGCCCCCGATCTGATATAACAGAGGCAGATCGGGTGAGTAATGTGGTGCTATCGGCCTGTGGCCCATCAGGCGTTTGCACGTGTGCCAGCCCAGAGCCTGTTCATGAACAATTAAATTGGGGGTATTTACTAAAACGAGTCCGATTTAGCTATCGCTACATTTGATAGGAGATAAATATTTTTTTTCAATTAACTAACCTTTATTTCAAGCAGGGCTTTCAAATGAGTTTCTACCAATGAGAAGGACACAAACTGGGATGCTTAGATATCATTAATAGAACGTAGAATATGTCAGTACAGAATATATTAACACAAGAAAGTGAGAGTGTAGATGTTTTCAACCTTGCTTTAAACTCCATTAACACTCAGTACTACTTTTACAAGGAACGGTTATTTAATAGAATAAAAAATGGAATGGAATAAAAATTTATATAAAACATACAATATTAAAAGTTAATTCTGAACATCCTAGTAATGTTACCATGATATCATATGGGGTTTCATCTGCATACAAGAGAAATCTTCCCTTCTTGCAAAATGTTTTTATTCTTGTTTTTCTCTATTTAATATACTGTATATTATTAATTCTAAAATATATCAAAAGAAAACTCGATCTGCCTTTGAAAAAAAAGACTACATAATTTGTGAGTAAACATGAAAAAGAGGGGAATCATAATTCAACAACCAAACGGTAAAAAAAAAAGCTCTGTTCACTAGGGTGTAAAAAACCCATAACCGTGAAAGTGTTAAAGCGATTTAAAAGACAGAGGGCTCTCCTCTCTTATTAATGTGCATATTTGTCAACAAAAGTGGTAATCATTAATAAATGCGCACAACTTACAAACACATGTCTTCTTGCCATTGTAGTTGCCTTGCCATGTATTCATCTCTCTTCTTTTGTTCTAGTTTTTCAGCCTGCATACATCAACAGTTAACACAATGATTCAGTGACAGTAAATTATACCGGAATAATACAATTAGTGTTGCAGTCAAGGTCATCAGTCATCAACCTTGCAAAATGTCAAGTGCCTATCACCTTTTCATACTCTTACTTTTATTATAACACCATTGGACATAGGAATTACTTCATGACAGACCAAGCCAAGTGACTTCATGCATGGAGAGGTAAATTTATGGAATTCCATCTGAACAACTAATCTATGCATTATGCAGGGCCAACCTAAACCTTAATTCAAGATAACAGGGGCTGGCCCTTCATAGTGCAAAACTGAAGTGCTCACCCAAACTCACCTAAAGTTTTAGCAATTAAATTCAGCACAGTGACTGCAGAGTACACTTTCTTAGCGGTATGTGCTTGGTTTTAATGCCCATACTCAACACAGACAATGAAGCCACAATGAAAAAGATATGTTAATACTGAATGGAATAATGACATGAACTTTGTATTGAGAATCTCATAAAGATGGCCTTTTTAAATTTATTTCCTGAGCGAGACCTGGCTTTATGTTCTGTGGTGTCGCTGGGCAAGGGAGGACTAGCAAGTGCTGGGGGAGTTCAGAGCTGGTGTTACCGGCCTCAAGCCTAGGAGAACTTGGGTCCGGTACAAGAAATCTCTAACTGTGTGCAGAAGACAGCACACGGTAAGGAGTTCCATTTATATTATATTTTATATATATAAGGTCACTTCTCCATTCTAATACTTTTGGATCCCTCTGCTGCTTTTGATACTGTTGATCACCACCTTCTCCTTGATTCAATTAATTCTACAGGCATTCAAAATACAGCTCTCTCCTGGATCTCCTCAGACAGGGGCGTAACTAGAAACCTCAGGGCCCCGGTGCGAGAATCTCCATTACACTGCTCCTCCATCCATTCCCTCATAAACAAATACTCCCCTACTCAATCTTTATGTTTTTCCCATGTCCTCCTCACTCTTCCTTTACCCATCTACAAGATTTCACTCGGGCTGCCCGATATCTCTGGAATCTACTTCCACCAAACCTTCAGCTTTCACCCTCCCTCCCAACATTCAACATCTCACTTCTTCAGAGAAGCTGCACCATTTTAGTTGCTGGAACTTCCCTTTCACTGATACAAACTCCACACTACCTCTCACCTTTCTCTGGTTTGTCCTCACCCCATACCCTCAAGATTGTAAGCTTGCGAGCAGGGCTCTCCCCACCTAATATATAGGTTTGTCTTAGTCTGTCAATTCTCGTCTTGTCACAACCTTTGTATATATGTATTGTAAGAAGTGCTACATAAATTGTTGGCGCTATTTAACCCCTTCGCGACCTTTGCCGGTTCAGGACCGTCATGACAAGAAGGTCACTAAATGACCTTTGACGGTCCTGAACCGTCAAAAAGTTAAATAAGCTTAGAAAGTGATCAAGGATCACTTTCTTCGCTTAAACGGCCTTGCTGCAATGCCTCGACGTCGAGGCATTCAGCAAGGCCGAGATCGGCATCGGGGGCCATGTCTGGCCCCTCCCCGGGGCGTCAACAGCCGCCATACATTGTATGGCGGCGGACGCCCGTTTTGAAAGCGTTTAGGAGGCGATCAACGATCGCCTCCTAAACTTAAATGGTGTCGCTGGAATGCCTCGATCAGGAGGCATCCAGCGACACCAAACACTTACCTTTAGGTGGGCTGTGACCGCTCCGGAGAGCGGTCACAGCCGCCGCTGCCGGTGATCTTCGCCATCAAGTAAGATGGCGGCGGCCGGGAAATAAAACAAGAGAGACGAAAAGTTCGCTAGAGGGTCTCCAGACCCTCTAGAGAACTGGCTCCACTTGCTGGTTGAATACAGGTACTGCATTCAACCATGCAAGTCAATGGAGCCCAGCTTTCTAATCACTATGTGATTAGTAAAATATTAAAAAAAAAAAATAAAAATGGAAAAAAAAAAAAAAATGTGCTAACATTTAAAAATAATTATGCAGTGATGTCACTAGATGAACCATCCAGTACCAGCAAAATGTGTAAAAAAAAAATATAAAAAAAGTATTAAAAAAATAAAAAAAAATAAAAAAATAAAGTTTATTATTTTGAGCAAGTGCTAAAATTTCTCAAAAATCTCAAAGAGTTAAAATAAAAGCACTTCAAATACCCAAGGGGTGTCTAATATATAAAAAAAATGGCTGATGGGGTAAATTGGAGTGGCCTAGCTCACAGATAGGGCATAGGTACAGACTGACCAAAATGGAGAAAAAAAGCGCACTTCCCAAATGTGGCATTTTAAATCTGAAACAACCCGACAAACCCATGCATGTTGGGTATCACTGCACTCAGGAGATGTTCCTGAACACATATTGGGGGGTTGTTTGACAGTGACATATACCAGAACCTGTATATCTATAACTAAAGTACAATTTGTGTGAAAAAAATTACTATTACAAAGTTTGACAAAGTGTAGTTCTATAATTGGTGCATGGAAAGGGTTAAAATAACAGCATTCGGAATACCCTGGGGTGTCTAGTTTTCCATAATATATGGTTTGAATGGGTTAAATTTAGTTAACCGGCTTCAAAGATATTCCAAAGAGGAGATGGAGGCAGAATGACCAAATGACCACCTGAATTACGCATGCCCCAAAAGTAGCCTTTTACCAGCCAAACAATCTGACAAACCCATGCATGTGGGGTATCGCTGTACTCAGGAGATGTTCCTGAACACACATTGGGGTGTTGTTAGACAGTGGCATATACCAGAACCTGTATATCTATAACTAAAGTACAATTTGTGTGGAAAAAAAAATAAAAAAAATTACTATTACAAAGTTTGACAAAGTGTAGTTGTATAATTGGTGCATGGAAAGGGTTAAAATTACAGCATTTGGAATACCCTGGGGTGTCTAGTTTTCAAAAATATATGGTTTGAATGGGTTAAATTGAGTTAACCGGCTTCAAAGATGTTCCAAAGAGGAGATGGAGGCAGACTGACCAGATTTGTTAAAAAAGATTTGGAAATCATAAAACGCTGCTTGTACTTATTGCCCTATAACGTACAAAAAACAGCAAAAAAACATAAAAACATTGGGTATCTCTAAACTCAGGACAAGTAGTAGAATCTATTTAGCTAGTTTTTTTACTTGCTTTTTTAGGTGAGTAAAATATTTTTCAAATAAAAGTCATAAAATGTCTTTTTTTTTCAATTTTTCACCATGTTTTTTTTATTTTTTTTATAGTAAATAAGATGATACGATCAAAATAATGGTATCTGAAGAAACCCCATCTTGTCCTGAAAAAAACAATATATAACTTATGTGGGTACACTAAATGGGTGAGGAGAAAATTACACCTGAACACAACCACCACAAAAGTGTCAAAACAGCCTCGGTCCCACAGGGTAGAAAACGAAAAATGAGCCCGGTCCTTAAGGGGTTAATAAAAATATTATTATTATATATTACTAATACTAATAATAACATTCAGTTTATTATACTAAACTCTGGCCAAACCTGTACATTACCCTACTGATAGTACCTGCGCCATCTAGTGTCCTGGGAGTAAAATAGCATCTAAACCGGTCTCAATATCTATAGGTAGATAACACTAAACAAGATACTTCTCACAATGTACTGGCGAGTGTTTATCGCCAGTATATTTTTACATGCTTTCTATTTTACTAACATCCCTGTCCTCTACACTGGCCTGAATTTATTTTCAGGTTTTATTTGCTATTTCCCAAATAAACATGGGCTGTTTCCTAAACATATAACCAGTGTCTGTAATATGTTTGTATAATAGGCTATCTATAAAACATAACGTTATGTGTAGGGGCCAGTAGATCATTGTAGCAGGTAGCTGACAGCAGGACTGGGATTACTCCACGAGCCCCATTATCACTAAACACAGTTTTTGTTCTGTTCTTTTGGTGGTAGTGCTGATCTTGTTTTATTCAGCAACACTGGTTGCATGATTTAAAAAAGGAGGTAAGTTATGACACAGAAAAGCTTTTAACAGCTTTTTAAAAGCATTTATATCAGTAAGACTGAGTAAGCTTTTTCCCATACAAAACAGGTATGTCTGTAACATCACAGTACCACCTGTGCTGTTTCAAATTTTTTTTTTTTTAGCCAGCTTGGTGTGGGAACTTCCCACAGTCAGTATGAGCACAGAAGAGATGCTCAGTTTTAGACTGTTATAATAATAATACATTTAACCTTATGTTTATTTTTCATAAAAGACTTCTAAAGTATTTTAGTGCTATTTCGCTCCTGTGTTTGACCTGGTTTGATTCCAGTTACCCTGAATTCTGACTCCCTGACCTGAGCTTGTGACACAAACTATTCCGTACTCTGTCTCCCTGGTCTCAGCCTGTTATATGGCTTGCCTATTTACCACCTCCCAGTGCTACCTGTGTGCACCCCTGATGTTTGTCCACAGTCTGGGAGATCATCACAAAGTCCCACGGCTGCTCAAACACAAAAGGCTCAACCTAAGGGGAGCTGGTTGGAGGGCTGACGGGCTTCCTCCCGTGGGGAGATACTGTCCTACCCTGCACCAGTGTCTCCTCTACTATGCTGTACGTGACTCACTATACAAACATACAGCAGACCAAGAAAGAACTCATTTCTCGTGATGTAGTTTTCAGATCTATACCTTTTGCCTTTGAATGTCTTTCATTTGCTGTATGTCTGCATCTTCTCTTTCCTTTTCTTTCCTTTTGCGTTCTTCTCTCTGAAGCTATGAAACAAACAATATATTTTATTCAGCCCCAATGGAAACACTACTTACAAGGCGCAAGTTAAATTAGATGTTTTTTTGAACTGTACCAATTGTAGTTTTAAATGCATTCCAATATAGCAAATACTTGTATTCACGGTATAGGATGGGTTAACAGGGCTACTTGTATTAAATCGGTTTTCTTAGAGCAGATCCTTCCATACATGCTATCTATCAACCTGTTCAGACCCCATCATAAAGTCAGTGAAAAAACATCCAAGCAGGGTGTCTTCTTGTTGTCATTATAATTTGCATATAAACACTGTAACCATTTTAATCGGATTAAAATTACATTAAAATTAATTTTGAATCCATAGCTTTTGGTGATAGGTGGGGTTATCACATTATCATATTTTCTGACATTACACATTTTTAACTAAACTGGGTATCTCTATAAATTCGAGTAGCTCAATGAGTTACCAGAACCTTGTTAGGTATTTGGAAAATATTAAATAGAACTTGGCGGTGGAAGGAAATTAATCTTTGGGATGGTGGGGTGAACAAGTATGAGTTAAGCTAGTTTTACATTAACCCTTTCACACACACCCACATCACGGTAGAGCTGGCAGACGAGCATTGCTTCAGTGACAGGCCGTATAGTTGTTAAATAAAGTTTTACTTTTGGCAATCTCCAATTATTTGTTTTCTCTAAAACACATGGACTCTGGAAGCAGCAAAAGATAAAATAGGCATGTTCCACAACTTTTACTTGTGACCAAGCTTCTCTCAATGCATTAATGTTTAATATAACATCTGTCCAGATTGAGTTATTAAAACCAGGTGACTAGTATATACAACAAACTGCAGTGTAAAAACCAACTAATGGAAAACTAGCCCAAAAAAGATCTCTTTAAAAGGGGTGGTAATGTCTACATGATGTCATATCCCAGCACTCAGCAGCAAGCGCCAGTCAACAGCAACAGAGAACGCTCAAGCAGAGGTCTGCAGAAAAATCGAGACAGTTGGCAGGTATGCATTGTGCATGCACAAGCAATTGGAAAGTGTGTTCTTGCAAGGTTTTCTCCCTGCAACTATAGTTCCTACATTAAATGCCATCCAGCTGTATAAGAGATGTAAAAACCTATAGTATAACAGATTCAGTTATTTAACTAAACTATAGAAGGGGTCTCACACCAATGTGAATAAATGAGTACCATCAATGTTTTTGTATATACCACACACTCCATTGTAGCACCTAACTTGTGAAATCCACATGTGTTCTGGGGAAAAAATGGCCAATGTTGCAACCTTAGCTGCAGCTGCCCATTACAATTTGGCCGTGCGTAATATCTCACCGTTTTGTTTACTGGTAGCCATCAATAGGTCTCCTAATTCTTGTTTACCCCAAAATCTTCAGCTTAGCAACATAGACTCCCCACCCACGCAATATGAGGTACTGCAGAGACCTGTCAACCGTTAAAGCACAGACTATTGGAAAGTTTAAGTTACCCTACTAAGTGAGCCATAACTGGACCCAAGGAAAGCCTAATAAATCTTCAGATTGATAGTTCTTGGATATTCATCTATGAACTATTTATCTCATATGCTCTATGATACCTTTACTTCAGGTCTAGGACCTTCTGCTTGGTGGGGCAGGTAAAGCCAAGTGGGCCCGGTAAAGCCAAGTCCCAAGGGAGAAAACCTTGCAAGAACACATTTTCCAATTGCTTGTGCATGCACAATGCATACCTGCCAAGTGCCAACTCTGTACAAGCATCCTTGCTTTTACTGGGAGGGGCATTACATGAACCTGCTGTGTTCCAGTATCTGTGAGTTGCCTGCCTTGCGCTGCAATGGACCTTTGTGAACAATTCCGGACCCCCCCCCCTGCCCAGCCTCTGGGTACAATATATATTTAAGCTTGGTAGCCATGCCAGACACCAGGAAAGGGAATGTTACCATTTTTTGGTACTTGGATTGTGACTGCACCAACTGTTGCCTCTGCCTTGCTTCTGCTTCTGGTATATAACCCCCTATAAAAGAAAAAGAATACAAATTAGACCAACTCCTTTGATTTTTATATATATATATATTTAAACTAGTTTAACTAGTAAATAGGTTTACTCACCCACTTGCGATGGTATAAGGTTTATGGGGCCTAGTCTCTGAGCCTCCTTCCAGTTATCCCAGTTTTCAACTTCTTGCCTAGCCACTGGGATATAAGCAAAACTATTAACATTTAACTGCAGAAAGATAGGAAACAGTTAATGGCTTTTATCTGCCACCAAATTGTATATTTCAATAAATATTTCTAATCCTATAATTTCCAGATGTTTTTCCAGATTCCAAACATTGCCTATATGCTATTCATGAATCCAAAATTATTGTCAGTGATTACGCGAGTAGTGAGTATGCTTGCATTATAATATAGTGTCATAAGAACCATTTATTTTCTACTCTGCTGATAAGCAAAACAATTTGCATACTGCTTCTACAACATTGAACTGCAGTGATGCATCAGAGAAAGCTGTTTCCACACGGTTTCTCCAGGTGGTTTATCCTGGGAGATGGAAATATTTTCTAAACTGTTTTACTCTCATATTCCATTCTCATGAATAATCCTTAAAAGTACCCTATAGGGTGCCATTTAACGTCCTTTCAGATGACTTAATTATTAAAACTAATGTGTGAACATTAGACAATGAAAAATTATGGGGGGGGGGACAATCCTGTACTGCAAATGATATTTATGCAAAAAATATTACAGTTGAATAAGCTGTTCCCTAGTAGGTGAGTACCAACAATTAAAAATGATATATCATCTGATTATTTTTCTTTTAGTACATATGGCATTTGGGCATATATTTAGATACAATGAAGGTGTATGATAATAATGATCCCAGAGCACAAAAGATTTGGCTTTGTACCTATTTGTTTACGTACATGCTACTTTAAATGTTACAGTACGTTTTGCCACTTTTTACGCAAAATCAGACGTGTCCTCATACCTGGCAACTCTCAAGGTTTGACCTGGCCTCCAGGGCACTCACCTCTTGCTTTGGGGCAGGTGAGCAGTGTTTAGCCATGCCCAATCCCCACGGAACTTCCCTTCTACTCTCAGCCCATTTAACGCTATCTGGGGCTAGCCACACAGCTCCACAAAGCTACTCCCTCACAAGAGGGAGATCTCCGACTAGCGTACCCTGAAAAATTCACTGGTATGCCTGTCATATTCCAGGAAAATAGTGTCACCCTGGCCAAATCTCATTTTCAGGATATATGTATGTCACATTTATTATTGTCACCAATATTATATAGAATATAATAAATATAAATAAAGGATAAATTAGCATAAAAAAATTGACTTTTGGAAACTTATTGTTGCTCCTTGCTAATGACAGATGTCATGATAAGATTATCAGTGTCATTCACTTCACCTGTCAGTGGTCATAATGTTATGGCTGATCAGTGTATAAGTGGTGTGAGAGGGAGCGTGTGTGTTAGAGCGTATTTGTTAGAATGAGTGTGTTAGCATGTATACTAGCATGTGTATATTTGTGTAAGTGTGTTTTCGCCTGAGTGTATGTTGCAAGGGGCACATAGAAGCTGTTTGGGGGCAATGATAGCACAGAGAGATTGTTTGGGGGTTGTGATGACCCTGATAAGCTGCTTGGGGCAAACATAGCACTCATAAGCTATTTGAGGGCTAAGGTGGCATTGTGGGACATGTTGCTTGGTGAAGTTTGGGAGGGTTTCCTGTAGTTTCTAGTTCTAGTTATATACCCAAGGGTGCTTAGGGAGCTAAGCCTAAATCCTGCCAGACCGCCATTTTTTATTCTTTCAGTTCAGGTATAGTGCCAATAGACTTGCGTAAGGCAGATGTGGCACCCATATTAAATCAAAATCTCAGCTGATCAACTAAAGGCCAGAGAGCTTGACATCCATAGTAGGGAAAACATCTTGGTTCAGAAAATAATTAGTAGAAGTCAGCATGGTCTTGTCAAACTAACTTCATAGCATTCTATGAAGAAGTCCGTCACTCCCAGAGTCCCTTTGCCCCCTCCTTCATTGTGCAACACCTCTATTTTGCTCCCTCTTGTAGTTAGGATATAGATCAAATAAACAACAGATGGAAACACAGCCTTGCGGGTATAGATCAACTGAAAATCACAAGCGAATTCAGCATTAAAGCTATAGATCAAATAAACAATGCATGCAAACCCAAAATTGCAGACATAGATCACAGGTCACCCCAAAGGCCAGCACTGGCACACAGATTGCATCCCTGTGTCAACTATGCCCCACACAGCCTCCCTGTGCCATCTTTTCTCCAAACATCTATGTAATATGGATGCTTTATTATCATTTTCAATCTGGAATTCCTAGAAAATAACTTTCAAGGTAATTGATTCTGCAGGCAATAGCCCTTGTTGTAGACATGCTGCCGGACAGCAATGGGTCATGAGGACAGTGGGTATTATACGAATTTTAAGGCAACAGGAACACACTTTCATAATAATACCAGCCTTGGTATCATGCATACATTATATTTTCACATTCCTCGCCCTTCTAGTAGTGTTTGTTTTCATGTGCCATGGTCTGAAGTGACAATATGGTCTTGGAAGCTGTGTATGGCAAAACCCGCATTATTGATCAAAATCTACAGTTCTTAATAATCTTTGCCCCATTTACACATCCATACTATCACACACACTCATTCACTCACTCATAGATATTTATTAATTCACTAGTGCAAACAACCTAGAGATAAGCAGAGGGCCCCTGTAGAAGTGTGAGACCGCCACAGAGAATTCAGTTGAGGTAAAGGGGTGGGGGTATATGAACGAGTGTGTGTGAATGAATGTGTGTAAATGAGTACTTGTGAATGAATTAGCCAGCAGCTTACCTGTGCAAACAACTTCTCTTTTACTGCCCAAGGAAGCCAGGAACACAGCACAGTCACATGATGTACAAGAGCACAATGCAGAAGTAAGCTGCTGGCACATGTGGAATCGATCGCAGGGGTCGCGTAGGCCCCCTAGGGGTCGCATGACCGGTCACAGTTAAAACCCCTGCAATCGTGGTTGCTACTGGCTTAAGGGACAGCTGCTAGGCCCCCCCAGACCAGTAAGGAGAGGGATCAACAAGGCCTACAGCAAAAAGGATACTAACCCCACTGTGAAGTATGGAGGTGGCTCACTGATGTTTTAGGGTTGTGTGAGCTTTAAAGGTATGAAAGCTGCGCATGGGGCGCTCTTGGACAATGACCCTAAGCATAACACCAAGTTGACCCTCCAGTGGTTACAGCAGAAAAAGGTGAAGGCTCTCGAGTGGCCATCACAGTCTCCTGACCTCAATATCATCAAGCCACTCTGGGGAGATCTCACACGTGCGGTTCATGCAAGACAACCAAAGACTTTGCGTAACCTGGAGGCATTTTGCCAGCTACTCCACCTGCAAGAATTTGGGGCCTCATAGACAACTATTACAAAAGACTGCACACTTTCATTGATGCTAATGGGGGCAATACACAGTATGAAGGGGTCATTTCTGTTGCCATGTTTTGCTTTATGATTTTTATTCTGCTATAACCTACAGTTGAATATGAATCCCATAAGAAAGAAATGAAATGTGTTATGCTTGCTTACTCATGTTTTCTTGGTTCACATATTACCAATTATCTAAGGGTATGTAAACTTTGGATCACAACTGTACATAGCCAAATATATATATATATATATATATATATATATATATATATATATATATATATATATATACACACATATTTATAACCACAAACACGGAACGTTGCTGGTGAAACTATGGCAACCATACTCTATCACTGCAATGTAATTTATGTATTTGTAGAATTGTTTTTTTACCTCGTTGAAGTTCCTCTCTCCTTGATTCATTTGGTGGTATCAGTATGTAGGAACCCATGCTGGAAAAAAACAACCACTTATTAATAGTATTGGCATTTTTATACATAATATGCATACCTGGGCGCTCACCCGGCAATCTCCGGGTCAAGACCCGAATCCTCCAGGCCGCGGGAGCAAGGTCTTGACACGCCCTGCTCCCCGCCCATTTTTTTCTTTAAATGGGAGTGTTTCCCGCTGCCGTCAGCAGGACCGCCCACTGACGCCAGTGTGCAGTCCTGGCCGCGTCCCGCAAGGGAACGCTCCGGGTAGCCGGAGCCCAGAAGTTCCCAGGTATGATAATATGTATCTACTCAGTTGACATAATGGAAATTACAATAAATAATAAATAGCATGAAATAAATTGCAAATTGTACAATTCAAAAGATAAAAGTCTGTTTTTAAAAAAAATAGTGTTTTATAGTTTAATGAGTACAATTTTCTCTTTGTGTGGCACATTTGCTTGTAAGATGCTCAATAAACAGCATTAATATTATTTATTAATCTGCATAGCACCATCTTATTCCCTAGTGCTGTACAACAGTTAAACAGGACAAAAATAGTTAATTGCATAACAATTTGGAGACTATAATAGCAAAGATCTCCCAGTATGCACATAACATTACAAACTTATGTAATCTACAATATAAAGATGGCTGCTCTTAGCAGTATATAGTACAGAATTAAAACAAACACTGTTTACACAAAATGAACTATTTAAATAAAGTAACACTTCATTTTTGAAACCCCTTCCTCCTTGTTTGGTATGATTGATCTTCTTTTCAAATATTTATGTATTATACCTTCACATAAAGCGCCAAGTTGCCAACATATTATTCTCAATGAACACACTATACACAATGATTAATATAGGATTACTGTGTATAATTCTAAAATAAAAACACTTTAACCACAGCCTCTGTTCTCTGAACTACCTGTTCAGTTTACAGCAAATAAAGGTCATAGTGCTCCCTCCACCTTTAAGATTCTAACAAGTATAAAGTTGACAAATCTTGTGTAGACTTAGACATAAACATAATAGTAACCCAAACAGGGCAGGCCTTCCCACCATATAGTACCTCTGGCAAGAATCCATTTTTTTGTTCCTTCCCATGCCATGACTTTATATACATTTTGAATGCCAATGTAGGCATAGGTCTCTTGTGCATGTCCCCCATACATTGCCATGGCTTCCGTTTCGCCTTTGCCAGTTACTAGTCTGATTTCTACACAATGGGGCATTTTGTTTGGATGACTTTTGGCACCCGCCTGGTCCAGGCACCCCAGACAGCTGCCTGGCACTAAGCTTTAAATGCAAGACTTGCACAGCACACATAAGCCCCTGGCCTTTTAGACCTTTGTATGGATTTACTTTAATAATTACCGTTACTTTAAAATGCTCCAGGTATCTTCTGGCTAGTGTTTGTGGACTTTTTATAATTAAATGACCCTTTCACGGTATTTGCACATTTCTGAAAAATTGTAAAACCTAACACGTTTAGGTGTAGGAAATCTTTACCAAATGAAAAATCACTGTCAAGTTGCTCTAGAGGTGCACAATACCCTCTACACGGTGCCCAGATCCAGGGGGCGCAACAGGGCAATTGCATCCCTCCTAGGAAGACGGTGGTGTGTCTGAATCCCAGATATATCCCTTTATCTTTCTAGTTTCAAGGAAGAGGCCGGTTCAGCGGAGTTATGTAACAATGCTGTGGTAGCAGAAAGGCAGCTCACACGGAGTGCTATCTGATGAGGTATCATGCAGTGTAAGTGAAGCATAATGTGTGTGTGTGTATTTGTTAGTGTGTGTCTGTGTCAGGGTATGTTAGTGCGTGTGGTAGTGTCGGGTATGTGGTAGTGTGAGTGTCTAGTGTGCATATGTGGTAGTGTGAGTGTCTAGTGTGTGTGTGTGGGGGGATAATAGTGTGAGTGTCTGGTCTGTGTAGATGTGTCTGGTGTGAGTGGTAATGTGTCTAGTGTATGTGGTAGTGTGGGTGTCTAGTGTGAGTGCATTTGTGTCAGGTGTGTGTGGTAATGTGAGTGTGTTTGAGTCTGGTGTAAGTGTGTGTGGTAGTGTGAGTGAGTGTGTTTGAGTCTGGTGTGAGTGTGTGGTAGTGTGAGTGTGTTTGAGTCTGGTGTAAGTGTGTGTGGTAGTGTGAGTGAGTGTGTTTGAGTCTGGTGTGAGTGTGTGGTAGTGTGAGTGTCTGGTGCAAGTGGTTGTGTGAGTGTCTGATGTGTCTAATCTAATGTATGTGGTAGTGTGAGTAGTATTGTGAGTGTCTGGTGCGTTTGTGTGATTGTGGTAGTGCAAGTGTGGTAGTGTGAGTGTTCCTCCCAGGGTGAGGCTCAGGATTCCCCACCCCGAGTAAGTTCTGTCCAATATGGAAGTGCAATTGTTTTTAAACTAAATTAAAAAAATACATAACAAAAATCACAACATTGATCTTCCATTCGCTTATTGTTGGGTTTATGTAACTATAAGACATTGTAACCAATCACAGAATCCTCATCAAGTTACTGCAGCTGAGATAAGCTCTGTGTAAGAACAATCAGGAATCAGAGGAAACGAAAGTGAAAATAGTAAAGCCAGCAAAGGGGAATTCACTAAAGACTGCTGTGGAACATTTCACGCCAATGTGTTTAACTGTTTCACTACCACAGAGGGACCTGCTGACGCAAGGCATTCTAAATAACTAAACGCTACCCAAGCCTCATTCAGATACAGTAAGATATGCAGATATTACTTACTGTTGTGGCTCCCGGGAGGCCTGTGGGGAGGGCTGCTGGGGACTTGGATTCATTGCACCCTCAGTGTCTGAAAAGTTACTCTGCTGCCCCGTCACAATCTTCCTTCTATCTGAATAACTTTTACAGCCACTGCAGTATTTTCTAAACTGTTCCTAATAGTCCCCTCCAAGGTGTCTGCTCACAGGTATCACCCTCCTGCTGCGGTGACAGTGAAGAACTAAGCAAGGTTCAGGTTTGCCTCTGGTATGCGTTTTCCACCGCACCTTCCAGGGTGGATCCTGTGATGAAAAAAGTCACATGACAAAAAAGAAACTTTACAAGACCTCGGAAAAGGAAATAAATCAAATACACACACTTTATATTTACTTTACAAAAACAGTAGACTGCTTTGTTGCTGCTTAGGATGTAGCATACGAGCTCTGGTATATTATTGTATATATTATTGCTGAGGACATACCATATATTAGGACACTCCAAAATGAATATCATTACTTGCTTACATTTCACAAAGAATTAGTTCATCCATGTACCATCTACAATTCAGTTTCGGTATAATAGAAATTGGTGATGTTCAGAAAGCTTCGCCATTGATTACTCAGTCACAGAGCTATGTATAAGCCCCAGAGCTACAGATGTTCAGCGTCGGTATACCGTCAGCATTCAAAGGAAAATGACCTCCTCCTGCTTACTCAGCTGCTAATACATCCACCATCAAGGAGCATAAAGGAAGAAAGAATGCCCACAATAGTGAAAGATTGTAAAATCAGTTCCTTATTCTCATCAATAGCACAATACTCACATGTGGCGCTCTGTTTTGCAAATCACAGCAACAGATATGATTGTATTCTAAAGTGTTATAATGTTACCACCAGCCGTGCGGATAACTCTATATCTATATGCATACTGGGGAACGTCAGTATTCAAAGTAAGTGGCGGCTACCAGCAGCCCAAGTGACCAATCAGCTGCAATAATTCACTAGTGTCTCAACTAGATGCGCAAGTAAGCCAAATATATATATTTTTTATTATTTTTTTCATTTAACACAATGCAAAGTGAGTGAACATTAGAAAAATTTAAATCGAATCAATATTTGGTGTAATCAACCTTTGCCTTGAAAACAGCACCAATTCTTCCTGGTAGAGTTGCACACAGTTTTTGAAGGAACGCGACAGGTCGGTTGTTTCAAACATCTTGGCGAACTAACCACAGTTCTTCTGTGGATTTAGGCAGCCTCAGTTGCCTCTCTCTCTTCATGTAGTTTCAGACAGATTCAACAATGTTGATATCAGGGCTCTGTGAGGGTCATACAATCACTTTCAGGACTACTTTTTGTTCTTCACGCTGAAGATAGTTTTTGATGACTTTGGCTGTATGTTTAGGGTCATTGTCATGCCACAGAATACATTTAGGGCTAATCAATCTGGAGGTATTGTATGATGGATATGTATTTGCCTGTACTTCTCAGCATTGAGGAGACCTTCTTCTGACCAAATCCCCAACTCCATTTGCAGAAATGCAGCCCCAAACTGGCAAGGAACCTCCAATATGTTTTACTGTTGCATGGAAACATTAACCTTGTACCTCTTTCCTGAATTTTTAAAAAAATATTTTAATACATAATTATTACAACATGATCATATGAACATATTACACACATGTAGTATCTACGTGCTCAGGGGAAGTGGGAGATTACTTTTTGTGTTTTCTTTCATGTTCCAGGTATGACAGCTTGCAGCACCGATCCCAAAATGTGACTGAAAGGTGAAAAGGTAGAACAAAAACCTCAAACTCCTGTGTTAGTATGAAATATATATTTCTACGGTGTAGAAGTTGAAAAATGAGGAATTCTGCTATATTTCAAATGAGAGGGGTTTTACAGACTACCAATCAAGACTTTTTTTGTTCTTTCACATATCCACTCAGGAGAATAAGCATGGTGAAACTGCAAAGTGGATGTGAAAAATGCTTTCTTTCTTTTTTTCTTTGTAACACCAACTTTGAAAGGTGTTGGTGTGGAATCAGCTGTATGGGACAAAGTGATCTGTCACAATTCAAAGTTTAAAAACCAAAATGCCCTTGTTCCAGTTTTGAAAAAAGCAAAACCAAAGACCCAAAGGTGTACAGTGCCAGCTAACTGGTCGGGAAATCAGCTGGCTGACATACTGATAAAAAATAATGATTCCAACTGTCATGCAGAGATCAAGGGTTGTGAAGTCAGTCATCGTAGTGCTACAATTAAAAGCTGATGATGAGTGTTCTGGAGGAAAGAATATTCTGGTGTCTTGAGAATGGATTGCAGGGGAGAGACATGAAGCAGGAAGGCCAATAAACAAGGATTTGAGTTCAATGGTTGGAATTGAGGAGTATATGGACTAGGAATGAGTTTCCCATTAGGGTTTTTATATATGTGGTTATGGGTTGTTTGATTTATTTTTAGATGTGTTTGTAAACTGTGTTTGATACTGTTTAGAGGTATTTGTGAAAATCTACGGTCTAAGGATCAAAACCAAATTACATTGTGACATTTTCTTTGGTGTATTGTGACATTTTGCTGTATGTGTGATGTGCGAAGCCAGAGAATCCATGCTAAGGGGCTTGCGGTATCAAAATTCAGCCTGGTGTATTATCCTTCAAAGTTTAGTTGCCATTACCTAATACTTTATTTATACGTTTTCTTGTTGAAGCTCTCAGGAATACTGAACAAATTCAGATTTTCAAAGGGTCTGACATTAGCAATTAATCAGCTGTGAAGTACATGTTTATAAATTAGCTGTCTAAAGGACAGAAATTTCATCCCTGTACACCACTGTACTGTTTCCATGGCAACTCATATCTTGAAGAAATTAAGTAAAAACTAATGATAATGTGGGAGCCAGATGTATCTGCATTGACCTTGTCACAAATATGGTTGTACGTGTTAATATAAATCAGTAACATTATATGTTGTGGATGTGGTATAGACGTGCGCCAAGATGGAAAATAGAGACTGATAGAAAAAGGCAGAAAAAAGCAGCTATGATCACCAGAAAGTTATTCCCACTACTCTCAGGAGAAATACAGAAATGGAGTACTATTGGTGAAAGTGCTTAAAAGGAAAGGAAGGTGATACTGCTATACAGTACAATACAATACACAAGAGGCAGGTAGATGCAATAAAAGGGCAATTTAATACAATAATAAATATACAAGACCAAATGGGTGGAGCCCTAGTGCGACACAGGAGCCCTGACACATCAAACCATTTAAAAGTTTAAAAGTTAAACCCTTTTCCCATCATGATATTTAAATTATATAGCTTATCTATCTCAGCTAGTGAGTAATATTAAAATTAAAATATGAATACTTAAGATACAATGAGTTACATAAATTATTCCTAAAATAAATTAGCAGTATAAATATAAATACAAATACAAATAATACATTTGGAATATTAATAAATACATTTCAATCAATTTCAGGATGATTAAGTCACCTACTTCTAAAAACCATTGTTTCTCCTTTTCCTTCCAGTGATTTGATTTGCCATTTTACAACTCAAGCTCAAAGTAAGTATCCTTGTGAATTGGTCCTTGACTAACTCTCCTCTAAAGCTCACAAATAAGGCAAATATGTGAGAGCAAACATTAAGGAGCTCTTCCCAGTTGGGAAATAGAGCTAGTGACGCCTGATAAATAGGAGTCAAGTCAAACAGGGGCTACTTATAGAATTACACATTCATTAAATGTTTTAACTTGAAACAGTGTCCATAATTACGATAATAGATGTTCATTGTAAAACATTTTTGAAAGGTTTAGGATACTTTGGGAAATATATATATAGATATATATAGATATATATATATATATATAGATATATAGATATATATATAGATATATATATATCTATATATATCTATATATATATATATATATATCTATATATATATATATATATTGATTTTTTTTAATTTTTTTTGCATTCCTCGTGCATTAAAGTATACAACGTTGTTTACAGGGACTGTCCACAATTTCTAAAGCCACCTTGAGAGTGAAAATAAAGAAAAACTTGTGATGTCTTCTTGAATGCCAAGCACCATCTGCTTGTAAAGTAAAGTTGTTATTGCAATGATTGCAGAATACACCAAGTGATGGATGAGTCTACTGTGACTGCTATTACTGAATTCTGGATATATTTTCTATAATTCTTCTGTGACATATAGTGACCTTTAACCAAACTGAAAATTCATTCTCTCTTAGCTGCATTCCAAAATGGTTTCATTTCTCCTTACATTCATCAAATGATCACTGATGCTGCTATGGCTTCTTGTCTTTTCAGAAACAATATTGATTTTTTAAAACCACTAGTATCTTCTAGAAAATTGAAACTAAAATGATTTAAATACTGTATATTTTTTTATTAATTGCTGACATTTCATTTTACTTTTATATTTATCTTATATTGCCTTGTGATCACACGTCAATTAACTTGTTAGCGGTTAACTGTTTGAGTGCATGACGTGCTCTACACAGTTCTAAAAGTACTCAAATCTTCACATTTTATTAACCTTTATTTATTAAGCACTAATATTCCATAACACTGTGTTTTCACATCTATTGTTTCGCCTTGTCCTGTTTTGTTAGTGTTTGATTTTCAGACAATGTACTGTGTATGGTTTAACATGGTTCGTAGAATATATGTTGTTAATAGTGTGTGTTGATTTTTGGAGTTAGTATGCAAGTGTGTGTTGGTGTTCTTGAGTAAGTGTATGCTGTTAGCATGTGTGCATGTTATTTAAGCGTTTTCTCTCACAGCAATTACTGAATGTTGTCACCAGAGGAGAAAACCTGGGAACTTTTGGGCTCTGGCTACCAGGAGCCTACCCTTTGCAGGACTCGCCCAGGACTACCTGCCTTCGTCAGTGGGCATTCCCGCCGACACAATGGGCAGGGAGTGCGGCGTGCCAGGACCTCGCTCACACAACCCGGAGGATTTGGGTATCAACCAGAGAAGCAGGGAAACCCGCAGAGTTCCAAGGTATGCAAAGGAGGAGCCCCGCACCCCACTAAGGATGGCTACTTGCCAATCCCCAGCATTACAACCAGTGACTGATCAATAACTACAATAAAAATGATGTAACATACCTATTAATTGGTATATTAAAAAATGGATACTTATTTTTCTTGTGACGACAAGATGTAATATAGTCTTTCTATGCTTTAGTAGTTTTGGGTATCTATATCATATCTTATAATCGCTATAGACACAGAGATTCTTAAAAATATTGGATTAAATATAAAGTATGACAAAATAATCATTTGGGATAGCTATTGCATCAAAGGTATAGGTTTTCTAGATTTTTCTAAACTGCAACTCCCATAATGCATTTCAAGTAAACTGGTGCTACTACTTTAACACCAGACAAAAACATATTGTTTGGCTGTACCTGTTGTAAGTTTATCACTGATTTTCCCACTAATATGTAATGAAACCACAAGCATTGTGTGTCAAGAAGAAATGTGCTAATGATTAGTCTAAACCTTGGTGTGCATGCAGCCATTAGTGGCCCTTAAACTACAGGATGAACTGGTTTTGGAGTATAGAGTTTGAGGGAAACATGCTACCCACAGTGGCAATTCATTCATTAGGTCAAATTAAATTACAATGTCCTAGAGTATGTGAGACAAGACTACAAGCATGTTAACACTTACATGAAACAGAGGTTAATTGAAGTTGCGTACTCTGTCACTGATTTGTTCAAAGAATAATGATTCCAGTAGAGAAAGTGTACTTAGAGATAACAAAAGGTGAATAAAAAAAGTAGTAGCTTTGTAAAGCTAATTTAGTCCCCCATTATCATTTGTCCAAAGCAATCTAATGGGTTCTCTGTAGGTAGTAGGAATAACAGAAATGTATTTAAAAGGATTTCTGACAAATCACAACTCTTGTTGAACTACTCCAGTTTCTTTATCAAGATATCATCCAATAACTCATGGTAGAAACTATAAATTGGTTTACAATTCTGAAGTAGACCTCTTAGGACATGCACTAGTCTTGTCATATACAGTTGCAAGAAAAAGTAAATGAACTCTTTGGAATGATGTGTTTTTCTGCATTAATTATTCATAAAATGGTATCTGATCATCTCAGTCACATGTATTGACAAACACAATGTGCTTAAGCTCATAACACACAAACAATGATAATCTTTCATGTCTTTCTGTAAGGACTCAAATGGAGCCTCCTGTTAACTGTTCACTTTGTCGGTCCACTTTTCTTGTGACGGGGCAGTCTCTGGAGGGGATCCCTCACAGCTGCACCTCTGCAGGGTCTTCTGGGGTAGCAGACTCTCGCAACATACCTGCTACAAAGCATTACGCTTTGTTGAACACACCCATTAAAACAATCACACAGTGCTGGTGGAAAATGTAAGTTAGCCCTTGGATTTAATAACTAGCGGAACCTCCTTTGGAAGCAGTAACCTCAAACAAGTGCTACTTTGCGGATGTTCAAGAGGAACATTAGACCATTGTTCCTTCGCGAATTGCTTGAGCTCAGCCATATTCTTTGGCTCTTTCGAGGTAATTCCACACCATCTCAAATGTGTCTGCACTCTGACTGGGCCGCTCCAAAGGGCAGATTTTCTTTTTTTGAAACCATTCTGTAGTAGATTTACTTTGATGTTTAGGGTCCTTGTCCTGTTCATCACCTAACTTCTACTGAACTTCAGCCACCCTGACATTTTTCTGTATGATACCTTCATAGTTTCATCAGTCCATTCTTCTTTATAGAACTGCTTAAGCGCAGCCATATTCCTAGGAGAAATTCTGTAGATTTATTTTGATGTTTAGGGTCATTGTCCTGCTACATCACCCAGCTTCTACTGAGCTGCAGCTGGTGGACAACCATCCTGACATTATCCTGTATCATACCTTGATAAAATGCTGCTCCCTTCTCCATTGAGATTATGTCTTCATGTTGGTATGCGGTGCCCTTTTTACATCGTACGTAGTGCTGCATGTTCTTTCTAAACAATTCAACCTTAGTTTCATCAGTCCACAAAACATTCTCCGAAGGTGCTCCGTGGTGTGGACTGATGAATATGTAAACTCTTTGAGATTATTTTATAACGCTTTCCAGCTTTATGCAAATCAACAATTCTTGATTGTAGGTCTCGTGAGATTTATTTTTGTGAGACATGGTTCACATCAGCAGATCCTCCTGGAGGATAGCAAACTCGGAAAGTTAGAGGTCTCATTGACCAGACTCCAGGTTTGCCAACGCCTGACTATAATTAGCTTTTGTTGAAGTGCTTATTCTAGGGGTTCACATACTTTTTCCATCCAACAATGCACATTTTAAATAATGTTTACAATATGGACAAGAACAATACAATGATTTGTGTGTTATTTGATAAAAATGTGTTTTTCATATCATATTTTAAGACAAAGTCAGTCATTTGCAAGGGTTCACTTACTTTTTCTTGCCACTGTACAGGAGAGTGTTTCTACGGAGTGTTTTTGCCTGGGACATAAATATTGTAGAATTGTAATGCAGGAAAAATAGCCATGTGAGAAAAGGTGGACACTGAAGCAATTATCAAAATGCACGATATTGATGAATACTAAGAGACTGAACTCATTCAATAAACATTTTCATAAGATTTTGGCACAATAATTTCCTCAGTAGTATTTTTCCATACTTGTGTCGAAGATAAATGTGAGGTGTGCCGTTTAACTTTTCTTTAATAATAGGGCAGAGATGTGCTTCAGATGTTAGAGAGCAAAGCCTTCATATCAACAATATTTCTTTCCATTTCCGTAACGGTCTTAAGGGATATTTAAATGCGTGCAAAGCTTACTGTGTCTGACATTTAAAGTCTCTAGTGCATAAAACTAACTCTTGGTAACACAGCATGTGCCCAATTCTAGAGGAAATGTCAGAACAGGCTGTCTCATCCTCTTGTTATAAATGATATGGATGCCTCGTACCTGCAGGAATTAGGATAATGAACCAGAACGCTCACTGAACATATATTGTAGCTAAAATGTGCATCAGAAAGTTTTGCAAGAGAAGCTGCAACAGAGCTCTGTGAACCAAATAATTAAGAGATCCAGCGCTAATGAAATCCAAGCATTTAAATACAGTTCTAAAAGATGGCTTGTTTCTGCAGGGTATAGTCCTATGTTTACATGGAAATTCAATACAAAAAAATAGCAGGGTAGGTATTGTTTTACCCAGCAATATTAACCCTTTGTAGAATTGTATTTAGGAAAACAACCATGTAATTATTTGCCCTGTGATGCCTCAAAGGTAAAATAAATAAAATAATCACCAGAAATGACTCACTCTGAGTATACATTAAAATACAAATGTAGAGGTATGCTCTAGTTGTGAAGAACTGCATGTCATGGTTGAATATTCCACAAAACTAAAAGTCTCTTTCTGTTTTAAATGCCCATTATTATATTACATTTGTTTATAGAGCGCCAGCAGATTCTGTAGCTCTATTACATTAGTGGCGTGAAAATTAACAGTAAGATTAAATTTGACAAAATACAATGTGACAATAAGATTAACACACGTTAATATATACTGTCACAGAGTGAGAAGAGGGCCATCCTGATGAAAGTTTACAATCTATTAGATCGCTCAGCAATGCTTTACAGGCCACAGATCAATTAGTCTCCAGGTTTGTGAAGAAAATGCTGCCTCCTAGACGATTTACATAGTTACATAGGCTGAAAAAAAGACATGCGTCCATCAAGTTCAGCCTTTCCTATATCTGTTAATTTGTTGCTGTTGATCCAAAAGAAGGCATGTAACTATGTAACTATGTACAACCACATTCAACTGCAGGTACCCAACTTGTGGCCACACAAGTTGCCAAATCAACCGTGTGAGAGACAGTACAAGTAAGCAGCCTGGAACCAGCTCACAGGCCACCTGCCCAGTTTGCCAGTGTCATGGGAACAGGGGTCTTTAGCCAGGATCCCTGGTCACCGTGGTGTGTCCTTCTGTGGTGGGCCCTACAAAGCTCCCAGTCAACAGTACTCAATCTTCAGGAGTAGACTTGTTCTCAGCTTTTCCCACCCAAATAAAGCAGACAGACAACGACTAGTAAGGAGTGTAGCTAAACAAACACCAAGGGATATGCAATAGACAAACAGAAAGATGATTAAACAATGAGGGGAGGACAACCAATTAAATAAGTGCCTACCATCTCTGTGTTATTCAATGGCTATTGGCACCCTGGATGCTCATAAACTGTACAGACTGCACTTTATTCTAGACGACCATTCCTGTTCTATATTGAGGATTACAACCATCAGGAGCACCCACACCATGACATCTTTCATAAATTACTTTTTCTGTTTACAAAGCCAATACACCTTCTTGCTACAAGAAGCATTGTAAACCGTTCCATGATTCTTAATGAGCCAATATAGTCTATCACAAAAATATAGCGGTTTACATGTGATATTGCTCGGAACCTTGCATGACAGAGGTGAATGCTTCATAAGCTTGACGGCTAATTGATTTACCTATGTTTAAGTTCAAATCCTGTGTGAAAATCAGCACTGTGTATATGCTTTGGTTAAAAATGCCTATCCCCTATCTATTATCTATTATTTGTGTAAGGGTGTATAGTCAAACCCTTACATTTCATTAGTAATTACAATGCTGTGGAAAGACTGAAATTATCTATTGATTAAAAGCTGTTCTTTTGGAAACCCCTGGTAGCTGATAAAATCTGTTAAATTTATTTTCAAATGTCTGTATAATAAGTATTTAATCAGCCTATGAATAAGAAATTACAAGATAATTACTTGTTTGCACATCTACAGAGGAGGTCTGCATAGAACTGGAATGCAAACTACACTGTAAAAATATATAATTTGGAGCTTTATATATGTCAGCAACTTCAGAAAACAACTATTATTTAATTACACAATTTCAGTACACCACTTCATCCATATACATTTTGATCTTAAGTAAAAAAGTGTGTTTCTAAATGTTAATATCCATATGATCCAAATTAGGTGAAACAAATTGTACAATAAAATGCAAGGAAAGAGATATTATAGATTCTTGTATATATGTAGGGGATTTTAGTTGAGACGGTGACTTTATGCCTGCATGAATAAATAGTTCTAGAGCAAAGTTTATTTTTCTCCCAATGACATGCTTTAGTGGGAACCATACATGTTCAATGTAAGAAAACCAAGAAAAATTATGGTAGGTCACATTAATATTAGTGTAATTGTTGAAAAGCTTGATATAATGAGAAGGACAAAGCATAAAATAAACATGCCAACAAGTTAAAGATCTGAAAGTGGAAGGTTGGTATATTAAAAACTAGAATTTGAAAAATATATGAAGTTTAATCAATTTAATACATATGCTGCCTGATAATAACGCTACCAACGTTTTTTACAATAAACTGACAGAATTGAAAAAAGCCATATTCAAACTTATTGCAGATCACAATTCTTTTAAAACCTCTTAATGGTTTTTTTGAGTTAAGCTTAGAAATTAAAATCAACTATTTTTGTTCTGCTATATATGTAATAGCTTCACTGAAGACCTGCACAGAAGTCCACACCTAAAGGTGCTTGTGCAGGTTGAGACCAAGAAATGTCTTTGTCAAAGTCTTCCTGGGATGACAGTAGGATTCCAATCAAGGCCAGACTGAGGAAAACTAGGTTTCAGGCCATCTGCTAACATATGTGTACACGTACCTGCACATTCAATTTGTATACTCACAAAGTGTACACAGGGCAAGACCCAATCTTGGTGCAACAGGTGGATGAACATTTGAAAGCGTATTCCATAAATGCATTCAAAATAGAATATGAAAAAGTCATATATTCCCATCAAAGGTTTTACACATTTCCCAGATACTCTAAGAGGACTGTAGTTGCCCCAAGAAGCAGAGTTCTATAGGTTTTTCTATAGATGCTTTCCATTTAATAAGACCATACTTGCATTCTATAGAATGTGGCCACTAATTACTTTATGAGTATTCTACAAAAATCAAGAATATGGACTAAAGAACAGAGGAAAGCTCATTTTACAATCTTATGTGTGGGATGCATCATCTGTGTGCGGGGGATGTGGGTTATGCACATGAGCTTGGCATATGTGTGTGGGGAGTATGAAATCAGTAGAGGTGGGTGAAACGTTTTAAATGGTGAAAATGCTACTTTCTGCTACCAGATACTTCCTCAGATGGCAAAATTTATTTTCCCACAATGGTTTCCACATCTTCTTTCCTCATGTGTGTCATGACTTTTACACCACAATGCATGCAATGTTTTAGGTAGACAGTTATCACATGCCTTAGGACATCAGTGAACATCGTCAATGTATTTGTATTATGTATTAGTATCGCCTCCAAGTTAGAATGCCCAGCATTTCATAGATTAACTGCTTTTGCATGTTTTTTTCTTTAATATACATTATGTTACGTATAAAAAAAGTTTTTCTGTAACAATTCATATTTTAGTGTTGTCTGTAGTAGGAGTCTGAGACAAAACACCATTAAAACAGACCTCCGCTGTATGTACAAAACAAGCAGATACTGTGACAATTGTAAAAACAGAATCTGGCAAGCAATGACTTGTCAAACAACTTGTAACCGTGAGGCAGGCAGTGTGCAGGAAATAAGTAGCTACTTGTTAATGAATTTGAGGAGCATGGTTTTCTTCCCTTGAATTGAAGACTATCATTTTTGACACAGGTAATGAGTTGTATCAAATTAGCAGTAAACAGAAGGCTTTTTTTTCCCTATAACATAATTAAAGTTTTTTTCTATATATAAATGAGAACATTGAAAGTGCATACTGCTTCCGAAGTACTAATCTATTTTAGTTCATTTGAAAAAATAGCCCATCACAGAAATTAAAGACAGTAATGCTAGCAGGTGCTTCCTATCTGTTTACATGCTCTCATTACACCTTTCGGCAATAAAGCCTTAATGTATGAGCCTCGATCCCACATCGTTAAGCACTTGATCTTTACTTACATTCACAGTATGGCCTCCTGATACAAAAGATTATAACAGTCATCTTGTTAGAATCACTATATGTCAAGGCAGACTAATGAAGCTGAGCAAAATGCAAACGAAAACTGCAAACATGTGACTATCTCATTTAGTATGTTAATTGTACAGTTATAGGGAAGAAAATTACACTGAGCGTTGCTGTTCCCGTAGTGACCATCAGAACAACGGCCGATCTCTTGCAAAAGTGGCTGCCTGAGCATTATGAGTCTCATAGTTCACATTTACTGATCTGAGGCCATCTACCTCTGTATCAGAAGGTCAATAACGTTCCCACTAACCTTGTCCTTTTGGTTAGGTAATAATCAAATCTTGATTAATATGTAATCTGCAAAGTCTCCCTATTTAACAGGAACTGTCCCACTTTAGGCCCGAAATATACCTATCTTTCTTTCCTTCCCTGATGTCCTTTTTATTCAAAATGTTTGGGGGTAAAACACATAACAATGTCCTACAACCTGAAAAGCCACAGTGTATATACACAGGAGAAAATTATTTTCTCTATAATATTGTCTGTGCTCTTTCTCTAGTCTGAGGTAAAGTATCCTAGTTTGACGAGCCCTATCTAATTTTTATGGCCCTATTGCTCACCAAGGTGAATCCGTTAGACTGCTTTGCATTTTAACTCAATGAGATTCTCAAGCAATTGAAAGCCTTCTCTTGACACCATTAATGAGCCGTCTGTGTGGCAGGAGGGGCTGCCCTTATGTTTGGTCAAAAGCTACAAATATTCACAGCACATAAAATATACAAAATAGGGGAGCCCCTCAACCTAAAAAACATACACATTCAGATTCCCGGGCTGCTGCTGAAAATATTGCCCACACAAGTCAAGTGCCTATCTGCCATTTGGGATCTGAAGTATGTATCCGTTGCCTTGGATTTAAGTTGCTCTGTATTCTCTCCTTTCATCCTTGTCCGTTTGATATGTAACCTGTAACCAGCTTTATGGCTGTGTTAATTCAGTTCATGGCAGCAGGTAGGTTCCATGCTTTATGTTCTCTGCGTTGGCGCTTGTTCTTGCATTTATGTGTTATCAGTCGAGGTCAAGATTAATGCTTAGACTTGTCAGTATAAGTAAAAACCTTGATGAGCTGACAAGCTTAATATATTAGGCCATTAGCTGGAACTAAGCTTCTACTGGTTTATCATCAGTGCTACATCCTTGTGCTAGCCCTGATTATTAGGTTCATGGACAGATTATTGTAGCATGTCTTTCCCATACCTGCATCCAGCATACATACATTGCATCACCCTAACATTTGCTACTGTCACAGGTACCTGACATGTAGCCACAAAACCTGAGTAGCCTACCCATGGCCATGTACCCAAGTGCATTCGTCTTCGGGCGAACATGAAAACGAACACAAACAGTGCGTTTTTATGTTGGTCCCGAAGAAACGAAGATAACGGTGGTAAAACTTACAGGAAGACGAAGACACACAACAGGAAGAATCTTTGTGTCCGTCTACTAATCTCAATTGGTTGATGCCAGAGAAGGACCCTGCAGGCGACCAATAGGCTCAATCGCACTGCCTTTTTAACTCCTGACGGCGAACCTACGGATTTCTGCTCCAGTTAACCCCTGCGATGCTGCGGACACCACTGGTCTCCCTGCTATAACAGTTAAAGGTCTGTACAAGCGACTTTATTGGCCAAGATTGGTTGGTGGCTCATCCAATGTACTTCATTGGTTGATGACAGAGGAGGCCCCTGCAGGCGACCAATAGAGCTGCTGTGTAGTCCATACCGCACTAACCCCTTCTAAAAAAAAAAAAAAACAAAAAAAAAAACAGAAAAAAATAGGGAAAAAAACTAACAGGAAGAATGCACACAAATATTCGCCCGAACCGAAGACAGGAACGGGTGAATATTCATGGAATACGAAGTTTTCCAACCAGGAAGACGAACACGAAGAGTTGGCCAGCGCCCAAGTCTAATATTAATTTACAACCTCCTATGGTCCTCGTACCTTCATTGTTTTCTAATGAACCGTCTTATATACATAATGCAATAAGGTATGTATGTAAAAGATCCATATTTTTATATACAGATCTCCACTATTGCTAAAAAAATCTTTGTAGTTTTAGGAGACACTAAGAGCAAAAGCTATGTATCTTCTAGTTTAATATTCTGTGAGTTTTTGAAGGGAAAACATGGGGAACCAGAAACTGTAAACAAATAATCCAGGTTCATGGCTATTTATTGTTTTATGAACTGCTACACAACATAAATCAAACATGCTTATGTAGACATCACATGTGGTGTGGTAACTTAAACCAGGTAAATTACCAAGTGAGATTTGACTCACACCTGTCATTATTTCCAGTATTTTAGTGATTGTAGTGAACATATACTAAAACATTCTCATAGGAGAGCTTCATGATGTATGTTTCTGACACAGATTTATACAGTCTGTTATATAGATATATTGTTTATTTCGTATCAGGCTCATGATGGTGGCCCCCTAGTTTTTTGTCTGCTTTATAATATGTTCATTTTTTCACCATGTAACATCCCGCTGAAAGTGTTGGCACATTATAAGTTAAAGTTAATAATAGTATTAGCAATCTGCTGCTACCTTGAAGAATTGATGTCTCTCAATAGGGTAGTTGCAGCTTTTTGAATCGCTATTCACTATGGGAAAATTTCCATCTAGTTATCATTTGTGATAGTCACTGCAATAAGGTTTTCCCAGGTTGGTAGTTTTTTCTATAAGGTGATTACTTCTTTAAGGCATAAAACTTAGCGAAAGACTCTCTAGCATGCAATAAGTCTATTTCGGCGCTCAAAGACGGACGAATAAAATGTTTTACTGTATTTACACAGCAGAAAGTTATAAAAGGACATATGGATTATAATCTCTATACAGCTAAATAAAAAAAATGTTTATCATTTACACAAAACCCAGTAAGTTAGTTCTGCACAGAAAAGGTGTCCTTCTAATGAGCCTTAATTTTAAGCCAATGACTAGATTGAAAAAGAAAAGAGAAAAACGGACACAAATTTCTCCACTTTGGAACAAAAGTAGAAATGAATTACTATGTGCCAGGCATTAAACAGGGTATGTTAAGTTTACTTCTTACCCTGTTAGTGCCAAGATCGGGAGTGTTCAAGTAATTCACACTATGCCAAATTACTCCGGGGACCTAGTAGACTTGCGGATTCCGATTCATACGAATTGCAAATGTATCGAATGTTGGTAAATTCAGCAATTCCTAAAAAGTCATGAAATTAGGCCAGACCCCCCCCATTGCACAAAAATGAAGCAAAAAGCTCTAAATTTTTGCTTCAAATACGTGGGCTCACATTCACTCTCGTTCACTCTCTCACGCTCTCTAAATGCTTCCCTACCATCTCTGTCAACCACTTCCCCATCATCTATCTTTCATCTTCTATCTTCAACCACATATCCTCGGCCAGGAACTTTCCCCAAAATGGGACTTTTGGCAACGTCCTCTCCCCGATCCTCCAATATAAACAGTAGAAAATTATTTTCTCTATAATATTGTCTTTGATCTTGTTCTAAATGCCTAATCACAGAGGCAAAGTACTTTGTTTGGCGAGCCCCATCTAATTTTTCATAGCTATATTGCATACCAAGGAGCTGAATTAGTTAGACTGCACTACATTTTAACCCACTGAGATTCTCTAACAATGTAATGCCTTCTCTGAACACCATTAATATGGCATCCGTGTTGCAGGAGGGGCTGCCTTAAAGTTTGGTCAGAAACCTGCAAGTATTCACAGCACATAAGATACACAAAATACGGCAGCTTCCAACCTAAAAAGCATAAAAGACCTAAACATTCAGATTCCTGGGTTGTTACTGAGAATCAGCGGAGAGGACGTCACCGAATGCACCATTGTTTTGCCCCAACTTGAACTCAGGAGCAATAGGGTGACAGTATCGGTGACAATATTTCCCCTGATTGAAGGATCGGCTTGCGGAAGTGGTCGGCAGAGAAGAGAAACATTTAGAGAGTGCAAGAGAGGGAGTGAACGAGAATGAGAGTGGAAGAGAGTGAATGTGGGCACCGGGCAACACAATTCACTCCTGAATTAAAAATGCCTCTGAATTTCCAGCAGAACCCAATTGGTAAAAAAAAAAATTGTTGCCCTAAAACAAATGGGCCAAAAACAAACCAAAACATGTGAATAGTTGTTGCCACATTTGCACATGTATAGTACTTAGGAATGACTACAGGGGCACAACTCACAGAAACAACCAATTCATTTATATAGAATTGGCCAAGAAGATTAGTTTTGGCCCCTAGAGAATGGACCTTAATATGTAACATTTGAAGATGTAACTGTAACACAGTTTTATGTACACACAGTCAACGGCTTTTTAAGTTAGGTGCACACATTGATACACAGCCATCCGAGCCAAACTCAAAAGTACACATATGTAACATATTTCTTCATGCATTGCTTGTGAGCTTGGTACATCGGACCAAAATATCCTATATGAAGCCGGGCATATACGGTATTTGCATAGATAGTAGATAGACAATCCCCTGTGTAGAGAAAGCAGAATAATTAGTTCGTTTTGGGTGGATTTTGTATATTATACCCGAAAATGCAATTTACCTGCCAACACAGAGATGTGTTCAATGTCACTAAAAGGCTTTGAGGTTTTTGTTGATTTAAATGTTGCTCAAAGTGACTTGGGTGGCTGGCCATTTCTCATCTGTCACCTGAGAGTACTGGCATTTCATGTTATTAGCAAGTTGTCTGTTAAAATGTACTAGTTGGAACTTCAAAGTTTTCAAGAATTAAAAAGGCATACAAAACCCTCCATTATTTTACTTAAAATCTGAGCTAATAGCTGCTGGTCAGTGTTTAAAAAAAAATATTATTATTATTAATAATAATAATGCAACTGCTTGTGAATGTAAAATTCACAAATCCGCCATATAAATTATCAAGTTCATACTAAGCAGGCTGAGGCTAAGTTGCCTGCCCCCTTTCTTTTCCTTCCCAATCCGTTTAGGGTTGAAGCTTGATAAATTTCCTATGGGGGCATGGTGATGAAATATGTACGGGCTCACAAGGCATTGTTTTAATGGGTTTAAGGACAACCCATTGTCCTTAAGGGGTTAAAGAAAACGTCTAAATTAAAAATAAACCTCACAAAACCCACTACCTCCAAATAACAGAAATGGGATGGGAGGTTAAGACAAGGCCCATCGAAAGAACCCGTCGCATCCCAGGATACCTAGGATAAGATTTTTACCAATTAACTTCCAATGCCATCAACCATTTAACTCATCTTACAGGGTGTGAAATGGTTAATAGGTTAGTTTGTCAGCTGGCTTTCAGTGTGGTTGGCTGGCAGTACATTTCAGAAGTTGTTGAATTCTGGGTATGGGCCTAGAGCTGCGTATGTATGTGTGTATATATTTTTTTCCACATACATGGTTGTTTGATGTTCTTTTGTTAGAAAACGCAAGTTCTATCTTATTTGGCTCCTCACTCGATGAATACAGGGACCGTATCACAATATGTTTCTTGCACATGCTATGTAGAACTCTCATTCTAGTCAATAGAATCTGAGTTTCCTTTGAAATCAGTAGGAGTCACATCTATGCTACCTAAACAGTGATACTTTGCTGGCATGCATGCGATTGGTTCTCTTAACTTCAATGTGAGTGCTAATGAGCACGTGCAACAACCTTACTACCAATTTTCCTGATTTAAGTAGATTTTGTAAGTCGACCACGGAATTTGCATGCAGTAAAATGCACTGAAGCCCATGCAAAATGCACACTCCGAGAAGCATTAAAAATATGATGCCGGTGGGCGGTCCCACTGATGTCAGTAGGGAAATGCACCTTTTAAAAAGGGAAATGGGCAGGGAGTGGGGCGTGTCAGGACCCCACTACCTCTACCTAGAGGATTCGGGTTTCAACCCTGAGTATCGGGGCTTCTCACGGAGTCTCCGGGCAAAACCAAGAGAGTCTCCAGGTATGACTTGTAGACAGTTAATAATAAAGACCCCCTTTCAGGCATTCTATAAATATCTAGTTGAGAACAGAAGTTCCATTGGGTTTCAGGGAAAACAAATTAGGTTGGGAGATTGAAGATGTTAAAGGCACAGCATTACGTTACATGCATACCCACCAACTAAGAGTACCCACCAACTAAATACAGCTATAAATACTCTGCAGTCCAAGATTCACACCACTTTCTGCTGCTTGTAGCAGGAAATCCAACATAACAAAGATTTAAATCCGGAATTAGGAAAGGGTATCCAATCTTCTACAGATTTGTTGTACCAAGAAGAAAGTGCTGCGAGCAGCTGTTCGTTTCCTAACACTGAGTAAAGTTATGAAACCCATTATGTAAACACCAAATACCAGTCACGCGTTCAGTACGACGTAGAAGCAGTTTGTCCTAAGCGGCCACCGTTCTCAGTCACTGTCATGGCGACCTCCAACAGCGGCGTGAGTTCTGACTCCCTGCGTTATTCCGAGTATATGCCCGGTACCAGGTCACCTCCCGTCGGTGACGTTGATCGGGGACTGGTGAGTTGTGCATTATCGCTTCGGTTTAACAGATTTGTCGATGAAGCGTATTCTGGACCTTGTTTGATTCGATCACCTAGTGTACCGTATAAGCGAGAGTTATGTGAATATAAACGAGCCTGCCTTTTGCTTGCCGTCAGGTGTATTGATTAACCTGCTAGGCGATTTTTACCGGAAATATGCGTTACAGCCTGACACTAGTAGAGACACGTTACCGGTGCGGGTGTAACTACGGTATTTGTTATCGTATCATTCTGCTAGCTTTGTGTAACGTTATAAACCGGAATAACCATAATCCAGGGTGCCAGAATACTTCTAAAGTAGGTCTGCATTGTGACAGTTTAGAGGTAGCTTTTATTATCTTTAGATTTTGTCAATAAAGCATACATTCAGTCATTTTACATAATAGAGAAAAGATCAAGGTCCTTACATGAAGGACGATGGAAGATTACAACACTATTGCGTAAGAGCCCACCTCTCTGTACGCAAAGCTGGAGTGTTTTCCTAATGGTTTCTTTTGTGTTCACTCGATAGGCTTTGCAGTCTGTTTGTGTTTATATCTTTTTTTTTTTTTTAAAAATGTGTATATATGTGTTTGTTAGTTTTAACCCCCTTTTTATTTATTTTTATTTTTTACTAATGATATATTGTGACCTACCTTTTTTTTATTACGGTATATTGTGCAACCATAATTCCCCTTTTTGATTTTAGCTTACCTCCTAGATTATACATAGTGCTATAAATAACATATTGTTTCCCCCATATAAGTAACATTTTTATTAAAAGCCCTGGCCCAGTCTTAGTAAATACCGTATTGGCTCGAATATAGGCCGCACTTTTTCCCCCCACTTTAAGTCTTTAAAGTGGGGGTGCGGCCTATATTCGGGGTCTAGCGCCCGACGCCTGGGACATGCAGTGCTGGGCAGGCAACGGGGTTAGGATACAGATCCCCCGCAGCAGTGCAGGGGACCTGTATCCTACTCTCGGATGTGCTCAGACAGCCTCCCCTGCCAGCACTTCCCACGGAGGGAGTGCCGGCACGGGAGATTGTCTAAGCGCATTGCGTAGATGTTCACCGGCAGCGGCGATGCGCATAAACAGCCCCCACTGCCGGCACATCTGCACGATGTGCTTTAACAATCTCCCTTGCCGGGAATTCCCACGGGGGGAGTCCCGGCAAGGGAGATTGTTAAAGCACATCGTGCAGACGTGCTGGCAGCGGAGGTTGTTAACGCTTGTACTCTAACAATCTTCCTTGCCGGCACTTCCCACGGCGGAAGTGCCAGCACCGGAAGTTGAGTACGCGTACTGCGTAGCTGCCCCCCGCCAGCCCTGCAAGACCCCGGGGAGTCTGCACCGGTAAGTCTATGGGGGGGGGACCTCTTGGGGGCAGAGTGGCAGCATATCTCAGGGGGTTAGAGTGGCAGCATATCTCGGGGGGGGGCACATCTCGGGGGCAGAGTGCATATCTCAGGGGGGGATAGAGTGGCAACATATCTCGGGGGGGCAGAGTGCATATCTCAGGGGGGGATAGAGTGGCAACATATCTCGGGGGGGCAGAGTGGCAGCATATCTGGGGAGGGCAGAGTGGCAGCATGTCTGGGAAGCGCAGAGTAGCAGCATATCTCGCGGGGGCAGAGTGGCAGCATATGTAAGTGTTTTTTTGTTTTGTTTTTTTTTTACTACGATTTTTTTTCTTTAACCCCTTAATGACAAAGCCCGTACATGTACGGGCTCAAAATGCATTGTTTTCAATGGGTTTAGGAAAGCACCTAACTTTTAGGGTGCGACCTATATTCGGGTGCGGCCTATATCCGAGCCAATACGGTATATCACATAAGCAGTTGTAGAATGTAGAATTGGATAGGCAAACGTAAGATGGGGTTAAATGTAGGGCTGCAACTAACGATTATTTTCATAATCGAGTAGTTGGACAATTATTTTTTCGATCAATAAAATACATTTACATTTTTCATTTATTTAAAATAATTTAATAAACAAACAGCAGAATTTAAAACTTTGAGAAAAATGCATTTCTTGTTTTTATTTCCCAACCTGCCCCCCAGTTATGCACATTTGAGCCCAGCCTTGCCACACTGCCCCCCCCCCGATATGCCACATACCCCCCTCGATATGCCACAAAACCCCCTCGATATGCCACATACCCCCCCGATATGCCACATACCCCCCCCGATATGCCACATACCCCCCCCCCCGATATGCCACATACCCCCCCCGATATGCCACATACCCCCCCCGATATGCCACATACCCCCCCCGATATGCCACATACCCCCCCCCCGATATGCCACATACCCCCCCCGATATGCCACATACCCCCCCGATATGCCACATACCCCCCCCGATATGCCACATACCCCCCCGATATGCCACATACCCCCCGATATGCCACATACCCCCCCGATATGCCACATACCCCCCCGATATGCCACATACCCCCCCCGATATGCCACATACCCCCCCCGATATGCCACATACCCCCCCCGATATGCCACATACCCCCCCCGATATGCCACATACCCCCCCCGATATGCCACATACCCCCCCCGATATGCCACATACCCCCCCCGATATGCCACATACCCCCGATATGCCACATACCCCCGATATGCCACATACCCCCGATATGCCACACCCCCCCCAGATATGCCACACCCCCCCAGATATGCCACACCCCCCCAGATATGCCACACCCCCCCAGATATGCCACACCCCCCCCAGATATGCCACACACACCCCAGATATGCCACTCTGCCCTCCCCCATATGCCTTATATACCCTACAGGCCTTATACCCCCTGATATGCCACATACCCCAGTATGCCACTCCGTCCCCCCCCAGATATGCCACATTCCCCCCAGATATGCCATAGTGCCCTCATAGATTTGCAGACTTATTTGCAGACTCGTTCACAGCACACTGCCACAATACTTTTAGAAATAAATACAGGGTTAATCTTCACTGCCCCCAGGATTTAGATTCCCCTTAGTTTGGCCCCTTTACCTGTAACTGGACTTTAAGTTAACTTTATTAAATTAACTCTCAGTCCTCGGCATTAAATTAACCCTAAAGACCCCATTAACCCTAACTGCCCCTAAATTAACCCTAAAGACTCCATTAACCATAACTGCCCCTAAATTAACCCTAAAGACCCCATCAACCATAACTGCCCCTAAATTAACCCTTTAATGACCCCATTAACCATAACTGCCCTTAAATTAGCCCTAAACACCCCATTAACCATAACTGCCCCTAAATTAACCCTCACCTTGCCTAACTTTCAGCAGCCCAAATATTAATTTTATACTTACTGTTAGATGAGTTGCTGGGCAGTGTGGATGCTATAAGGAAAGGGGCGGGGCCAATCGTCAGAGTGACTGCAGGGAGGGACTGGGAAGTAGCGACTGCTTTGAGAGACATTGAATGAACCGAAGAATCGGATTCGAACTTCACCGCACAGACACCCCCCCACAGGCTGTTAGAGAGGAGGATCTGGGTCATCTGCAGCGCTGCAGGGGATCTGGATCTTAGTGTTATTATCCGACCTCTATTTGAGGTCAGATTATAAAGCGAGGGGTGTTTTTCAGAGCATTTGCTCTGAAAAAGCCGCCATCTTATAATCGATTAAAATCGATGTAACTAATCGATAATGAAATTTGTTGCTAACGATTTTCATTATCAATTAGGAAACTAATCTATAGAGGAAATACAAATTTCCACAATGGCGTCATACTTTTTCACTACAGTTGCTGAGGGTGATAACCCAGAAATGCTTATTTACCTATTTTCTTATTTGCAAAAACTAAATATATTTGTATAAATTGCTGCGTGTTGTTTATTGCTACTTTTGTAATAATCAGACTAGGGCTGCAACTAACGATTATTTTAATAATCGATTAGATGGCAGATTATTTTTTCGATTAATCGGATACAAAAACGCAGATTTTTCTTTTATTTAAAATAATGTAATGAAAAAAAAAAAACTTTTTTACACTTTCATCTCTTTATCACAATGGCATTTCTCTATTCACCTTCTTATTTTACTGACATAATAATAAAAGCTACAAGAACCCAAACCCAGTGTTTCTCAAACTAGGTAATTAGTAAATATTAATTCATGTGTTAACAATTTTTTCATATTTAATAAAAACTATGAGAAAAAAGCCTTATTTATATTTTCTTTTATTTGCCAAACTGCCCCCAGTTATGCACATCTGACCCCCAGCTTGCCACTCTGTCCCCAGATATGCCTTATACCTCCTATATGCCAGAGATTCCACTATGCCCCCTGATATGCCTTATACTCCTTATATGCCACTGTGCCTCTGATATGCCTTATAACTTCCAATATGCCACTCTGCCCCTCAGATATGCCTTATACCTTCCAATATGCCACTCGCCCTCCATTTATGCCTTATACCTCCCTATATGCCACTGTGTGCCATGATATGCCACTCTGCCCCCGCATAAATGCCCTACACCACCCTGAAATTCATTATACTCCCTGATTCACCACTCTGCCTCCCCAGATATGCCACTCTGAAATTCATTATACCCCATACACCACTCTGCTACCCTGAAATTCATTATACCCCCATACACCACTATAACTCACCCATACCCCACTTCCTCCTCCCCCTCCCATACACCACCTCTCTCCCCGACTCCCTGGTGTCCTATGAACAGACGTTGCTGACAGGCACTTTCACTGGAGCTTCATAGAAGCCCCAGCCGAAGTGAAGGGGAGTAACGAAGGCTGTCTGTGTGCATTGCACGGACACCCACCGGCTGACAGTGAGGGGAATCCAGGTCCCCTGCAGCTCTGCGGGGGATCTGGATTCTAGTGTTATAATCCGATCTCTGTTTGAGGTCGGATTATAGAAGGAGAGGAGTTTTTCAGAGCATTTGCTCTGAAAAAAACCTTTTTATAATCGATAAAAGTTAATTCGACTAATCGATAATGAAAATCGCTGTCAACGATTTTCTTTATCTATTATTATCAATTTTATCGATTAGTTGTTGCAGCCCTAGTTCAGACAAATTTTCCTGAATGCCAGGGGGCAATAAATTGGTAACATGCAGGCACTTTTCTCGTTATCGGTTCCCATTGTGAGAGGCAGTTGCTTACATTGGTACTTTCACAGATTCGTATATTTTTGTGGCAGCAACACTTTTTTTTCCCCTTCAATTCTTGTATGTTTATCTAGTTTATTCGCAGATGAGTATGCATAATTATAATTTAAAATACTGCCAGAATAAAAGGTCAAACTGAAATGCTTGAATGATTTTAAGGTTGACTTTTGCATTTGTATACAATGAACAGTTTAGGCTGATTACTAGTAACCCCTTAAGTACCAGGCTGTTTCTTTATTTTTTTGTACCCTTCGTGACAATGGCTGTTTTTAACACTTTTGAGGTGCTTGTGCTTAGCTGTAATTTCCTCCTCTCCCATTTAGTGAACCCACACAAGTTTATATATTGTTTTTTTTTCAGGACAAGAAGGGCTTTTTGATCATATGTCTAACTACCTATAAAAAAAAAAAAAAAAATTTATGAAACATTGAAAAAAGCCTTTTTTCTCACTTTTATTTGAAAGATCTAAATGAAAAATCCTGCTAAATAAATTCTACTATTTGTCCTGAATTTAGAAATACCCAATGTTTTTATTTTTGCTTTTTTCTGGAAGTTATTGGGCAATAAGTACAAGTAGCGTTTTGCTCTTTCAAAACCATTTTTTCCAAATCCGGTAGGCAATTCTGCTTCATATGCTATTTTGGGTATCTTTAAAGCCGGCCAATGCAATTTACCCCATCAAGCCATATATTTTTGAAGACTAGACACCCCAAGGTGTTTCAAATGCTGGTATTTTAACCCTTTCCATGAGATTCTACCACCAGCCTTTGCCAAAGTTTGTGGTAGTAATTTGTCACACAAATTTACATTACATTTATTTATAAAGCGCCGGCAGATTCCGCAGCGCTGTTACAGTCAGTAGAACAATTTCACATACGAAAACACGTACAATAACAAACTGGTGCAAAAGGAGAAGGGGGCCCTGCTCTTGCGAGCTTACAATCTAGTCGGTGGTTGAGGGGGAAGTGAGACAATAGGAGAGGATTGCTTGGATGGGGATGAGTTGATCTGGTTCCGATGGTGTTGTAGCCGTTTTCTGCAGTGGTACCTGGTATGCCGTTTCCCTCCCGTTTAACTCCAGTGTAACTCTTACATAGCCACTTATAAGGAGGCCAGGTGGAAAACAGGGATAACAGCAGGAGATGATGGGTTCAAATGAAATATAGGATATTCATACCAGGTGGAAAACAGGGGTAACAGGGGATGTTCATATCTGTAAGAGAAGGAGATATGGTGGACATTAGTGGATGGATGAAAGCATGAAGACCAGGGATGGATGTCTGGATAGTCCAGTGTAACTCTTACATAGCCACTTATAAGGAGGCCAGCTATGAATTTATAGCTCCTGGTATAAGTCACTATCAAACAACACCCCAATATGTGTGTGTGTGTGTGTGTGTGTGTGTGTGTGTGTGTGTGTGTGTATCAGCCATAACATTATGACCACCTGCCTAATGTTGTGTAGGTTCCCCTTTTGCTGCCAAAAGAGCCCTGACCTGCCTACACATGGACTCCACTAGACATCTGAAGATCCTTTGAGTCCTGTAAGTTGCAAAGTGGGGCCTCCATGGATGCATCCTGGTGCCATGCGTACTCCAGGTAAGTGACGCTCACGCACCCGGCCACCCACATTCCATAGTCCAGTTCTTATGCTCACATGCCTATTGCAGGCGCTTTCGGCAGTGGATAGGGGTCAGCAAGAGCACCTTGACTGATCTGGGGGTACACAGCAACATATGCAGCAAACTGCGATGCACTGTGTGTTCTGATACCTTTCTATGAGAACCAGCATTAACTGTTTCTTCAACTTGAGCTACAGTGGGCTTACCACACGGGCCAGCCCCCCCCATGCATCAAGGAGCCTTGGCCCCCAATGACCCATTAGCAATACTAATATTTTATGGAATCAACTTGGGGTGGAACTGGTGCTGATCTAAACCATTGTCTTGGGAATAAAGACTTAATGTTAAAACGTGCCAGCCTTTATTTTGTTACCAGTCTATAATAACAATTTGATCATAATACTGAGCTCCGTTCAGCATGAGATTTATTTTAAGAACGGTACCTATTTAGGCTATTTCCCTAAAGAGAAGTTTCCGTTTACTGATTTCCCTATGCATTATTAAGGACCAACCCCCGTAAGCCTCTCCTGAGGTATTCATGCATAATGCACAGTTTTGGTAATTAGATGGCCTTTTATAATTTTACTGAGTTAAATATTGTCACTGATTCCTGCAGGAGCTACTACCTGTTGGCTCTTACTGTGACATGAGGTGGGAGGGAAAAGGTTAACGGAAGAACCAGACCGGACGCTCAGTCACCTCTCTTCCCGCAGGGCTCAAATTGACAACACTTTAACCCAGTTCGGTTTACCCCACAACCCCAAAAACTACTCACTGCTACCACCAAGTTCTATTTAAGGTTTTGCAAAAACCCAAGGAAGCTTTGAAGAAGCTCAGACTGCTCAAACTGTTTAAAAACCCAATGTTGCCACAAAAGGTGTAAAAGGTTAATTTAGAAAAAAATGGTAACTTGGTAAAAAGCACAAATACAAAGCTGATTAATTTATATTTCATCTAAGCAAAAATACTTTTACAAAAAAAAATGGTAAAGAAAATGTTTTTTTGCTCTGGTCCCAATTCATATAAAAATCTCCTTTCTTTGACTCTAGCAGACTAGAGTCAATAGCCCAGGCACTTTTTGACACTCTAAGTGATTTGGGTCTTGTAACCTTGCACTAGGTTAATAATTCTGGGGTGATCAAACACCCCTATCAACCTGTCAGACAGGTCACCCATTACTTTTCAGGGCCTGTTTAGCCAACTCCTACTATGTTTCCTGTCATTTTGGAGGCACACAAAACAATTATGTAATGATTCTACTATCTTGTCTAAACTATATTTCTGGTAACATAACTCTGAAAATGATAGGTGATTTGACCCCAGTGCCTGGTCCATGTAAGATTTTCTTTATAGCACCAAGGACAGTACACCTGGCATCATTTGAATTTGCTCTATTTGGGGCTCTTCATGTTTCACTGATTTTATGATGTGGTCTGGCCAGGTCTCAAGATAACATTTATGGCAGCATCTGGCCTAAGATATATATATGCACAATCAAGCCCTTCAGGAGAAGCTTGTCCCTTAAAATGGCACATTGAAGTTACCTTACAAAGTATAGAATTTCTTGCTAGTACGGCCATTAAATTCTCAGTCATCATATACGTGTGATGTCACCATTGCTGTGAAGGTGTTAATACCTGTATAGTCAAACAGCAGACCTGCATTAGTAAGGGAGCCAAGTAATGACTGCCAAGTTTTACAATGAGAATGAACGGAAAAGGAAGAGTGACAAATGGCACAGAAAAGTGGACAGTAAGAGCAGTATGCCAGTAATTTCACACTCTGCTTGCTTTAACAACATTTCCTTAAACTTCTAAATAGCGTAAACCCCTTGTCTGACATACACCCTGGTGTGGAAAACTTTACTGTATGCTGTGAGTTGTAAGTGTAAATCCATGAAGAACTATTTAGCTTAATGTATAGCCTTGTTTTAATGTATCTAATAAAAGAATGAGCTATATAGGAAAAAGTAGTTGCAATGAAGGCAGAAGCTTTTTAGAAAATAGATGTGGATGGTCAGAGACTGATGTAGGGATGTAAAAAGGACAGTCTTTCTAAAACAGAATAGGGGATAGGTTAAGGTCTTTGTATAGCGTTTGTGGATGTAAAGGGGGAAAAAGGTGAATGATTTGTCTTAATGGAGACCCTTGAAATAAGGATAAACAATATTCTGCCTTTTACCACAGGCAGCATGATAATGTATTAGGGGCAGTAGTGGGATTCAATTGTTTTAGTAACCACTTCTGAGCTTTCTTACTAAAAATAAAAACCTTACACACACAGAATCAGGCAGTCACTCTCACAAACACACAGACTCAGGCATTCACACCTAATGTAGAATGTGTGTAGAAAAATATATTACTGCAAACTTTGATAAAGGCTGATGGTAAAATGTGTGCATGGAAAGAATTAAAATACCACCGTTAGAAATACCTTGGGGTGTTTAGTTTTCAAAAATATATGCTTTGATGCCATAAAAAAGTGACTGGTTTTAAAGATGTCCCAAATAGGACACGGAGGCAGCTTGATCAGATTTGAAAAAATGGTTTTGAAAAAGCAATATATAATACTTGTAAATATTGCATAAAACATTGGGTATTTCTAAACTCAGGACAAATAGTAGGAACTATTTAACAGGTTTTAATATTCGCTTTTGTAGATTTTCAAGTAAGTCTTTTTTTTTTCCCTCCATCTTTTATACTTTGTCAGTGTCTGGAAGGGGTTAATATTTCCCATGTAGCTTTGTGTCAAGATCCAGGTTCCAGGAATAAAATTGCGAAGGTTACAACTGAATGCCAGTTCAGTGTATTGGACATTACACACGCAAGCACACTGTGTCATTTGATGCAAGCATTATAAGACTTTACATAAATCTTTCGCATTGCATATGGCAATGCATATATATAATTTGGTTTTTGACTACCTAATCCAGAAATTGGATACAAATTTAGTAGTAATTTTACATAAACATCCTTCTTACATGTCCCCTATACGTGCATCTGTGGTTTTGTGTATGTACATATTTTTTTCCCTCATCATTCTGCAGGTATTCCCATTTCTTGATTTATTTTTATTTTTTTGGCAGTCACTGTGCAGAGTCAGCATAATTGTCTTCAGCACTCTGAAATAAAATCAAAGTGCTTTGTTCACAGAATTCGAAATAAACATCAGAACACATAAACAACACAAGGATGTCCCATAAATATCTATAACAGACACCTCAGCAGAATGGAAAATGCCAGTGCTAGAAATGGGGAGTGAATCATATCTGATTGGTAGGGTAATTCTTCTGCCTTCAGAAAGTTTCCAACAGATGGTTTTCCTACATCTTCCAAGTATTGCTAGTATCCATACATACATGTAATCGGTGATCTGCAGGAAAATGGTTGTTGGGGACTCTTTAATACCACACTAATAAAAAGGTCATTTTCAAATGACGATAATGACTTATCTAAGCCATAGACGTAAAGGTGCTGTTTGTCTTAGACAAAAAATTAATTGTACAATAAGCAAAGACACTTGAGTCATTCCTATGAAGTTTAATCGCATAAAAAACTGCAAATAGATATTTGCGGGTTCCATGGCAAAACCTTTCAGTGCCTTTTTTATGAAATGGACAAAGTTTTACATGATTAAATACTACCGGTATTTATAGGAATATTTGCCACAATATGCCACTGGTCACATTTGTAAGCATTCCATGAAAAATTATAAATGAAGCGGATAAAAAAATTACTGGGAAGGGTTTGAGCATTCAGCAATGCTAGAAATGATCTTTCTAATGCTACATTTAACTGCAAGGGTGTTGTATTCAGGGTAAGGGTAAGAAGAGTACCTTTTAACATTGAAGTCATTTTGATTCAGTCTGCCAAGAACGCCTTGCAGGTTTACAGATATTATATTTCTTTAATACCCTAGACAATATCGAAAAAGTATTTTCCATGTTATGTATCGGTTTTTCAGAATCTTATCATAAGGCTCTTTCCTAGAAATAAAGATTCCTATTCTGAGACAACAGGAACTGCATAGTTATGCATTTCATAACCCAGTAGAGCTTGACTCATAAAAATGAACCACTGTTTGGTAGAAGGATGAGAAATATAGACAAATCATAGTAAAACACTGCTTTTCTCGACAGTGAATTAACAAAAAAACACACTGTTCTTAACTTTGTGGTGGACTTATGTCACTAACGGTGTCGTATATAGGGCCAATGTTTGAGGTGTCAGTGTCATTTTTAGTGTGTATGTATATATATATATATATATATATATATATATATATATAAAAATAAATAAATAAAAGCTCTTAAAAAATAATATATATATATATATATATATATATATATTATTTTTTTAAGAGCTTTTATTTATTTATTTTTTACATTTTCCCTCTGCGTACCAAGCCTACATAAGCCACCTTCCTATTTCTTCCTAATTGCCCACAATATTTATTTATTTTTTAAGAGCTTTTATTTTTAATTTATTTTTTCTACCAACAAACTAAATTCTCAATTCCCCTCAAATTAATTTAAAAAAGAAAAAAAAACTTGTACAGAAACTGTATAATTGATCAGGGTTCTCTCTGCTCTCAGTTTATCACTGAACAATGTTCAGTGAACACTAAAGATGGAGGCAAAGAAACACCTAGTGTGCCATGCAACCTAGGTTGTTGCTAATTGACCGGTGGGTATTTAATGACGTTCTTTGCCATTAACCTAGATTTTTGGGCAAATTCTTTCACGGTGGCACAGAATCGCTACCCAGACTTTGTAATTATTATTTTTTTTTTTTACAAATAAGGCAAAATAGTTGTTAGCAGTTTAATTGAGAATGTTTAAGTAGGTTGGCCATAAATGTGACTTAATCTTTACATTACAATGAATATCATTCACATTAAATACATTACCTTAATAATTAAGCTTACAAGTCTGTTTTTTTCTCCATAGGGTGGAACTTTATTTGCAGTTGGTCTTGGAGTAGCGGCTGTAGCCTTTGCAGGTAAGATGAGCGACAGCTACATGACTAACCTCCTTGGTATTTGTGCACTTCAATCTTTTTCTTAAACATTATGTCGTATGAAACATTTGTGAGATCAGTCACTGATGTTGGACGAGAGGACGTGGCTCGCAATCAGCGTTCCAATTCATCTCAAAGGTGTTCAGTGAGGTAGAGGTCAGGGCTCTGTGCAAGCCACTCAAGTGCTTTATACGAAACTCTTCGAACTTTGCTTTGTGCACAGGGGCACAGTCATCCTGGAACAGGAAAAGAGGGCCACAAAGTTGGAAGCATATAAACGCCACAAATGCAGTAACATTAACGTTACCCTTCACTGGAACTAATGGGCCTAGCCCAAACCATAAAAAAACAGCCCCAGACCAGTAGTGAGTGATGCTACAGACAATACTAAATGACGCACTATATGCTTCAGGACTCAGCAACCCTGCTCTGTGAGTGTGCCTAGTCTACCGTTTTGTGGCTGAGCTGTTACATCCACCACCTCACATTAATACCCTCTGGTATACCTGCTTTTGTGAGTTCCCATTACCCTCATCATCATTCAGGTGTAATACTGTGTAATTCGAGTTGTAGCTAATAAAATCTCACCTTTATTTTGAAAAAAAAAAATAGAAATGTTATTACATTTCTTTTATTTATTAAACAGGGACAGCACCTAAAAAGGTTACATGAACACTATTTTTGTATGTAATAAATTGGGTTTTGTTGGGTTTTTCACTCGCCCTCATTCAATTTCTCATTCTTTCACAATTGCTCTCACTTTAATTCATATTCACTCACTCTCTTATTCACTCTCTCGCTTTCTCTGAATGTCTCCCTTCCTTCTCCACCAACCGCTTCCGTTTCCCTGTCTCCTTGCTGCGCAGTTCTGCTTCTTTTCTGCATCTGCTTCTCCATGGACAATTGGACATGGGCTACCAGTGAACTTCCCCAAAAGAGCGTAGCCTCCGCGCACACCCTCTCCTCCAATTGGCAGCATTGGAGAGAGGCTGTTCCTATGGGCCTGCTCTTTTGAGGAAGTCCACAGAGAGACCAGAGTAATACAGACAAATCTGTCTTCATTATCCTGGCCTCCCAGTACACTTTCGACAGTTTTTTGTGCACATTTTTCACAAGCTCATACACTGTGTATTATACATTATATAGCATGGAGCAGAAACATACAGTGGTGTATTTAGGCAGGGTGCTGCCATAGGCCCAAGCAGGAGCAATTCTCCAACCTACCATCCTCTGTACTGAGTACTTGGTGGAGTTCAGCATGCTATAGAGACTGTGCTTGACACAATTCTCCATAGTGTAACTTGTCCTGTTACAAGGGAAATCTCTGATCTCCCTAATGGCCCAGTACCATAGTCCTACAATCAGTTTCGCATAAAGACTGGATTTGTCTTCTCAAATTGCCCTGCCAAAGAAGGGCTGAAATATTAGCACATTCTGTAAAATGTAATTCAGCAAGACATATATAGCACAATGACAGTTCGGTTAATACAAGGTTTATCCAGGTTTCCGAAGCTGCTTATTGACATAAATATTAGCTTGGGTTAATTAAGGTGCCCATTTTCATTAGAAATGAAAGTTGCCATAGTTACTGAACATGTTCTACTGCAAGATGACTTGTAGCCAAGGATCAAATGGAGACTGCCTTGCCAGTCCATGTGGCAGTGTTTCAATAATGTAAAATGTTTCTCACCTAACAATTCAGTACAGAGAACCTTAAATCAAGTGTATAAATGTGCAAAAAGCAACTTAATTATTTACAAATTATTATTTGTGGAGAGATGATAAAAAAGAACATTGTGTGAATTCTTTCAGGTCGCTTCGCTTTTCAGCTGTGGAAGCCTTTGGGACACGTTATTGCAGAAAATGCCAAAAAGATTTCAACTTCAGTAAGTGCAAATTTACTCATTTTATAAATAGGACTGGGCTGTGTGAGGTTTCATTCTAATACATAGGTTCAGCATCTGGTCAAGTTGCTTTATGTGATAGTTACATTGCTGTGATCTCAGCTATATTACTTGTTTTCTTTCTCTCTCTTTGTGCAGAGCCTTTCCTATTATTACAAAGGAGGATTTGAACAGAAAATGAGTAGGCGAGAAGCTAGCCTTATTTTAGGTATTAGGTGGGTGAGCTACATTATGTTTTTTTTTCTATCTAACACCACATTTAATTAAATCAAATATTTTCTGATTATGTAGGGGATGAGAAATGTGTTTGAATGTTATAAGGCTATCCCCAGCTGTCTAACAAAATTGAGTTTTCTGTCCTTGTCTCCTTGCTTCTGATATATTCACAAGGAACTGCATTATTTTTGGTGTCACTGTGCGGGTTCTAAACTTTATTTCCCCCCCCCCCCCCTTCTGCAAGTACAGTCACCTACAGTCACAGTTTCTATGGTTTTACATATCAGATCATAGTAACCATCATCTGTTCCTTAGCAGGTCTAAAAATTAGGTAAATACAACCTCAGATGAACAAAAACACATGCCATATTACACTGTGTCATGATTTCTTCAACAAAAATAAAGCCAACATGGAGAAGCTATGTGCGATAAACTAAGTACATGCTTACTGCTTCCAAAGGAATTAAGATGCTTAGTAGCAGACTGGTGCTTCTATTCAAATGCCCTTGATTGATTGATCATCACCAGGCATGTCCACTTCAATAAAAGCCAAAGTTTTAGCAGTTTGCTGGTCTGGAGCATCCAGGTATGTGTTAACACAATGCCATTGAGGAAAGACATGAGCCATTGACATAGAGAAGCAATTGTTGCTGCCCATCAATCTGGGAAGAGTTATAAGGCCATTTCCAATCAATTTAAAGTCAATCATTATACAGTTAGAAAGATTATTCAAAAGTGGAAAAAATAAAAAGAGCGGACCTAAAATCCTCCACAACAATGTGACAGAATGATAGTCATACAGAAAATGATTTCTTCAAGTTATTGCTGCTAAAGATGGTTCTACAAGCTACTGAATCATAAGGTATACTAAGTTTTTTGCACATAAACTCTCCATTTTGGCTTTATTTTGTTGAATAAATCATGACACGGTGTAAGGCATGTGTTGTTCATGTGGAGTTGTATTTACCTAATGTTTAGACCTACTAAGATCCTGATATGTAAAACCATAGAATTCAAAAAAGGGTGTGGTTTCTTTTTTAATGTAACTCATTAATGTTAGTAATTTTAATAAACCTTTTTCGTGTCTGATAATTGTTTGTATTAGTCTGATTAAATAACCATTCTCAGCAAATTGGCTATAGTACTTAAGGTCGCCTTGAATCTCTTGTAGTGAACCATTTTTTTCTGTACAAGGGTAAACGAACATGTAGCCAAGCACAAGCATTCAATTTCACCTATATTTCTCACATGATGCACATAGATTTGTACAGAGATCTAAGGGCATCTGACTGAATTATATGTTTGCTTCTTTTGAAGAGCTTGTGTAAGATCTACTCTTAAATCAGTAAATCTCCTTTTATATCAGAAAACCTTCTTTCTTGCATAATGTGTGTGTGTGTGTGTGTGTGTATATATATATATATATATAATGTTTAGTTGTAGATAATGACATTTTGTAGTAGATAGCTGGACAGAGCTGTAGGAAGGATGCAGGAAGTGAGGTGCTCACCTCAGACACAGCTGTAAGGGGGCACAGGATGTGTTTCCTTACCTTCTCCACTGACCGCTTCCATGTCCTTTCTCGTATTCTGCAATTTTTCTTGTTCTGTCTTCTTTCTCTGTTTACTTCTCCTCGGTATGAGCTGTTCCTGGAGCAATTCTGCAAAAGAGCGGAGCCTTTGCACATACCCTCTCTGCAGATTTGAGGAATGGGGGAGAGGACATTCATGTGGTGTGTGCCATGGCTTTGCACTTTTTCATAATTACTCCAAGAAGCCAGAAGAGCAAGAGAAAAGACGGAGAAAAAAGAGACAGGGACACTGAAACCGGGAAAAAGTAGATGTAGAGGAAGAGGCAAAAGAAGAAGTGGATTTGTGGGAAAGTAAACAAGGATGTGGAAATGGTCATGTAGAGTGACATGAAGAGAGAGTGAGTGAGAGTGTGAGAATGTAAGAGAGCATGAGTAAGACCCCCATGATGCCCTGACAGGCAAAAAGTATATTGTGATATTTGCTGAGCATCATAGAAAGGGTTGTTCTCAGCAGCAGTATATATTGGAAGCTATGCTGCACAACTATTCGTCTTTCTTATTTTATAGTAATGGGAGTTATGCTGTACCATAACGTGTGCCTAAATTACTATATACTTATGAGTCACGATGCACCACCCTCTGTCCCTGACTCATCTATGATGATAGAAGTCAGGCTGTACCACCGTCACCGTGTGGCTCACTATATGATGATATGAGTCATGCTGTACAACCGTCTGTGTCTGGATAACTATATGGTGAAAGGAGTCGCACTGTACCACCGTCTGTGTCTGGATCACTGTATAATGATAGGAGTCATGCTGTACCACTGTCTGGCTTGCTATATAAGAATGGGAATTATGCTGTACCACCATCTTTGTCTGGCTCACTATGTAATTATAGGGGTCATGTTGTACCACTGTCTGGCTTCCTATATAATGGGTACTGTGCAACAATCTGTCTGTGCTATATAATTTGGAGTCATGCTGTACCACCATCTGTCTGCACTGTATAATAATAGGAGTCATACTGCATCACTGTCTGTGTCTGGATCACTATAGAATGGTGGGAGTTATGCTGCAGCCCCATCAGTGCTGGATCACTATATACCGTATTTGCTCGATTATAAGACGAGGTTTTTTCCATAGCAAATGCTCTGAAAAATACCCCTCGTCTTATATTCGGGTCGTCTTATAATCAGACCTCAACAAGGTATGACTATGAGACTAAGATCCAGATGCCCCGCAGCGATGCAGGGGACCTGGATCCTCCTGTCTCCCCCCCCACTTACCGGTACTTCTGAGTCCCCGGTGCTTAGTCCGGGCAGCGTGTAGAGCTGTACTCGATTCATGTACACAACTTCCGCTGCAGCCGGGAGGAGGTGCGTTTGGCAGCGGGGGTTGTCTGTGTCCATCGCGCAGACCTTCCCCGGCTGTCAGAGATCAGAGTTCCCCGTGATCTCTGACAGCCGGGGAAGGTCTGCGCGATGGACGCAGACAACCCCCACTGCCAAACGCACCTCCTCCCGGCTGCATCGGAAGCTCTACACGCTGCCTGGACTACCAGAGTGGCATATAGGGGTATAAGGCAATTCTGGAGGCAGAGTGGCACATAGGGGGTCAAAAGGCATATCATGGGGCACAGTGGCATTTAGAGGGTTAAAAGGCATATCATGGGGCACAGTGGCATATAGGGGGTATAAGGCATTTCTGGGGCACAGTGGCAAGCCAGGGGGCAGATGTGCATAACGGGTGGGGGGGGCAGGTTGAAAAAAAAAAAAGAAATAAAAACAAAATATTTTTCTCAATAATAGCTTTTATTAAAAAAAAATGTTCACATAGTTTACATGAATTAACATTTACTGGTAAAAAAAAAATTTCCTCTAGGGTCGTCTTATATTCAGGCTTTTTCTTTTTTCATAAATTAATCAGATTTTGGGGGGTCGTCTTATAATCGAGCAAATACGGTAATCATAGGAGTCATGCTGTACCACCATCTGTGTCTGGATCACTATATAATGATGGGATTTATACTGTACCATCATTAGTGTCTGGATCACTATATAATCATGGGAGTTGAGGTGTACCACTGTCAGGCTCAATGTATATTGATGGGGGTTATGCTGTACCACCCTCAGTGTTTGGCTTGCCCTCAGGGTTCTGTTCTGGGACCAATTTCATTCAACATATTTATAAATGACCTGGCAATAGGCGTTGAAAGTCATGTTTCTGATGACACTAAACTAGGTAAAGTAATACAGTGCAAGTGGGATATTACAGTGCTGCAGAGGGATCTAGATAGACTGGGGGACTGGACACACAAATGGCAGATTAAATTCAATGTAGATAAATGTAAAGCTATGCACTTCGGGGCAGGGAATGCACAAGCAACTTATACCCTAAACGGTAGTAAATTAGGGATAACGACTAATGAGAAAGATCTGGGAATTGTTATAGACAACAAACTAGGCAACAATGTGCAATGTCAGTCAGCGGTTGCTAAGGCCAGTAAGGTATTGTCATGTATAAAAAGGGGCATTAATTCGCGGGATAAAAATATAATTTTGCCTCTGTATAAATCAATGGTAAGGCCACACCTTGCCTTGAACATGCTGTGCAGTTTTGGGCACCTATTCTAAAGAAGGATATCATTGCACTTGAAAGGGGGCAGAGGCAGGCTACAAAATGTATAAAAGGAATGGAGCACTATAGTTATTAAGAAAGGTTAACAAATTTAAATCTGTTTAGTTTAGAAAAATGGCGCCTCAGAGGGGATATGATAACATTATATAAATATATTCGGGACCAATACAAACCATTGTGTGGAAATCTGTTCATAAACAGGACTATGCATAGCTCATGTGGTCATGCGTTTAGACTGGAAGAAAGGATATTTAGTCTAAAGCAGAGGAAAGGTTTTTTTACAGTAAGGACAATAAGGATGTGGAATTCTCTGCCTGCAGAGGTAGTTTTATCGGAGTCTGTACAGACGTTTAAACAGCAACTGGATGGACACTTGGAAAAATGTAATATTCGGGGATATAATTAATTATGGTGAAACAGCTTATTGATCCAAGGAGAAATCTGACTGCCATTTTGGGGTCAAGAAGGAATCTTTTCCCTGGTTAGTGCAAAATTGGAAAGAGCCAAACTGGGGGGTTTTGCCTTCTTTTGGATCAACAGCAACAAATTAACAGATATAGGAAAGGCTGAACTTGATGGACGCATGTCTTTTTTCAGCCTATATAACTATGTAACTTTGTAATTATGGGAGTTATGCTGTACCACTGTCATTGTCTGTAACGGGATTTATGATGTGCCACAAATGCCACTATAAGCTGCACTGTATGATTTCTATATCTGGCTAACTGTGTACTGTTGAGGACTCTGCTCTAACACATGCACAATGGGGATTATAGTACACAACCTGACAAAGGTTTCTTTACTGTCCCATTAAGCTCATGCGAAACACATACTCACTGGATTTGGGAAAATGTGTTGTTATTTTTAGATCTCATTATTTCCTCGTTACTTGTCTACTTTCATCAAAATAACCTCTGTAAAAATATAAAAGGGGACACAAGTTTCTGTTCTTGTCTCTTGCTAGTTGTCTCAGTAACTAGCATAATCGCTTTACCAGTACAACCAAACAGAACTCATCTTTTAGAAGAAACTTGTTCCTCAATTAAAGCTTCACTCAATTAAAGCTTCAGATTTTTTACATAGGAAACATTTCTTATAACTAAATCATAATCCAAATATTCGTCCATGCAAGAGAATGTTGTAGCTGTTTCTGTTGTCCACAAGATGGCAAAAGTCCTGCTTTTTTCTGCCTCGCCGAGTTTAAAATGTAATTTACAGTAGTATTCTAATTTTTTTTATTGTAAAACTTTATTTTTACAGTCCTTCTGCTGGAAAAGCCAAGATTCGGGCTGCTCATCGCAAAACCATGATTTTGAATCACCCAGATAAAGGTAAGGAAAACATTGTTTTGATTAGCTATAAAATCACCTTGGAGTGATTGTGCCATGAAGTTGTTGGTTTTTTTCCCTTTATCTAGAGATTATCAAGAATAATTATTTATGAATTTGTTCAAAATAAGTGAAAAGAGATGCTTCTGATGGTGGTAACATGCCATATAGAAGGCTTTATGAACTAAATAATTTGTGACCGTAGCCATTGGTATTTAGTGAGTCAAATCCGAGTGCTAACCTGCAGGATTACAGTCTCGATATAAATGTTCACAGAAGCTATAATGAATTGTACTATAAATTAACAATTTGGTGCAAATATGAAAATAGCAGAAGAGGTAAAAATAAAGGGCAGTGGGTTCACTGGATGGCTGTGAAAAATCCTTTATGCAGATAGCTATAAGGCATCCTAAAATTGCTCAATCGATGGTACAGACATGAACACAGCATGGTACCAGATAGCCACCTAATGCATTTAGTGCGTTAAGCACATAGTCATAGGGTGCTCCATCTGCTCTGTATGATATAAGCAAAGAGCAACATTAAAGAAGCAGCCAGGATCATTTTCAATTGGTTTATTTCATATAAAATGTACCTTTATGCTGCAAGAAACACTGTTCTGAGCTTATAAACCCCTCTGTGTCAGTGAGACTGTCATCCTCACTGACACATTGAGGAGTCCCAGAAGAATTCCTTCAAAATAGGTCGCTGACAAAAGTGTGTATGTGTGTCACCTAAATAGTTTTTAGCCTAAAAAAGCTCAAAGGTTAACATATTTAGAATCTTTTTTTCTTAGTTTGTGTGTATTAGTAGGTGTTAAAATATTTCCATATTTGTTATACAGAGATCTCTATTCTCAAGCCAGGTCATTTTTATGTGATAAATGATGAGTAGATCCTTAGGTCAGTGTTAAGTTTTGAAGATTGTCTCTTCTGAAGATCGCAAATCAAGTCAAAATGTTTCAGTCAATTTATATGTAACTTTAGTTATGTATGTGTGTATTACACAGCTGTGTTAACTCAACATAAATCTCCTCTTCATCAAGACATTACAATACAATAAGGCAGTAAAATAATTTCAAATAACACATACTGGTAAACAAGGAAAAGAGGGCCCTGCTCTTCTGAGCTTACAATCTAGGTGGTGTTTGAGAGAAAGTGAACAAGTAGGGGAGGACTGCATGGATAGGGATGACTTGATTGAATCAATGGTGATCTGTAGAGGTGCTTGATTGAATCGAGGATGATGTGTAGGGGTTGTTTATCATTCAGGTGGCTTGATTGGGATGCTGGTTAAGAATATTAGGAAGAGAGGTTGTAGGCTTCTCAAAAAATGTTGGTGTTTAGAGAGTCTCAAAGAACAGCGTAGTGAATTCTAGAGAAGTGGTACAATGGTGATATGCTATCTGTATATGTTTGGAATTATCTACATATAGTAGTAACAGTTATGTTGAGAAAACCAGAAACTGAGCTTTTTTCTTAGAGATAAGGTACGTGTCTGTACAGAATAAGGTTGTCTAAGGTAGCTTAAATTAATGTAAAAATATACCATACCGATATATCTTCTTCATGATTTATAGATTTTCATCACACCGAAAAAGTAATGCTCTGCGATTAGCTACATTTTGGTAATACATGGGAAAGTTAAATCTTGTACAATTAAAATTTCCCTTCTCTAAACTTGTCATAAAATATTAATGCCATTCAGAGTTTGGAAAATTACAGACTGTAGAATCAGTGCACAAATGCTATAACTACCCAGGTTTTGAATGCAAATGATTTATTTTACAGAAAGACTATTATTATAACTTCTAAGTAGACCGCATCTGCTGGAAAAAAAGCATGCCCATATGCTCGTTCCTGCTTCTGCTTAAAAATAGCAGATGGCAAGACATTACACTGTATTTCAAAAGTCAAACAGGGGAAAGTGCATTTTTTTTCTTTCATTGTGGTTAGATTTAAAACACTCTCCACTTTTTACTGCAAATTGCTGACACTTTACTTGCACCAACAAAATTCACTGCTGTGATCTTGGAAGTAGAACTTTGCACAGACCAAACAAAATTACATCCATGTGTACAGCCTGGGAACTGGAGGACAATAGCTAGGATGATAAAAATACCAAGTAATGCACATTGCTAGTTAAATAAGAGAATATTAACATTTCTGTGTTAAACTGTGACATTAGCCTGTTATGCGATAAACCTTTGGAATGACCTGACTTACTGCATTAATTGTTTGCACATCTTATGTACATCTAAGTCACAAGTATAGCACAATGTGCTTAAGCTAATAACAATAACCTTTCGTGTCTTTATTAAACACGCCCATTAACCATTCACAGTGCTGGTGGAAAAAGTAAGTGAACCCTTGGGTTTAATAACTGATCAAACCTCCTTTGGCAGCAATAATCCCAAACAAGTGCTTCCACTAGCTGCGGGTCAGACCTGCACGACATTCAGGAGGAATATTAGACCATTCCTTCCGGAATTGCTTAAGCTCAGCCATATTCCTTTGCTCTCTTGAAGTCATTCCACACCATCTTAAATGGGTCTGCACTTTGACCGGGCCACTCCAAAGAGCGGATTTTCATTTTTTAAACCATTCTGTAGTAGATTTACTTTGATGTTTAGGGTCTTTGTCCTGTTAAATCACCCAACTTCTACTGAGCTTCAGCCACCCTGACATTATCCTGTAATTATGCCTTGTTAGCTTCATCAGTCCACAAAACATTTTCCCAGTAGCATTGTGGAGTGTCAAGTTGCTCTTTGGCAAACTCCAGATTAACAGACATGGTAAATTGGATTAAAATGTTAACCAGTTCCAATTATTCCTTTTAGCTGTTACTCTATGGTTCTCTTTTTTTTTTTTTGCCTCACTGAGCATTCTGCGTGGCACCCTTGGAGTCATCTTGGGGCACCCAGTTCTAGAGAGTAGCCACAGTAATAAATTGTCTTCATTCATAAACAGTTTGTATAACTGTGGTCTGATGGAAATGTAAACTCCTTGAGATTACTTTTTTTACCCTTTCCAGCTTTGTGAAAATCAACAATTCCTGATTGAAGGTCTTCTGTGAAATCAGATCAGCAGATGCTTCTTGAGAATGGCAAACTCAAAATGTTAAGAACAGTACAATAACTTGTGTGTTATTAGTTAAAACAAATTGTGTTTTTCATTATTGTAAGATGGAGATCAAATTCCCAATATTGTTAAAGGCCAAAAATGCCCACTTTAGAATTAGTGGGTGTGGTTGGGGCTGTGACTAACGGGCAGGATTATATCCCCTATAATAGGGGCACATGAGGGGAGGAAAGAGAGACAAAAGGATTTGGCTCCTAAAGAGGGACTATCCATTCATTAACATACATGTTTGGGAGGGATAGTCTGAAGTACTCACTCATGCTGTAAGATTTTTTTCAGTACTACTGTACATTTCACTTTTTCTAGTTTAGGTAATAAGTACATGCCATTTTCTTTCACAGTAACCAGAATATCCTATTATTGTTTTAAACCAACTTAGATTTAAATGCTTCTCAGGCAGTTGCATTTTATGCATTAAATAAACGTAATGTACTGGAACAGATACATTGTTAATGTTGTTAAGAAAACCCTAAATTATTTTAATAGTTCTGTCTTTAACGTACCATAACATAGCTTGTTTGGGCACATCTTACACAATAGCTTAGCGCTATCCCAGCTTTTTATTTTGGACGCAAAAGAAGAAAAATGAGGCAGGATGGAAACATACAGAACGCCACCTTATTTTCCTTCCAAGTACTTGGGTAGAGACAGGTATTAATCATACCCTCCACTGTGTCCACCAGCATCTGTTTATAAATGTTTTTGAAAGCTGTGCTTGGCATCTGAAGTCACATCTATTTGTGTGCTAGAAATTTTTATTTAAAAAATCCCCAGCAATTTTATATTAACCCCTTGAAGACAATTGACGTGCCAGGCCTGTCACGGAAATATATCCCCTCAGCGACAATTGACGTGCCTAGCATGTCATGGGGTTAAACGAGCGTAGAAAGCAATCAATCGAAGTATTCAGCAACACCAAAAAACATATAGGGGCCCTGTAAGACCACTCATAGGAGAGATTGTATTCACCATAGTGAAAGGCTATATGTCTTTAAAATATGGTGGCGCCTGGTAGCTTAAAAAAAAAAAAAAAAGGACCTAGGAGGTGATCAACAATCGCTTCCTAAGCTCAGCCAGTGTTGCTGAAGTGCCTCGATTATAGACACATTCAGCAACACACACAAAAAAACCAGGGGTCCTAGGAACGTATCAAAACACCACCTGTTAGAGAAGTTAGGTTCTCAAAAGTACTGCAGCCAACCATGCAGGTCAATGAAGCACTGCTAACTAATCATTATGTGATCAGTAAAATAAAATAAAAAATGTATAAATAGTGAAAATTAAATAACATGTACAAATAGAGACACCAGCAATTCTAAGATGTATCTGTTTTGGTTTTTTGGGTTTTTTTTTTGCTATCTGGGTTAATTTCTAGTAAATCTGATTCTGCTAAGTATGTTATAAAAATGTCATTATTACTTTGTGCTGTTTAGCTGAGATCCATTCTGTTTTGGTAGTCATGTCTCTCTAAATGTTCCTTTCTTCTTCTCCCAGTGATTCTAACATTGCTCGAGGTTACTTTTGCAAGTACAGCCATTCTTCTTAATTTATAAACAGGAGTTGCATGTTTTCTGTCACTCTTTGAACAAGATGGGTCTTTAAAACTACCAATTTTTTTGTGTGCAGACATATTCCCTATCGACATGAAGCATTTTTAGTACTTTTCCCCCCACAATGTAAAATCTCACTATTTTGTCTTTACAGGTGGATCTCCTTACTTGGCAATGAAAATAAATGAAGCAAAAGACTTACTGGAATCCAGTAACAAACAATGACCTACAGTATGTTAAAAGTTAATTTATAGATCACCCCCGCTTGGTGTCACAGAGGCCTACAGTGTGCCATAGACAGCTCCATAGATCATTGTTTTTTCCTTTCTAGTCTCCTTATTTATAATAAATTATAAAGTTACTGTGCAACATTTTGGACCAACCCTATATTATGTAGGGCTCCATTAATCCTCTAAAGGATTTTTCTGCAAGATTTTCTTTCAAGAGAAGTCTATTACACACAACAATAATTAAAATAAAATGTACGTCTGTAGTGTTATGGTTTATATTAAATATATTAATATTGGACAACATGCTGCCTTGGTGTGGACATCCTAGATGCATGTCTGAAGTTAGTCATCTGACCTTCGTAATAAATATGTCAGACTCTCAATTTCACAAAATGAAATGAAAATGGAACCCAAGAAAGGGCTTTTTTATTGTCAATCACATTAAACTAATATCAGATTGTAAAATGGTAGTTGTAATAAATGAAATGTGGTTATGCAAAAATACAAGTGCAACTTCTATAAAATACTTAGTGACCTTGTGTATGAGTAGATGCATCCTACAAATTTGCATATGGTTTGGAATCAAGATCTATCCAGATTTTGATTTTTCAACAGTTTATTACTGTGCCAAGGCAAAAACATTGTGCAGTTACCTTGGCAGGCTCACAAGAACAGCAGATGAAGTAGGAACTATGGATGCTTCATCACATTTTGTGCCTGGATCCCAGCTGTTCTAATAAGGGCTATCAGCCGGCTTCACAATCATCTCTCATTTTGGACTGCCTTGTTTGTACCGGGAATTCTGAGCACATTGCATATAATGCGAAAAAAATAAATATGTAATAAAATGTTTCAGTTGCTGCCAGTTTTCTTTCTTCTCCTAGCTATGCAATCAGCGGCTACTGGGTGAATAGAACAGTAAAACTGTTAAAGTACCCAGCATGCACAAATGCAATATAAATGGATGTGAAGTATGGCTACTTAAAGCATAAATTACAAATAAATTATACCTGTACCATACTTTAGTTCATCAAAGCCCCCATATTTTAATCAGCTGTATGTTTAAAGCATCAGTCAATGTAAGTTGGCAAAAGACAATGCAAGCCTCTGCACCGAATAATCAGCTGGGAGAATAATCCTAACAATGCAATATTCTTTGATCTACGATACCTTCCTTACTTTTCATGGATGGATAGGTCAGTGAGGAATTGGTTATTGTTTATCTAATGGCCTATGGATAGGCAAGTGTTTCAGTGGGGTTTTGTAATAGAAAGCTTCATTATTCTTCTTCTCCTACACCTATTTCTTTTAATTAGCCATTTCTCCTTTAGTTACACGAACTGATAATTTTTTCATCCATACTATAACTTGATGTTTTACTGTTGTAAAAATATTACCCATACTCACTCATGTTATCATTAAGCAAAAGTCATGTTATATACATTCTGGGTTTCAGCAGCGAAACATTTTGTTACAAATTGAAAATGAAGATGTTTATAAGTCATAGAGCACATAATGGTTCGACAACCAAATGACCCCGTTATAATGTAAATATGAAGTAAAGACCGTGACAGTATGACCTGTCATACAGGGGCCCAAGGTACTCAGAGATGGCTCCAGCCTGGCTGCCCAACAAAGATAGTATAGGTGGGAGCTCCATTGTTTAACTAATCCCAATAATACGATTGCTGCCAGGGGAATTAAAGGTGGGGTTGCATACATGTGTCTGTTTATCTATGTAAATGCAGTTCTGTGGATGTATGAGTCTATGTTTTACAATAATAAAATGTTCATTCCTGCTGTACTCAGTTCAAGGTAGTTGTGTCTACTTATTGGGTACATATAGCAGGGTTCCAAGGTGCGCATGCTGACTGGTGCTGGAAGTGATTCCGGGGACAACAGGAGGAAACATCTGGGTGATCTCTGGGAGTGACTACAGCTCTCTTGGTGAACCAGTTACAAAGACCTAACTACATTGTTCTGTATTTTTCACTTAATAAGAAAAATGGTGTGCTTCAGAGATCAATGAAACAGATAATGTATGTAAACTGGAATGGATGTAGTGAGATGATTTGGCTGTGGATGGATTTTTGCAATAGGATTGGTATCAAGGTTACACTATTGCAAATGTATGGGACCAGTAGTTATTTTGATAACCTTTTGATATAGTAAAATGGAATATTGCTTATGCTATGCCATACTAGTTATGATGGTACCTTTTTTCTGTATGGCCCATAACCTAGTAATAGAATGGACGCTTGTAAAAACTGAGCCCTTTATACATTTGGTACTGGTATATTGGTAAGTTTGTTACGTGAGGTTTTAAGGGACAAAATCTGTACTTATTAAATAAAACACATGCCAACAAAACTTTGGATAAAACAGGCTGTGGTCTTTTATTTAGTTTACAACAAACAATAAACCGTCAATTTAACCATTCAATAAATTCAAAACGAATATAACTAGCTATATACAAGCTCTTGGCCCATACCTAGAGCACCCAAAACTGAATTTGAAAACCTTGCCAACTGTCCTAAAAGCCAGCAGGCATCATTTTACACCTTAACAGTTCACCCCATTAGTTATAGGGCGTCTTTACCCCAATAAAAGCCACTACAGAATATTGAAATAAAATATACATATTACAATGTAGGCGGGCGGAAGGGACGGCTTCCCCCGCTTCAGCCCACCTGCTTTACTGCTGCTCACTAGACTCAAGGTCAGTTCAGACAACTTAACAGTTTGCTTAGTAAATGAACAGCACCCCCGTAACTCTGCTATTTATAATTAAAATTGCTGCAAATAGCACAACTAGAACCTTCTTATGTTACATTTATTTTATTTTTTTGCATCTGACTTTTATAGACTTATATGATCTATTTTGTTATATATAATCATTTGACCTCAACTTGCCCTCACAACCTCCTGTGACCATGCCCTAAAGGTGCAGGTTTTTTTTCAAATGTTTATCCTATCATTTTGGCTCTAGAATTGCTTTAAACCAATTGAATAAAAGGAATTATATTATTATATCTAATTTGTTTCTTCATTAATCATAATTAAGTCATAAATAGACCTGTATTGGCGGAAAAGACCTAGAAAATGCCATGTTACTTTGCACATGTGTGTACTATACACTCATTTGTCAAGTCTCTTAAAATAAAGGAAAGTATGAAAGATTCTACAGTAACCAAACATATGCTGTCCTACAGAAACAACTTTTCATGTGTCTGTTTCGGCATCAGATAAATCAGTTTGTGCAAGCTGTGGTATGGGAGCTTTGCAGATCATACCGGCCCAGATTCCCAAACCCGTTTGCAGCTTTTGCCTGTGCTGACAAATTTGGTCACACGTAGTGCATTTTGAAGTGCTAATTCCAAAATCTAGCAGAATTACTTTTTAAAGTGCACTTAATGTGCTAAGGCTAACAAGATTGCCTCATTAGTTGAGTAATTGCACAAATAGCAGTGAAATGGAATGATTAAAAGGCAAATTAATTTATTACACGCTGGGTTGTTTCATTAGATGCCTGTTCAAACCACCCAGTGAGCTTTACACTTTTTGCCAATGTTATGATGGTCAGTGTGAGCGCTGAGCTTTAGATGCTAGAGAGAGGACTGAGATATGCTGTTAACACCAGCAATGGCAAGCATAATTACTTGAGTAGGTATTTACAATCAAACACATCTTACTGTCTAGTGAGTAATTGAGTAAGACATACCTATATACACTATAGGGTCAAAGGTATATTGAGACACACCTCTTAATTATTGAATTTAGGAGTTTCAGTCAGACCCATTGTCACAGGTGTGTAAAATCAAAGCAACTAACCATGCAGTCTGCATTTATAAACAGTTTTAAAAAAATTGGTAATTCTGACGAACTCAGTGGATTTAAGCGTAGTACTGTGATGCCACCTTTGTGACATTTAATGCCTGCTAGATATTCCGTGGTCACCTGTATGTGGTATTATTGGAAAGTGGAAGTTTAGGAACAGCAGCAACTCCGCCACAAAGCGAAAGACCACATTCACAGAGCGGAGTCACTGAGTGCTGAGGCGCATGGCGTGTAAAAGTCGCCAACACTCTCCAGATTCCAAAGATGAAGAGTTTCAAACTTCCACTGGCATCAACTGTGTGGCTGGAGCTTCATGGAATGGGTTTCCATGGCCGAGCAATGCCAAGCGTCGGATTCAAAGCACACCTCCACTGGACTCTGAAGAAGTGGAAAAATGTTCTGCGGAGTGACAAATCACTTTTTTGCATTCTGATGGGGAATCTGGGTTTCGTGGATGTCAGGAGAACGTTACCTGTCTGACTGCACTGTGCCAACTGTAATGTTTGGTGGCGAAGGGATAATGGTATGGTTGAGTGTGGTGTGAAAGAACTTGACTGGCCCACACAGAGCCCTAACCTCAACTCCATCAAACACCTTTGGGATGAACTGGAACAGAGATTGGGAGCTGTTATAGCTACAAAGGGAGACCAATCACATATAAATGTCTATGTATTTACAATGTCATTAAACTCCCCGTGGGTGTAATGGTCAGGTGTTCCAATACTTTTGTCCATATAGTGTACCTGTTTTTCTTAAAATTAAGTATCCTTGTAGAGTTTATGTGCACATTCTGGCATCCTAATGCACATGTGAAATAAGTATAAATTTTTTCATATCTACCAATGCCATTTCCTCCAATCAGCCTTCTTACAGATTATAAAATAGCAAGAGCAGGCACTCTTCTCCTTTTGTACTAATACATCTAAACATGTGTATGATATTGTAAATTTTACTGAAATGTTTATTTAATTTTCCAATGTATAATATATATAATATATATATATATATATATTATACATATCTATATTATACATATATATATATATATATATATATATATATATATATATATATATATATACACACAGAGCGAAGGAAAAAATATTTCATCCCCTGCTGATTTTGTACATTTGCCCACTGACAAAGACATGTTCATAATTTTAATGGTAGGTTTATTTGAACTGTGAGAGACAGAATAAAAAAAAATCCAGAATAATCCATCTCAAATAAATTATAAATTGATTTGCATTTTACTCAGTGAAATAAGTATGTGATCCCCTATCAATCAGCAAGATGTCTGGCACCCAGGTGTCTTTTATACAGGTAATGAGCTGAGATTAGGAGCACTCTCTTAAAGGGAGTGCTCCTAATCTCGGTTTGTTACCTCTATAAAAGACACCTGTCCACAGAAGCAATCAATCAGATTCCAAACTCTCCACCATAACCAAGACCAACGAGCTGTAGATTGTAGACCTACACAAGGCTGGAATGGGCTATAAAACCATCGCCAAGCATCTTGGTGAGAAAGTGAAAATAGTTGGTGTGATTATTCGCAAATGGAAGAAACACAAAATAACTGTCAATCTTCCTCGGTCTGGGGCTCCATGCAAGATCTCACCTCATGGAGTTTCAATGATCATGAGAACGGTGAGGAATCAGCCCAGAACTACACAGGAGGATTTTGCCAATGATCTCAAGGCAGCTGGGACCATAGTCACCAAGAAAACAATTGGTAACACACTACGCTGTGAAGGACTGAAATCCTGCAGCACCCGCAAGATCCCCCTGCCCAAAAAGCACATGTACAGCTGAATGATTAAGAGGAGAACTGGGTGAAAGTGTTGTGGTCAGATTAACCAAAATCAAGCTATTTGGCATCAACTCGCCATGTTTGGAGGAGGAGGAATGCTGCCTATGACCCCAAGAACACCATCCCCACCGTCAAACATGGAGGTGGAAACATTATGCTTTGGGGGTGTTTTACAGACATCGTCAAAGGGACGATGGATGGGGCCATGTAACATCAAATCTTGGGTGAGAACCTCCTTCCTTTAGCCAGGGCATTGAAAATGGGTCGTGGATGGGTATTCCAGCATGACAATCACCCAAAACACATGGCCAAGGCAACAAAGGAGTGGCTCAAGAAGAAGCACATTAAGGTCCAGGAGTGGCCTAGCCAGTCTCCAGACCTTAACCCCATGGGAAATCTGTGGAGGGAGCTGAAGGTTCGAGTTGCCAAACATCAGCCTCAAAATGACTTGGAGAGGATCTGCAAAGAGGAGTGGGACAAAATTGTGATTGCCAACAAGAGTTTTGACACCAAGTACTAAGTCATGTTTTGCAAAGTGGTCAAATACTTATTTCACCAAGTAAAATGCAAATCGATTTACAACTATTTTGAATTATTTTTTGAAATTATAGACTGATCATGTCTTTGTCAGTGGGCAAACGTACAAAATCAGCAGGGAATCAGATGATTTTTTCTTTCATTGTGTATGTATATAGATAGATAGATAGATAGATAGATAGATAGATAGATAGATAGATAGATAGATCTTAAGCTATATAAATGTCAAATAGTAATCCTAAGTGATTGGAAAAGAAGGTGCATAATCATTTAGAATCCCCCATATGGTGAAGCTACCGTAATACGATACATTAGGAAGGAGAGGAGGAACATCCTTCATCCGAAAATCTCTCCTAAATAAATAAAATGTCTATATAAAAGTTTCCAGTTTATATTGTGTGGGGCAAGGCACAAACAAGGTATAGGAGTTGGGAAAAACACCAGAAGGTAACATTTTGTTCCAAATAAATATGTTTCAAAAATATGTTACAAAAAGCATTTTGGTAATAAAATGTACAAATCTGTTGGTGTAAAAGGTGTTTACTTCTTTATATTCTGTATTTACAATTAACTAAATGTAAGAAGTTAGCTTGAGACTTCACTTTGTTTGTTATTTTTTATTTAATTTTTATAGAATAGGGAAATTAGATCCAATTTCCTCTGGAGCATGTTACTAGAGTTTCTGTTTCTATCTTCCAAATAGAACCAGAAACACATATTTAAGTGATGTCAAATAATGTATAATAGGTTCCTTCATAATTTCATAGAAATCTCATGTCATATAAACACACACTGCCTAGAGTTATTTCCTTTTTAATTGACACACATTTGCCATTGCAAAATGCGTGGGCCGCTAATGTGTTTTAACGCTACATATCACCTTTTGCAAGTCACATTTTTTTGGCATGTACAACATCAGGTTATAATGAAAAGACTTAAACATATCAGAGAAGAAATTGATACAAGTAACCTATAAAGCAGCCATCAACATTTGATTAAAATGTGTAACATATATATATATATATATATATATATATATATACGCAACAATATATTTTACAAATTTAAAATAACCATTTTCCAAATTAAAATATATTGAAGTATGTCTTCCTGTAAAACATATTTTAACACATGTAATGAGAAATTAGTTAATTGAGTACACAGAATTATGGAAAACATAACTGAAGCTCGTATCAGCAAATGGGACTGAAGAGTGAAAGACACTTTAATTGTTCTTACTTATTAACATGTTATTCTCTACATACATTTCTGCATGTAAAGATATTAATATATTAATTTGTTGATATAATGTTCACTTATAGCTTGGAATTGCAACAGCATCCATTTAACAACTCTAATGCTTATTACAATGGTAAGCATATAACATGGACAAAACCTATATGACCTGTATCCGTGGTATAGCGTTGTACATTTTATATTCCAGATTACACATGTAGAATACCTATTAGCATATACTGTATATGCACAAACACACACAGTGCTGTAAAAAAATATTTACCTCCCTTTCCGATTTCTTCTGTTTTTGCTTCTGTATTTGAATAAATACAAAATGTAGCTTTTAAATTATCATTACATTTATTGAAGGTAAAGAGATAATCAAAATCTACATCACCCATGTGAAAGAGTAATTGCTCCCCTAATACATATACATATAATACATCTAATAACTGGAATCAACAATTGCAATCAAACCTTTGTGATAACTGGCAGTAAGTCTTTTGCACGGCTGTTAGGACTTGAACTAGGACACCCCAAGTTAACTGATCTACCAAAGTTCCTCCAAGTTATCTCCATTTGTAAATGGTGGATCTCACTGTAGTTCGCTAGAGTCCCAAAACGTAGAAATGGCTGATAGATGTCAATGACTGTCTTTTCTTTAATTTCTTTAGATCGAGGCATCATGTGCTCCTTTTTGAGACTTTTTAGTCTACTTCACTTTGCAAGACATGTTCTATTTAATTTGATGTTTAGATTCAACAGGGCTGCCGGTAATCATGCCTGGTTGTGTCTAGTGATATTAAACTCAATTACCAATTAAATTGGGTTAATTTGTTGATTTAGTAACTAAGGGAGCTATTACTCTTTCACACAGGGTCAGGTAGGGTTGAATAGCTTTTTTCCTTCTATGAAATCATCTTTTTAAAACTGCATTCTGGGTTATCTGTGTCCAATATTAAAAAGAGTTTGATGATCTAAAACATTCAAGTCTGACAGGTATGCAAAAATAGAAGAAATCGAGAAGGGGCAAATATTTTTTCATAGCAAAATGACTATTAAAGGTGTTAAAACATAAACGCTAGCTATAAAATAGTTTAATAAATGCAATTCTACTTTGGTCATTTTTCTCTTAAAGCAATAACCTTCATATAAAATTACATTTTTAAACTGCATGAGTATAACTTTAGCCACTATACATATCTGCAATTGACAAACAGTCTGGCATTTTCCACATAGAAATGCACTTAGAAGACATACCTAAAGTGCAGTAATCATTACATTTATGGTATCACTATTCTACGATTACAAATAATTTTCATACTGCTCACCCAACATGCGGAAATGTATTTTGAAAAAATAATGCTTGGATTGTTATATTTATATTGTATTATATTTGTATTATATGACATTGTGAACAGCTAGAACCCTAGAAGCAGAGGTTACTAGGAGGCAAACAAACATGCAATGAGGGGAAGCGATCGTGCACTCAGTCATGTTTTCCTAATAAAGTGAATATCATAGGCTCAAGCCGTGTTAAATGTATTCCTAGTTTACTCAATTCAACAAGCGAGGGCAAAGAAGGAGATAACACAACTGGTCTAGGTTGTCCATTATGTGTTTCTTGTCCCTGCTTTTTTTATTGAGTTATCTGGCAATAAGTTTAGCATAGCTATGATTTCAGCCTTTGCTATTCTCACACATGCCTCACCTGCACACATGGCATAAAACAGGAGAAATCCACAGAAATGTAGCCCATTAAAAGCAGATTTATTGGAAAAAAATGTAAAATCTTCAAAATGCAAATATAACCCTGTTTGAGCCATACCAAGATGACCATACCAATTTATCCTAATCAAGAAAAGTGAGGCACAGTTTATTTCTTCATTAAAGCCCCGGATGGGGGCTAAAACGTCACACATGTTCCTCTGTGATAGCAATATTTGTGAATAAAACAAGTTTGTGTCTGCAGTAGAAATGCTTGCTGTGCTCTTTTATTTTCCTTTGTATGGATTTTGGTTTGAAGATGCACCCAGGCATGAAATCACCTTTTTGTGCACGGTTACTTTGGACTAATTCCTCTTTTACAGTATGCATATTACAGTGCTGTAAAGAAATGTATCCAACCCTACCTGGCCCTTTGTGAAAACATAATTGCCCCATACTTACTAAATCAACCAATTAAACAAACTTAATTGATAATGGGGTTCAACTTCACTAGACACACTGGCCCAATATATGGAGTTATATCTAATATACTTGTGGCCTGGATGGTAAAAGTTGCTATACCTATTTCTGCTGTGCTTGGTTACGAAGGGTCAAAAACAAGGCGAGGATATACAAAAGAAAATAAAACCTGTTAAAGCCCTGAAGAAGCCCAAATGGCTGAAATGCTTGTGGCTATTGTGCCATGTTTTAGTGTGTTTTTCATTTGTGTAAAAAAGCCAGCTTTAATCTGCTACACAATTGTCAATGTATCTTGTTTTTTCCGATAAGTATTTTGCATGTTTGCACAAGGTCAATCTTATTTAACTTTTGGATCAATGATCATGAAGAAGTATAGACGCCGGCAGTGCTGCCCAGAGAAGACTTCCACAGATATGTGACACACTTGGGATTGGCAGAACGAGAAGATGCTATTTGTTAACAAGAATGTCATGAAAGTAATGTTTCTCAACACAACCTTCCCTTCCCTTTTAGATACATAGCAAATCCAGGTATTTGGACAGAACCCGCCGTGGGCACCACTATCTCCAGCTACAGATGAATGGGAAAAAATGGAGGCAAGAGAAATGGTCATTATATTGTGCTCTATTTGTGAAAAGACAGTATTCTTAAAGGTTTTGTAATAATTTAATTTTATCTGTAAATGGATGGTTGCCAAGATGTCCAAGAATCAGTAAAGTCTGTCAGTGCCAACCACGTGTGTATGTGGTGGTGCTGTAATTTTCCCTATCAACAATCGCAGCTATTAGAAAACTTTTTCCATTACTTTTACTATTTGTTTTGGATTGCAGGTATGTTTGTTAGTTTGATTGTTTTTATATATTTACCCCATTCAGTGTGATCGGATGCACAGTCAGCTCAGCACGATCTGGGCCAACCCAGTATAATAGTGAATTTCTTTCAAGCAGCTCACATGTTCCATTAAATTCAAATAAATATTATGTATTATATATATATATATATATATATATATATATATATATATATATATATATATATACATAAATGATATGCAGCTTAATTAAAGTATGACCAAAAGTTGCAGAAGACAACTTCTGGATGGCTTCTCATAAAATAAATTTGAAATGTTTAGCGAATAAAATCTTGTGTTTCTACCCATGTAGTAAAGTGTATTGGGTCATAGTACACTATAATAATTGGAGAAAAAGAGACTGCATTCTGATATTCAAATGTGTCGAAGGAAACTGGAATGTAGTGGATAATTCAAGGAGCTTAGATTAATTAGAAAGCTAGACATTCTGTGGCAGCTTCAAAGCCTGCATTGAAATGATATATACAAATGCATTCTTTGCTTTTCCAATTAGGCTTTGTGATAGTACAAAGATACTCTGCTTTTGAGAAGCAAATCTTTTTATACAGTCCATAATAACAGAATAAGAAATGTCAAAAGTTCAGTGAAATAGGAATCAAAATGATATGCCAAGCCTTGTATTGCCACAAAATGATATAATCTTTTCAGGATACTGTACCGTTTGAAATTTCCGGTACTTTAGCAGTAGATAAGCAAACACCTTGATCATACGATACTGAAAATGTTTTTTTAATGGTGAGAATTTCCTGTTGTGTTTTCTGATTCCTAAAAAAATATCCTTATTTTCACATTTTTACTGTCTCATCTGAAGAACGGACCAGTGTGTTCTCAAAAGCTCATATACAATAACATCTTTATAGGCTGTTTTATAGTTAACCAATAAAAATTGTAACAATGTGAAAATCCAGTTTTCTTGGGCATAAAAAAATCTATATTGGTACTTTTAACAGTTACCTTTCATTCTTCCCTTTTTACACGTGAACCTGTCAGTGCGGAAGTCACAAACACATCTTCCTGACCCAGTTATTCCCAAAATAAATATTGTTTCACTGAAAAATGTTATCTGATTTCCAAGATTACATCATAGCTTGCATTTTTCTCATTCAGTCAACAACCATGTATTTGTATTAGAAATCTAGCTTGTTTTTGATGACCCCTTTTCTTTTAATTATTCGATTCTGCATTCAGTGCCTCCACTCAGTGATGTACCTGTTTTAATGGATGAAAAGGGGAACAGATGCATATAATTACTGTGTTCACAGGAAGCAAAGATTTGTCTCGAGAGCGATAGTTCACATTAAGTGTATATTGAACCGAGTAATTAACAGAAATATATACTGGATATATACCAACTGATCGCCCACCCAGGAGCTCCGGTAAATAGTGCTGCTGATGGATATTGCTGCCATATGGGACATGCATGCATGTTCATCTGTACCATTAATATGTTATCACATACAGATATGCTATGTAGCAGCAATACCTGCGAACTTGTTGGCTCTGGTTACCTGGCTAACCTTGTGGGATGAGGCCAGAACTGAACAATGATGTCAGTGGCGTTCCCCCTGACATCGCGGAAAACATCCTCATTTAAAGGGGAAATGGATGTGGAGCGGGCCGTGTCAAGACTTCACTCCCATGATCCAGGAGGATTCGCGTATTGACCCAAGAAAGCGCCGCTTCACCTGGAGTTCTCCGGGCCAAACCAGAAGAGTTCCCAGGTATAGCGGTAGCGTTCAGTATAATTACACTACACCTATACATTTGCTGGTAACATGGCTACCACAATACTTGAGTGAAATGATGCAGACTGTTTTTCAGGTAAAGAACACCTCTACAAATGTGTGGTGCCTCTCGCTGTTCTTTAAGGTGTCCTAATTATATTTTCCACTGTCCATTTATTTATTTTGGTTTATTCGCCTTTCATACATGTTCTATAGGGGTTTTTTTAATGAAAAAAGTAATACAGTGGCTGCCCTTGAAAACAATCAGGACCAATAATAAGCAGCCTGTATATATTATTATTACCGTATTTGCTCGATTATAAGACAAGGTTTTTTCCAGAGCAAATGCTCTGAAAAATACCCCTCATCTTATAATCGAGGTCGTCTTCTAATCAGACCTCATTCTGCTTCGGCCGTGCTGCTCACCGGGCTTTGATCGCGAGCGGCGTCTCTGCTATTAGCAGCAGGAAACAGGAAGCTAGCACAGTCCTCACATAACTCTACCTCCCCCCTCCTTCTTCTGGGGGCGGGGCCAGAGAAGTTGCTCGCACAGCCGGGCCCCTGCAGAAGTCTGCGAGTGGGAGATCAGCAGTTCAGGTAAGGGGGTGGGGGAGGGTTTTTGAGTATGTGTGATTAATGGAATGAATGAGTATTTAAATGTTTGTGAATGAGTGTGTGTGTGTGATAGCATGGATGTATAAGGGGGGTGGGGGTGGTAGCATAGCATAGGGAGGCTGTAATCACACTTCTAACATCCCCAGGTTCCAGCATGTACTGGCTGCCTTGGCTTGATAGGAGTGTGATTGCTGTTAGCAGTATATATATAGCTCTCCAGAAATGCATTTTAACCCCCTATATGCCACTCAGCCCCATGATATGCCTTTTAACCCCCTATATGCCAGAGTGGCATATAGGGGTATAAGGCATATCATGGGGCAGAGGGGCATATAGGGGGTTAAAAGGCATATCATGGGGCACAGTGGCATAAAGGAGGGTATAAGACATTTATGATATGCCTTTAACCCCCTATATGCCCCTCTGCCCCATGATATGCCTTTTAACCCCCTATATGCCAGAGTGGCATATAGAGGTATAAGGCATATCATGGGGCAGAGTGGCGTATAGAGGGTTAAAAGGCACATCATGGGGCAGAGTGGCAAATAGGGGGGTATAAGGCATTTCTGGGGGCAGAGTGGCAAGCCTGGGGGCAGATGTGCATAACTGGGGGGGGCAAGGTTGGCAAGTAAAAGGAAATAAAAATATATTCATATATATATATATATATGAAAATCAGTTTACATGAATTAATATTTACTAGTAAAAAAAATTTTTCTATAGGGTAGTCTTATATTCAGGCTTTTTGTTTTTTTCCTAAATTAATATTTTGATTTTGGGGGGTCATCTTATAATCAGGGTCGTCTTATAATCGAGCAAATACGGTATTATTTATAGTTTTATATAGCGCCATCAAATTCTGTAGCGCCATTCCGTAGTAAAATGGGTAGACAGGACATAACAAGTAGCAGGGCCGGCCCTATAATGGGGCAGACTGGGGCAATTGCCCCAGGCGGCACTTTAGAAGGGGCGGCACTTTGCCGCCCCAAGCGCTTTTTTTTTGTTTTTTTTTTGAAGCGGAGGAGAGAGAGAGGGGCACCGAGTGGTTTTCGCTTACCCGCTCGGCGCCCCTCTCTCTCTCTCCTCTGCGGCGAGTCTCCCTGTTCGGTCCCGGTGCCGGCTTGGAATGCAGAGCGCCGGAAGTGACGTCAATTTCTGGCGCTCAGCATTACAAGCCGGCACCGTGGCAGAGCAGGGAGACTCGCCGCAGGACTGTTTAAAGGTAAGTACCGGGGGGGCGGGGTTAGATAATGGCGTCGGCGAAGTTTAAAATGCCGCCCCCCCCCGGCGTCGGCGGGGGGGGCGGCATTTTAAACTTCGCCCCAGGCGGCGTTAAGTCTTCGGCCGGCCCTGACAAGTAGTATGTAACATAACAAATTGACTTACAGGTGAGGAGGGCCCTGCTCAAACGAGCTTACAGTCTATATACTTATTTTCCATGTAAAGGTTAAGTTAGATTGTTTTGGGCCATAGCCAAGTACCTCATTAATGTGACAAATATTCTTACATTTTCAGTTCCTCAATTATATATAATTAATCATTTTCCATTGAAGAACACAATGCAGAATAAAAAAGTGCTATTTTCCAGTGGTAATGGTCTGCATATTACTGCTGCCTGTGACATTATGGCTGAAACCCACACACTTTTTTATATTAAATAAATTACATTAATAGCTGCTTCACTCCTGCCTAACATGTTTGTTTCGTCTGACATTTATGGCACTGTCTACTTTTCATTGTAGTTTATGTTAATTAATAGTTCTCGAAAAAATAAGTAACTACATGCCTAATATGCATCTTGAAACAAAATGTAGAATGTGGAAACTCAAATTTTAATTTTGTTCAAATTAATATTTAAAACTATGACCTTTTTAAAAATCTTTTTATTAAAAAAAAAAAACAATTGTGTTTATCTAGGATTTTTTTATCCATTATATCCGTTGAGCTTCATTTCCTAGCGGCAATGTAAATGAAAATACCTTGTGTAACCAAAGCCGAATCACAAACTAGGTTTGAAATACAAAACCTATAACACAGATTCGAATCTTTAAAAGAATATTTTTGTCTCTGAAATGATAAGCGGGAGCTTTTTAAAATTACGTTTTTAATATTGTTATCCATTCCAAATAGAGCCCTGCGCGGGACTACTTTTTTAATCCCGCTCCCGCCCGCTCCCGCGGATTTTAATCCCGCTCCCGCCCGCTCCCGCAATGTGGGTGTTCCGCTCCCGCCCGCTCCCGCCACATTTGTGGCCAATCCCGCCCGCTCCCGCCACATTTGTGGCCAATCATGCCCACCTCCCTACCTGATTTCCCGCGCAGTCCCGCGCGGCTGCCCTCGAATTGTTCCCTCACGGCGTCTCTTCTCTTGCTCCGCGGAGTCACAGGAAGTGATGTCACATCACGTGACTCCGTTTTGTTCCTGGGCGGAGCAAGCTAGGAGACACTGTAAGGGAGCACCAAGAAGGCAGCCTTGCGGGACTGCACGGGATTACCGGGACCCGCAGGTACAGTGCCTGACCGCCCGCTCCCGCCCGCAGCCCCAGCAAGACCGCCCGCGCCTGCAAGTTTTTTGGCGGGTCCTGCGGGAGCCGCGGGACCCGCCTCCCAGTGCAGTCCTCTAATTCCAAATGCCATTCCTTCTATTTTACTCAATAGGTAAACATTTTCACAGGCATGCAGTTCATCCAAATGTTTGCATCTTCTTGAGTTATCTAATATTGCCGTGTTTGATCAAATATACATACCTGAACATTTATTGTACTGTGAATGGGGGAAAAAAGTTCAGAATGTTGGGGAGAAACAACAGAAGGCTACACAAGGGACACAGAACATTGGTGGTGGTTGGTGACAAAAGGAAAATGCTATAGCGAGGATAAAAAGGCATAATAGTAAAAATGGACCAGTGATTGTGATAGATGTAATGCACTAGGATCTCAGGAGTAGAAAGAGACTTTTGTTTTTCCTTTTAAATGTCAAAAAGTGGTGACAGTGAGTGGTCATGATTACAGTAGCCTGATAAAAATGAAGGGCTGTTTATTGCAATTATAACTGTCACACTGCCAGGCTGGTCTGATTATTATTATCTCCAGTTTGTCCTGCAAACTGTAACAGTAACATAAGATCTTAGTAGGTGAACTTTTCCGATTCATTGAACAATCGTGAAAGCAGATTTTTAGCTTAGAAACTACACTTCCTAATAACCCTAGATTGTAAACTTCCAAGCAGGGCTCACTTTAGCTAATGTACTTCTAGTTTTGTCATACCTTTTTGAATGAATGTACTTTAGGAAGTGCTGTGTAAAATGCTGGCGTTATATACATAAATAATTAATAAATAACACCATCTCCACCGCAATTTGCGTAAGATATCCAGTGGACAGTACTGGAATTAAAAACTAAAAGAAAGCGATGCGCCTAACGCTTTCTTTTAATGTCCTTGATACCCCTACTATAGAAGAATGCATATTAAAGTACTTTAATGCACATTCTTCCAAAGATAAAAAAGGAAAAGTCATTTATGACACAGAGGTTGCAGTCTTACAGCAATAGCTGCCCTTTTCCTCCATGATGCAACATTTCTTATCACTGATTGGCTGCTTGAAGCAGTAATTCAGTGGCAGGAAAGTGCTCCCATTAAAATAAATGGGATGATTTTACGCATGAGCATTGGGGGTCCGAACAGACCCCTGTGTCCAGCGTTCACCAGAGCAAGATCTGGATCTAACCGGAGTACATCACGTGCAGGAGGATGTGTACAGCTGAACTTGTATTCCATGTTAATTTACAAATGTTCTCATACTTTTGAGGTTATCCCTTATTCCATTAACCCTTATTTTGCCAAAGGAGTGAGCAACACACAAAATTTACTTTCCCTTTGGATTTAACCCACATAGAGATTAATACATGCAAGAGAATAATTAACAATATGCATTTACTGTTTTCATGATAAATTACCTTTTTGTGAGTTGTGGCAGGGATTATAGTTGGCCAGGAACATATCCCATCTATCATTTTCCTGGGTTTGTATATAATGCAGCGGGCTCTAGCCCTACACAGGTCTGACATATGTTGTTTTTTTACCACAGGATATTAAGGTTACACTCCAGGATACATTGACAGCCTTTTTAAATGTATAAAACCCTTTTAGGGAATATTGTCCTGTAACTTACCGGAAATACATGGTGCATTTGATTCATTAGTTTTTTTTTAAGGTTTTGTGGAAATAATCAAGGATGTTTTATTTCCTAAACAAAATGTGTCTAACTCAAAATCAGCCATTACTCATTATATCTGTGGCAACACCTTGATCAGGCTTTCTGTCCTCCAGACAATTCTTGTAATAAAGTTTTATTAAGGAGCACCTGTGATCACTTATACCAGCCAGAGAAGAGCCTGTGATCACTTATACCAGCCAGAGAAGAGCCTGTGATCACTTATACCAGCCAGAGAAGAGCCTGTGATCACTTATACCAGCCAGAGAAGAGCCTGTGATCACTTATACCAGCCAGAGAAGAGCCTGTGATCACTTATACCAGCCAGAGAAGAGCCTGTGATCACTTATACCAGCCAGAGAAGAGCCTGTGATCACTTATACGAGGGCTCGACAAATTGGGTGTTGATCAGCTCCAGAACTACGTGGTGCTCTGTGGTGGACTGGACTGCCTTTTGCTAGTGGAACAATGAGACTATGAATCTCCTTCTAACCAACCTAAAATAAAGGGAGTACAGGGTCTGTTCACTGCTCCCTTGTAATGCTGCTTTTCTCAGGATATGACATCATATCCAGGTGCCCAGAAATAAATATGTGCGCACAGCGATGGAGTGGTGGGACAGAAGGTTCCCGCCACAGGACTTCAGCAAGTTAAGTGATGAAGTGGGGGGTAAGAAATGGAGAGATAATGAGAAAGATATAGAGAGAGATAAGGAAGAGAACAGAGAGAGGGAGATAATGAGAAAGAAATGGGGAAAACGTGCAGAGATAACCAGAAATGGGAGAGCTAGGGAGGATATATGAGAGATAACGAGAAGGGGTGAGATGTGGTGTGATGAAGAGAAAGAATAGAATGTGTTCTGCTAAAGGTAAATACTTCTTTGTGGGTAACAGAATCCACATTGAGGTCCTTACTAAGTGCTTTGATGTATTCTTCATTGTAGGGCTGCATGGGACTATATACTGTCGCTTTCTATTGTGATTGATACATGAACCGGCAATGAACGCAGCAGACTCTTAAATGCTTGCGGTTCATCTCAAACTATTCATATCCATTGCCAATAAACAGAGGATTACTTCAATATTATGTTGTCTTATCTAAGTTACAGTAAATAGCCTCTAATTATAACTTCACTGTTGATAATTAGCAACAATTAAAACCAATTAAAATAATTTTTAAAATACTTAACGCTAAACAGTTTTTGCTTTGATCCATAACAAGTGAATGTTCAAATAATCACAAAGTTCCCAGAAATTATGAATACTTTTGTGTTTACATTTTACTAGGTTTGATCAGAATACTATTTAGAGGGGTCCCATTTACACTGCAAAAATGCATAAAAACAGAAATTTGTATTATGTAATTTAAAAAGCAGATAACTATGGTTATGAATTGCAATGCATTGGGCAATGTACAAGGCAGCTCAGTACATTTGGCAGAAACAAAAAGATATATTTTCAGCAAAATTTAGCTTTTTTCTGGTTTATCCATTGTTTGTTTAGCTATGATTCTCCTTTTTCATTTACACTGTAGCCATACCAATTATACAATATTTTTCAAGGACAGATACAGTTTTCTTTTGAGAGTTTTTTGTATAGGCCAGCATTTATAATGAATAATACAACAAAAATGAAAAAAACCCACATTTTTTGTATTATAATTGTCACTAAAGTATCTGAGTTGACCCAAATACCACAAATCTATATTATTATAAGTGTTATGAGTTTGCTAATACCGTATTGGCTCGAATATAGGCCACACTTTTTTCCCCCCACTTTAAATCTCGGGGAGGTAGGACAGTGGTAGCATATCTCGGGGAGGGAGGACAGTGGTAGTATATCTCGGGGAGGGAGGACAGTGGTAGCATATCTCGGGGAGGGAGGACAGTGGCAGTATATCTCAGGGAGGGAGGACAGTGGTAGCATATCTCGGGGAGGGAGGACAGTGGTAGCATATCTCGGGGAGGTAGGACAGTGGTAGCATATCTCGGGGAGGGAGGACAGTGGTAGTATATCTCGGGGAGGGAGGACAGTGGTAGCATATCTCGGGGAGGGAGGACAGTGGCAGTATATCTCAGGGAGGGAGGACAGTGGCAGCGTATCTCGGGGAGGGAGGACAGTGGTAGCATATCTCGGGGAGGGAGGACAGTGGTAGCATATCTTGGGGAGGGAGGACAGTGGTAGCATATCTCGGGGAGGGAGGACAGTCGTAGCATATCTCGGGGAGGGAGGACAGTGGCAGTATATCTCGGGGAGGGAGGACAGTGGTAGCGTATCTCGGGGAGGGAGGACAGTGGTAGCATATCTCGGGGAGGGAGGACAGTGGTAGCATATCTCGGGGAGGGAGGACAGTGGCAGTATATCTCGGGGAGGGAGGACAGTGGTAGCGTATCTCGGGGAGGGAGGACAGTGGCAGCATATCTCGGGGGGGGCAGAGTGGCAGCATGTTTTTTGGTGCTTTTTTAAAGAAAAAAACTTTTTCTTTAAAAAAGCACCAAACTTTTAGGGTGCGGCCTATATACGGGGGCGGCCTATATCCGAGCCAATACGGTACTTTATATGTAGGAATGCCTATATCTCTGAGGCCATTATAAGGCAAATACCACTGTTTGGAAGTCTAGCATTATTTTTGCAGCCACTTTATAGGTTTGTAACGGTAATCACAAACAAATAAAATCATGAATAACATACAAAGTATATATTTGTGGAACGTAGGCAACCTGGGGTGCTTCACTATATATATATATATATAAATATATATATTGTGAAGAGGAAGGCGGGTGTGTTAATCAAGGGAGATTACGACCCAGTAGACCCCAAGAACGGGTGGAGGAAGGCAGAGATAAAGTGCTGGAAGGAAAAGTATTTTGGTCCCAGCATGTCTTTTAGGGCTGTACCCATTAGCCTCACCTGCAGCCACTAAGAACTGAGGCATTATTAAGGGGGTTGTAAACAGCAGAGCTCAGAAATTACACTGAATCAAACGGTTCTGTGAGGTAAAAGAACCCATATCTTGGGCTTTGTGTCTCTGTTGTAGCTGTCCTACCTGAATAGTTAGCTAAGGTATTGTTTAGTCAGAGCTCAAGGTCTATTCTTGGGAGAAAAAATCCTGCAAAAAGGTGAAGTTATCACAACATATATAATTTTTTTTTAACAAAAGCCTTTTGAGGATGCTGATTAGTCTCTCATGACTTTTTATACCATAATGACTTGTTTTCTGGCACAGTTGTTTTATGAATGCGCTTTAAATTAGCAGTCCTGTGTTTTATAGATAACAGGATGCCAGACATTGCACAGGACTGTGGTGTTACATCATACAACACAGAATTCGACAGCAGATGAGAACCATTCAGCCCATCTAGTCTGCCCGTCTCTTTTCCTGCTATAAGACTGAAGCCTTAATCACTCTTCATACTTATCTTACATTTAGGATAGTGATGTGCCTACCCAATGCATGTTTAGGTTCTCTTACTGTATTAAGCTCCACCACTTTTTCTGGGATGTTGAGCAACATATCTGCCACCTTTTAGTAAAGTAAAACTTCCTTAAATGACATCATGCTACCGCTCAGCACTTGGTATGATGCAAACGGTATGATGAGCTGCTGTTAGATTTAGAAAAAGGCAGTATCGTAGGAAGTAGTCCATGGGATGGGTATAATTAAGAAACCCCAAACATTTTATGTTCTTTTTTCCTATAAATGCAGAGGGATATATTTCCGTTGACTTCTCGATGTGAATTCTCAGTAACTGAAATCAGAATAGTTTATTTGTAATGGTATCCTTTTAAGCACTCGGTATGGTATCTTTTGTCAGATTTCAGTCAGACATATTATTTTCTGCTGGTGTTATATGATTGAATGCAGTGATCAATGCTGCATTGTATGGTGACATTTATCAATCAAAGCTGCTTGTCTGAGATTTCATACAGCACTTAACATCTGATAAAACAAAGGAAGAATACAATACTGACAAATCAACGGAAATGAAGTTTCCATTGCTACATTACGAATCGATCAAACATATCTAAAAACATTACAAAACAAATCACTAGATATTGCAGGTAGTTGTAGCTGATGATGGTTTTAGAAGATGATGTCACTTGTCAAGAGCCACCTTAGCTTTAGAAACTCTCATTTTTCACATAGCAACTAATCTCTGTAAAATATGGTTATTTGCAGAGGAGAATGAAAAGGCTGGAACTTTTACAGATTTTCCAGCTTCAAAAATTACTTCTGTAAGGTATTAACTTAAGAGCACATGGACTGTGATGTATTGGGTAGGTCTGGCCCCAAAACGAACACTTTATGTATGGACAGGAATTGGGATCAAAACATCCACAATTAATGGGTCATGCCGAAGAATAACAAAAGTATTGAACAACATGAACAAGGTGAAATATTCTCTACTGTTATTCAATAAAAAAATGATATTTTTGTCTCATGACTGATGTTTTTAAAATCGTACAAAACTTTTCATCAGTATATCCTTCTAGCAACTAGGGAACAAGTTTGCTTTACTGATGTATCATCTTCATATTGGATTAATAACTTGGATACCTCTTGTTATTGTAAGTCGAATTGTTATGTTATGTCATGTTTTACCCATTGTACAGCGCTGCAGAATATGATGGAGCTATATCAAACAAATAATAATAATAAGTGGTGTTATATGGGCAAAAATTAAAAATGTGCATGGCACATTTCAGGCATCCAATGTGACCTTACAACAGATTTTCTCTCGTCTGATTTATACCTCGTTATAGATTTCCAAATGTGGACCTGTATCTAGAACTCTATACATTTGTATACATTTGATATTTAAAAATGTAAGAAAATGCATTGAAAAATACAATGACAAGTGACCTAGAAATAAAATGACAATTCTACACAAATGTGAAACAGCTGGAAGTTTATTACTACCAAATCTGTTTACCTATTTTATAACGTCCAGCTAGTCCAAACAGCACTATATCTTTGGAAGTGTAATAACCCACGCAGGGTGAGTTTTCATAGCCTCAGGACTAGCATGATTTGAAGCCATATGCCTGTCCTAAGCATTCAGGAAAGGATTTTCTGCGTTACCATATGTCATATTCATCTTCTAAGCACCATATGGGAGTAAGACTTCACCTTGAATGTGGCACCTTTAATTTTTTTTTATTTGTGTTAACTTTATAAGAGCTTGGTTTACAATGTTAAAACTAATGTCTCATTCTTTGATAAGAGGGAAAAAAACACAAATGTTATATTTACTCTGTTCTGGTTTGGAGATGACTGGTTACTGTGATCTTTCATAAGATATTCTAGGAAGGATGATGGAATTCACTAGTTAATTGGCATCACCACCAGCCGACAGGAGGTCAGATCTCATTTGGCATGACTTGTGTTAAAGTGACCCTACCCTACCACTTGAATGTATTTGAATGGAATGAAAATGATCTGTAATGCTATCCATCAAAAGGCTAATCCAATTGTTGTTATAGTGTTTTAGTGACCTTTAAAATGAACATGTAAGCACTGTTTAATTTAAATGAATATCATATAGGATGCAAACATGCCAGCCATTATACTGTAGAAGTCCACTATGGGCATAGTCCCTTAACTTTCCAAGTGGCAAAAAAGTTGATCAATCTTCAACCCAGTTTAGCTTATATTAATGCTTATATTAATTTCCTCTTCAATGACCTTTACAACTTTCAAAGGGAGACTATTTCAATTTCTTACAGTAATTTGGATTATACAAAATGCTAATGTAAATTTTCTTACACTGTCAATTATTCATAACCACTGTTATTACCTTTATATGAAATTTTTATTGTTATTTCACGATCCTTGATTAATTCATTGTAAGCACCTTCTTCCTCCCCTAGCTAAATCATTATTAAAATCTTCTTTAGACATATTTTCCATGATCATTGTTATGATTGGCACAAAGCTTGCTAGTGAACCTGAATAAGACCATGGTGGAGCGATCTGGATTTTAGTTATCCTTGGAATAATTTAAGAATTATCTTCCTCTATTGTTATCTAATGAAAGGCTTCTCTGTCCTTGTTACATACCTCTGAGCACTTTTTGTTATAAAATATTTCATATCTACAAAATCAGAATTTGCTATAGTTTGTTATTTCATAAAAAATGTGTCATAAATGTGTTACATACTATTTATTTTTTATAAAAATAAAATTCTCAAATATGTATAATATGCCTCATGTAAGTGGTTGTACAAAAAAAAACCAAAACAAACAAAAATATCAGTAGTTTTAGGACTACTTTTTAGAAAACATAATTAGAAAAACTAATTGATTGTGGTATTAGTTTGCCACTGACATTTATAAATACATGTAGCTATTATAACAATTCTTGTATAATGTGGAATCTAAGACTCACTAATTTTGAAGAAGAAAATGAAAAACATTAACAGTGATGAATGCCAAATCTACAAATTACAACAAAAGTAATTATAGAACTGGCCAAAACATAAAGGCTAATTTGCCAAGCCAACCCAGATTAGATGAAAACAAATCACATTGCATATTTACTCAACAGAATATCTGAAATGAGAGACAGACAGACTTTATATTTTGTGCTCATGAGGGTACAATGCTCCTGGTTTCTTTTTTACGGGGGTGCCCAGTATACACCAGTGAAGCTGAATGCATATAGAAGTAGGGGTTGAAAGTCTTCAAGACTTGAAGTTACAGCATACCCTCGCTATGAAGGGACAAGTTTGGTGAACTTCTAAGCCTAAAGGAGGCACATACAATGCATATTTAAATAAGTAGGATTTCTTGAAAGTCACCTAACCAATTGAACAATGTGCTACAGAAAACCAAAACAGCAATTCTTGCTGTAGAAATATCTGGGTTAGCCATTCATGATGAGTAGTAAATTTATTTTATAAACAGTGTGGTCATAATTATTAAATATAGTTTATCCTTTATGTAAAAAAATGGATCTCTCCATTTAGCTTCATCATATCCCTTCAGCATGGATTTTAATCTTAAATTAGTGATTGCACCTCTTACCAGGTCTGTAACGGGTTTTGCATAGGCCCATAGAAACCGGGGTGATTTTACCCCAGGTACCCCCTTACGCATTACAAGCTAGCACCGAGACCAAACAGGGAGACTCGCCGCAGGACTGCTGAAAGGTAAGTACAAGGGGGGGATAGATAATGGGGGGGGGGAGGAAGGGTAGATAATGGGGGGGCGGCAGGGACGGAGGGAGAGGAAGGGTAGATAAGGGGGGGTGGCATTTTAAAATTCGCCCCAGGCGGCATTTTGCCTTGGGCCGGCCCTGAGGAGGTGACCCATTGTCTACATAAACCTCACCCGCCCATCCACAACAAATACAGGGACCCACCCAAGGCTTAAGTTAGTTGATGCACATAGGTGGCGCCCAGAATAATGGTAAATCACCATATGGATTGGATTATGATGTAATCTTCCACAGGTAATGTATGTCAGTAAAACTAAAGGCCAAGGTCTCTTAATTGTGTAGCAAGATTCAGGGTGCCCTGTCATAAGACAGGCAGAGGTTTCAAGCGTAAGCTCCACAGCCTGCAAACAAATGAGTTCAGCAATTGGAGCTCCCGCTCTTGCAGCTACTGCTGGCCTTCTTCATTGTTCACAGCAATCTCCACCAGAACATGTCTGTATCTTGGTCTTGTTACATCTGTCTGCTCTTCTCAACAGGTCAACAGGCCTCAATCCCAAGCATCAATATGTGTATAGCAGGGGTCCTTCACCTTTCACAAAGAGCAATGAACTGAAAAACAAACTACCGTATTTGCTCGATTATAAGACGAGGTTTTTTCCAGAGCAAATGCTCTGAAAAATACCCCTCGTCTTATAATCGGGGTCGTCTTCTAATCAGACCCCAAAAAAATGGCTGGGGCCATGCTGCTTACCGGTCGCGAGCAGCGTCTCTTCCGTTAGAAGCAGGAGGACAGGAAGCTTGTAGCTTCCTCACAGAACTCTATCTCCCCCTCCCTCCTCTGGGGGCGGGGCCAGAGAAGTTGCTGGTACAGCCGGTCCCCTGCAGAAGTCTTCGAGTGAGAGATCTGCAGTTCAGGTAAGGGGGTGGGGGAGGGTTTTTGGGTAAGTATGTGTGATTAATGTGTGAAGTATGTGTGATTAATGGAATGAATGAGTATTTAAATGTTTGTGAATGTGTGTTTGTGTGTGATAGCATGGATGTGTAAGGGGGTGGGGGTTGTAGCATGGCATAGGGAGGCTGTAATCCCACTACTATCATCCCCAGGTTCCAGCATGTACTGGCTGCCTTGGCCTGATAGGAGTGTGATTGCTGTTAGCAGCAATCACACTCCTATCAAGCCAAGGCAGCCAGTACATGCTGGGTTAAAAGGCATATCATGGGGCTGAGTGGCATATAGGGGGTTAAAATGCATTTCTGGACCTCCAGAAATGCATTTTAACCCCCTATATGCCACTCAGCCCTATGATATGCATATATACCTCCAGAAATGCATTTTAACCCCCTATATGCCACTCAGCCCCATGATATGCCTTTTAACCCCCTATATGCCAGAGTGGCATATAGGGGTATAAGGCATATCATGGGGCAGAGTGGCAAATAGGGGGGTATAAAGCATTTCTGGGGGCAGAGTGGCATAACTGGGGGGGGGGCAGGTTGGCAAATAAAAGGAAATTTAAAAAATATATTTACATGAATTAATATTTACTGGTAAAACTTTTTTTCCTATAGGGTCGTCTTATATTCAGGCTTTTTGTTTTTTTCCTAAATTAATATTTTGATTTTGGGGGGTCGTCTTATAATCGGGGTCGTCTTATAATCGAGCAAATACGGTAAATGCAGTCTTGAACACATCCAGCTGTGTGTTTCAGAAGTTCGCCATCTGCTGGTCACCATGTAGGAACTGCAGGTAAATCAGTGACATGAAAAATTACTCTAATCCCAGTGGGGTTACAGCTGTAAACAATAACACTTCTTATTCCACTCACACTTAGGTCTTAAGATATAAACTGGTTTTAGTTTACCCAGACTTACTTTCATTGACGTGTGCACTGTTTTAGTAACATTTTATTATGATAGCCAGCCCTTTAAGCTTGACAAGAATTTAATTTGAAATACAAGGTCAACTGAACTTTTTGTAAAGTAGTATCTAGTAAGCTTTTATGAATTCCTTTTGTTTATGGATTTCTTACACTACTAGTGTTATTAACATTATTTATGTGATTTGGGGCTCAGTTACATATACTAGCGCACACTTCTTGTTTTCTCTGATGTTGATTTACCTCTAGGTATAGGCTTTACCTTATCATGTTATTATTCCTGCTGCAAAAGCATCTAGGCTAAAATGGCAAACCTAGCAACCCCTGGATAATTACAACAGCCACGGTGACCAATAAATATGTTTATAGTCCTCACTTTGTTCCTACAAGACTGCTCTAAAAAAATTAATGCGATCCTTTGCATGCTTCTCCATGGCAGAAGGAGGCAAGAAGAAATAGAATTACAATAATTTTGCTTGCAGAGGTTGTTTAGATTTAAAGCCATGCATGACATGGTTTCAGGTCACCTTAGCAATATAATTTATTAAGAAAGCAAAGCTGTCATTTTGTTTAGCGTGAAAGAAAGTAAGAAACCAGATTTTTACCGTAATGCTTGAGAAAATGTTTGAGAAAAACACAAGGAAAACCAGGAGGACAACATTCTAGCAAACATTATAAATTTTGTAAAGTACTTTGTGTTTGCTACATGAGAAACAACTTTATCCTGGTGATGAACATCTTTGCCGAGTACTAGAATACTTTCAAAACTGCCTTACAAAGCGTACAGTAATCCATTCCCTATGGACATTTCAACTCATCGAGTGCATTTTAAATATGCAATTTGTTCACGGATAGAATCCATTTGGTTTATTTTTTTCATGCTGTAAAACCGTAAAACCATATTTGCCCATTGGTCTTGTATTATGCAGAGGATAGCCTTACACTTATACCTGATCTAAAGTTGCAATTTGTAATCATTTACAATGATAAAATGTTTACTACACGTGCCTTGAGCCACCATTGGCTTTTCTATCCTTAATTGTTATAAAATGTGTATTTAATCTGAAATAAAACAGTTAAAAAAGAAAATGAAAAGAAGTGATGAAAATAATAATACAGTAATACAGAATAGTAATATAAACTGGATTTATACAGATAAAATATTTTAGGAGAAGAAAAATTCTTCCAGTTCTTAACTCTTTAATAATTAACAAATACACAGATAGTAGGTGTGTTCAATCTGAGTGGCAATACAGTAAGAGGCAAACTAATCAATATTCACTAATTTGAAGTACTCTATATGTAAGTGATAAAATGTGATTTACGTAAAGTTAAGAACGGTTGTATTTTGCTGAATCTCTAGGAAAAGATGTTCAGACATGAATACATTGGCATACCGGTACACCATGGGGTCCCATTTCTTTGAATTTCAGGACCAAAAATATTAACAATATATCTGCACAACATGTACTGATCTTATTTGCGCCACTGGAGCCTTGTCTCCTACATCTGCTAGATAGAACTAATGCATTGCAGAGCATCCATGCCACTGCCCCAGTAAAGTGATCACACTTAATTATGTCCCAAATTTAAAAAAGTGAAGAGATATATCTATTTTAATGCGACATGACAATCTTAAGGAAAAAAATCTTTATTCTGTTTTCTATTCCTGCCTAGCATATTTCAACTTGAAAACATACAGTTCCTATTTAGGTAAAAAAAAAAGATACTCAACGTTCATCAAATGTTCCCTCTCACCTAAATTATATCTATGTTTTCACATGCAAATAAAGATATACACAATACCAACGGTGGGATTTCACATAAAGCCCTTCACACGAGTCATTTAAATGTTGTTTTGGACACTGGTGTAAGAAAACAATTAGTTGATGCATGCTTTGTAATAATTAGTTACATAACATAAGGCACAGTGCACAAAATATTTCTTAAAGCAAGCAATTATCTGATTAATCTAGGTGCATGCCTGGGTGAACAATTCAGCCCTTTCGGCTCAATACAAACACAACCGTCTACATAAATTAAACTGTTGCAAATCTTCTGAAGTCATGAAATCGTACAGAGTAGCCAACACAGAGATGCTATATTGCCTCCAGTGACACTCGTCTAGTATCCACTGTATTGTAAAAACATGTTTTGGATTTAACAGGCATTATCGTAAGAAAACAGCCCTGCTTTCCTGATCACAGCAGTGGTGGGCTGAGTTGCTATTAAATTACTTTGATAGATTTGTCTCCGCTATCCTATTATTAATAACCAGGAAAAAAGGCTGGGTGGGCCTTTCATAACGCATACATTTTACCTCCTATCAAACACACAGTTTAGTGAATAAACCCATAATATATAATAATAGCAGAATAATGTTTTTTATCCCTAGGTGCAATAATTGTACAGCTATTGTTAGATCAAATACCTACATTCTCACATAAGGGATCAGTATGTTGCAGCTCTACTCATTGGTAATAAAAGGATATTAATAACGTCAAAATCTGTTTATGTGATTTGCTGCCGATGTCAACAGATTGCCTAATGATTTCATCTCATTAGGTGCAATAGAACTAGGATATCCCGAAAGGAAGAAAACAGAGGAGGCAAAAGTATTGGTCATTTTACAGATGAAAATGATTAGCCTGCAGATGTGGACACTTACTTAGGGCTCATTTTTAAACATAAAGGAGCCAGCGAAAAGCTCCATCCATGGGTCTCCCTCTCAGACAGTGGAGGTTTGTGTAACTACTGGCACAGACCTCAGTGGTCTCCGTGCTGCATCATATCCCAGTACTCCCCAACAGCAGGGGCACAGAACAAGAGGAAGGCCCCTTTAGGAATATTTCAGCTGTTGAGAGGGACCAAGAGGCAGCTGCTGTGTGCCCCAAAGCTGCCCCTTTTGCCCCTGATCCAGTCTTACCAGGGTTTCTCTTCCGAGATACACCAAGTTTTGCGTAACTGTCCGACTGACAGCTGATGAGCTGCAGACATTGATGGTGTCAGTGCATGTGTCCGCCAATGTTAGAGGGGATGTTTTAACACAGGACTGCACATGCCTACGTGGACAGGGAGGGGTTAACAGGTTTAAGGATACAGAGATGACCTCTTTACTCAATGGATGAAATCATGACTATAGTTTATTAACTAACTAAAAATACATGCATGCGGATCAGCAATGAAAGAGGAATTAAACAGATTATGGTTACATCCCTTTCTGCACATAGAGACCCTTAAAACGATACGCTGCTTTACAGTGCCAGACAGGATGTAGGGCCAGGCATCACAAACCGATCCATGGTCTCTCTTAATAGCTGGAATCATCTTTATCTTTTAGTAATATGTAAATATCTGTCTACGTGATCCTGCCCATTAACTATGGTTTAGCAATTTTGTGGTAAGTTTCATGTCATACTCCTTATCTTGTTCTCCATCTCCCGATATCCCAGGTTCAAGGGCATTTTCGACTGTGTTCAGTCACACTAGAACATTCTACCTGACATCACTTTGATTGAAAGTTCCCGTTATGCTGTTATACAGAGAATAACTGGAAAGCAGCGTATTAACCCTTTCCTTAACAATGAACTATTACATCCACATGCACTCATCACGCTTTGTCCCAATTATCTTCTGGGCACTACAAGGGGTGTCTAGGTACCAACAGCATCACCCAATTTATGAGCAGCGACTGTTAACAAACAGATTGCTGTCTATAAGCAGACTGTGCCGGTTGTCATGAGAAAAAAGCTTGTAACTTATAAAGTACAAGCTGCTTTCTCAAAATGTGTGGGGCATTGGAAAAATCACTTTTAAGAAACCAACATTATTTTTAATGTTTACTGGCACTTTAAATGTGTCAACACAAGGTATAAGCTCACGTAAAGTCAGATTTATATATAATGTGCCTTTGTCAATTAACAACAAATCAATTATTGGGTAACTTCACAAAGTTTACTTTGAACAATTACCTTCACAAAGACATTGATTTAGTTGAATTGTCCACGAAACGTCATTTCTTCAGGGTGATATTTAATTCATGAATGGGGACTTCCATGCCCTTGAATGTCACTTTGTATGCACAATACGGAGGCATGATGAGTAGTTAATGAGCACTCTGTGTCTGTTAATTTCAAGTGCATTCTGATGAAAGAGGGAAGACTGAATTTTTGACATATCTGTCCTCTTCATTCTGCACACAGAATATAAATTAAGTTTTATTATTAGTTTCTTGCATTTTATTATTTATATTCTGGCTGTCTTATTTCATTTCTAGCTTTGGTTTAGCACAGATGAAAGTTTTAATTCCCCTTATCCTTTAATATAACGAGTTCTTAAAGCACAGATCCACCTAAATCAAAAAGGCTTAGAACATTGACGTCATTGTTTTTCATTCCGTTCATGCAGAAAACACATGGACAGTTGTAAGGAAGAGAGATTTAACTTGAGTTTTCCATTTAGAACCGTCCATTCAAAATGTGTGAAAAAATGTTCTGTCTTTAAATTCCGTTCAGCTAAGTAGCCCAGTAATGCCACAGCCCAAAGCCTATACAATATGTTCTACCCAATCATGACCAAGAAAAAAAGAATGCAAGAAGAAACCATAAAGAAGCTTAAAATGACCATGTAAACACCACTTAAAGTCCTTAGTGATCTACATACCCTGCCTGCTCTGCATGTGAACCCGAAAGTAGAACATTTAAAAAAATCTTCAGGTGGTGGCCCATACTTTTTAAATCATAGCAGCCCGGGATAGTTTCCTCCTGTATCAGCCATTCTATGGCCTTTTGTACACATTTATGCGTTTTTACTACTGTATCTTATCCAAGTCAAATCTGCCCAGGTGTGTGTGGATCTAGGATGTTTTTATAAAAAAAAATGAAATTTCCTTATCAATTTTTAAATAAACTTTAAACCGGGTAAACCAACAAGCATTTGCAAACACCTATGGAACATGTAAACTTTTCATTAGTGCTACTCAACTCCTTTTTCTCGACGGCCACAAAAAGGCCTGAAATTCTGTGTGTCCTTGAGTTAAACTTTACTAAATTCTGTCCAAATATTGCTCGTAGCTTTCAAGGACTGGAGTTCTGGATGCTAGTGTTTTACCTCCATTAAATCCATAGTCACAGGGCTACAACTAGCGGTGTGGTGCATCTATTGGCTCTTGATTGAGGGGCTCCAGCAGGGAGCAGACAGCACGTTACATCTTAGATCGTAGATACTGTAGTGCGGATCCTTGGAAAATCCAGTAAATGGCAGAGAAGTAGAGAATATCAGGCAAAATTTAAACCATGACTGCAAACAACTTTTTAATTTCTCAGCTTGTGCACAAGACCCTCAATTAAACCTTCATAACTTGGCAACCACTTGTCTTGAGGCTAGCATACAGTACACAGAATTGTTGGCCTGTTTGTGGTCCTTGAGGACTGAATGTGTGATGCCCTGAGTTAAAATCTGTTCTAGTCCTTTCAGGCCAGCTATTATGGGTTTTCTATGCAGCCAAGAATGAGCATAGAAACCACTATATTACTTCACCCTTTGGCAAGGCTTTTCCCCTGGGCCGAAGGTTGTCAGCCTTGCTGTTTTATTGATTGACACCGTAGAATAACCGAAGGAAGTATGCACGGCTTTAAAGAAAAAGAAAAACACATTTTTAAACATTTATTATTGTTCACACCGTTTCTTAATTTACTCTTTTAACATTTCAAGGTCCATTTATATATAATGTTAGATCTTTAACAATTTTACAGTGACTGCTGGAAATTAAAAGTTTAATTCAATAATACATATAAAATGACATTACATCATGGCTGTCATAGAGACATTTGAGATGTGTAAGTTCAATAATTACATTTACATTTCAGAGAAGTACAAATGTGTTCCTACTGTCAGTTATATTTTATTTTTATTTATTTATTTGCAGGTATTGTGTTTCAGGGAGGCAATTCTTACTCTCAGAGCTGTAATATTATTTTATTGGTAACGTCTCCTTATAGATTACAAGGAGAGATTAAAATGATAGGGTTGAATCGCAGCAGAAAGAACATATGCCACAGTAAAAAAGGAATTGCACTTTTAAGTTACAAAAATATTATGTTACAAACTGCTGTGTAGTTTTCACCTGTGTCATTGCATGTTAAATGGAATTAATGTTATTGGATTTTGTAAGGTGCATCCAGAGCTTCCACTGCACCCACGCAGCATCCCGATTTCCCGCCATTCTGGCATCCTCCTCCACCACTGATTCCTCAGGCCGAATAGAATCCTGCAATGTCATATGTACATGAGCTTCCGATGATTAGTGCCTTACCGTATGTAAGTGCAGCACGTCCGGGTTCAAACAGTCCTTCTTAAAGGTATATACACCAAATTGCCCTTCGAGCTTTGTTTTTACCCCAGAGGCAGAAACAGAAATTGGAGAGCTATTTTAACCCTCAGTAGGCATTTGTTTGTTGCCTGTGATAATGCCTAGTGCATTTTGGCTCCAGTATTGACCTTTGGCTGTTTGTGGCCATCCAGATATCTCCAGTGCTTCACCTCGACTTCCACCTGACCATGAGTCTTAGTGCCTTACTGTTACCAAACCAAGCTTATCTCCTGGCTTATCCAGCTATTTCCAGTCCAAGGCCTTGGCTTCCACCTAACTGTGAGTTAGTACTCACCAACCCATTGGGTTCCCAGACCTCCGTTCTCCAGTCTTCAGCTGTTTATGAGTAGTCTGATTTATTATACCTCTGGAACCCATAGGTTTGGTCTAAGGTTGGTTCCACAGAATTCTACTAAGCTCTCAAGAAGACTTTTACAGCTCCGCCATTACCACTTGAAGTCGTCTGTGAGGATTGATCATATGGTCTCTCACCTTTCAAGTGGCCCCTAAGGTGTCTAGTACTGAGTACTATCTTCTGGTACCACACTGCTGGATACTGGCTGCCTACCAGGTTCCTGAGTCGCTGGTTTCGGTGTTACAGATGTGCTGCATATAAATTTTGAAAAAATCAGTTTGAGCCAAGTACATTGGCTAGTTTAGTACATGCATTTAAGTGGACATATAATTATGAATGTATGGTGTTTTGCTTTAAATGTAGTTGCATCTAGATAGTGGTTCCTCCCATCTCAGTGCAAAATTGTTTGATGCTTCATTTTCCACCCTCATCATCACTGTGTATGTGGACAATAAGATATGACAAGACTGCTAATATATGCATGTTTGTTTAGATGAGGTATATTCAATCTAAAATGTTTAAGGGTACATTTACTATAATAGGGGTGTATAGGCCAGGTGAAACTCTTTTACACTGTTTAAAGGTTTCTTATTTCTTTTATGCTCCTCTGAGGTTTTAAAAGCAGGGAATGATGCAAACTATTGAGTCTAGTTTATAATGGCAATAATCCTCTCAAAGCTGGCTGTTGCAAGGAAGAATGACCTCTCAGTTAAACATTAAATAACAAGTCATAAAATGCTGAGAACAACCAATTTTCTATGTATTAACGCTTGAATACATTTCAGTAAGATGTTCCGATCATTAAACTTTGAACATCTGATCAAGACTAATGAAAACAAAAATGAAATTTAGCACAATTCCAGTGTCGTAACCCTCATAAAATGTACAAACAGTTTAAAAAAGATATATTTTGATTTTGGCAGTAGTTTCTTCTGCTTTACAGAGTTGTTTTCCAGAAAAGAAAATACAAATATTTCTGTACTAACAATTACAAATACACAATAAATGAAGCAACCAAAACTACATAGAGTCTATAGAGTCTGAGTGTAAAGGAACACTCAGCAATAAATTCATAATGTACCTTATTAAACAATGAGAAGAGAAACAAAATTAGTTAGAATTTAGAAGTATTAACAGAAGTTTTAACATAAAGCACGTGTCAGTATATGTCATCTGGGTTGCCTTTCCTCTTCACAATGTAAATAAATTTGAAATGGATATATCTGGCTTGAAGCAATGCTGAACACTTGATTGTTTATATTTGTATCAGCACAATGACACTTTTATTTCTTCTGTTTTTTGCCTATGTTCTTTTAATATATTGTTTGCATTTTCTTGATCTTTCCATAGACCATTAATGTGATTGTGATATCTCCTACCAACCTTAAACTTCATTGTTGGTAGCCTACCCTTATTGTGCCAGTCTGCACCTCTTCAGAATATACCCTGATATTAAGAACATTCTAAAATCATAACACTGTTTTAACACCAACATCTGATGCTTATAGGGTGCATATAAAGCCATGGAACCAAAGCTTGATTGAAGATCAGCACAAGGGAACCCATAAATCAATTATATGTTAATATTCTAAATCAAATAATTAGTTTTATGAACTTGTGAATGTTAACGATAGCTGGTAAGCTATGGAATAAGCAAAAAGTGATTCATGGAATTTAGCATATTTCTATTTAGCAATTATGTACCACAGTACTTGATCAGCAAAAAAACGTGTTGGGTTATGATTAACGCTATTGAGCTCTTGCAAAAGTTGAAGTTTAGCTGTGTATGCTGTAAAAATCAGCCATGAAATAGTGAATCGAGGTTTTAGAGACAACAAAGAAAATACAGCAAAGCTGACCAGCAGTGTCCTCTGTCCATGGTGCTGAAAATAGTACTTAAATGTTTACTTTATTAACACCATGAAAAATATCATAATATTGAAGTTCTCTCTGCTATTATCTAATAAAATCCAGATTTCACCAAAATCTTCTTAAGATTGCTTCTCAAATGCATTACGTCAATTGACTGCTCTCCTGGCCTTTTATGATTGTGTCTGAGGACACAGTTTGGTTTTAAGGGAGGTTTTGCATTCTATATCCCAGACAGCATAGCCTTTAGATATTTACTACTATACAAGGTGTGAATTTGAGAATATGATATTATCAGAAACCAAAGTCACACAATATCAAAAGCTAGGCCCAAATAATAAGAAGAATGCATTGCCTAAATCTGGATGGGAATGCACCGATTGTCAGATTGTGTTAAGTAAACCTGCATGTCATCTTATTTGGAATGTACTATTGTTTCTTGCTTCCTGTATTGACTTATAAGTCAGGTATTAGCACTAAATTTTTCTTTGACTACTTTCATGTCTCTTGACATCTGCCTAAAATGCTGTTTCTTAAAAGTTCCAGATACTTGTTATCCAAACCCTATGCTATACAATAGTTCAGTCTAAATCCAAAGGTTTACATTCAGTTTATCCAACTATAACCCTAACCAAAAAGTTTATGTTTAGGTTATCTACTCTTACCTGCCCTAAAGATATATCCAAGGTTCCCAAAGCCATATTATAAGGTTCAGGGCACCATTATTGCATGGTTGCATAGAAAGGTTGACAGAAAACAACATGTGCCTTTTAAGTAAAACTGCTATATATTAAATTTGACATACATAATATAGTTTTTGACCTTCAAAGTAGTTAATAAAGCATTGGAATTGGAATATGATTAATAGCTCTGTGTTTTTCACAACACTGGCAAAGAGTGAGAAATCAATTTCATCTAAAAAGAAAACACTACATTAAATCATGGACAAAATTTACATCCAGATTTAAAAAATTAGGAAAGATATGTATAGCTAGAATCATGAATGAGAGTTGTTGAGGTCTAACATGAGGAAGCTGTTAACTATTATAGCATACTTAATGTGTCATGGCACTTTACTAAATAAATGTTTAAAAATAAAAGGAAATATACAGCACCATACTCATCATTGAAATGACCCAAAATGTCAAAAAAAAAAAGTTGCTCGGTCCATCTAATCCACCCATGTCAGGGTCCAAAGGTGCGGTTAGCCAGCTCAGGACATACATAATAGGCAGAGTCATTTTTCCTTCATAAGTGTTTCCAGTGTTACCTCCTTTAAATGTGTCAAATGGAGATAAGAATGAAGAAATAAATGTGCTTAGCAAAACTCAAGGAAGCATTGTAGTAGCAGAATGTAAGAAAAACACACTCTCACTATGCACCCAATAATTTTGATTTTGTCCTGACAGTTTTGTCCTAACCTGACAGTAATGGTGAAAATCCACACAGGGGTCATCAACAGTAAGATCAAGTCTGCCTTGAGATGATATAAATGCACAGAACAGATGGTGCGTCTCCTAAGAGACATCAAGAAAATATCCGCTGGTGGTCTCCTGATTATAGCTTAGGGGAGTAACTCAGCTAGCTATCAAGATGGGGACAGTGAAAGGCTTGTCCCAGCCCATACCCTTGACTCAAATATCTGAATGTTGGCAGAAGGAGAAAAATGTATGCAGCTTAGTTATGTCATTATCATCTAATTCTTCTTACTGGTCTTAAAAAGTCATACAATAATAATAATAAATAAATAAACTTTATTCCAAGGAAATATGCAGACATCTACTTAAAAAAATATCTATGCTATCTCTGAAGTTTTTTTTCTACTTTTTTATGACGTAAGACTTACTCCCGCAGCTTGAAAAGGTGTGTGACATTTTACTTTCCTATACTTTAAAAACATTTTAGAATTAAAACACATGGTTATTTCTGTTCCCTGTGGCCAAAGAAGCCGTGTGATTGTCGCATCTGCAAAACCATATTTTGTATAATAATTTTAGAAATTGCTTACCAGAAGAGGCTTACAAATCAGGAGAATAACTAAAAAAGTATTTTGAGTTTTGAAGAATTCTGTGTTTGCCTAATCTGAATTGAATTAAAATCACATTAATCATGTAGCTACAGTACTTACAAGTCTTTACATATTGAGGAATTAATGAAGGAGCAAAATGGATAGTAGCCGACTCTCATTTATCTCTGAGTGGATTATAGATTCTTCTTATGTTGGCTGCCCTATAATGGAGAGGCCTTCCTCTCAATCTAGGGAAGCCTCCATGGACAGCAGATGTGCACTAGGACACTCCTACATTTCCAGATTTGTGTGCGTATAGGTGTGTGAGAGGGGAGCAGACTGTTACTGAGCCCAATCACTGTTGGAAATCATGGGACAAAAGACTTTCTTGATGTTAGTTGAAGAGTTGACTCTGATTCCATCATGACAGAGCACATGTCGCAACACCATTAATTTTATTAGTAGAATGTTCACACATATTCTCAGCAGGGAACACAAATAGCTAAGGTCCACCAGCAGGGGCATTGCAAGGTCTCCAAAAGATTCGGGGCTAGAGCCCATAGTTGATTGGTAGCAGTGGACTAAAGAGGCTCACACGCTTGGATGGGCATACACATACACACAAAAGACATATATGTGTTTGAGTATATATATATATATATATATATATATATACTCAAACACAACTTAAATGTCATGTTTAGTTTGTTTAGTACCTCTGTAGGCAGAGTTTAGTGCCGTATATTGGAGTACTTTGGCATAGTGGTGGGCTAAGCATACTATGGCCATATGATGTGACGGAATCACATGATTCCAGTGCTATGTCTCATGCCTGCTCCAGGGTGCCTGCAGGATATCTCCAAGTTCTTCTCTGTACTGACATAATCCGCTGCTATGAGTAATCAGAATGAGGAATCTGCACACTCCAAAGGAACTCAGGTGCTTAACTGTGCCAGGAAGGGCCAGCTCCCAAGTAGATCAAAATAAATAAAGGCTCCAGGCACTCAAGGGTTCCAGCTCAGGCAGATTTATTAGAAGAAGACAAAAACAACGTTTCGACCTCACAATGAGGTCTTTTCCCAGTTGGAGCCTTTATTTATTTATTTATAATCCGCTGCTATGTCAGGGCGCTGGTATGTGGCTGCACAACCCTAGGTGCTCAACACCTAGGTGCCTCCCTTACCCGTCCAAAATTCTATACAAAGGGTGGACCTGGTCCTGTAGTTTCTATCTTTGCACAGTCATCATTCCCCTTGTGTTCCTTGCTACAGTTCACTAACTTTACATGACCTTGTTTGACCTCCCTGCTTTTGACCTGACTTGACTCCTGGGATTATCCTGTCTTTCTCCTGTCCCATGACCTCTGCTTGTTAATGCTTAGTGAAAATGTGCTGCATTTCAGCTAAGGCACATAGTCCTTAACACCAGAAAGCAACGTTAATAATCAGTCCAGAGGGCCAAGGCGACTCTCTGGACTGATTGTTAACTTTGCTTTCTGGTGTTAGGGACTATGTGCCTCTGGATGCACCTACTGCCTTTCCTCCCAACCCATATTATGAATGTATGCACCAAATTATAAATTTATTGAGATCACTAATGCCTGATTAATAAAAAATATTTTCAGAGACATGGAGTTCTCTCAAATTCTATTATGCATGCTACAACATTTTATTTAGTATATCTTAATTATATACAATAAGATGGTCAGTAAAATATGAAGTTATAAAACTATAGCTTTCAAGTGCATATTAAAGGTTATGATGCTTGCCCAGTTAAATGTATACATCAATACTTGTACATTTGCCTGGATTGCAGTACTTTCTGCAAGTTCATAGGGATGAATCACTCTTGTTGTTGCAACTAACTATCGTCTTTCATAAAACTACTGTCTTTCAGAAAAAAAGAGACGAATGTAATGGCTTATTTTCACCGGATCCATATTCTTTTTCAACAGTACAGCTCTGCAACACTTATCAAAAATGAGCACCTTGCTTTTATATTTTTGTTATTGTCCTACGGCTGTAAAGAATATGTATGTAATATTTGTGGCAAAACGCTTTGTATTGTATTCCTATATTTTATATAATCACTGACCCATAATCCTCTGTTATTTGAGAAGACAGTTTTCACAACCCCGACACCTCTTGGAAATGGGAACGCAGCACCAATAACACATGAGGCAGCATGTCACTGGTACAAACCTCTCCACTAGAGAGTCTTTGTGATTTCTGTGCTGGCACCTACACCGTTCTCCTCTTTTATCATACTACCACTTTAAATGATTAATGATGGCCCAGTGAAGATTGCAGGCAGAGTAAATATAAACAGAAGTACTATTTATATTAAAAAAACAATATTTCTGTGTGTACTGTATATATCCCTGGTTATCCATTATAAAGGTGAACTTTTTCCTATAAAAAAGGTTCTCCAGTGGAAAAAAGTACCACCCCGCGCGGTATTTAATATGTTTGTTCAGGTTGTGTTTAAAACACTACAAGGGATTATGCATGTCTCACAGGTAATAGAGTTGCAGTAACACTATGTGATACATAATATTATAAAGCCACTAATACAATATATGTCTTCAATGCCTGGTTATTTCATGTTTATGTTAATGTTCATGTTAATGTTAATCATTAAAAAACATTGAAATGTTGTTCTAAGGATTGCTAAGCATGTCAGATCCATTCTCCCGAAACAAAAACTGTTATGAAATCTTAATGTTTCATCATAAATGAAAGACAAAGTGGCAAAAAGTACTAAATGTATCTTCCTATATTATTTAGGAGAGGTGTTGAGTATTTCAAAGCAAAGTAATGGTTATGGTTCCTATGCTGAACTAAAAATACCAACTCAAGCAAGCTGCATAAATCAACCCTCATTTAGCAATGGAAAAAGTCCTATAGATAGCAGAATTAATTCCTCTGGGAAGACTTTCTCATGGCGTCACTTAACACATCCTTGGAGGGAAATTGATACTCCAAAAAGTTGCAAGCTGTGGGCTGTTTAAATAGAATATCCAGCTGACTGTTTCATTAGTTCTTAAAGAACAATGTTTCCCAAAATGATACAGAAGGGATCTTAAAACAGAAGCTCAATGGTCCAGCCAAAAAAAAACACAAAAAACTGCAGCTCATGGCTGAGTTTGTAGGAATATACTGTAATCCAATAACAATATGATCAGTTAAGAACCAAGACACGCTTACTGTTTTCCATTTTGGACAGAGTGCCTGAGCAACAATTTTTTATATCATTCCATAAAATATATAAAACACAAATAAATACAGCAGGTCAATAGAATGTAGACTCATACACAATACTATTATATTAGATGACGTTATACATTCTAAATTGTGTTTGTCAAGACCTTGCCTTCACCCTGTGGAATTCATAGGGATCAGCATTTAAATGGTTGATCTAGCAGCATGCAGATCACCAACCAGAAACACAGAACAATTCCTACTATTAAAAAGAAATGAATCAGAGACTCAGAATCTAGTTCATTTTCTGCTTTCTGTATTCAGCACAGTCACAAACAACCCCACCACCACTAGCTACATTCTGCCCATAAGCTACACAGTGCTCCTTTCATCTTAAAACTATCTACGATTTATGTGACACCCGCTGATCAGATACTGTTCCAGAAATTGGAACACTGCAGAATATTGCTACTTTAACATGGCTATAACAATGTACAGTTCTAATTGCATTTTACTAAAAAGTAGGCCATGCCATTACCTTTCAGTGCTGAACAAGTGTACTATTTAATACATGCACTTTCTAAAGCAATGTTTATGTCAACCACACAAAAGAATCATAGAGATTAAAATAGATTTAGAACGAAAGTGGGAATGCTAATTGCCACCACAACTACTATAACATGCAGCACTGACGTTACTTTTAAGTTTATGTTACTTATAAGATGACTTTATTTTATATGCTTATATAAATCCATACGTGAGGACAGTGTTCCCTGCTGTTTTCATGAGTGGTGCAAGTTGACTATACCTCCTACTGCAAATCCCTAATGTCAATACAAAACTTTACCTTAGGTTGCATGGGAAGTTATATGACACACCACATACTGTATAATTACCTATTGTGACCAAATAACACCTTTTGTTTTTGGATTCTCTTTATGCCTCAATGCCGAAGTATTAACCTGGCCTTTCATTATCGTCTGATGCAGGTGAGTGGAATTAGGGAGTGTTGGAACCCTGGTCTGGATTCCCATATATGACTTTTTGCTATTGTAAAAAATATGGGAGAGACCCCATGCATCTCCCTGGGGCTAATTAGAACAGATCCCCTGTAATTCCGCAGGACTCATACATATGCTTTTGGTTATTGTGTATATTTAGGAAAATGCATGCCTTAAAATTGCAGGAGAGACAAACTTCAGGTAGAAAGTCTTAAGCAGGAAACGTACCTGTTCAGCAGGTCCTTTCCTCCTACTGCACATCGTGTCTCATGGCAGCAGGCATTGGGTGTTCCACTGCAGTGGATGGTGGTCTAGTGGCAGCTGTGTCTCCTCTTTGTGGCGCGCCAGCAGTTTCTTCAGTAAGAGGCAGAGCTTTTCTTTCATGCACAGTTGTGTAGGGTTGGATATTTAAATGCTCTGACGCCCTTGTTAGAATTGCTTAGTTGCTGTTTCCTAGTGCTTAGACTGCAACATAGTATTCTGCTCTTGTGTCCTGCCCCCTGGTCCTTGCTCACAGTACCTGTTCCTACCCTTCCCTGCCTGGTTCCAGACCTTGGCTACCTTGACTTCCTGTCTCCTGACCTCAGCTAGTCCTGAAAATGATTTATTCTCTGACGCCCCCTCCGGCTTCTGACCATGGGTACCTTGACCTCATAGCTGCTGACCTCAGGCAGTCTTGACTATGCTTCCCTCTCTCAATTCTCCCCAGCTTCTGTTCTCAACCTTACTGGTTACTATTCTCAACTATCTCAGGCCATATGTTTATGTTTTCATTCTCTGTTTTGCCCACTATGAGTGGTTGTATCAATCATATCACTCGTAGTAAGCACCATAGGTCCATGGTCTCCCTACAGAGGGGTTCCAGCATCCAATACTCCTGAACAGGTAGTTCCTAACACAAGGTGTCTATTCTGTGCTTCATGTACGTTCATAGTAAGCACAACCACATAGTTCTATCATGCGTGGTCATATGATATATTTATGCAGTATACAATTTAGAAGCAATTATGGTTAATTAACTCCCAAGGGGGAATGAAAAAAATCAATAAAAACAAATTATCATTCAGTATCCTGACGCAATCAAATTGACAATGGAAAAGGGAAGTAATAGATCTATTACCGAATGAAGATATTATTCTTATTTTGAGGTCAAGTTTTTGTATTCTATTTATAAAGATGTCCATGACAAAAGAAAAACATTGCCACACTAAGAAATTATAAATAATAACATATACACATATTTGTAATTTTATCTTTTGTTCACCAAATATGTTAATTGCATAAAATTTATTTTTCTAACAGTAGAATTCGCTTGTAAGTATTATCCTTACTATCTTAATTTGTGCTTAGTATTTCATAATATATTTGACTATATTGCACTCATCCTGCATATATTTTTATCAGTGTTTATTATTATTTATATTGTTAAAATTAAACATTTTAAGAATTCATCGAAGTATACTACCCATTTGTCTTGGTGTTAGTTTGTGAAATAATTCCTTCATACAGAATTATGGGCACTACAAAATATGTAATACTGGCACATCTCACAGGCTATATAAAGGAATATGCAAAGTTTTTAATATTAAATAAAGTTAATCCGCTTTAAATAAATATATTGGTACGTCAGAGAAGAAATTAAACATTAACCATAACCAGATAGGAACTGTAAGGATATGGGATTTTCTGTCACTTTCTCTGTTACACATACTTGCTGTTCTATGCAGCTGCCAACAACATTGGATTAAGCTTAAGTCAACCCTGCGGTTGCTGATAATATAGGATTTGTGGAGATATCAACATTTACTACTACCCAAACAGTAAATATCCATTAAAGGGTTTAAGTCAGATGAAATGTAATACCTAAACATCCACAGAACTTCATTTTGATTATCGCAAGATGTGCAATGTTGCAATCAATTCAGCTGGAATTGTGGCTGAGTAACCTTTTCCATGTCATCTTCCTCCAAGGTCTGTCCTGACCCTTTGCAGGAGGTGAATCGCCAAAGCCAAGAAAGGTGTTGTGAAGGAGACACTGGTTAGGTTAAATGGCAAAGCAGATGACATTATGCCCTTTGCCCCATACAGGTGGATTCTAGATGACCCCATACCTGTAAGCATTGATAACACATTTTGGATATAAAGGTAAACTGTATAAAGTATTACTCTAATCTCCACAATCAGCCAGGTGAGGAGCTGTAGTGCTCCTGTTGAAGTCAATGATACATCAACTTGCAAACCTGTTTTCAACAGGAGCGCTGCAACACAAGTGAAGGAAGTGGACTTAAGTGCACGTCCGGTTTTATTCGAAGCAGGCAGGGGGTGGGGAGGAAATGGGACAGTCTTGTTTTCTAACACCAAAAAAACACATGCACTGATGTATATAGAATATAATACAAAGGGTCATGGGCTTGACTACTTCTGCTGAGAAAAACTCCCGGGCTGAGACCAAATTTTATGCTTGGATAATCCAAATAGTTTTACTTATATATTTTTACCAAACTTGGCACGGTATTTAATTTCCTGTCTCATATGAAATACAGAGCAAACTTGTTTTAACAACATCCAGTGTGCCTGATTAAGTTACCATTGAAGTGAAGGCCTTTTTGGAGCATCAGGCACCCTCCCTGGAAAGTGAACAAACTCACAAATAACTATATTAGCTTCCTGTTAAATCAGTCTTTTCATAGATCAAGAACAATTTTAAATACTACAGGAGGAATGTTCTCTAGACAGCAAATAATGTGAGATAATGTAGGAGTAATACTGGGGGAAATGCAAGTTAGGTGATACCCCTTTGCATTGAGGGTTGAAGGAAAGATAAACAAAATCCAGCAGGGAGCCGAAATGTTTGAAATGTCTGACAAGTTTAATTTAAGGCTGAAATTATCATTATAAATGGATTTATTGTTCCGCATTCGAACAATTTAATGTTAGTGCAGCAGCACCTTTTGTTTGTCAATTGTTCAGTTGTTGTTGATGTTTTTTACTTTCTAGGGGAAGTTTTCTAGTTCAAGTACTGAGAGAAAAAAAGATTAAAAATATGAATAAGCAATTAATTTGTTAATTAAATGTAGCGCATTGAGCAGTTTGAGTGACAGCTGAAAGGAAACAGGTCAAAAGAATGTCAAATGAAAGGGCATCTCACTGGAACGGAAAGAGCCTGCTGAGAGACACTCTAAGGAGACCTATAATCTGTCATACAAAATCCTGCCACTGTTAAGTGGAATTGGCTTAGTAGGTTAATGCACATTTCCTGTTAATAGGGATTGTCTTAATAGGGTCATTGCAATTTGCTCTTAATTGGCATTGGCTTCATCCTATTTGGATCAATTCCACTTACTACATTATTTCAGGAAAATGTTAAATGATTGCACACTTAAGAAATAAAATATTATTTTATACTTGGCTTTAAAGATATTCATAATGCTTTTCTCCTGAAGATATGTACTGTTATACTCCAGAAACCTAGTTCACTGGACAGATGTGGTTGGCAAATATATTTAAACTTGTGGGTTAATGTGGACCAGGCTCAGGTGGGGGATCCTAACACAGTAACTTGCTTTGCCCTTCTACTTACTTACTATAGCATGTGACCAATAAAGAAGCTTCTTACTGGCTGATCATGTCGCCAGAAAGGAAATAGAAAGCTAACTCTGCCATCACTGATCATACACCCCTGCAAGTACCCTGATTTTTTTTTCACATGATCAGCAACTTCTGCTGTTTGAATGCACTACAATGCCATTCGGTCACGCTCAGTGTAGAATGAAAGAACTCTAGAGTGGTGACTGGACAGCGAGATCCAGAACTTAAGGTTGGTGAACAGATGGGCCAAAACCAGGACAATGCCAGTTGTAGGAATGAGCTGGGTTACAGGTAAGCTGGGTCAGGAACCATGATGCCCAGCAGCAAATAACCAAATTCAAGATCAAATGGCTAAGCCAGCAACATATAGCAACTGGACAAACTGAAAAACCATGGTCAAGAGAAAGCATAGTCGGGAACTAAAAGGCACTCACTAACCAAAGCTCTCCCCACAACACTACAAAGGGCAAGTAGGAAGTGCAGGGCCAAGATTTAGAAGATGTTGCCAAAAACAAAGGTCACATGGTCCCTTTAAGGCTGCTCATAGAATTTGCGTGAGAATGCACACACATCATGTTGTCATGTGGTTGTGCAAAGTGGGACAGGCCTGATTTTGACCAGGTTGCGTAGTGGAGGATGCGGGAGCAATGCCCGGCCATTTAGGTAAGTTCTGAGACTTAGACTTGGCAATTGTCCACTTCATGAGAGCTGTATGCGGACAATATGTTCCCTCATGTGATCTCACATTAGTTTTCTACACCTCTTTGAATCTATCCGCACTCAGAACATTGTATTCCTTGTTGCCATCACCTCTGCCCAAAAAATTCTGAACTCCAGGCCTTATTCTGTGAGAAACCCTTCTGTGTCTTCCATCAAGATAAAAATGTCCTTTGTCCTACATATTAGTAAAGACATTGTTCTCCTTTAATTTTTTCCATACCTTATACGAGGAAGTCTGCTGGAATACCCTTGATCAGATAAGAGGCATTACAGTCTATCTGGAGAAAAACAAGTCCTTAGGAAGATTGAATTGGCTATATGTCATCCTTGCAGGTTACGGTCGGGTTCAGGAAGCCTCTACCACCAGCTCATGCAAATGGAGTTTCAGTGCCTACCTGTCACTTTGGCCACCAGTCCTGGAAGGACTTAAAGCTCACTCTACTAGGCAAGTCTCGTCCTCCTGTGGTAATTTTGCCCAATCAGCTGACTGTGAGGAGCTACCCAGAGATCTCCATGATAGTATTACACATGGGTTTAATATCCAAGCATACATCACTGGAGGGTATTTACACTACACAGCTGCAGTCTAATAAAAAGACTGTTAGGTTCCTACTCTTTACTTAATACTGCCTTAGACAGTCAGAAAAACAATATTAAGACATTGGGAGGAGAAAAAATAAGAGGCCACAAAAGATATAAATTAGGGAATCTGGGAGCATAGTGAAGACAATGAATTGAAACTACAACTCTCCTGCAAACTCACCTATATCACTCTTTATCTGATGCTTTGGTGAATAAACTTTTCAAAAAGGCTCACCTTGGCTCACATTCCAATTTCCATATCCTGCTAGGCCCCTCTAGCCTTTGTTCTTGGTAATAAACTAGATATATACCGACAGTACTGTGCAAAGGTTTTAGGCAAGAAAATAAGAATACTTTCAAAAATAGACATGTTAATAGTTTATCATTTAATAAAATGCAAACTGAGTAAACAGAAGAAAAATCTAAATCAAAGCAATATTTGGTGTGACCAAACAGCATCAATTCTTCTAGGTACGCTTGCCAAAAGTTTAAGGAACTTGGCAGATAGGCTGTTAAGCTATTAAGGCTATTTCGAAATTATTCTTACTTTACTTAATATATACATACGGTACATAATAACTTTAAAGAAGTCAGGAACAAATATTTCAGTAAATCAGTTGGCTAGTGGCCCACTGGGCATTGGCCAGTGTGCCGGATTGCCAGTTCAGGCCTGGATGTATCTAGGCTGGTATTGACAGCACCTTGTACGCGTGTGGAACCGTCACAAACACCAGTGCAATTTATAATTCAAACACCAGCAATAAAAGTCGTTAAATAGGAGGGCTGAAAATCGTGAGATCAGATAGAAGTATATGAAATCATCAAAAAGACTGTCAAAATGTCAGTGTAGATTAAAAGCAAGATTGCAGGAGTATAACAATAGTAATGTAGTCTAGAGAACAGCAAATCACTGAATAAGGTGAAAAGCAACAATTTTTGGTGTTGTAAAAACCTTTTAGACGAACAACATTTGATTGCCTGATAGATGAAATTATAGTTTACAGAGCATTTGTGGATGGAATCCACACTACACATTATTATTTCATCCAAAAGCAACTACCAGTTCGATTCACTAAAAGGTTTCACAACTCTCTGTCTGTAAAAAGACAACAAAAATAAAAGTTTATTTTATTAAAAATTAAATGTTTTATTTTAAATTGCAGACCTACATGGTGCTGAGTGGGTTAACTTTATTCCCATACCATATTCCTTGCTACCAGTTTCCAGACTCCTTATCCTAATTATATGTTAGGTACTTTGGTATGCATTTTAGTTCAAGAAATAGACATGTCTTGCAGTGTTTGACTGAAGTTCCCTCGATCTCCGGGCCAGGCCCCTCCACCCAATTTACCTTAACCCAATAATGACAGACACATGAAACTTGGGTTGAAAAGGCCACAGCCAATTTTATTTATTAACCAAGTCAATGCCAGGCAACCTTAGGCCCAACACCTTGTTGCGTTAACAGGGCAAATACTACCAACTGAACACATAAATGTAATACATAACATCAATAAACATAAATAATTAACAAAAACCATAAAGCCTACCAGGAAAACTAGGAACCACCACATAAGGATGGACATACCAAGATGCCCAAACCTGAGGCTTCCAGCACCACCTACCGGGAACCTCCCATCAAATGCTCTCCCCCCAGAGCATTCACACCCCCTAGATGCCTGGTAAGCTACCCGCCCGGCTATGACAGCATAAATACCCCAACATAACACAAATACCCCAACATAACACAAAAAACAGGGAGGGAGGGCGGGACAAACAACACAAGGTAAGGTGACTTCAAAATGTCCCTAAACCTCATGTCACGACCCTTTAAGTAATCTTCCCCTAAACCCCACCCCCAGCCTACCAAAACTGACGCCAAAGCCTGGCCGTGCTCTGGAGCCCAATCAGGGCCCACTCTGGCCATGATGGCCCCCGCAGGCATCATTATGAAACCAACAACCGATAAGTTGTTTGAAACAGTATTATTATAAGTCTTATCCATCAAAAATGATCATTTTACTCAGGATAATGTGGTCTAATCAAATCTAATGAAATTAGTTAGCTTTAGGTCTTTATGCAAAAACAACAATACACAGATCTTTTTATATACTTCATACCAAAAATAATGAATCTAGGTTTGGTTAGATCTTTAGTTTTAGGTGATGCTTTTCACTGTGCCAGCATAGAAAAGGATGTACAGTCACATTTATATTCAAGATCTCAGAGGCCCCTTCTAAAGATGAAATGTGGCTCTAAAAGCTTATGTGATATATAGGGGAGGGCTGTCACCTTCTGGCTATGGGCAGGTACAGTTTTGTGCCCCCTGGCACCCTAGTAACATACACACTAGAACACACACATTAACACAAACTCACACAAACACACATAAACACTCACTCAAACACACCCCGCTTTAACACACCCAAATACACACTCCCCGTAAATCATATTTATACTAAAACATACTCACTCCATCATACCTCATCAAACATCACATATCAGCATACATCAAACCTACCTTGCCTGAAGCCTCTGACACTCAGGGATCACCTAACTCGCTAGGACATGTAACTTCACATTACGTGACCCCACTGCACGCCTGCCTCTGCAAGTGGGCCAGCCCCCCAACATGATTCCCTGCATTGACCCAATAAAAGGCTACCCCTCTTAAGACACAATTGGCAAAGGGTTTAGGTTTTGACATAATCTCTTTGTGTTTGCCTGCACCCCAGATGAATATTAACGTGTGTTATTCCACACATATTAGCATGTACTGCTGCTCATGAGCTCCCAGTTCGTCCCATGTTCATGGACAACTTCTACCTAAATGTTGGCTCCTGTTGCACACACCTCTCTCATATCCATACCTGGGAACTCTCTCTGGGTTTGACCCGGAGATTGTCGGGTGAGCGCTGCTCCTCCAGTTCTCTGGGTCAAGAACCGTATCTTCCGGGTCGCGGGAGTGGGGTCTTGACACACCCTGTTCACCGCCTTTTTTCCCACTGTCTGTGAGAATCCCCCGACGCCGGCGGGACCGCCCACCCACGTCAGAGGACGTCAGTGTACAGTTCCCAGGTATGCTCATATCTTCTCATACTGTATGTCTTGATTTGTTATCAATAACATGTTAAAATAAAGAGGCCCTTGATGCTAATAAATCAGCAGTACAGCATATCACAAACTGCATCGAAATGAAAGTCAGAAATAAATCAATTATAGTATTTTAACATGTGTTTGTTTTTATTTCACAAGAAGAATGTCCCATAGAACAGGAAAATGCATTCAGTATTTTGCTGCAGAGGGCATTCATAGAACTCTTTTGGATGAAGTCAAATGTTCCATAAATCATTTACCTGAAAACCAAATAAATCATATCATGACCAAGGGGAAAACCAACATCTTTCCTTCATCAAAAAACAGAGGCAAAGGGGCCTTTGGCGAGTGGAAACAAATTGCCTCCTTCTCTGACAAGTATGAAAATGTAAATATTCTGATTGTGACACAAATTCTCATGGGGGTTGAATCCATAGCAGAATATAGCTGTTTATCATCATATATTTTGTTACAATTTCCTCAAATCTGTTAAGCATTATAAAAACAGATGTACATATGGCGAGGGTAATTAAATAATTATTGATGTTTATTACCTAATAAATTACATTTGTGTTCCATCTTTATTGTAAGAAGTAAACACTATATTTTGCTTGGGGAATGGATGCTTTCAATTAATTACCAAAAAAATTTAATATAAACAGTAAAAACACCATATAATAAAACAATAAAATGTGTATAAACACTGTCGTAAATATAAATGTGAGATTGCTCCAGTCCACAGAGTACCTGATAAAAAGTTTTTTTTAATGTTTGTTGTTGCTACAGTTCTTTACACACTGAAACATTACTATGGGCCATTCATCTGCCAGCAAAAAAACTGCATTGAAAGACTTTACCCGTCAGCCTAGGTTATTTGGCCCAGGTTAATGGGACCGTTTAATGTCGCTAAGTCTTGGTGAACAACTTAGTTTAAGCAACCAAGTTCAAATGAAATAAGAAATATATATTTCTAGTACAGGGGGGCTCTTTAGAAGGTGCCGTTAACTATTTAATTACCACCACTATTTTGTTTTGGCTATTTTAAATTAATTAATAAAATTAGCCTTTTTTAGACTTTGTATATGTTGATATTGTATAGTTAGGCATTTAATTCCCACATATCCCCTGTGTTATACTAGGGGTGGGTCATAATTGTGTTTAGCTTCTTTATTTTCAGCAACCTCTGTAAAAACTAGTCAATCTAATTTACACATGTCCTTTTAACTATATAATATGTACTGCCTATCATGCTATTTCACTTTAACTCTCCCACTTCTCTTTATCTCATCTCTCCTCTTTCCCTTTATCGCTCAGTTTTCTCCCTGTCTCTCCCACTTCTCATTATCTCTCCCCTTCTTTTTTTATGTCCCCTTTCTTCCAATCTCTCCTCTTCCCCCCATCTCTCTCTATCTCTCTTATTTCTTTTTATCTCATCTCTCCTTTTCTCTTTATATCCCCTTTCTCTATATTTTTATCTCTTTATCTCTCCTTTGTCGCCACATCTCCTCATTCTCATTATTTCTCGTTACATCTCCATTTTCTTACTATGTATTCGATATGATTCATATCTCTCCTTGCTTCCCATCTCTTAGCCTTCTGAAGTGTTTCAGTGCTCTATCACGGTGCACGCAGATTCAGTGCCTAGCATCGGGATATGACATCATATGCCTGTGCTCAGCATCAATAGCCGCTGCGCTTCATAAGGGGGTAGTGAAACAGAGTTCTGTATGAACAGACCCTGCACTTCCTTTATTTTGGGCCGGTTAGAGGGACATCCATGCTGTCCCCAACTTGCTTCCTTCCTTCAGTGGTGCCAAAGCAGGTTTAAAAAAATATATAAAAGAGGCATTTTATTTGGGGTGGCAGGGGGGGGCAGGATATTATGTGAGGGGCATGGCCCCCTCAGTGACGCCTCTGCCTTGGATACATGTTAATGCGTACAGTGATATTATAGTAACAAAAAATACTGTTTCAGCGGCACCTATATGTATTTATCACTAAGACTGCCTCATCTAAAATCTTAGCTGCCGATGATACATCAAATCAGTGCATTTTATTTCACATGGTTTTTATTAAAGTTATGTTTCTTAGTGGTAAATGGAGTAATCTCTCTCTCTTTATATTTCTTTTAGTACAGATGCACTCATAGTTTAAGCATTTTGAGCAAATACTTTTGGATATTGGGCAAAACACATATGTTAGCAGCTCTACCTCTAAAATGGGAAAGGTGTTTTCATTGGCATACATGTATTAATTAAATGCACCCTTCCAGATCATGAAAATACTTGGCCCTAATCTGCAAATATTTAAGTAATACAAAGCATATGAAAATACATATCTGGCAAAACTAAGGCTTAATATATAGCATTTCTCACTCCAAGTATTCTCATAGTATGAGGTTATTTAAAAAGTAAATGTGCATATTGCCATTGGACTTGCCAACACGAAGCCTGGTGAATGTATTAAAACAATAAAGAGAAAAAATCTTTCCTAAATTTATCTCTTCCTATCAAACTCTGGCACTATATTTATTTTTCATGCTTTTACAATTTCTTAAATGGATTATGCAAATGTTTTGACTGACTGTCTCAGTGCATGTCTGATAAAGTAAGTTCAGAACCTAGCAGTTAATTAAATGAATGCTAGAGTTTGGTTAAAAGCCCATTGTTCCACTCTTACTGATCACACAAATCCATTTAAATATTGAATCTGAACGTCTTGTTTAGAGATTAAAAACATAAATTGCTGATCTTAAAAACTATGAATAATCAAGCAAACGGAAAACATGCATGATGATAACAGGCTGTCCACTGTAATATATTATTTCAACTTAAATATATATTTTTTCAGTTAAATAATGTTTCATTTTATTGTCAGACCTTCATATTTTCCTAAAGAAAGGCTATAACTTTTAAACATTGGTTAAAGAATTGTTGTTACCCATGATTCAGAGCGTGATGTTGCATTTCTTTGTCTTAGTTTATTGCTATATGCTAAGTCTGGCTTATTTGGTTTCTTTATTATGTTGTTGGAACTAATCGTTATTTCACTTGCTTTAACTATATCTAAGTGTATTTATTAAATATACCAGGGACGTGTGTTCTTTGCTATTCAATGTAAAGTGGATATTTAGTCTATACCCACCTTTCAAAAAACCCATCACAATCAAGAATGCACTGCAACGTAACAATATGGGAGAGAAAATGTAAACATGGCATTGATAACAGCATTCCTAATACTATTGTACTTCTGAGCACAAGCTCGATGGAGGGTTGGGGAGAGGACGTCACCCCCAAGCGCCATCATATTGCCCAGATTTCAAGTCTGGCCTCGTTTTCATGGTTTTGTATGAATCGCAAAATTTACCAAAATTCTGTAAGTCGACAATTCGTACGAATCCGAGTGCACAAGTCTAACATTGATTATCATTCAGAAAGGGTGAGAAAGTAGCACCCCTAGCAAAATGGAACATGGACAATAATCTGCAAGCGCATGCTCATTGTATGCTGAAAATGCCAGATGGGCCCTATATGCCTGTTGCGCATTGACAATTACAGACTGGCAGAAAAAGTGAACGACCAGTTTTGGGGTGTTTTTTTTAAAACTAAAGGACTTTTTTGCATATATGTAACAGTGACCCAAATTCTACTGCCCCTTTAATATAATGTATATATATTTATATTATATAGATATACACTATATACTGGATGTATGTTATAGATATATAGTCAGAACCTAGTTAAAAGATTGCAGAAGCTGATTTCCACCCGCACAGTCTCCTATATTGGCAGAAACCTCTGTTATTAGTAATGCTCGGTTAGAGCATGTAACAAGCGGTCAGGCTTAATGACCCTTGTGTGCGCAATGTATTAATCTATTAATGACAGGTGCACTGCATTCGTCTTGTTATTTTCTGTCCCTGTATGCAGGACACAAACATATCATCCTGCTTCCTATGTTCTTTTCCTACACAATGTATATGTGCTACCTGTATGGAATGTTTAGTTTGCATAGAAACAGTGTTACAGTGAACATGATACATAAAAGCTTCTTTACGCCCTACCCTTCAAAGGAGAGTGTTGGCAACTCTTAATTCAAGGGGACTAAACTCACTTTTTAACCCCCTCCCTCATCATCACTTTTTAACCCCATCCCTCCCTTATCACTTTTTAACCCCCTCCCTTCCTTATCACTTTTTAACCCCCTCCCCCCCTCTCTCACCTTGAAGTCCAGCGACGGGAGCACGATGCTGCTGTCTTCCTGCACCGCTCGCTGGTGCCCGCTGCTTCACTGCTGAGCGCCGTAATATGACGTCATATTTCGGCACCCAGCAGTGAAGCAGCGGGCACCAGCGAGCGGCTTTTAAACGCTGTCTTCTTTTTTTTTGATGCGGGGGGAGAACGAGGGGTGCCGAACAGTTGCTAGACGCCCCTCTATCTCCTCCACATGAGTGTTTAAAAGCCGCTCACTGGTGCTGGCATTTCATGCAGAGCGCCGCAATATGCCGGCATATTGCGGCGCTCTGCATGCAATGCCGGCACCGGGACGGGGGGTAGAGGGCTCGTGGAGGAGAATGAGGGGCGCCGAGCGGTTGCTAGGCGCCCCTCTCTCTCTCCTCCGCATAAAAAAAAAATGCCCCCCCTTGAGATGGCGCCCATGGCACGTCCCATGGCTGCCATACCCTATATATGCCTCTGCCTGGGGGTCTAGTGAGGAAGCCTCAATTTCACACCTCTGTCTAATTATTTGCCAGTGTTATCCAGTCTGGGTAAGGGACCACAACAGCAATGTTTTCCAGGACACATATAAATTAAATGTATTGCTGACCAGCACAGATAAAATTCTGCCCTGCAGTATGGGGGATGTATATCTGACTATTTGGTTCCCTTCCATGGGTCTATACACCCCCCATATTGCAGGGCAGCATTTTATCTGTGTTGGTCATCAATATGAAAAACTTGTATGTGCCATTTGTGGTGTTCACCCTAAGTGTGGGTCCAAATTGAAACAAAAGTTTAATATTTTCCAAGTTGGGAGGTGCAATCACAAGAAAAAGTATTCTGTATAGAAACATAGTATTTGGCCATCCTGTCCATCTAGTCTGCCAATTTTCCCTGATGTAAAGACTCAAATCAGTCCTTGGTCTCAGGATCGCCTTATGTGTATCCCATGTGTATTTAAATTCCCTCAACGTATTAGCCTCTACCACTTCTGCTCAGAGATAGTTGCACTCATATACCATCCTTTCAGTAAAGTGAAAAAATTCCTACCTCAGGACGAGACTTCAGTTAAAGAGTAATGTGGCGTGTTAAATATTAAACACACAGGGTCCCAAAACAGTTAAAGAGTAAGACCTAGGAAGCTCTGTTTGACCCTAGTGCAGCTCTAGACATCCATTACTTTGCATTTACTCTATGATTTAATAAACATCATCAGTTTCCTTCCATGTCTAATGATCTTAATCTTGGGTATTTTTAAAGAGGCATTCAAGCCTATTTTGAAGTAAAGTAAATATTGTCGTTTACTATTTTCAAGTAAAGTAAATATTGTCGTTTACTATTTTCAAGCAAAGTAAATATTGTCGTTTACTATTTTCAAGTAAAGTAAATACTGAAGTCGATTTTGCATGGGCTGAAAAACAATTGACTGTGTGACATGCAAGCTGGCGTGGACATTCGTCATTGGAGGTAGAAAATGAGACTTCTGTCTTTCCCTTATAAGACTTTCCCGTATAATGTGGTTCACATCAGCTTCTGCATAAAACCTTTTTCTTCCATGTCTCGTATGTGTCTCATGCAAGACGGCTATATAGCTCTAAATCAACCACCTATTAGGAGTATCATCCACTATAAGGCCAATTATGTCACTCATTTTGCTGTCATTATGAGCTCATCTTTATAACCCAATAGGCTCAGCACTTAAATTTTGTATCGCACATCTATTAGGTGATACTGTTCATAATCCTTGCTTTCCCATCTGCACCCATGCTAACCATCTAAATGGATATTTCCAATCTAAATCTAGAAAAAATGACTTAACATTCTGTCAAATTCTGTTAAAATTACAAAATGGGAAACATAATGGAATGCTGAATATTGAAAAGAAAAAGAAAAAAAAAAGCTCACTAAAACAGAGCCGGTATCCCTGGCACAGATTGTACGCGACATAAAAGTGTTCAGAGTGCTGAGTAGTAGTCATGCAACATAATAACTCAGGGAGAGAGTTTGCTGAGACCCCTATAGTGTTCAGGTGTTTAAATGACTTAAAATCTATTGTTTTAATACAAGAGCACAAACTATGGAGAATGCCCCAATGTGCAGCGCTACATAATTTAATGGCGCTATATAAAACAATGAAGAATAATAATAATGTCTGCAGATGTTGAATGGCATTTAGGTCAATTACTAGCTTAGAATACTTTCATGTGCGCTAAATGTGCTAGAGACCAATACTCACTTGACAACCTGCGTAGTCGCTTTTTGTTACGTAAATATGGATGGGAATTGGGCAGCCCAATATTAAATCCCCCAAATACCCATGGGTATGCCATACTATCCACAAGTAAGAGTATATAAGATGTTTTCTGATTGCCAAGCTGTATGTATTTAATGGGTTGGGCCAGTCTTGTCATATTTAATTTTACTTATTTGATTTGAATTGATTTGAAGAGAATTGAAAACTAACAATATTCAAATTGAAAATGGACAAAACGGACAATAAGGTTGACACGTCAAGACATATGGATGCAGGTAAAGATGAGGGTCCTGTCCTTGCAAGCTTTCAATTTATTAGGAGGTTGAAGGGGAAGGAGACAGAAGGTGCAGGGCTGCTTGATGTAATTGTAACGAAAGTCAGCGAAGAGGGGATCTCAAAGAGAGAACGTACACTTTCAGACAGAATGCAGGTTGTGGGTTTTAGGAGGACAAATTGCATCTCAGAGCAGGTGGATTTTATACAAGTAAAATAGGCAGGGGAGAGTCTGACAGAAAATAGGTAGAGAAGTCCAGAGAATAGAAACAGCATTGAACACACTGAAACATTTTGTCTATCCCAGTGGTTCTCAACCCGTGTATCCTCAGGACCCACATTTGTCTTTGGTCATTAAGTCGCGACCCAAAAATAACCTCAGGAAAGATGAGGGAGTGGAAAGGCTGCCCGCGGGCTGCAGCAGGAAGAGGGGAGGAGCAATCAGAGAAAAACTGTATTCACCTCCCACTAGGAACAGACAGCGACTGCAAACTCACATTTTTGACAACTCCTAAGCACTCACAGTTTGGAGAATGGACCTCTTCATCATGAACCTAATGTTATATTAAGGATACTCTCATCCAAAAGAGTAACAAAAAAAGTAAAGCTCCAGCAAATTTTGGCCACACTCCTATCCCATAAATGTTTAAGGGACTGGGGGATATGGAAAGGGGAAAATGAATACAAGTTCTGCAGAATCACAACAGAAATTTAAGGGACCTTTTAATTTTTCATGGACAAGCTTGGGGATGTCCAGTTTTCCTGTGAAGTTGGTATGAGTTGCTGTCAGGTGAAAGTTCACTGCTATATAGTCTATCATAAAGTCTGCCAGTTGGGTTTGATATGGTTTTTATAGCAATTCCCTGTGAGTTGGCACTCAAGTTCACTTTACCGTTAAGTCAACTTTATTTTATAGACTAGTTGCTCCATTTCAGCCAAGTCAAACTGGTCGGTCCAATTTAACTCAAACTTTTGTAAAAAGACCCCCTGCTTCCCCCTTCTATATAATTACCTATTATCCAGCCCTCTTTGATAAGTGTTTGTACTTCCCAAATCACATTGGTCGGTGTGCATTAACTCTACATGTTCAAGGATCAACGGTTTCCATCCTTTCCAGAATCATTCCAACTTTTCACCAAATTCAGTGCCTCTCAGCTGTATTAATGCTGACTGGACCAATACATCTATAATAAATTACACTGGGTGCAAAATATCAGCTCTGCTTAGACAACTAGGTAAAAGATCCCTTTAGTCTTGATGAAAGAGAAGCTGTTTACTATCCACCATAGTTTAGCATTCTGTCTCACTATATTATACATCCTTGAAAAATTAGCCTTTATAGACTAATGGCCAACCATTAATTCTAGTACTGAGAAAGTGACACTGCAATCAAGATTCATCCATTACCATAATGTTTACAGTTTAAGCTATTAGCATGCCCACAATGGATTTAACCATACAGTTGTTCAGAATTACGTACTAACGGTACCTCGATACTGCATATTAAGAAATTATTTGCAAAAAGAGAGCCTTGTTAGCCACACTTTGACACAATAAACATTTCATCTGGTTTAGAGGTTTTAGAACTCTCTTTCTATGAATAATGTTGAGATCCATCCCTTTTTTGACCTCCAAAGTTCTCTTTAGTAGGTGGCCTTTTAAATGTCCATATTAAAAAAACAAATGGATCCCTCAGAGTAAGAAGGGGCAATAAGGCACAGGAGCAGAGAACAGGGCAGGGCAGGCATTAGCAGACAGACACTTCCAGCCACAAAACGCCCCCCATATTACAAAAAAATAAGAATGAATCCCCATAGTAAGGAAGGTGAGAGAGGGGCAGCAATAGTAGGAAGGTACTGGGTTTGGGCACTGGAAGTTGACAAGGAATTTAGTTCCCGAAATTAAAACGGGCCCCGATTTTCATCCGAAAGAAGCGGGCAGGAAATTACATTTGTTGTCCAAAAACGAATGAGTAAAAAATGAACCAAAATATTTGTCAGAAACATTTTTGACCCATTTGTGCATGTCTAGTCATAGGACCCCTTATGCTCTCACTTTACATCTCATTTGGCAAACTAATCTTGACCCTTGGTTTTAAAACCACCTGTATGCCGATGGCATTTACATCTACCTATCCTCTCCCGATATCTCTCCCTCACTCTTATATCGTTTAGCTAATTGCCTTGAAACTGCATCTAACTGAATGCCTGCATGATTTCTAAAACTCAATCTCTCCAAAACCAAACTACTTATCTTCCCTCCCTAAAATGCTAACATTTCCTCAACGGTTTCCCTCAATGTGAACAGTGCAATTTCCCCCCAGTACCCTTACACTTAATAAGGCTCTTGTTCATGCCATTGTCTCCCACCTTGACTATTGTAACCCTGACTAATCCCATGATCTCTGTCTGTCCTGCGCTCTTATTTCTAGTTCTCATGAATGCTTGCCCTCTCAGGCCCATCCCTCATTCGCCCTGCCTTCCATCTTTGAAAAAATCCCCCAAGACAACCTTAGTCTCTAGATTCTAAGCTTATTTGAGCAGGGCCTTCCATACCTCTTGTTTCAGATTAGTATGTTTTATATATACTTCTTGTTATGTCACGTTTATCCATCGTACAGCGGTGTAGAATATGATGACATTATATAACAATACATAATAATAATCAGGGGCATTGCTAGGTCTCCAAAAGATCCAGGGCTAGAGCCCACGGCAGATTTGATAGCAGCGGAGTCTGCTTTGGGAGTGGTCTCTGCTGCGCACACTGCACATATACCAATCAGCCACAACATTATGACCACCTGCCTAATATTGTGTAGGTCCTCCTTTTGCCACCAAAACAGCCCTGACCTGTTGAGGCATGGACTCCATGACTTCTGAAGGTGTGCTGTGATATCTGGCACCAAGATGTAAGCAGCAGATCCTTTAAGTCCTGTAAATTGCAAGGTGAGGTCTCCACGGATGCATCCTGGTGCCCAGTCATCCACGTGATGTAAACAAAAATGTGAGACCTGGCTATCTTCTTCCATTGCTCCGTGGTCCAGTTCTGATGCTCATGTGCCCACTGTAGGTGGTTTCGGCAGTGAACAGGGGTCAGCATGGGCACCATGAATGGTCTGTGGCTATGCAGCCTCAAAAAAAATGCCATGCACTGTGTGTTCTGACCAGGACCAACATCAACAATTTGAGCTACAGTAGCTTGTCTGTTGAATTTTACCACACTGGCCAGCCTTTGCCCCCCCAGATACATCAATGAGCCTTGGCTGCCCATGAGCCTGTCAAAAGTTCATCGCTTTTCCTTCCTTTGGCCACTTTTGATAGGTACCGACCACTGCAGACCAGGAACACCCCACAAGCTCACACTTTGGCCCTTGTCAAAGTCGTTCAGATCATTTTTCCTGCTTCTAACACATCATCTTTGAGGACTGAATGTTTACTTGCTGCCTACTGAATCTCACCCACTGACAGCTACCACGATGACAAGATTATTAGTGTTATTCACTTCACCTGTCATTGGTCATAATGTTATGGCTGATCAGTGTATATACACATACACACATAAATATTTGCAAAACATTTTAAAATTAACACATTTCTGATTTCTTCATTTCCAGCAACCTCTGTGAAATATACAACCAAGTTGATCTGTTTTGGACATACAATTTATGACCTCATAACCTGACGCTTGGCATTCATTTTGGCCGACATCTATGATCTCCACAGCCGGCCCATAGCCCCAGTTGCCCCCCTAGTGACACCCCTTATTATAATCTTTCTTTGAAAGCTAACAATCACCAGCTGGAGTAACTGAGTTTTATATCAGGCTCTGGCTCCACAGGGAAAGGTGTGAATGGATTTTAATTAACTAAGCCATTCAGTCATATACTTTAACTCATTCTGTGCCAATCACAAGTTTACTGGTGCAATGGCGTGACACTTAAATAAGCAGGTTTTGCATCTTCAAAACATTTTCTTTGATGTGGAAAGCAACTCTGTGCCGAGGTTCCTCCTGGAATTAATGTTCTGTGTTGTTACATTATAAATTCTTGAAAATTAAGCTTTATAGAGAAACATTGACCAAACATTAATTCCAGCACTGAGAATGCGACAATGTAATGGAGATTCAGTCATTACCATATAATGTCTACAATTTAAATTCTTATGGTGTGCCCAACTGACTTAATTATACTCCACACATTTGTATAATGAGAAATATGCATCTTTGTGCAGTGTAAACATATGTAGATTCTGTTTACTAGGTTTTTTCAAAATTTTGACCTGTGCAAGCTTATTTTTTTTTACAACAAGAAGGCCATAATTATTTCAATTACCTACAGTAAGTCATCTGCATCTCTGGCTATTAACAGGATAATACCGAGGCAAATGAAAGTGCTTTGTGTTTATTCACTGAAGGTGTCCTTTTGCCTAACATTTAGAGAGACAGCGTTTTGCAAAATGGTTATTTGTTTGTATCTTCCTAAATTGTCCCACCTTTTGTTTCAACACTGTCAGTTGTACTTCACCAACTCAAATTGTTCTCAGAAAGGTCAATGCCATTGAGCCACTTTTGCAATCAATGTTATTGTTAAAAGAATGTAGTAAACAAAAATAAAGCAAAAAAGGTCTCTCCAAACACAATATGACTCGAGAGTTAAAAGGTATTTTGTTTCCAGATATTAATTCAATATTACGTCTTAACTTTATTTATTTTTTATTACGTGTCAAATTAGGTCCAACTGAATTTTTGTTAAGGAAATTTTCTGCCTGCTGGTACGTGACAAAAAAAAAGAAGGCACCAACAGGTGGAAATGTTCTATCACCACCTTAGCAGCAAAACGGGATTCTTAAAAAGTTTTTGTTTTCAACTAAGATTAGCTAAGATTTTCTAGGTAGATGCACTTAAAGTGACACTAAATATATACACTCACTGGCCACTTTATTAGGTACACCTTGCTAGTACCGGGTTAGACTCCCTTTTGCCTTCAGAACTGCATTCGTTCTTCAAAGCACTTTCTACAAGGTGCTTGAAACATTCCTCAGAGATTTTGGTCTATATGGACATGATGGCATCACGCAGTTGCAAATCTCCCATTCCAGCACATCCCAAAGGTGCTCTATTGGATTGAGATCTGGTGACTGTGGAGGCCATTGGAGTTCAGTGAACTCATTGTCATGTTCTCATTGTCAAGAAACCAGTTTGAGATGATGTGAGCTTTGTGACATGGTGCATTATCCTGCTAGAAGTAGTCATCTGAAGATGGGTACACTGTGGTCATAAACGGATGGACATGGTCAGCAACAATCAGGTAGGCTGTCGCGTTTAAACAATGCTCAATTGGTACTAAGGGGGCCAAAGTGTGCCAAGAAAATGTCCCCCACATTACACCGCCACCAGCCTGAACCATTGATACATGTTTTCATGTTGTTTTCGCCAAAGTCTGACCCTGCCATCTTAATATTGTAGCTGGAATTGAGACTCATCAGACCAGGCAACATTCTTCCAGTCTTCTATTGTCCAATTTTGGTGAGCCTGCGCGAATTGCGGCCTCAGTTTCCTGTTCTTAGCTGACAGGAGCGGCACACAGTGTGGTCTTCTGCTGCTTTAGCCCAATTGCTTTAAGGTTTGACATGTTGTGCATTCAGAGATGGTATTCTGGAAACCTTGGTTGTAACGAGTGTTTATTTGAGTTACCTTTTCTGTCATCTCGAACCAGTCTGCCCATTCTCCTATGACCTCTAACATCAACAAGGCATTTTCATCGACACAACTGCCGCTCACTGGATATTTTCTCTTTTTCGGACCATTCTAGAGATTATTGTGTGTGAAAATCCCAGTAGATCAGCAGTTTCTGGAATACTCAGACCAGCCCATCTGGCACCAAGAACCATGCCACGTTCCAAGTTACTTAAATCCCCTTTCTTTCCCATTCTGATGCTCGGTTTGAACTTCAGCAAGTTGTCTTGACCACGTCCACATGCCTAAATGCATTAAGTTGCTGCCATGTGATTGGCTGATTAGCTATTCGTGTATATTAAACATAATAAGGTGGCTAGTGAGTGTACATTTATACTGTACCATGATTTCTGTGATTTTCCCTGAAATTGTGCCTAAAGTCTAAAGGATAATTCTATGCAGTATAAAAACCGTATTGAGATGAAACCCAGCCTGACTTTTAAGGTTTCCTTTCAATTTTGAAGACAGAAGCAGAGAAGACCTGTTCCAGGGGTGTAAAGGCAGATGTATGGAACCCGGGTACCTGGTAACTGAGGCACCCAGTGGAGTTTTGTAACATGCATTATGTGGTGGTAGAGTGGCAGGTGGCACATAGGGTGTGAGCTGCACTGAAGACAGGGCTTCACACAAAGTAAGGTATAAGGGGAAGGACATAGAGCAGGGGCGTCCAACCTGCGGCCCTCCAGCTGCTGCAGGACTACATCTCCCATAATGCTCTTTCAGCTAAGGGGCTGGCTGAGGGGTTGGAGCTCTATGTCAAGTCTCTGTGAAGTAAGAGGGGGAGAAGAGCATACGTGGGTGTATGTACACTGTAGTGTTAGAATCAGTGTGTATATGGATAGTGCCAGAGTCAACGTGTGTTAACGATAGTGAGTGCATGTTTATAAGAGTGTGGTATTAGCATATATGGCATTTTGTGTGATACACTCACACTAATGCCATAGAGTATGCCAGTATATCGTTTTAGAGTATGTGTATTAGTGTATGGTATTAGCATGTGTCCGCATGAGCGTATGGTGTTAGCATGTGTGACTGTAAGGCATTGGTATTTGTGAGCATATGTATGGATCAATAAGTGTGCTATTTATGACATTTATTTTGGGTGATATTAATTAATAATTAACCTTGTAATAGGACAAATTCCTAATTATGAAATAAATAGTTTAATGGGCTGAATCGTTCTCTCCTGTCAAGTGCTATGTTTCTTTGTTTTCTATGAGTGCATATGAGTTTAATGTGAATTTACCTCACCTGTGACTCGCAAAATCTCCTCTTCCCGACAAATTGTATTTTTAAAATGTGTGTTATATTTAGAATGAAAACAGTGCAATAAAGAGCATTATACAAAATATATTGTACAATCAACTTTATTGGAAAAACGTTTCTTAATATAAAATTTGATAATGCAGTGGAATATTTATTTTTATGCATATACTTTAATATTTTACATACCAATACATTAAAACAACAATCATGTATTACATATTTACATCAGGAAGATACATTTACAATTTGTTGATGATATATATATATATATATATATATATATATATATATATATATATCTGGACTGAGGTTATAACTAGAAAAATAATAAATTTATTTTTAATCAGCTGTTTCACCTTGCTTTCATCTCCCCTGGCAAGGCAAAAATCTTATATTAATGCAGTTTAAAAAAAAGGAGAAAACACCTTTATCGATAAGAATCATGTTCAAGTTGTATTAATAATCCATGTGCCTGACAGTACCAATAATGCCACATTCGGGAAACCAGTGGCAATTAAAATATTATGTAGACTTCTAAGCCTCATCAGTCTCAAACATTAAATATTTAAGTTTCTTAAACATAACAAAACAGCCTACCTGGCATTCTCTTCAGCCAGATGAAAACAATATGGACACACAAACAGAATTTGATACATGACATTCTTCAAGTAAGTGTTTGCAGCTCCTATACATATATAAATATATAATTTTCATACTTTGCTCACTGACATGTAACTGTGATACTACATCACATCTTCCAAATCACAGTCCTTATATTTTTATTAACTGTATTTCTTCTTTTGGAAATCCGACTACAAAACTATTTTAGGGCTATGTCTAGTGAGTACTATGAATAGATTAGACTTCAGCATTTCCCTACCATCCTATAGATTTTTCTTACTAGCCATCAATGAACACATTTTCAAATCTATCTAAATTCAAATTAAAAATATAATAATTTATTTCTCTTTACCGTATAGACTAGAGCAAAGATTATTACAATTCTAGGGGATAGAGAGTCTGGCGCACAATGACATCATCACTCACAAGGGCACATTACAAATAGAACTAAAGATTTCATTGGCATTGCAGGATGTCCGTGGTTTACTTAATACTTCATACATCCGCCATGCTGCAGCACTTTGGCCATCTGTCTTTTTAACCCATTTGTTGTCAGGTAGTCTTTATTCCTTCAAAGGCACAGAACTTCCATCTTTTTTCCAGTGTCGCTCCTACACCAGTGAATTCTTGTTTGAACATTCTTGGTAGCTTAACAAGCAGTGACTCAATTTCGTTTGCCGATATCTGTATGGGAACAAATATGCATGTATAAAAGAAAAGCATTGCGATTGCTGTTTTACCATGTATTAATGTTTTAGTCTTTAGACATACAATAAAATGCCATAGGAGAATCACTAAGAGAACATTTTTTTCATTTTGATTATACTAAGACTGACCAGGATTTCTTATGAGATGTGTTGTCTTCCGTTAGATAACCAATTAAGAATACTTGACAAGGAATGCACGCATGATACAGGCAATGAAGGCAGCAAGGCTGCGGAAATTAGATTAATTTCCAGTGTATTATCCTGCAACCTTATGTCAACGGACATACTTTGGAGATCTCATGTTGAGTGAACAACTTATATAAAGAGGAATACAGATGACTATATTTCAACACATAGTAAAAAAAAAGACCCATCAGTTTAAAGGTGAACATGTAAAACAGGTTTAAGAACTATATTTAATTTATGTTGAAATTAAAAGCTACAGACCTAAGCATCTGCTTCTAAATTTAGTCTTGTTGGTTTTGGATAGTTAATATCTGAACTAAGGCTTCCTTCAGGATTTTTTCGTCTCCAAAATTAGTATAAAATAGGTGTTGGGTAATTTATCAATAATCCTTCAAAATCACCCTTATGTTGCTCTGGAAAATTATCATCTGAGCACTGCTACATCAGAATAGCAATTTATTCATTTATTACACGATTGAAGTTTTTTTTCTTTGAATGGTCTGGGCCATAAACCTCACTAGGAATGATGCTTTTCATTATGCATTTAGGGACAAAGGTGTTACATTAGAGGTTGGACAGAATCTTAAAGTAGTAACTGCTACAAATAACCTATCATCAAATTCAATAGAAACTACAGTTTTTATGTTTTGCAATAATCCATATTTTTTTCTTTTGTTATCTCATTCATTTTTTTTAGCATGCATTCCTACAATGTGTTTTATCTTTCACCGAATATGCAACAAGACACACTGTGTTATTTGAGAACTATTAACAACGTAAACGCATTTTATGAAGCCTACAACAGTGTTAGATTAGTCACACCTAATTCTAAATGTCTATTAATGAATGCTAAATTACTGAACTGCAGAACATCTACGAAAATACAGGTGACATCCATATTAATGCAAATTAATTCACCACAGTTAATGAAATTACAAAGCGCTAAACATAAATTCCAAGTAACACGATACATACAGAAGCTATTTCCTCTTGTTTCTGTCTATATTACAGAACTACTTGGTGAAAAGTTTAGGCTGACAAGATAAACTAAGAGAATACCAATGGATCCAACCACTAAGATTAAACTTCTGATATTATTTACATTAGAACTTTAGATTTGAGTTATTTCCTCTCCGTGTTATGTTTTTCCTCCTTATCGTGGTACCTGATTTGTTATAGCAGCCTTTGTATCAGCTTGGTAGGGAGGAGGCATTGGACTTCAGAACATGAAATTGATTGTTTTGCCCCATTTTGCTTGTAAACACAACTTAATTATGGCAAAATAGCGTGGTACGTATGTACAGGTCGAATATCCCTTATCCAAAAATCACTTATTTGAAAACCAATTTTTTTTTCTTCCAGATAAAGGGAATTCAGAAAAGGGATACTCATGTGAGGGGTAAAATACAAGTTTAAATTTAAAGTAAACAATGGGTTAATAGAGAAACTGCTTTTGCAAATATTGAACCAGTAAAAAGCTTCAGACAGGAAACAAAAAACCGGCATTTTTGTGGTTTGGTATTTAGCACATCAGCAGTTATGTAACACAATGTACATGTAGCAAAATGTATGTTTATAGAAAGACCATACATGACTATCCAATGGGGTCACAGAGGAGCAGCCTTGCTATGGGGAGTAGGAAGATAAAAACCGGCTGCGCCCGGACATGTGCGTGCCTACTTTTTGTATGGTCACCTGTATAACTGTATAATAAAATCTACTATCACTTCATTTGCTTTGTCTGAATCTTCACATACTGAGTTTCGAAGAAACTCTGAGAGTGCACAGGAAAGAGGTGTCTGACATCTCCTGTAGTTAGGTCTTTTCCCCATCTCCTTTCGGCTTCTCCCTGTTGTCTCAGAGCGCTTCCGGTCAATTGTTCAGGCTTTCGCAGAGCACTTCCGCTCCCTTTTCCAGACTGGAAGTGCTCTGGGGAAGCCTGAACAAAGGACCAGAAGCGCTCTGGGTCTGTAGGGAGAACCCTGAGGAACGGATTGGACACAGGAGAGAAAATCCAAAATACTTGTGCATAAGGGATCCTCAACCTGTATCTCCAAAACATTTGCTGATTGAAAGAAAAAGAAGACTCAATCTAATGTTCTATTGCAATAAGGTCACAATTAATATAATAATTCCACTTCTCTAAAGGGCATTGCCACAAATTGAAATTTGGAATAAAATTATGTAATAAACTACATGTGATATACATGTGTGTAAACAGAAAAATAGAATTTGATGGCAGGTAAGAACCATTTGGTCCATCTAAGTCTTTCTGATGTAACAATTCTAGAAGTGAAGGGAATCTGTTGCACAGCAAAAATCTCAGTCAGTTATAACCCTGCTACTCATAAATAAAATAGACAACAAAGCAGATATGACAAGATTGAAGGTATTTGAAGTAATACATCACAGAGGATTCAGATACATTCCTCCTCCTCTTGTTTATCGCCACAATTTAGAAATGATGCTGATCCCACGCTCTTTAATTCAGACTATATCTCCCAACTCTTATTACCAGTTTAACGCACTAGTACCTTGTCTGTGATTCTTTTTATTTCTTTAGCATCTTGTCTAGTATCTTGTCTGCAATTCTCTATTTCTTTAGGTTCTGAGCCTCTATTCCATTAAGGTTCATATTCTATTTCTCCCACTGTTCCTTCCATTTGCACTTGATGTTCCCACGGTTCAGTTCGAGGCCCCTTAGTGTTTTCACTGTATACTACCCCCTCAAAACATTTGTGTAATTTAATTCAACAACACATTGTATTAGCTATGGAAATGGAATGCTCAGGATGAACTGAATTGCATTATAGTTCAACCTTATTCATATAGTATGTCTGAAGACACGACTGAATTAGTTATAGCTCTTTCTGAGTATTGTACTTTAATTTTAAGCATGGAAATAGAAGAGTAACATTTGTGAGAATAATGTAAAGAAACGCATATCAGGTTTTTCTGTAATATACCACTATACTTCCGGGGAGTTTCATTGGCAAATCAATGCAATACAACCAACGGGATTTGATTTGAAGGGTGCTACTTCTCTGAAGCCGTGATATGATGGCATTCCAAGATACCTTTTTCCACAGAACTGAAGGCCATGCTAACAAATGCTGCCCATCAAAGAGGATTTCGATTAAATGGGGAAGGACCTGCTTGATAAAAGAACTAATCTGATGCCTGAATTTTCCATTTGAAAATCCGCAGTTTCAATCAGCTATTAAATCTTTTGTGCTCCGGGTCCTTTTTATGTCTTTTGAAGTCCACTTAAAATGTGTTACAAAGAACACCACTCTTTCTTCTGCTTTGATCTATATTTAAGCCCTTAGAATTGACCATCTCTGTCTGTTTGATCCTTGGCTAAATACATTGGTCTACATACAGGTGCTGTATGCAATCGCTATATTATTGACAGTTTTAGAACTAAACCCTGAATAACTTATACAGTGTATTCTTAAGCTGAAATTTAAAATTTTACTCAGAATATCCTCCACTACACTACGTGTCCTCTATAGCGAAGTCTTCTCCCAAACAATAACAGTTGGTGCAACATATCTCTCAACATTTGGAGGATACGGTTAAGCAGGTTGATTAGATGTGTGGCTTTACCAGGATTTATTATGTGACGTTGTGGCCTACTAATATTTGTATTACTGAGGATATTGACAAGGAACATAATGTATTCACACATTACTGTAGCTTTTAGGGCTGTCTAGTCATACACTCATACTCAGCAAAGAGATACTAGAAAAGAGGGACATCAGGGGGTTAAAGATGTAAAGCAGGGGCGTCCAACCGTGCAGCAGCTGGAGGGCCGCAGGTTGGACGCCCCTGATGTAGAGGCACCCAAAACAGAACACTTTGGGGATGTGCTACACACATTCTCTTGTAATATTTGTTATAAATGTGAGACATTTTAACAGCATTCTGTCAGAACCCCTAAATTTTGCTGAGGTAAGGTGTAGATTTAGACAGAGCTAAGAATGGAACCCCCTAGACAGAGAATGAAGCATTGTCCTGAGACCTAGTAATCATTTGTTATATCTTAAGTCTTCAGAGCAAATCACTTAGTATGATCAAATAAATGTCATCACTCTGTGACACTGCTGCATCAAAGCACAAAAGTTTTTTAGTGATGTTATCTACGGAAGTCCATGGAAGTCCATATCCATGGATAGTGCCCCATCAAAGAGGCAAGGCACAGACATCATAATGTCAGTGAATTTCCAGGGGGAAGAGTGTCCCACTTGGCTCTTCTTGTGGATGCTTACGATGTCATCAATGAGTCATCTGCCTCAGTTTCCAATAATTCAGTTTATGGATAAAACAACCAATAATGCACCAAACATTTCCAATAACTCAGCATCCGTGCAATAAGACTTTCGAAAAGCATTTTCTGTTTAGTAGAAAGCTAAATCTAGTTCAAAAAGCACATACACATAAACACAAACAGAGCAATAAAAATGAGTTTTACCCGTGAGTCCAGCTGTTGAAGATAAGACCATAAGTATTCGATATTAGCGCCAAAGGGATGGACATTGAGAAATGTTGATATAATACCTGTGTGGGGAAAGTACGAGGTATAAGTATAACTGCGCGTTTCAACACAGACATTCAGCACAGCTCAGTTCACACCTAAAGATTATTTATTCCAGCAGCAAAGGAACATTTCATTCACAGTTTAATGGTTACAAAAAAATAACCTATTTTACAGGAATAAGTCAAAAATGGTTTATAATAAATCACATAACTCGGAGAACTGTAACAGTTTTTAACCAGGTGAGTAAGATAAAACAACGTGAAAACACTGTTTTTTCTATCCAGTCTTCAGGCTTATTAAGCATCAATTTTATGCTTGATTTACCAATATAAAATTGCAGCGATTGGAATAAAGCAATTATCATTTCTCCTTAAAGTGGATGTTCCCCAGAGAAAATATTTTATATAGACGTGTCAAGAAACACATTGACTTGAATCTTCCCAATAATTACACTGTTTGTAGCCATAAAAACTATTTAATTCCCATTATTGCTAAACGATGCTGTGTAACATCTAACCCCCACGATGTAGTTGCTTATTTTTATATTAAAATAAACCAGCCAGAAGATTATAAATGAGGGTTAGAAGCAACAAAACTACGTGACAATACCACTCAGTATGAAACCTCAAAATTGTATTATTTTTATACGGCTGAGACGTTGCTAGTGGGGCGAATAAAACCGCACAAGGACAACATGTACCATGAAAAAATCCCAAATCAGTTTTTGTACCAGATGATTGTGGCTTATTGTAGACTAGCTCAAGGTCGTAACCATTCATTCAGCCGCTAAGGATGAATAATACCATATTTACTGCATAATGAAAGATGTTGACAAAATTATTAAAATGGAAACCAACTGGAAAATCTATGGGGTTGGGGGGGGGATTTGGCAGAACTGTGAACATGACATACCAGGTCACTGTATAAAAACCTACAAATTAGGAAAAGGGTCTTCAACTTTTTTATACTATGGAAGTTATCATTTTATATGTCTAACTTCGGGGCGACCCGAGGGTTTGCATCTTGTTTCGATAAGTAAAATTCTTATGTTATGAACTACTAGTTATGCCCTGTTTATCCATTGTAAAGAGCTGTGAAGAGTAGATAAGGTTACACTGCTACAAAATGTCACCGTTACGTCATAAGTAACATCTAACACACAACATTTTTGTAAAGAGTCATATATGGTATCAGAAGATAAACAACACCTACAGCTTCCAAACCTAAAATATTCTTTATATAGGACTTCGAAAGAATAAAACATCTGAAAAATGGGAAAGATAGTTATGGATATAGTGACCCCATAAAGCATATAAACGCTCTTCCCCGTGACCAATTTACCTGAAAACTTTCCAAAGCGGACCCTGTGACACTTCAAACATCAACCTTTTAAAAAGCCCATTCACAGACTAATTGCAAGATTCTGCAGAAATTATTTTAACATATTTGATAGCAGAGGGAGCCCAATACAGCAAGATATTCAAGGCTTACAGCAGTGGAAGCAGCAGCTGGAGCCGGTTATTGTGTGTATACTACAAAGAAGAATACTGCTTACACTGTAACGAAAGCTAAATCAGAGCAGCTTTTGTAGTAACAGCCAACGTCTGCGCTCAGCGATGCAATTGATGGAGGAGATTTAAAAGCTGGAGACTAAAATGCCTCCTCTACTTTATGTAATTTATTTATTGGCTTAAATGGGAAACTGGAATTTTGTTTCATGTATATTTTAATGGTACAAACGAAGACTCATCCCCCAGGAATCAGTTTCAGACACTAGTCACTATTTCTGAATCCGTTTCCTCACTAGTGTACAATATATTTATTTTTCTTTCTGATTTACTGATGGTTTTTCACACATTTTCAGATCTGTAAGCTCAAAAAATATATCCTTATTAGAGGATCTCTGTTTTCTATGGAATATGATTCTGGATATCAAGGCTTTGTGTTACAAAGAAAAAAAAATGGCGTTTTAATAGGAACACAACTACATGGTTACCATTCTGGTCACAGTCTTCTACCATCAACTACCGCCTATTCCAGCCTTGCCAACTTGGACAGCCCCTTGATGGATCTGTGTTGCATTTGATTTGCTTCCATCAGTGACAGACTGTAGTTAGCTCTCTGGCCTTACCTATAAGCAATGCTTCTTTCTCTGATTTAAAACACTGCCTTTGTTTCTCAGCATCCTTCTCTTTATCATGGTTGAAGACCGCAACGCTAACTGTACCGTTTTCCTGCAAGTATACAAAGGAAACATCATTTGATTTTTATTATAACGGTTTATTGTTACTTCATTATCAGTTGCTATAAAATTATTGCCAAGAAGCATTGAAGAAAAAAAATACCCCCCCCCACACACACATAAAGCCGTTTATTGGCCAATCTTAACTTTTAATTGAAAATGACATTTTACTCTGGCTTGTTTGAGTTCCAGTTCTAAAACTAAAGTTATCTCTTTATTTATGCAAAATAAACATGATAAATTATACAGAGAATTATGTTAATGAAGTCTAGGGCTCACTGTAACCTTTTAATGGTGCGTGGTTTATTTATGTAGCTTCTATAAAATAAAAGGCAGATTTATTCACCAAAAAATCTATATTGGATGTGGCTATGTTCTTCAAATTATTAATACAATATAAAACATGTGCTACTTATAAATCAGGAATGTTTATATACAATGCATACTTATTACAAAATAGCTAGAATATGTACTTTTTTAAATCAACGTATGTATGTATGTGTGTATATATATATATATATATATATATATATATAAAGGAAGAACTTTACAGTCACAATATAACTACTGACCGCTGCCAGTGTTCCCATCTTTAGTGAAAAGATTGAAAGTTAGGAGCTTGGCCAACTAAAATGTGTGCGTCCAGAACACATTTTTTCAAAGAATATTAAACATTAAATATTAACTCCATTTAACTGTATTTTATTCATTAGGCTGCTATCCTATGAACTGTAAAGTAATTTCTCTCATGCAGTTAATGTTATTAATCTCATGTAATGTTTGTAATGTTTGGTGGGGAACTGAATGTAAGCATCTATTTCTTTATCCCCTGACTCCCCTTTGCATTCTTAATCTGTTTCTTGGCAGACATTGAACAAGTGGAAGAGAAAATATGAAAAGAGGTGACAGGACACTGGGATCTGCAGCTTACATATCCCATCTGAATATTGTGTAGCATTTCTCCAGGAGGCTGGAACAGAAAACCATAAAATGCCAAAAAAATGAGCTGTATTAGTTTGCCAAAAAAAAAAAAGAATTAGTTGTAGATGGATATAAAAGATGTCTGTCCCAATAACTATGTGTACAGAAATGCAAGTAGGCTATATTATAAATATATACATATTATATATATATATATATATATATATATATATATATATATATATATATATATACACACACTATTGAGAGATAATTGATACAATGTATATCAATAATACAATATATTTAACATTTTAGGGGATAATAGGATATCGAAACATTGGAGAGAGATCAAAAGAAAGCTACAAATATGGAAAGTGGTTTGCATTTAAATAAGAGGCTTAAACCCCTTACATCAGGAAAAATGAGCAGACTAGATGGGCCAAATGGTTCGTATTTGCCATAGAATTCTGTTTCTATAATAATATCTTGATACTGGGTACTGGTGTAACCCGAACATCGATATATGTATGTATATATATGTATATATATATATATATATATATATATATATATATATATATATTGTACAAGTTGTAAACTGTATGTAGTAGATCCCTTTACCTTTTTCCATGCAGCATTTCTATGGTATTCAAGACACTACTAGGAACAACTGGTTAAATGTTTTATTCTTAATATAACTCCGCAGCTCATGAATAAGATTTCTTTCTACGTTTAAAAATTGGCTCCCCTTACCATCAGGTGCATTGCGTATTCTGAAAAACATGGTACATATTGTTCTGCCTTTTATATCTGTCCACCTACTACTGCACATTACGTTTCTGGTACCATTTGCAAAGTGACAGCAGGCGCTCAAAGCAAATCCGCAAATGCTTTTATCGCGGCCCTCGTTGTTTAAAGGGAAAGGTTGCAGTTAAAACTATTTTTTTCTTACAGTGTGTCTATATTCTAATTAAAGAGTTAAAATAATTCCAGTTAGGTGCTTGATGGGAAAATGTTAAAAATGATCGTGTATACCTAGGGTCTGTCTACTTAGTAGGTAGTATATAACCTAGATATTGTAAACGAATACTTAAGCCAGAAAAGGTGCCAATAACACTTAACAAACCCCTTTTACCTATGCTGGACTCTTCAAAGTTCATTAATATGATGATGTATCATCGCAGTGAAACCCCGCTCCTGTCTTATACAAACTTAAACAGCCCTTCGCGTGCTCTCGTGCTACCTCTTCAGCCGTAAGGTCACGTGTAATTACTCCCTCTCGTTCATTAACACGCTCACATAGAACGCTTGCATCCGTTCCATAGCTGAATTACCAGATTTTGCTCTTTATAAATGAACGAGATCTTATGTGGAGTGAAGGAACTGGCAGCCCGTCACAGTAAACACGATGAATAACACTTTATATCCGAGCTTCTCAGGTCTCAGTCAGTTCCCTCAATACGCCCATGGCTTCCAAATCCTAGACCTACGAATGGAATTGGCATATTAACCCTTTCCTGGCTTTCTGCTAAGTATTCCTTACAGTGCGAGTCATCTGTCCCAGGTTTGCCAAGAAGCGAACCAACACATTTTGAAAGTTAAACCAGCAGGTGACTCCAGCGGATCAGCCTCTGAATAATCAGGAAGCTGGTTAGGTCCTCTGTGCCCTCGTTACTTGCTCGCAGACTTCCTTTGCTTGCCGGCACTGCATAGGTACCCCGTCAGGTGCTTTAATCTGCTGGCTACTGCAATAAATTGCTTGTTCTGCCTGGTTATAGCCTGCGGTCCCGGGTCTGCCCATCTGCCCCGAAGCTTCTGAATATAAGGAACAGTATTGCTCTGCAATCCCTGAGTGGCATTTTGCGGCCCTCAATCTACTGATTGCAAAGACTTGCTGTCTATTGCGAGGCTACAGGGCTCTTTAAATTACTGAACCTAAATACGAAGCACATGCCTTACAGCCGTTATGCTCTAGAATTGCTGATTCCATTATTTTCTAGAAAGGCCAATCTATGCCGCTTCTTCCAGCACCCTTCCTTTAATTACAGTACAGACTGATTGCACCATTTTTTTCCTCCCTATCCTCAGCCTGCAGCAATTTACCAAACAGACATAAGGAAATTAAGAGTGTATATTTATTAATATCCGATTATAATAAAACTATGTACTGCTCCCGGAGCACAATATTCCTCAGAGTGAATAGTGTGTTCTCCAATCTTTTCCTGATTTATGTAACCTGCAACGGTGTAATTAATAAACAAGAAACAGGAAATTAATAGAGACTTAAAAATTGTTTTTAGCACAATGTTTTTTTTAATAGCAGACACAGCTATTAATTTATTTACAGCCTGTGCAATGCGGCAGATGAGCTTGGCTTTATCTTTAAAAGTGCATAAGAAAAAGTTTAGGTTTTAGATTTTAATAGGGAGAGTGACCACATCATGCGAACGAATTCCAAGATGCACATACATTTCACTCGTTGCTAACCAGCACATTCAAAGCATATATGCGTTGTATTCAGTTATATGAATATAGAAACTGAATTTATCGGCAGATAAGAACCTTTCAGCCCATATAGTCAGCCCGTTTTTTTCCCTCTGTTAAGAACTATGTGTATGTATGTTTAAAGTCCAATACTATGTTAATCTCTACCACTTCTGCTGGGAGGCTGTTCCTGTAATCTACCCCCTTCTCAGTATACATCCCACATGCTCCAGGCTTTTACATGTGCTGGTCAACAAGTTACTAACACAAAGCTTTAGTCCGTTTTACATTTTTTATTCCCATTGAACTGGATTGATCTTTTGGGTAACTTACCTTGATGAGATAATCATGGTTGTTGCACTCTGACACCTCCTTGGTTCCTTTAAGCTGTACAGGTACAAAAAACCCCAAAATAATAGTTATGATATTTATATTAAATCATCCCTGGAAGATTTGCAAATCACCAACATGGGATCCCAGAAGTGTATGAACGGAACCTTTGCACTTGTACGGATCTGTTCATGATCAAACGGAGCTTGGAATTTACATGAAAACTTAGCGCGCCACATTTACTTTCCATGATTAGACATTTTTCTAGGTGGTAAAAGATCTTTGGAAGGTTTTACAGATTGAGGAAACTTTACTTTTATGTTGATGTCGTTATACTGGAAATAACAAGGTTGGAAAGTTATCTGCAGGAGATAAAAATGCTTTACAAAACAGTGTTTCTAATTGGTTTTCAGCATAATGGTGGCAAGCTGAACGTTCGTGTCCTGGCTCCCCACCATTAATTTTCTTTACCTAAATTAAAAAAAAATTCTATACAACATGCCATTACCAGATACTGTCAAACTGTGACTGTATTATGTATGTGAATAAAAGGAAAAGAGCCTTTGACTTGAAATACCGTATTTGCTCGATTATAAGACGACCCCGATTATAAGACGACCCCCCAAAATCAAAATATTAATTTAGGAAAAAAACAAAAAGCCTGAATATAAGACTACCCTATAGGAAAAAAGTTTTACCAGTAAATATTAATTCATGTAAATTATTTTTTCATGTTTAATAAAAGCTATGATTGAGAAAAATATATTTTTTAAATTTCCTTTTATTTGCCAACCTGCCTCCCCCCAGTTATGCCACTCTGCCCCCAGAAATGCTTTATACCCCCCTATTTGCCACTCTGCCCCATGATATGCCTTATACCCCTATATGCCACTCTGGCATATAGGGGGTTAAAAGGCATATCATGGGGCTGAGTGGCATATAGGGGGTTAAAATGCATTTCTGGAGGTATATAGGCATATCATGGGGCTGAGTGGCATATAGGGGGTTAAAATGCATTTCTGGAGGTCCAGAAATGCATTTTAACCTCCTATATGCCACTCAGCCCCATGATATGCCTTTTAACCCAGCATGTACATGCTGGAACCTGGGGATGATAGTAGTGGGATTACAGCCTCCCTATGCCATGCTACAACCCCCACCCCCCTTACACATCCATGCTATCACACACAAACACATTTAAATACTCATTCATTCCATTAATCACACATACTTCACACATTAAACACACATTAATCACACATACTTACCCAAAAACCCTCCCCCACCCCCTTACCTGAACTGCAGATCTCTCACTCGAAGACTTCTGCAGGGGACCGGCTGTAGAGCAACTTCTCTGGCCCCGCCCCCAGAGGAGGGAGGGGGAGATAGAGCTCTGTGAGGACGCTGCAAGCTTCCTGTCCTCCTGCTTCTAACGGAAGAGACGCTGCTCGCGACTGGTAAGCAGCATGGCCCCAGAAGACATTTTTTGGGGGGTCTGAGAAGACGACCCCGATTATAAGACGAGGGGTATTTTTCAGAGCATTTGCTCTGGAAAAAACCTCGTCTTATAATCGAGCAAATACGGTAATATATATATATATATCATCCCATCACACAACACTGTTTATCTAAAATTAGCTCATGTTAGCAAGAGGAAGTTGGTTTTAGAATCAAGAAACTAAGACATCAGTAGAATATGCTCTTTATCTTATCACATGTATAGCTGGATTTCAGTAACCATCTGTTTCCAACAGGAACACAAAAAAAAGCCCTGGAAATCATTAAACACCTTAAATTTTATAATGCGGCCCATGTATGCAGGAGCCTAACCCCACCATCTTTCCCTACCACCAGTGTGCCCCAACAACTTTCATCACACCTTTATCATAACCCCAACATTGTCATATTCCCCACAAGACGTTTCCCAGGCTAGCTAAAGGGCCGAAGTTGCAAATATAGATTGAACACAAATAGATTCAATTTTAATTACCAACCTCTTAAGACATGCACTCATACTGGCAACCCTTTTTCACAATGACACAAAACACATTCACCGTTCTCAGTCAAACTGACACAACCTTGAACACGCTGACACCGCTCACCCATCTATCGGCTAAACTAATGCAGTGTTAATCAAATCAACACACACTCAAACATACACATCTCAGACACACACACACACACACACTAACTTTTCTGGTATCCCCATGGGCTTATCACTCTGTAAACGTAGCATTAAGCTAATTAGCATTAAGCTAATTATATAAAATAATAACTCTGCATCATTTTCATATTAGTCTATATCATATTAGTCTATATCATCTATAATGCTAAATGTCTATGCATAGAACATGTTTAACATTAAATGAAAATTGCTCAGTACCCATTATTCTCATTAGTATATAATTATTTTGAAGAAACAGTCAAACTTTTATATTGATTTCATTGTATTCATTTTGTATCCACAGGTTCCAGAGTGCTGTACAATGGGTTACATAGACAGTAAAAAAACAGAGACGAGGCTTTGGATGGGTCCGTTCACAAGATGGTAGGTTTTATAATGTAACTGTTAATTATACCTCCCAATATTTTAATAACGCTAAAGATGGACACCTGCGTCTTCGCATATATACATATATTCTGTTTACAAATGTTAAGTGGTTAGTCATTGTTTAGGCTCTATTGATATGTCGACAGCGACACTTAAAACTTAAGTAATGGAAAGATGATATTTTATGGTGAATTCTGCCTTACAGCAAATCACTTTGGTAGTTCCACAGTGGCCTTTAGCTGTTCTATTTCAAAATACAGTTTGTGTGTTTTGCGTTTATACTGTTGATGTTTTGACAGGAAACAGACAGTGTGTACAAAGCCATCAAAAAACTCATTCTCTCCATGTGCATACACAATGGCAATGTCTATAAACGTAACAATAAGGCGCCCCTTTTTTGAAAGGCATCACAGAATATAATGAAATATTTACCTCTCTGGAGAATACAGCAGAGGAATGGAACGCAGCAAATGTGTCAATAATGCAGTATTATTTATTTTCTTTCTTACATTAAAATTCAGCCTCAGAGAGTCTTTTGAAGCTGAACAATATATATTTGAAGATGTATGTAGTATCGCTCATGGATATTACTAATAACAATTAGTCTAGCAGATTAGAACATGTTATATAAAGCATAGCTTTGACTGGTTCATTTAATTTATTTAACATGATAATGCACAGTACCAGGGTGACTCGGGGTTGGCGGTAGGCACTGGGTTGACTGGATTTTTTTTATTATTCTATTCCTAAACAAGCCACCAAAATGTCTAGAGTAACAAGTATTTTAAATAAAAGTTACATTGGCCGGATACTTTCTGTGTTCTTTCTATTGGAGTTCCCATGCAGTCTCATTTTTTAATACCATACTTTCCAAGTGTACCTCTTTGGGACCCCAATCCTCTTTTTTTTCTTCTAATGCCTAGGACCCCAGAATGTTTGGTGCGTTTCAGCTTAATTCTTTAAAAAAAAATGATTATGTTGTGTAAATAAAATTAAAGATTGTGGATACAAGAATCAATATATATATATATATATATATATATATATATATATATATATATATACTTCTTAAAAATGCTCTGGCATTAAAGAAAAATTTCTTGAACAAGTAAGCATTTCCAGTTTATTACGTTACCATCACTTTAAACGTAGGTAATTGGACCATAAAAGAAACAGACTAGTAAGCAACGTGTCAAAGAAAACTGTTTAAAAACTTATTTGGATAAATGATACTATAAATTGCTGGAGGCAAAAGCCTGGTTCTTTATGAGAGGAAACGCAGACTTGGCCTCTTATCTGTTAATTCCAATTACGTACCAGAAAAAACAAAACAACCTGTTTTTTTAACTGCTCAAAAACTATTAAAACAGGCCTTTTTTTACACAACTTTTCTAGTAGGTTTCGAAAATGTTTATTACATTTCTGAGACCCCTTATATAGATCACATTTAAAGATTTTTGGAACATGAGGAATAGTATTTACATGATAGTCCCTTTAGTGATACTATTTAATGCAAGCACACATAAACACAGACATACACACTATCTCTTTCAAATATACCCAAGCTCACACATTCACTAACATTTACAATTGTAATTTATGAACAGCACAGAGCTGGTTGTGGGCGTTCAGACCGCTAAAGATGAATAATTATTACTGTAACCATCAACCATGCAACGCAAGAGACAAATAGTTTGCAATACTATAAATCCAGTATTATTACGGCAGAAAAAAAAGGAGAAGGAAAAGGAGAGGTCAACTACAGCTACTGTCCAGGGGGTGAGGAAAGGGCCAAATGCATATACGGGATTGTACAAAATCCCTCCATGCATTTGCAAGAGGCACACGGATCACGCGGATACCATACATATTAAACTGTATGTGATGTCTGGAGTGTCCCTTTAAGTACCATCTTTACGTTTTCCGCTTACACATTGAAAAAAAAAACCAGACAGCTAAAATGTGAAAATGCTCTCTAGATTTCCTAGACATTAATGGAAAAACACGACTAAACTTAAATTTGTGCATACAATGCTGTATGTGTATAGAAGTGCTGATTTTGTATAAATGTTATCTTTATCAGCACTCAGTTTCGTTCACAAGCTAAGGAAGGACTACATGGAAATATACTGGTTTACTTAGTAATCTGCCTTTAAGCGATTTATATCACAGTATCAAACTATGATTGACTGTGCTCTGCAAGAAACACAATCCACCTCTTTATTCAGCCCCACACAGAAAATATCATAGTATAGCTCCATATTTGAAGATGACCTTTAAGGGCGAAGCTTCTCGGCATAAGAAAGTAGCCTAGCTCTACTTCAGTAGCTAACCGGTGGGCACATTTATGACTGAAGGCATATTTACAAACATAGATTTCATTCAGACCCACATCTGATACTGCTGATACCAGAGCTATGAGAAATTCTGTATCAGTCAGAAAAATAGATAAAAGTATAGATAAAAGAAGAAAAATAGCAGCTACTAACACCAATTAGCAGTCCCTGATTGTCTAAAGACGGGCCGATATAAATAGAATAAATTGGTGTGAGCGCCATTAAATATAGATATGGACAGTTTGCATTAAAAACAAATACATTTTAATACACAATAATAAAAAGGTGCAGTCATAAAATGTATATAACATAAAAAATATTGAATGTACAAGTGAGCACACAGAGTGCTTTCAATTTGGCAAACTCTGTTCTTATGATTATACAGAAACCTGATGGGTTTTGTCAATAAGGCTTCTTCAAAAGGCAAGCACACATATACGTTTCTACAAAGAAAGAAGAAAAGGAACAAGAGTAAAAAAATAAAAGGCGAGGATTTAAAAAAAAAAGTTATATAAATTATTATTGCACCTTTTTTATTATACATTTAGATGTATTTATTTTTAATGCCAACTTTTCATATAATATGGCATATCATACATATTTGATAGCACACACCAATTTATTATATTGATCCCAAAGCTAACCTGGTGTAAAAATCTCAAATTTGTTATCATATAAATTGACAAATAAAAGTCTATATGTACATTGAAATACTTTTCTGTGTTATCTCCCAACATAAGCAAAAAAAACCTAGCTCCATACAGTAGATTTTGCTTTCTGGAAAAGAAAAGCAGAAACGATGTGTATTATAAGGCTTTACAACGTTCTGCATCAAAGCACATATTCCACAGTGGTTTCCTTGCGCCATATACAATTTTTGCAATGAACGTTTCTTCACCCAGCCAATTCCATATGGAGAGAATCAAGCTGAGGCAGCTGGGTTACTTAATTAACAGAGGTCACACCAGTGTGATATTATTCTGCTACAACATGCACCTGCTGTACAGGCAGGGCACCGCAAATAAAATGTGAGCAGAAACTCATTTCAGGAAGTTCTACTACTGATTGCACGTCTTTACAGATGAGCGACTCTGTGAGTGATACAGAACTCATTGCAGAAAAAAAAAGTGAGTAATTTGTTGGAAGGATACAATGTATAAATCATCATCATGAAACTGCCTGTACATACACAAGGACATTTGACAAACTAATTTTCATCAGCAGTAGCCGTTGCTTGATTTTAATTATTAAGTTTTGTTTCGTTCTATTTTCATGATTTCCATAAACTCAAGAATGTTCTGCCTTGCAGAAAAAAAATGTCATTTCAAACATCTGTTGGCTTAATCGAAAACAAGATAAAGTGTCAATCATATTTTGAAGGAGTTTCAAACTTATCTGACGGAACTATGGGTTGGGGGAAAAGCTATACACACTTTCACAAATCGACTGTTTAGTCATTAAGTTACAACAAGTTTTTAGAGAGAATGTTCAGTATGAAGGACACTGACTGGTGATAGGAAAGTGGTGGCTAAATAAGGCCCGGGGGCCAGATTTGGCCCATGTAGACATTCAACCAGGTAAAGCATTACTTATACCTACACTCAAAAACTGTAATATAATTTATTTTACTGAAAACGTAATAATGTAAAAACATTTCTAGTCCTGCTTCCTTAAACACCTGGTTAAATATTTCACGTTTGTGTTTTTTTCATTTACATCAGACAGATGGACCACTGAGGATCTGAGAGCTTTGGTCAAAAGTAATGCATTTTGACTCCTTTAGAAGAGTAGATCACTGAGGTTGGAAACGCTTAAGTGACTGCATATAATCTTAATTATCATGTATTCAAAACTTAACATCATCATTTACTGAGCAGTGTAAAGTCCTTCCTTCTGATAATCCATGTAAGTTTGATGGGCACTATTGGACATCCTTGCTTTAGGTAAATCAACATCAACAAATTGGTCCACTGATGGAACTGACTCATCTCTTGGACCAAACCAGCACTGTGTATTATCACGATACGTATGTAGTATCACTTCAATAGCTTATTTTGGTCTCACCTGTTCTTTGAGAACATTGACAAGGGCTTGCGCATGTGTTTGCTCTTCCTTAGCTTTTTCCAGCTCAGTCTTTTTGTTGCTTAACTCCTCCTGCATTGCTACTAATTGCTGCAAAACAAAGAACAACAGAAAAGTCATTACTGTTCCATGATTCACTTTGATAGTTTTTTTAAATTGTTGTTTATTCAACTCTTACAAATGTAATCCAGAGTATTCCAAGTGTACTATTCAAACTGTTCAGGTTCTCTGAGTTTGCATTGGAAGAACAAAGTACAGAGCATTTAAAACAACTTGATCTGGGAATACAAGCCATGCAGCCAAGATTGCAAAAAAAATACTAAAAAATAATTGAAATTCACTATTTCTAATAAAATATTAATAATACCAGTAAGAAGAAGTTTTGCTTGGTCTTTTTGTGTAATTGAGACCCTATCAGACATCAGCAAGCAGTGAGATGAATTATAAAATAATAGAATGCAGTGTACAGTCTATTAAAAATTAATATTTTATTAACAGGTCAGCAACTTTTAAAGTGTTTGTAATACACATTTTGCTCATAACTCCACAGCTACTACACTTTATTACTGACTTTTACATTTGCAGGTACTTAGTTGAGCTTTAACATATGGTATTTTTAAACTCCACATAACAAGGAGCACCTACCCAATATTTGTAAGTGATCTAGTTGGGGGGAGAGAACACATAAACAGACGTACACGTTTTACATAGATCCTAGGTGTCAGTCCCATGTGTCGCTTTGCTCAAAACATGTAAGGCGGCATTATGCTTTATTTCCCCTTACTAGGAAAATAGTGAATGAATGAAGGTTTATCATTTCTACCTGACAAGTGTTTGATTTGTTACAGTTTCATTTTGGTATATATGTAATTTTATATTGGTATAGAATGTGTGCACTTTACTGATTAATGCAGATTGTAATTCTTATATGACAACTGCTTTAAGCACCATTCAAGTTCATTATAAAATTACACAATGCAAAGAGAAAGAAGTAAAGAGCTGTTTTCCCTGACACATGGGGTTGTGGAGCCACTGTTAGCATTCAGTACAGTCTGACTAACAAAGCTATATTTATAAAAAGAATTACCTAAAATGAAAACTAATTACGCAAGAAGGCATCAGCTTAAAGATACAGAAGGTATTTAATGTGTTTCAAGACGTGTCTACTCATATCTGCAAAGTGTTAAGCACATATATTGCAAAAAATCCTTTTCCAACGAGGTAACTTTGACTATTCTCAGGCTACCCACCACATTATAGCATGCTAGCAATCCAGGATACGTCAGCCGTTCTTATTTACGGTATATCCAAATACTAATTATCAGATACCAGCTGTCTGTTATCTCAAACCTTAGCAGAGGAATTCATTACCTAAAGCTTTAATTCATTTCTTCTAAATGAATTCTTCAGTTCATACTCTCACTCTATCTCATTGCCAACTCTTGCTTATTTGGAAAGTTTTCCAACTTCTGGTAAACTATTTCTTAAAGGCTGCCTAAATATTCTACACTAAGTAATCGTTACTGGTATAATTACATATTACAATAAACAATTCATTCTAACCCATTGTGCCAGTCAGAATAATTTGGAAACATTTTACTCAGGATTTAGCTTTAAAGCCTGGTATAATAATGAGGAAATAACACAACCAACTCATAAAACTAGTATATCTTAATAATGCCAAATAGGCCAAAGTACTACTTATCCCTTGTTATGCTTCAGTAAAAACATCAAATGTCTAAAATGCTCCAGTTAACGTGGCCCCATCAAAGTGGTCAACATGTTGATGACCAGGTCTACATCAAGTTGGTCCGCAAGAAGTGTGCATAGTAATGCTTCATGGCTTCATTGGAGGCAACCAGGGAGGAATGGAATGAGACAGAAGTCTCATTTTCTAACTAAAATAACTAAAACATGCCTGCACCATTTTGTGTCCAGTGATATGCACTGTAGTCCTGCAAAATGGACTTCAATATGTATTTAACATGAATATATGGCTGGAGCGATCCTTTCATAAGGAACTACGACAAGACTATGTTAAGGCCATTTCAGCACCTAATCAAATGTAAAATACATTGGCTGGGCATGTATAATCCACTAGCAGGTAACATATACCATGGCAATACTAAAGTGAAACATTAGCACCACAATTTGATGACAGATACTATGAACCACGTATGTGGCATCCAATAAGTCAAAGTAGAAATATCTTTATTTTTGTTTGTTAATATAAAAGAATAAATCACGACTTTCAGTTGCAAGATGGAAAGCCGATACGGTTGCCATAATGAGTTAGAGTGAGTGTATGGACTATTTCACTCCTCTATCACCCTCTTGGTAAAGTAAAAAAGAGCCACAGAGGGGGAAAATGTATAAAATATTTAAAAAATACTAGAGGGTCTTAAAAGAACATTCATTAAAGCATTAGTATACTGAAACGTGTGTACAGGGAATTCTACTCTCTGTAAAGTATGAATGGCAATTCTTTGTATTGATGCTATTGTATCACATATAAATATGTGACAGTGAAAAATGAATCTTGAAAATGTATTTTACATAAGCAGCTTTTGCGAGGAAAAAAATTAGATGCAGAAAATGCATTATGTTTTTGAGACGTTCTTTAAAAAATGAATTATGGTCACATTATTATAGAAGCACATTTTTTGACTTGTGTGATTAATGAATATGCAGCCTTGCGTAGGATAACACAAGCAAACATTAAAATCATCACAACTTCAAGCCTCACGTGGTGCTGTCAGAAGAGTTTGATAAAAACTGTATGGGAAAGAATGTGAATATCCCCCTTGGACTATTAACAGAATGATGCTGTTAAGTGGATTCAAAGATTCGAGACGTTGGATCTGTTACATACAGGAAATTAATTTAAATATATAAATTCTGCTAAAAATGTTTACTGTAGGGATGGTGTCATTGTGTTAACATTGGTAGAACTAGCAACTTAAATGTATAAAATGTAAATAAAGAGCTCCCACTGGTAATGTACCTAATAATATGAATAAATTATGTCAAATTTATATACATTAAGAATGATTTAAAGACTTATGGTAAACATAATTATGGTATCCTGGTCATCTGTACAAACTTGAGTACTCTCCACCATATTTAGCTCTATATTCAGTTTCCTGAGAATCAGCACTGCTCATTCTTTAGCTTGATACTTCTCTGCAATGGATTGTGGCAAAACTCCTCTTGGCCATACAGTAACGTACCAGGTGGTCCCATCAGTGGGTGCCATCAGGTCGGCATTGGGTGCGCCCCCTCCAGAGATTGACTATAATATCCGCTGCTAGAGGAGCAGGCTCGGTTGTAGAGATCAAAGAGCTCCCTCTAACCGGCTTAGAATCAATCAAGAGAGTTGATACAGACCTTTGATCCTGCTCCCTTGCGATTCGCGCTGGCAACTGATTTGATGCCATATCCTGGCATACCGGAAGACAGAATAAGAAGAGCCAAGAGGAAGAACAAAGAGGAGGAGTGGGAAAGAGCATTTGTGTGCGAGTGATGGGAGTTATGCTGCACAATTGTCAATGTCTTGTTCAGTGTATAGTGGTGGGAGTTATGCTGTACTACCATCAGTGCCTGGCTCAGATGGGAGTTATGCCCTAAACTATGACTCATATTGTTGACCAGCACAGGTAAAGTGCTGCCCTGCAGTATGTGAGATGTATAGACTCATGGAAGGGAACTGATTAGTCAGTTATACATCATCCATACTGCAGGGCAGCACTTTATTTGGTCTGGTCAGCAATATGTAAAAGTTATATGTGTCCTGGAAAACATGGCTGATGTGGTAACCCTAGTCTCAGTAGTTATCCTGTGCCACCATGAATGTCTACCTCAGTATATAATGATAGCAGGTATGCTATACCACGCCAATGCCTGGCTTAGTGTATAGTTATAGTAGTTATGCTCAGTATATAGTGATAGGATGCATGTTGTACCACCATCAATGTGTGTCTCAGTATATAATGATAGCAGTAATGCTGTTTAAAAGTGGGGGGTTGCCACATACAGGATCTATCCAAAATACTCTAGTTACGCTCATCAGATTAATTCCCTTCAAATCATAAGCAAACTTTAAAAAATATACCAGTATTTTAAATTTCAAAGAAAAGAGAATAGGTAGGAAATTATTTTAAAAATTATTAAAATATTCGGTAGAAAGGAAAATTATACTTCAGAGAATAATTACAGGTCATACCTAAAGGTTAACTTGGTAACTATGGGTAACATCATCAGGCACATGAGAAATACATTTGATTTGTCTCCACACACAAATAGAAGAAGTTACCATGTCAATGTTGCAAAAAATGATTGTGATACGTGTTAAAAGCCAGTTTTTGAATGGAGTGTCCAGCCTTGGACATGGTAACAAGAGTGCTTTTTTATGAACAGGTCTGAACTGGCACCCTGGCAAATGCGCAGTCAGCTGCTGTCCAAGATTGCTCTAAACTCATCAATCTCCAGCTCAGGCGGCAGATCGGGTACTGCAGTGTTATGTCCACCAGTAGGATATGCCCGGGCACACAGTGCATGAGCATAATAATTTAAAGAGCTACCTCTCATGTTCAGCCTAGGTTGGTCCTAGGGCAGGGGTCGGCAACTCATGGCACGCATGGTGCAAATGAGCGGCACGCGTTGCTGCCATCTGCTTACCCTATTAAAACGCTGTTTTATTTTATTTTTTGCAGCCCGGAGGGGCGCCAAGAGGTCGCTCAAGTTTTCAGCAACCGCTTGGCGCCCCTCACTCTCCTCCGCGAGGCTTCTGTCTTCAGTGTCTTTGTCGCGGTGCTGGCGTTTCATGCTGAGCACCGTAATATAACATCATATTCCGGCGCTCAGCAGTGAAGCCGCGAGCACCACGACGAAGACACTGAAGACAGAAGCCTCGCACTGCCATCACAGGACGTCTGAAGGTAAGTGAACTACAAAGGGGGGAGAGGGTAGACAGTAAGAAGGAGGTGGGAGAGGGGGTAGATAGTGAGAAAAGAGGGTAATAAGAATATTAAAATAAAGTCATAATGAGTGAGAGAATGAACAAACTAATTTGTGTATGAATTGTGTAAATGAGTTAGAGAATAAATGAATTAATGTGTGGAAGAATTGTGTGAATGAGTGAAAGAATTAATGAATTTGTGACAATGTATTAATACATTAATAATTGTGTGAGTTAGTGACTGTAAAAGCGTCCGTGTGTATTATAGATGTAAAAATAATTGATTTTTGGAAAGGCAAAGATGGCACGGGCAAGGTGTTTATGGGAGAAAAGGTAGCACAGGTAGCGTGTTTATGGGACAAAGATGGTACAGGGTGGGCTGTTTGGGGACAAAGATGTCATATTCTAGGCTGTTTGAGGACAAAGATTGCAAATCCTATGTGTGTTATCTGCATCCTGGTCAGGTTCTATGTGGGCAGTGTGGACGCCAGGGCTGGCTTTGGGGTGTGTAACCTGTGATCTATGCCTGAAATTTAGGGAGTTTTATCTATACCTTTAATGCAGAGATTTTGTGTGAATTCCAATTGATCCATACCTGCAAAGCTCGGTTTTTGTGTTAATCTGTTGATCTATATCTGCTCTGCTATATTTCCATACATTATGTATCTCAACCATTCGCTCCTCTTTGAAATTATTGCCGAAACACCAAGGGACTTGAAGGTTTTACTTTGGCACACCACTACCAAAAGGTTGCCTACCCCTGGGCATCAACCTCCATAAATACACAACTCAAGGTTTACTATATATTCTCCTGTATTTTTACTGTATATTTAGCGATACAGAAGCTGCTGGCACTCTATAAATAAAATATAATAGTTTTGATAAAGTGGTATTATTACTTTATAGCAACCTGTACCTTCTACAGCTCATCTCAGAAACATTATATATATAAGTATTGAACTGATAATGGGCCTTTTTTTTAACAAGTTGACATTTTAACCACCTGCCTCTTCTAATTCTATATTGTTGCTTCAATTAGTTTAGCTTAACATAAGTTTAAAGCTGAAAAAGTCAGATGTAGGCAGACAGGGCTTATTGAACCCTGGATGTCAGTGGTTGACATTAAGAAACTTTAAACTATTCAGAAATACATTATATCTCTGCAAGTCAAGTCTTAGACAGTATTCTTCTTGTGAATAAGTGAACCATCATTTCAAAAAAAAATTGAAGGAAAGCAGTATTTTTTGTAAAGTGAGTTTTTCCCAAAAGGAGCTTACCTGCTGCATGTTCTGCACCGTTTGCTGCAGAAACTGTAGCTGTTGGTCCTTGGTTAGGCTTTCTTCTGTTCGGCCATGATGTCCCTTCTCTTGTTTTAGAAGTTCCACCTCATTTCTGTACGCATCAAGCTGCCACCTTAGACTGTCATTCTCCTCTTTCAGTGCATATGCCTGAGCTGCCAAAGCTGTACGAAGACAATCCAGTAAGCCACCAGTTATCATGTGGAAGTTTGTCCCATATGGTTGAAATCTTAGACATGTGCAACCCACTGCACCAATCAGGCCATTTTGGAAACATTTTACTCAGGATTTATCATAAAAGCCTGCTATAACTATGAGGAAAACACACACCAAAAGTACTACTTAACACTTGCCACGCTTCAGTAACACATTGGGCCGCATTTAAGTAATTGTGCTAAAAAGTCAGGAAGGAAAACCGGTATGAGCGTCTAACAAAGGGCATCAGAGAAGAAAACGTGCCTCTAAAGAGTAATTGTCTTTGTAAAGAGGTATAGAATCAGAACTATGCTACATTGATTAATTAAAATAACAATAGCCCTAATTGCATGACACCTGTATGATTTTTATGAACTTTAACCAGGTTAATAAAATAGTCAATTCCATGAATAAGACAAAAGCACTTTGGAAGAAAAGTACTTTAGATGAAATCGTGTGAAATATGTGCCGTGGGCCTTAACCTAACTTCCCATGAACTCCTATTCAACCCAGTCTGAAAACAGTTTCCTGCAGTTCTTACTGCAAATTATTTATGCCAGTCTCTTTCTTCTTTCTTACTCTTAATATGATTTTGTTTTGTCAAGTCTATATTGTTTTTACAGCATTCAGAATTTAGGAATGCTATTAAAAAACGTGTGCGTGTTCAGAGAGTTTATCTTTCCTTAGTACCAATAGCTTTAAGGCAACACTTTAAAACAGTCACCAGCTGAAGGAGAAATATAATGACTAAAATTGTATAAAAATGTAAATGCTGATATGAAAAAGTGTGTTGCTAACATAAGAACATTACCACATTAGTAGCACTGAATGACACTTAAGTCATTTCCCTGGGACGCTCCATTTGGACTGTTTTCAATTTAAAACGACATTTTTATTACCATAACTGATAGCAGGTGTTTGCGAGAAAATCGATTAGTATGCAGGGATGGAAATTACTTCTCCCAAATGAATTGCACAGTCTGTAATATAAGATGAAAATTGAGTGGCAAAGTGCAAAAGGGCATAAAACAAGTGTCGGTGATATTGGCTGTATATATAATCTGGGTTAAGAAAAACATAGGAAATGGTTGTGTTCTATATCAGAAGACTGAATTGTGTTCTCTTCTGTTTAGCGATTGCTTACTTTGCATCCATTCGATCATTTTATAATACAATTCTGTGTTATTCCTTGGAATGCAATAGAATGCTATTATAAAGAACAGCTGTTCGAAAGCAAAATATACTCCGTTTTTCTCACTGTTTACTTTTTTTTCTCTTCTTGAACAATGCCACTGATTTCAACTTTGGATGAAAATAAATAGTTTTATTAAAAGCACAAGCTAAGCATATGACCTAATAATCACTTGATGGTTGAAACCGTCAAAAGGGAGCTGCTTGAATAGTTCCTCAATGTCGAGTTCAAACACTTTTTTGTTTCAAATACTAAAAAAAAACCCTGAACCTAGTTTCTTCTGGTTTACATAAGTCTAAATTAATAAATTCAGATAGCAGAATGTAATTATCTCCCTATTAAATATTTGGCATTGACATATACACACACACATCACAATTATTCTAAATTCAAGACTATGCATGAATGCACATTGCATAAGTACTGGACTCTTCTATTACATGAATATACAGAGTTGTCATTGTGTAAGCAATAAGTCACAAAAATTATAATTTCATTTTATTGGACCATTCTAGTCCACTGGTTGTTATGGTGATAAGAACACTTTTGAAGATTCACATTTTATACATATGCCTAAAATGCCTGACATGGTATACTTTATGCATATTACTAACTCGGTAACATAAACTAGGAAATATAACTGGGAAATATATTAACTATTGATTCCTGAACCACACACACACTATATGGATTAGGGCATCTGACCATTACCAACAGGGACTTTTATGATATCGCATTCTAAATACATTGACATTAATATTAAGTTGGTCCCCTATAACAGCTTCCACTCTTCTGGGAAGGCTCTCCACAAGCTTTTGGAGTACTTTTTTTTGCCCATTCATCTAGTAGAGCATTTGTGAGGTTTTGTCATTGTAGCTCAGCCACATATTGCACCTAATAAAGACATCTCTGTGTTAATTATACAGGTGTTTGCTGTTAATCTGCCTGCAAAATAATCCACAGTTGGGCTCATTCCTTATTACAAATATTTACACAGGCAGACCTGGGGTCAAAATGTTGGCACATCTGTGTGTTTATTGCTTTTAGAGCCACATCTACTGCCAGGTAAAGGCATGTGTCCTTGGTCACCCTTACATTACAGTTCTTGGCAACCAGCAGCGAAGCTGTTAGTAGTAGTAGGAGTCAATGTTATTGAATGACTCCTGCTCTGTGATAGTACACGTTCCCACACTGCTCTCTTATATCATAACACAGGCGAGTCTTAATGTCTGCGACCAAAACTGGAGATAAGCCTTGCCTAGCAGATGATAGGAAAGTGAATTGGAGAAAGAAAGGAAAGAAGATATATAATTATAACCCCTGTGTACAGAAAAGGGATACCATAAAGGGCTATAGCTAGTACAACTGTATGGTGCCCTGACCCTGGAACCAAACTAGTATACTCTAATAACCCTGACCTTGCTTTATTTTGAATACCAATACATTCTTTGCAAGGTAAGGACCTGTAACATAAGGCACAGGTAAACTATAAATCCTTAATAGTGGCCCCCTTAGAAATTAACGTGATGGTCTGTAATGAAATCGGGGTCTGAAAACTTGTGATGGCAGCTGTGAAAAAATAATGTAACTATGCAGCTCAAGGGTATCCCATAAACATGTTCTTAGAATCTAAGTTTGAGGCTGCTGCTGTACATGAATGCATTTAACAAGGTTTTAACTACCGTATTGGCTCGGATATAGGCCGCCCCCGTATATAGGCCGCACCCTAAAAGTTTGGTGCTTTTTTAAAGAAAAAAAAAAACATGCTGCCACTCTGTCCTCCCTCCCCGAGATATGCTGCCACTGTCCTCCCTCCACGAGATACGCTGCCGCTGTCCTCCCTCCCCGAGATACGCTGCTGCTGTCCTCCCTCCCCGAGATACGCTGCCGCTGTCCTCCCTCCCCGAGATACGCTGCCGCTGTCCTCCCTCCCCGCCATACGCTGCCGCTGTCCTCCCTCCCCGCGATACGCTGCCGCTGTCCTCCTCTGCCCCCCCCTCCTCGACTTACCGGAGCAGACTCCCGGGTGTCTTGCGGGGCCGGCGAGGGACATCTACGCAATACGCGTATGCAACTTCCGGTACCGGTACCGGAAGTTGCATACGCGTATTGCGTAGATGTCTCCCGCCGGCCCCGCAAGACACCCGGGAGTCTGCTCCGGTAAGTCGGGGGTGGGCAGAGGTAAAACGCTTAGATAACCTCCCGTGCCGGCACCCCCCCCGTGGGAAGTGCTGGCAGGGGAGGCTGTCTGAGCGTATCGGGGAGAAGGATGCAGGTCCCCTGCACCGCTGCGGGGGATCTGTATCTTAACCCCGCTTCCTGCCCGGCGCCCGGGACTGCATGTCCCGGGCGTCGGGCGCTAGACCCGGAATATAGGCCGCACCCCCACTTTAAAAACTTAAAGTGGGGGAAAAAAGTGCGGCCTATATTCGAGCCAATACGGTATATTTGACCTAAAGAAATTATTTGTGCTTGGAATCATCTAATCTAGGCTTGTTTTCTCTTACTGTGAAACAGGGGAGTTAGTTTACATTTGTTGGCTTCAAAAACCCGAGGTTTCTAAAGCTTGCGTTACAATATGTCCAGGTATAGCTCATTCTTCATAATGTACGAAAGGGATGACACTTTATTTTTAAACAACTGTCTCCTTGCCCAGGCATCTAATGTTATTCTTCTTAATTTAAGACACATTCCAGTGAGGCGGTATACTGCCAACTCAAACACCGACATGCCAATTTTCATAAGCTGTATCTTGGAAATAAATGTATATTCACAAAGTATGCTTATTGTATATAACAAGCTGTGACAGCTCGGAGTTTGCTGCCAACGTCCTTTAAATTCTTCTGAAAGTGTTATGCAGTTATAATCCAGCTCTTGCTTTTATTATCCTTTGTCTAATCTATAAATCACCCACGTTAAAAACAAATCACACACACCAGCTATACTTATCTTGTTGATTTAAAAAGAACATTTTGAGCTGAAGATATTAGATTTTTTGATTCTAAACAACCATAGATGTGATGTATTAAAACAATGCACATGTTAGAAAACCCATTAGATGATACTCTTGTGTAAAACTGTGTGTTTCTATTATTAATACAAGTACACAAAATGCAAAAGAAAGCAGCGCTTTGGATTCATTCTTGAATTCCAGCTTTTATATAGCAGTTTAAATCAAGTCAAATGCATCCAAATTGAAAGGTTTTAGGGCCTTTTATAAAGATTCACAGTTGTACATGAGGATAGATATAATATCAGTCTAAAAAGGCCCTTGGTTCCTTTATAGATTTACTTTGTGACCTTGCCATACAGAATGCTGTCACAGAGGCAACAGAAGTGGTTTGTCATCGCTCCATCTGTTTCTACGTGAGAACATCTCCCCTTTGAACAAGATTGACATAACATTAAAGCTGTCCCAAGTGAAACTATAAAGTGAATAAAGAGAAAATAAATTACCAAGTCTCTTAAATATCAAAAACGTGTAAAACCGGGACATCCTGACATTTTAAAAAGCTGTTAGATGTGAGCTGAATTGTTGATTCGTTTTTTCGGTGAATTTGGAGAACTGAAGTACTTGCTAGAAGGCTTACGTGAAAATAATAAATGTTAAACAGTGTAGCAGGGGCTCAAATATCCATTGAAAAGAATGAGATGTATGCTGGGGACATTGTGATCCTCTAGAATGAACATAACTTGCACTTGCAAGAGTTTCACGCGAAAAAACAAACTGAACACAACGGACACTAACCTAGCACATAAAAGAAAATCTACATATTTCATCAATGACATAATTATGCTTCTGATTTTTGTATTTACTAATTAAGCATATTAAGCATGCTGTGGCTATTAACTATATTTTCTTTAGGTTTCTTTTAATGAATCTGACATTGATATATTTAATGCTACAATTATTTTTTATCTGGAGCATATTGTGCATGTTGTCCCTTTCATTTTAATTACGGTATGTTTATTTGCAAAAGATCTAGCTGCTAGACGGAAATCTATATTTCGTCTTTGATGGATACATTGTCTGCATGTTTTAGTTTTGCAAATGCTTATTTTTATGGTCGAATAGAAGCTGGATAATTAAGCTATATAGGAAATCTTGTAAATCTATAAAGTGTCCTGTCAGAATAAAACAAAAGTTTTCAAATTTTTGAGAAAACAATACCACTATCCTACAGGGAAGAGTAATGAATAAACATGCACAGTTAGTATTCATTTACCAAATAAAGGTATTGGTTTCAGTGAAATTTAAATGGGAAGAAAAAGTCCCAAATACAAATTCCTGAAGATGGCACCAGGAGGACAAAAACATTACTTTTTTTTTTTATATAAAAAAGATAAAAAGTTATACTGAAGATAGATTTTGGACTTCACTTAAAATTAATTTTCAAAAATAAATATATTAATTGCATAAATATAATATATTTAAATAAAATATAGCTTCAAAACAGTGGTCCCTTGATTGGATACCATGATACTAATTAAAACCTGTTTTGCACAACACCCTACTCATAGCATATAAAAGTAAGGTTCTCTGATGTCCATGGGTAGCGAATAGCCTTTATCATGGGAACACCTCATTGTAATGAGACACTACGGTATAAAATACACAGCCTGCCCATGCACTATAGCGCATTTAACCTCAAAACATAATATATGCAAGATTAGCTTAAACTAAAATCAGTTAGACTTGCATGCTTATGAGCACCAGCCATTGGAAGCATGCAGGTTGAATTCCAATTTATTTATAAAAGGAGCTCATCCGGCATATTATCATGTGGAGCTGACATGCCCAACAGTGCGTGCTCAGGCATCGAAGACACCGAAGATGCTATCCTTCACATGCTTTCTGGTTGGTACTTTTTATCACCTCCAAATAATTTCCCAACAGAAATGGGACAGCTGCTTGAAATGAACATGTGGCTATCTTCTTACGCTATGGTTTAATTACATTAAAAGATACATTTATAGCTCTTGTATTACCCCATCCATTTTCCATATGCATAACTGTATGCATTTGGAGGACTGCCAAGAAAGTCCCGCAAGGCTGCCTTCTCGCTGCTCCCTTACAGTGTCTCCTTTCTTGCTTCGCCCAGGAACAAAATGGAGTCACGTGATGTGACGTCACTTCCCATGACTCCGCCTTATTCCTGGGTGGAGCAAGAGAAGAGACGCTGTGAGGGAGCAACTCAAGGGCAGCCTTGCGGGACTGCGCGGGAAATCTGCAGTTCATGTAAGGAGGTGGGCTTAATTGGCCACAAATGTGGCGGGAGCGGGCGGGATTGGCCACAAATGTGGCGGGAGCGGAACACCCACATGGCGGGAGCGGGCGGGATTGGTCAAAAAATCAGCGGGAGCGGGATTAAAAAAGCAGTCCCGCGCAGGGCTCTACATTACTGCTTACAGCCTGGCCAATGGTTGTATTAAGCTTTTTTTTTTTTAACACCTACACTCACCCTTAGCTCAAATAATTACTATGGGTTATAAACCGGGGGTGTCAAAATAATGCAGGATAGAATAGTTAGGATATTGCATCTCAAGCAGAGGCAGCTCAATCAAAATTATTAAAAGTGATTAAGTCAACGGGGTTCAAAGCAAGGATTTCCCTAAATCATGGTCTGTTTGTGGCCTTCAAGCCCCAACATTGGACAACCTGGTTTCTATATTTAAATACCTTCTAGTTGTCTTAAGTAGAGAACATTTAAATGGTTCTTGATATACAAACAAAATAAATTTGTAACATTAGCCACATGACTGACTTTCTTCTACGAATACAAAAATCATAACCATGTCATTTTATGCAAATATGTAGTAAGGAGAATAAAAATGTTACAATACATTATACTAATATGCCATTTTTGTTAATTCATAACGTTTTGTAATTGTAGCCACATCAAAAAAATATTCTACAAACATACAAACATATAATTTTATGCAAATATGCGCTAAGGTGGATCAAAATTGTATGCTACGCCATGTCCTTTTTTAGTTTTAATTATGATGTGATAATAACTATGTTTCACAGTATAATTAGGATTTAGCGCAGAGGGATGTAGGGACATGCAGGAAAGTCTGTAAGAGCTGTACTTTGAACGCACCAATCTGCGCATTTTGAAGGACCAGCCCCACTGAGTTTCTAAAGCAATAGAGCTGAATGGATTGTTTTTACATGTACATTCCAGATTAATGTGCACAGGACAGACAAAAAAAAAGTATAACACTGAAATTTGATATTTTCAATGTCCATGAATAGCATAGAAAACCGTTAAATTTGATGCCACTTAGTTAAAGTTACATAGATTTATTACCACATTGAAGTCACTTATAGGGATTGTTTATTTGGTAAATATATAATATAAATATGTGGTTTATGAACTTTCCTACATTTCACTTCTTAATAGCAGCAAAAGCAAATAGAAACAGATTATTTTATACCATGGTATTTTACAGCTATAAAAAGCTAAAAAAAGAGCTTACACTATGTGACTATGCCACGTTAGCTATAATGAGCTTCTGAAGTGGCAATGAACAGCACTGACATCCGTTTTCCTTCATCTTATTGAAATTACAAATGTCTACTTGTGGAATTGGCGCATGCTGAGATTATGATATATGATTTCTAAAGCTGTAAATTCATTTTAGCAGTTTCTGGCAACTTGTGGAATTTGTGCCAGAGGAACTGAATTTCTTCCTTGTATGGTTTTAGGTTTCAATTTATGTGATACTGGAAGGATGGCCCCACTTTGTCTCAGGAAAATCTTGTGAAAAGCCTTCCCATAAGAGTGGAAGAATGCAATATCCATGTTGGTGTAATGGTCGGGTGTCCCAATATTTTTGTTCTCAAGCATTTCAAAAACAATTGGACTTTTAGTTTGCATTGCGTTCAGTTCCCCACGCTCGGCTTCCAGCCTTTAACTGTTCTTGTGATAACAGAATAGAAAACGCGTATGTTCATTAGAGTAGAACACAGGCAGATTAAAACCGAGGAGACAGTGGATCAGCCTTATGAAAAGCGAGAGAATGCATTTCATGTGTTATGCTGACCTTTCTTTACAGAGACAGCAAACATAAATTACAATATATTTTTCACTGTTTACTTAAGCATCCCTAAATGTGTGGTACTGTACTCAGGGTGTGATTTAGGGTGTTTATATTTGTATTAGTGACCTTTCCAGAATACAAAAGTAAATCCGAAGGTTCTTAAAACACTATTCGGGAGTCACAAAGGATTTCTTTTTCAGAGAAAAACTATTGTTTCCCTTTACCTCCATGTTGATAATATGCAGGATCAGGGATCTGTAATAGGCTAAATGCGTTGGACATCTTCTACTATTATGTATTGTGTTTATATCACACGCACCTATATGACATGCGATATATTTTTATATAAACCGTAGTAGAATTGCAAGAACAAGAAAAACAAGAACAGAAAAACAAAATCAAATGAAATAAAACTCTACTGAACCAACTTAAGCCGCACCCCTAAACCTGAAGAGATTTGGAAAGAAACGTCTGATTTAAGGTAAGTTCATAAAGCTGCTCATTATTTTGATTATCAGTAAAATAATTATTCAGATATTTTTTTAGGTTAAAACAGTATTTACTTTCCAATAGGAGGGGGGATAAGTTCAGCATAGCCTAGAGGCAAAATAAACTTGTGGATAATGTTAAAACAAATAAGTCTGTGTGTTGTAGTCGAGTGTTTAAACATACACATTCTGTAGAAAAGTACAGCAATATTTCTTCCAAACACCGCGCTGTTAATTTTACTCGTGCAGGGCCAGAAAATATATTTTAACAGCATGTCAAAATGAAATACTAGGAGTGTCGATAAAATGACAGTAAAATAAATGTAAATTTAGATTTCTGTCACAAGTGGCTGCTTGGCTACGTGAAGATGTTAGGTTGCTATAGCGTTTTCCATAGCAACTTTGTCTCTTATTGCATAAAAAATGCCTCTGTGTCCTAAAAGCCTGTTAAGAAAAAAGGATTACATCAATCCTCATATGCAATGATCCCACATAAAACCTTATCAGTCTGAAAACATAACAAAATGTAATCTATATAATAGCATTGGAGGTTTTGGATTAGAACGCCAGTTTTATCAGCCTTAAACAATGCAAAATGAATGAACTGTTTTCAGTTTTATTTTTTTTTAGCTTATTGCAAGGTATATATTTTTTGTAATAATGGAAATTGCTTCACTCTGTGCTTTGGAGAAGTATCAAGACATTCAGCTTTAGTTTTATTTAATATATTAAGTGCAAGAGATATTTCATTTTTATTACCCTTCACGCCATTGGAATTGAGTTTGCTAATGTTATGCAAGTGATAAAGTCCAACAGTTATATTTACAAGTTTTAAGTAAATTAATGTTAAAAATGTAATATATTATGGGACCTTATAATAGCTAACATTAATCAGCGTTTTAATGGGTTGGACTCATGAAAGCTCAGACTAGCTATCAGTGCTTGAAGTTCTGAAGCACTAACTCGTTATAAGGCTTAAGATGTAGGCGATGTATTTGGCCGAACGCACCTCGCTGCATGTGATGTACTTACCTCCAGCATTGGATTTGGTGAAAGCTAAGTTCACTAGTCTGTTCAGACCCCAGGGCGCATGTATAAAGTCTTCCCAAGGATTTCAATGGGATTCCTACCACTAATTGGCTGCTTAAGCTGTCAATCAGTGACAGGAAAGTTCTCCAATGGATTTCAATGGAAGTGCTTCCCTGCCACTGGTTGACAGTTTTAAGCAGACAGTCAGTGGCAAGAAATGTCAGAACATGGAGGAGGAATGGCTATAAATTGCGTTTTTTTTCAAATTTTTTTCATTTTGGAAGAATGCATATTAAAGTACTCAAAGAGTAATATGCTTTTTTCTACAGTAGGGGTGTCAGGGAGATTAGGCGGGCCCTTTAAATCTCCTAACCTAAACAATTACACTTACTGTATAACAATGAATAATGTTTCACTTTTACCACGTGTATGCTATGCATAGGAATCTTGATGACTAGATGAATATTAACACACATGTATGAAAGAACATAACATGCTTTCTTCCATGTCCTTGGATACAAATTATGCCTGTTGCTTCTGCACAAGTACGCATTACATGTTAAGATTTTACTGAACTCTAGTCTCACTCTACTTTAACATCCTTGAATTAAAATAAACACTTTTAAGAAGCACACCTAAATGTGATTGTTTTCATGGCTGCTGGAAGGTGTTATACTTCAAATAACTGGTCTCCCAGTATAGTGTGTTTCAAAAATAATTCCAAAAATTGCATAATTTAGGTCATCCAAACAGTCATCCATATAAGTACTGAGCTAAAAAGTCTTGCTATACACCAAACTTCAGAAAGACCTTGGATATATCATTAGTTCAACACTTAATTTATAACCTAAATGGTGACAGCTGTCTCACAGTAATCATTTATCAAATCATTGCAAAACTGTGTTCTGACCATAAGTCGTTTAGCAATAATATAGCAAGCCCCTTGAAATGTACAGTAATTTGCTTTAGTCGTGCCGGTGAGCAATCTGAAAATTGTCAAGGCAAAAATCACATATAGCAAGTATCTCTTTATATTGGAAAATACAAGGAGGAACATCCAAAAGTATGCGTTGAGGTAGGCAGGCTAGGAGGCAAGCAGGCTAGAATTCCGCAAGCAGGGATGTTCAGCAAGGAGAGTTGGTCTGGCATGTGCCTTAACACCGGGCATGCTGTTGCGTGATGATAAATTAAGCATCATAGGATTTAAAAACTGCTGGGATTTGACCACAACTAATTCTGAGTTGTCACATTTACAATGCCTTCTCCTTCTCAATTATGATATTCATGAATTCCAATAAAAATAAAGTTAGAAAAATTTTGTTTTTGGTTTGAGTCCCATTGAAAAGTATAACACTATACAGGACAGTGAAATATGACGGCTATATGTTTGGTAATGCTAATATTATCCTGCGTTACAGAAGACACATTTTGAAAATATATATAAAAAAAAATAACGTACTGTGTAGAAAGTATAAGTGTCTATAGCATTGATGATAAACAATATATCATTATATGCTCAGAAATCATGAACTTATTGAATGTGGTGAGCATCTGCATATATTTGCATTTTTATTGTGAAAAGGCTAATGTGGGTCATTAAGGAACAAGGGATGGACAATATTTTAGAGAGATTATCCTGGAGGCTAATGTTTTCAGGTTTCCTAGAGACCCTAATCCCCTCAATCCAAATTACTTGGCGACAAGGGGTCACGTGGCCAAGAGCTTCAAGTGAATTGAATGGGGCTGAACATTTTGGATCAGTTCTGAAAGATGCAGTTGAGGCTCTCACATATCAAGTAGTAGATAGCAACAGATATTCAATATGCTTGGACACCTCCAAGAAGCATAGAAATACATGAAATCTGACACTGAGAATGCATTAAGGTCCTTTCCCAACAGGCCAAGGATTGTAGGGGAGGTTGGGGTAGGACATATTGACTACTGACATGTAAGCCTGTGCCAAGTACATTTTTCTCTGTGCCCATACAAATATGTATTTTCTATCCCACAGGTGTCAGAGGACATTTTGTCTCTAAATTTGTTGATAAACTGATTCTGATGTCTAGCAATGACATTATTGTACTGTGGTGAATGATGAAATTGTGGAGTTCTGTAGGGCACCTGGTAAGTCACTGACAGTTGATTACATTAACCTTACATGCTTAATGAATATACGGGGGTTTTAAAATCAGCATATTTTATGTGAACCACATTGATTTTAGCTATGGAACAAGAAATACACTATATGGACAAGTATTGGGACAACATTCTTAATTATTGAATTCAGCCATGCACTCTGCATTTACAAACATTTGTGAAAAAAAATGGGTCCTTCTGAAGAGCTCAGTGAATTCAAGCATAGTACTGTAAGATGATGCTAACTTTGCAACAAGTCAGGTCGTGAAATTTCGTCGCTGCTAGATATTCCACCGTCAACTATAAGTAGTGTTATTGCAAAGTGGAAGCAGCAACTTGGCCACTCAGAAGTCCACATAAAGTCACAGAGCGGATCACATGGTGATTAAAAGTCCCCAACGCTCTGTTGATTCCATAGCTGAAGAGTTTCAAACATCCACTGGCATTAATATTGGCACAAAAACTGTGCAGCGTGAGCTAAATGGAATGGGTTTCCACAGCCGAGGAGCTGCATGCAAGCCTCACATCACCAAGTCAATTCTGTGAAGTAATGAATCACACTTCTTTGTTTTGCAGTCCAATAGCAAGAGAACGTTACCTGACTTACTGCATTGTGCCAACCTTAAAGCTTGGTGGAGGAGGGTTAATGGTATGGGGCTGCTTTTCAGGGGTTGGGCCAGTTCTAGTGATGCGAAATCTTAATGCCTCAGCATACCAAGACATTTTGGACAATGCTATGCTTCGAACTTTGTGGGGACAGTTTGGGGAAGACCCTTTTCTATTCCAGCATGACTGACCCCACTGCACAAAGCAAGGTCCATAAATAGATGGTTGGATGAGTTTGGTGTGAAACAACTTAACTGTCCCGCAGAAAGCCCTGACCTCAACCTCATCCAACACCTTTGTGGTGAACTGAAACGGAGATTGCAACCCAGGCCTTCTCATCCAACATCAGTGCCTGACCTCATCAATGCTCTACTAGATGAATGGGCAGAAATTCCCACGGAAACGCTCTTGTGGAAAGCCTTCCCAGAAGAATGGAAGCTGTTATACATAGCTATATAAGGGGGACCAACTACATATTAATGATTATGTATTTAGAATACAATGTCATAAAAGTCCCTGATGATGGTCAGGTGTCCTAATACTTTTGTCCATATAGTGCATCTGCTATACACAATTAACAAAAAGTTAGTAGTTAAAACACATTACATAGGCACCTAATAAGTCAAATATGCTCTCAGGACCTCAAGGTCTCTTCTTCAGAGTGCATCTAAACCATACATTAGAGAAGGACAACTAACCTAGAGAGAGAGGTAATTCCTCAGAGGACACCTAATCCCAATTTATTTTTCCCAGTGAGGACAGCTAAAAGTTAGAGATTACAATCAGAGACAGAGATCTAAACCTTTAGACTGAGGTTCCTGTAACCTTAAGAAATAGCATTCTGTCTTTGGGTAAAGAGTACATATGTGATTCATTCTATACACAGATAAAGCGTACAGCACATTCATAAAGAATTTAAAACGTTAAAGATGTTTGTAACTATAGTATATGTGTGTGTGTATATATATATATATATATATATATATATATATATATATATATATATATATCATAGTATATGTATTTACATTTGTCCCAGGTGGTAATGAAACCACATTACATTACCATTAATGTATCATATCTAAATGATTCTACATAGCCATGACCATATCATATATAGAATGCATCTTGTAAACATATTATTTAATGGGGTCTGCAATATTAGTCTCCTAACCCATGCTGCAAGTAGAAATAAATATAGATATTAGGGCTGCAACTAACGATTATTTTAATAATCGATTAATCGGCCGATTATTTTTTCGATTAATCGATTAATCGGATAAAAAAAAACAATATGCAAATTTTTCGTTTATTTAAAAGAATTTAATGAACTGGATGTTAAAAAACAACTTAAAATTTACATTAACATTCTTATTTTGTTATGATGTAATAAAAAACAATATTTTCAAAGTACAAGAACCCAAACACAATATTTATGAAACAAAATAACCCCAAACATTCTGAAAAGAGGTGGACTATTACTGTTCAAGAAACTTTGCCCCAGCACTTTGCACTTTGCACCCAGCACTTTGCACCCAGCACTTTGCACCCAGCACTTTGCACCCAGCCCTGGCACTTTGCACCCAGCACTTTGCACCCAGCACTTTGCCCCAGCCCTGGCACTTTGCATCCAGCACTTTGCACCCAGCATTCAGCACTTTGCACCAGCACTTTGCACCCAGCCCTGGCACTTTGCACCCAGCACTTTGCACCCAGCCCTGGCACTTTGCACCCAGCACTGGCACTTTGCACCCAGCACTTTGCACTGTGCCCCTGCACCCAGTCTCTAACTCTGCCCTGCACCCAGCCCTGCCCCCACATTCTGCCCTGCCCCCACACTCACACTCTGCCCTGCACCTACTCTGCCCTGCACCCACACTCACACCCTGCCCTGCATCCCCACCCCCACTCTGCCCTGCACCCAGTCTCCCACTCTGCTCTGCACCCACACTCACACCCTGCATCCCCACCCCCACTCTGCCCTGCACCCAGTCTCCTGCCCTGCACCCCCCACCCCCACTCTGCCCTGCACCCCCACCCCCACTCTGCCCTGCACCCCCACCCCCACTCTGCCCTGCACCCACACTCACGAACCGCTCTGTGCGAATGGAGCCACTCGCACAGAGCGAACCGCTCTGTGCGAATGGAGCCACTCGCACAGAGCGAACCGCTCTGTGCGAATGGAGCCACTCGCACAGAGCGAACCGCTCTGTGCGAATGGAGCCACTCGCACAGAGCGAACCGCTCTGTGCGAATGGAGCCACTCGCACAGAGCGAACCGCTCTGTGCGAATGGAGCCACTCGCACAGAGCGAACCGCTCTGTGCGAATGGAGCCACTCGCACAGAGCGAACCGCTCTGTGCGAGTGGAGCCACTCGCACAGAGCGAACCGCTCTGTGCGAGTGGCTCCATTCGCACAGAGCGATTCGCTCTGTGCGAGTGGCTCTGTGCGATCCGTGCACATAGACATGAAGAATACTTACCTCCGGAACGCGTCACATCCGTCACGTAGCTAAAAGAAGGCGGAGACTGCAGAGCGTGTAGCAGAAGCGGGGAACGCTCGCGGAGGTAAGTAAAAGGAGCCGAGTGCTCCAACAACGAATTGATCACTCGATTAATCGATAACGGAAATCGTTATCGATGATTTCCATTATCGATTATTATCGATTTTATCGATTCGTTGTTTCAGCTCTAATAGATATATAATTAATTTATATATTTCTAAAAACATACTTGTTAGGTTGATCAGCTAAATGCACTAAACATGTATACAATTCAAATGCTTTAACTCAATGGCCAGCATGTGAAACTGATGCCGAGTGACATAATTGACCATATTTATAAAAAAAATTGCTGTTAATGGGGCAGTTTTCTTTGGAAAATAGTGAGATGTTCCTGTGGCCTCTCGACATTTATAACTTTGCACCTCAACTGTTTTTTTTTACATGTCCAAATATATATATTGGAAAAGACAGGGCAACACAGACTAGATATCTCTAAAATAAAAACTAAAGCTAATGTAAGGTACCAACAGCACTTAAAGCCAATTCGTAAAGAGTGCCAGAATCCTTATTGTCACTGCAGAGTAAGCATGTTATCACAGGTACAGTATGTGGCAAATAAACAGTTTGTCTCACCTGAGTCTTCCACTCTGACTTTTTTAGTTGGGATGTCACTGCTGTCATCATCCGACATTTCCATTTCTTCCTCCCGGCGGATACCCATGAGCTGTTCACTATGTGCATTCCGGAGTTCCTAAAGCAGATGAAAAAATAATGGAGCCAGTAATATCAATGGATTTTGTTTATAGGTATACAACGTAGAGCATTCATTCAGTAACAGATTACCTTTGGACAACCATTTAATATCGTAACCATCGTAATCTTAAAAACATTTGTAGGTGAACTCATCACAGTATGTAATACCAGCATTACAGTTCAAATGATTGAAAGTGAACAATGTACATTGATCTAATTAACAATATACATCTAATTAACCTTCTCACACATCAAAGTCTACTAAATAACATATCACCCATTGTAGCCAATTCACTATTGGAATGATCCAGTACATGTTTTCATGGACCAAAATAGGGATTTGCATAAAACAAAAAACAGTAACAAAACTGTGACAAAGTATCAGTCAAAATCAAACAGCCAAATAAAACATCAGAAATGTTATTATGGTTTTACAGAATAATCTTCGAATATATCATATGAGAAATAAGGCATTGTTTAATCAGTATGTTTATGAGACACCATCATTAACAATGGAGCTTTACTATTATTCAGCAAAACATTGTCCCGTGTAATACCTATGGCTCCTGTAAACTGCAATGAGTGATCAGAAGGATTTCTTTTTAAGGTGATACTATAGGAATTGTGGATTAGTACTCTAGGTCTGTATTGTCAGGAGCAATACTGTATCCTCTACACAAAGAGTAGATAGTATACTGTAAATGAACCACTTACATGGAGAAGTACAACTTGCTTTATATGAGAGCAGTAAGAAAGAGCGAGCAGATCCTGATGCAAGCTGTCTACAAACTAATGCAACAGGGCAGAGATAATGTAGTGTCTCTCTTTCCTGGTGCAGAGAAACAGAAAAGTTGATACTATCTCATTTGGTCCTAATAATGCTGCCAAGTCTAATGTAGGAATGCAGCGTGCAGCTTTTCACCTTGTTGACATGTAATTTTTCTACTGACAAAGGGTTCAATCCCCAAGGAGGCCTGCAGTTTGGAATCTTTAAAGTCACGTGAAAAGAATACACAATACACTCCACATATAGCTTTCATTATGTGACAAATGTCACAGCAATTCCCATGAAAAATGCAGAAGGTACTCCCACATGAGTTCTGTCTGTTCATCACTGCACATTGCAAGAGATGGCTGTAATGAATGTTCAAAGCCCTATTAAAATGGCATCTCAAAGCAAATAATGAATGGTGCTCTTTACAAAGCAGCTTTCATGCCTCCTTTATCTTGTATAGTGTCTAAAGCCACTCTCAGATATAATGCTCCTAACAGAACAAAGACATGGGGGCGAGGAGATATCGTTACAAATATATTCATATTTTGTTTCCGTGCAAATTAACAGGAATTTACATATCTTTTTGAACAAAATATTGATTCGAAATACTAAACTAAAATCACTGCAATCAAAAGTAATCTATGTGGAATTTGAAATGTGATGTGCTCTGAAAGTTTAAAAATGGAAAATGTCTCCATATATAACAATGGCCACAATGTGCAGACAGAGGCCCGAATTGCATCCATCTTATTTACTGCATCTATGAAGGGGCGAGATTTTTTTGTATTGTTGACAATGGGCATAAACGTTCTTACACAATACAATAAACAATACTTTTAACACTGTTTAAAGAACGGGTCTGACAGATGAAAAATAATTTTTCTACTTGAGCATTAAATACCATGCTGTATATAATCATTTAGGTTTACTTTTATCTCCTACTGTTCCGGTAAACCTTTATTTTATCTGCAGGCTTGGAGGCTGCCATTTTTATAGGTCATGTGATATATTTTATTCAGAGTGTCCAGCTAAGCAATTAACAACAACTAATGGGCCATTGCACTGTTTGCTGTAGACAGTATGAAAAGGAATTGGGGTGTTTGTCTAGTAGATTGGGCTATTGGGCAAAGATAAAAGAGCTAAAACACGTAAACAGTACTGTGCAAAAGTTTTAGGCTGGTGTGAAAAAATGCTGTAAAGTAAGAATGTTTTAAAAATAGACATGTTATTTTTATCATTTAACAAAATGCAAGGTGTGTAAACAGAATAAAAATCTATATCACCGCCACAACTCCGAAACTTAGGGAAGCCACATGGTTCTACTGGTTGTACTCTTTCATTGGGAACGACGCATAGTTGCCTTCTACTGTTTGATTGCTCCACAGGTCGATGTATTTTCTTTACACATTGTTGGGACTGTTGCAGCTCATTCGGAGTTGTTTCCCTTATGCACTCCAATTTGATATTGCTTTTTGTAATACTACTCGATGACTTCTTTGAGCCACTCTCCGTGAATGTACTATGTACCTTGATTTATGGTTATTTATGGATTTATAGTTTTGAAAAAAAAAAATCTAAAACAAATAAATATGTGACTACATTTTGCCTTCAAAACCGTATTAATTAGAGTTTGTGCATACCTGGGAACTTTTTAGCTCGGGCTACCAGGAGCCTTCCCTTAAGGGACGGGGGCCAGGACTGCCCACTGACATCCCGGGAAACACCCCCATTTAAAGGTGATATGGGCGGGGATCAGGGGGATGTCAAGACTACCACAGATATAGTGGTCTTCCCTTCAGACTTAGGTAAATCGGTGATGAAATCCATGAGGTTGTTTTCTCTTATACATTGCAATATGGACCTGACATAAGCACAATGATCCATCAGAATCTTAGAACAGATCAGAATGTCATCAAGACAGACAATATCATATGATAACAACATGTCACTGAATATCATTTACAAAGTTCAAAAACAGTGCAGAATGCAGCTATAAAGAAGTCAGCCCATGGCAAAGCTTCTTATTTCCAACGTTTAATAATAAATGCCACTTGGATTGAATGAGAGGAGAAGAAGCCCTCGCTAAAGAAACCCCGCTCTTTAGATTTTAGATTGGAAGGGTGCGTAAATAATAGGGAGTATATCCCTTTAATTGGCAACTTGCAGCTGCTGACTGTACCAAATGGCCATCTTGGATGCAGCTGAACTTCAAGGAGATGGTGTCAAAGAGCTCTGTCTCTGCCGCCAGGAGTCTCCTCATAGAGTCCCTTCGACGTGCCTCAGAAAATGCAGCAGCAGAAGAAAGAGGTGAGGGGATGACACAAATACCCTGACTTTATGCAAGTTTACCTAAAAGAATTGATGTTTTGAAGGCAAAGGGCGGTCATACCATATATTGATTTGATATAGATTTTTCTTCTGTTCACTCACTTTGCATTTTTGTTAAATAATAAAAATAAACTATTGATATTTATTTTTGAAAACATTCTTCTGCCTTAAGCGTTTGCACAATACTGTAAATGTAGCTACCTGAAGATTATATTCAGCAAAAACTGTAAATTCAAATAACAATGACAATTTATTTGAGAATACTTTGACTTCAATCAACAGATCAGTGGTTTGTGTACTTACACTTGCTTATTGTGTACCTATAGTGTAACTGACAATGTGTTATATGACCAGAACTGTAAAGAAAAGAGCCTATGCATTTAGAGCAAGGTATATGCACTAAAAGTTGCTGCAGAAAGGGTACGTGGTATCTTATGACACATTGCATGATATGACATAATTCCACATATTATTTAGACTTGTATAACATATACAGTGGCAAGAAAAAGTAAGTGAACCATTTGGAATTACCAGCAAGTATGTATTAACATGTCTTAAATATAATATGATTATCATCTATGTTACAATAACATTCTTAACATTACAAGACATTCTTATCTAATAAAACACACAAGAAAGTATGTGAACCCCTAGGCTAATCACTTCAACAAAAGCTAATTGGAGTAAGGTGTTAGCAAACCTGGAGTCAAATCAATAAAACGGAATTGGTGGTATATTTTAGAGCTACTTTGACATAAAAAAAAACCTCAAATTGTTTATAGGTGGAGATGATTTAGCACTGTAGCTACTCTCTATATAAATGGGTGCCTAGCCAAGAAAACTCAAAGGGCACAACATAGAATGCTCATTGAGGTAAAAAAGAACCCTAGAGTAACAGTTAAAGGCTTGAAGGAATCACTGGAACTGGTTAACATCTCTGTTCATTAGCCCACCATATGCAAAACAGGCATTGAGTCCATGGCAGGACACCACAGAGGAATTTAACATCACTGTTTGCACCATGAAGCTATACAATGCTACTGGGAAAATGCTTTATGGACTGATGAAACTAAGGTTGAATCTTTGGGGAAGAACACACGTATAGTGTAAAAAAGGGCACCGCATACCCACATGAAAACAAGGTGCTTGTTTGAGCCTACTGCTGCCAAAGGAGGTTTGACCAGTTATTAAATCCAAGGGTTCACTTACTTTTTTCCACCAACACTGTGAATGCTTAATCGATGTGTTCAATAAAGGTATGAAAGATTATAATTGCTTCTGTGTTATTAGCTTAAGCAAAACATTGGGTTTGTCTATACTTGTGACTTAGATGTAGATCAGATCACAGTTTATAAATTATAATTCTAATAAAAAAAAAAAAAAAAAACTCTTTCTTGTCACTGTAGCCTCACCTTGACATGAAAAAAAATTGAAAGACTCAACTGGCTATATGGAGTTTATGTTCATAGTATTAATAGGTTATAAAAGTGATAATCACATTATGTAGTGGTTTATGCATACAGATTTGTAAGATAGTTGATCTAGGATTAAAAGCTACCCATAAAAAGGTGTGCTGTTCATAACTGTGTAAATTAGAAATCTGGTGATAAATACTATTTCAAGTATTTAGAAAGGGATAATGAAACTGGCTTGTTAGCTTATTATTTTGAAAATATAGTACATGAAAATATGAAGTGTATGAAAATGGATATAAATGATTTGTTCAAGATAAGATGGTGTCTTTAGTGGAAGATGATAGATCTATATTTTTGTCATATAGAGAAAATCAATATATAATTTATTAAAGATATTCCCTGCCATGTCAACCGATCACACCATATACATACACATTAAAATTAATTTTCATTCCATATGCTGTGTGCGCGTTATTTCATATTTTAGCATAAACTGACTGATGAAAACTTCAAAACCTGCCTTTCAGTCTTTTTATAGTGTATACTATTAGTTAATAAATATGTATATTCATTATATCATTCAATAGTATTCAAAGTTCCAATATCAAAGCAAAATCAATGCTCTTTAACATACATAGTGTCACGTCCTTCCCAGGCTGCGGAGCTGCATATCTCGCTCTTGTTTCAATCCATTCCTGGATTTCCTTTTGCTTTGTTCTGATCTCCAATTCCTTGCTTCTGCTTCAGCTCTTTGCTTTTGCTTTGTATCCTTTATAAGGTGTGCCCCACCTACGTGTTCTGTTTGTCTCAGTCTGCAGTCTAAAGGTATGTCTCAGTGCTATGTGTTTGGTTTACATGTTTGGTTTCTTTGTCAGCAGGGATTAGCGTTAGGACCCACCGTCATTGGAGTACTTTGGCGTAGTGGTGGGCTAAGCATACTACGGCCATATGATGTGACGGAATCTCCAATAGTTATCATTTAGTCCTAGGCTAGTTTCTGTATTTATGTGTGTCCTGTCCTGTATCCCCGGCAGCGGGGTGTCCTGTACTGTATCCCCGGCAGCGGGGTGTCCTGTCCTGTTTCCCCAGCAGCGGGGTGTCCTGTCTTGTTCCCTGATGTGCCCTGTATTATGTATATCTTGACTGGTTATGTTTATTCCTTGTCTTGTTCACTGTTGTGCCCTGTAACATGTATATCTTGTCTTTCATGTTTCTTGCCTGGTCTCCCTATCCCTTGCTTGTTATGTTTCTGCTATATCCTTTGCTTAGCTTCCATACTCCCAGCCTGCAGCATCCTGCCCGTGATTCCAGTGATATGTTTCATGCCTGCTTCAGGGTGCCTGCAGGATATCACTTTGTTTCCTTTTGGACTACATCTGCTGCTATGTCAGGGTGCTGGTATGTGGCTGCACAACCCTAGGTGCTCAACACCCGGGTGAGTGCGGTCGCCCTGCAACCAGGCCCTGTCCAACTCCGCTGCTGCACCGTAACTCCTGCCCATAATCTTTGGGCGCGCTGGGTCCTTTCAGTCATCAGCATGGACCCAGTTCGTGACACATAGTTTCTTACATCCTACTGCAAAGCCCTAGTTGCTTGACAACCTATTACATGCTTAGACTGTATGTATTATATGAGTATGAGAATATAATTTTATGTAGGACTTTTACCCCTGTACAAAAATATCCAGCATCCTAATTAATTGTAACATAACCCATTTATTTCTAACAGGCATGGAGTACACAACAGAGAGAGGTGTAAGTAGGAAAAACAGTTCAAACAATTACTAGCCTTCAATGTGTGCGACCAATGCATTTACATGGGAGGGAAGGCCGATTTTACTTAAATCAAAAACAAAACACAGCAGTTAAAATCAAAAGATGTTGTACTTACTTGCTGTACTCCAGGTTCATATTTAAAGCATTTGCTGAGTAAGAAACTGAAATTGGGTGACCATAATAAAAAAGTAAAGAGGATAACAAAAAGTACTGAAATTTATTAATGTGACAAACAGCATGCATTTACAAACATATGTAGATGGAGTACGCTCCAAAAAGTGGGATCACAGGTGTAAATCATGCTGACCACAAGCTTTAAAGGTACAATCTTACTACTGTGGGGATAGATACCATCTTAGAGGTGGTCTCCTCTACCAGCACCAATACCTTAATCAAAATAAACTATAGGACCCTTCCTCCATGTATACATTCCATGAATACTTCCAGCGATCTTGCAGTCACAGTACTATTTCATTCTCCAAAGATGCGTGCCTGCGGAGCCAAGGATTTAACTGTTTTCCATGTTTAAGATAATCTTAGGATTGGTTTAATAAATTGGTTAGAAATAGAGATTTTTTTGTGTGTAGATAAGATTGCATCTTTAATAATTTGCCCGTGCTTTTAATGAAGCGCTTTGAAGGTTTCAAAGCACAGTATTCTATAAAATTCAAAAACATTCATTCAGAATGTTCACCTTACATAGACAGTGAAAATAAGTGGTGGCAAATGAAACACAAACCTGTTGAAGAACGTTGTGGTTTCTTCTAGTCCATCCACCGTACCACAGAAATCTTTTATTTTACATACAAAACTGTGTGCAGCATTGAGTAAATGCCAATAAAACCCACCTTTTTTGTTTTCCTACCGAAGCACATACATAGACATTCATTCCAGAAATATACAATCACTTTTTTTTTTTTTTTTTTTACTGATGAGACTGATGAAAGGAAAGAAAGAAGCACCCACCTCACAATGCTTTCGCCAAATGTCAATATTCTTGCGTTGAGCTTTCGAGAAATGGTCCCATGCTTTTTGTCTGCTGGAAGCGTTGAAAACGGCCACAATCTGCTCAACTTTAGTGAACAAGGAAGTCAAACAAGACAAGCAATTTATGTTGTGGTCATTCCAGAAAAAAAGAAAAAGAAAAAGAAAGGCACATGGTTTCTATGGATATAATGTCCATGGACATCATCCATAGTTCCCCATTTATGTGCCTTTTGTACTTACATGAGATTAATGCTGTCCCCCTCAAGCGTCCAATACTTTCATTTACAACAACGTACAAATTTCACACTAAAACCGGTGATTAGCAGATGACTTGTGAATGAATCACCATTCAATAACAATCATGTATTGACAACTAGTGTGGAAGGTTTGTTACAGTCACACAGTCATGGCACATGATCTTCATGTTACGCTGTTCTTACAGTATAAACTAAATACATCATTTCTAGAATACACTTTGCTTGTGGCCAATAGAAAGCTTGTTTAGGCACCAAATCTTGTAGGGAAACAAATATGAACATGGTTATTAGCGAGACCAGTCAATGGACACACCAGTCTCCGTTTTGTATTTTATTTAACTATATTAAAGTCCCACACACACAGTCATGGTTCCGCTAAAATAAATGGGAGCCAAGCATTGAGCTAGAATGCATGTAGTTGACTGACCATCAACTCATATGAGAGACAAACTGCTTACTGATTTTAATGCGATCTGAGGTCCCATTAATTTCAATGGAAGCTCAACAGCACACGTAGTATGTACTTAAGTATGCTTCCTGCCTCAATAAATGGGGAAAAATTAAAATGACTGGATTTTTATTCTCTAGCTCCGATAAAATGAGAACGCATACACTGATTTGCATGTGCCCCCCCCCCTTAAAATAATCCATATGGCACTAGTCCATGAGGGGTGTCAACAGGTGACACAAGCTAAAATCTTTATATGTATATAAAAATTAATTAACACATTTAAATATTGTATAACCTAAGGAAACGTCTATTTTAGGACCGATGCAAAATCAGCGCTAAAAGGAGAACAGTTGAATTCATGAGAAAGTTTATTCCAACAATACAAATGTCCTTCAGAGATATAACATAATCCACCTTATGTAAGCACAGCCGTTGTGCAGGATGTGAATGGTATTTTGAGATTTCCAATATGTTTTAACGTTTACCTGTTTAGCTGATTTGAGAATCTGCAATTTAATCAGTGGTATGGGCATACTGATTTTTTTTTTTTTTTTACATTTGTCCAGGACCCTGTCTGAATTACGCAGATGTTACACCTACACTATTTCCATTTATCGTACATTTCAGAGGGACCAGTTACTGCCTTCAATTACAGAGGCATAGAATATGTAAATCTTGTAATTTTGCTTACTTGCGCTCCAATAGTTCCCACTTGGATGTACACTGGTATATTTACATACAATATTAATAGCAGGAGGAAGCGGGCAGTAGCACGTTATCTAGTAGGCACAAAATAATCACTTCTGAGAGGACACCATGATTCAAGGTCATTTCCAAGGCAATTCTTAACTCCTAGCAACTAAAACATGTTAACCCTTAAAACCATAATCCATATATTAAGCCACAAGTGTGTATGTGTGTGTGTATATATATATACACACATATACACTTGTGGCTTAATAAATGGATTATGGTTTTAAGGGTTAACATGTTTTAGTTGCTAGGACTAATATATATATATATATATATATATATATATATATATATACACAGTGAAGGAAAAAAGTATTTGATCCCCTGCTGATTTTGTATGTTTGCCCACTGACATGATCAGTTTATAATTTTAATGGTAGGTTTATTTGAACAGTGAGAGACTAACGCATTTCAAATAAGTTATAAATTGATGTGCATTTTACTCAGTGAAATAAGTATTTGACCCCTTTACAAAACATGACTTAGTACTTAGTGGCAAAACCCTTGTTGGCAATCACAGAGGTCAGACGTTTCTTGTAGTTGGCCATCAGGTTTGCACACGTCTCAGGAGGGATTTTGTCCCACTCCTCTTTGCAGATCCTTTCCAAGTCATTAAGGTTTCGGGGCTGACGTTTGCCACTCCAGGACCTTAATTTGCTTCTTCCTCAGACACTCCTTTGTTGCCTTGGCCATGTGTTTTGGGTCATTGTCATGCTGGAATACCCATCCATGACCCATTTTAAATGCCCTGGCCGAGGGAAGGAGGTTCTCACCCAAGGTATGACGGTACATGGCCCCATCCATCGTCCCTTTGATGCGGTGAAGTTGTCCTGTCCCCTTAGCAGCAAAACACCCCCAAAACATAATGTTTCCACCTCCATGTTTGACGGTGGGGATGGTGTTCTTGGGGTCATAGGCAGCATTCCTCCTCCTCCAAAGTTGAGTTGATGCCAAATAGCTTGATTTTTCTCTCATCTGACCACAAAACTTTCACCCAGTTCTCCTCTGAATCATTCAGATGTTCATTGGCAAACTTCAGACGGGCCTTTACATGCGCTTTCTTGAGCAGGGGGAACTTGCGGGTGCTGCAGGATTTCAGTCCTTCACGGCGTAGTGTGTTACCAATTGTTTTCTTGGTGACTATGGTCCCAGCTGCCTTGAGATCATTGACAAGATCCTCCTGTGTAGTTCTAGGCTGATTCCCCACCATTCTCATAATCATTGAAACTCCATAAGGTGAGATATTGCATGGAGATCCAGACCGAGGGAGATTGACAGTTATTTTGTGTTTCTTCCATTTGCGAATGATCGGACCAACTATTGTCACCTTCTCACCAAGCTGCTTGGCGATGGTCTTGTAGCCCATTCCAGCCCTATGTAGGTCTACACTCTTATCCCTGACATCCTTGGACAGCTCTTTGGTATTGGCCATGGTGGAGAGTTTGGAATCTGCTTGATTGCTTCTGTGGACAGGTATCTTTTATACAGATAACAAGCTGAGATTAAGAGCACTCCCTTTAAGTGTTCCTAATCTCACCTCTATACCTGTATAGAAGACACCTGGGAGCCAAACATCTTGCTGATTGATAGGGGATCAAATACTTATTTTACTGAGCACAAAGCAAATCATTTTTTTACTTATTTGAAATGCTTTATTCTGGATTTTTTTTGTTGTTGTTCTGTCTCTCAATTATTCAAATAATAATAAAATTATAGACTGATCATGCCTTTGTCAGGGGGCAAACATCCAAAATCAGCAGGGGATCAAATCATTTTTTCCTTCACTGTATATATATATATATATATATATATATATATATATATATATATATATATACACACCGTATATATTCTTATATATTTTCTTTTCTCAGCTAAAACTAAATAAGTATTTATTATTTTCTACCTGAACAGTTGAATGAGATTTGGCTATATTTTCTAACTAACATTTACGTGCACCTTCACACACTTCAGAAGATTTGCACAGCTGATATAAACTGTTAATACTGCCATGTTTGTGCTTTGCAAATTGGATAATGCAATTATGAGACTCCCTAGCTACAAAGCGACAAGTGGGAAACAGTTCTTCAACACCTCTCCCTATATAACGATAGGGTAAGAGGATGACAGCCTCCACCTATTGAGAGCATCGCGACCTTCACTACCACTAAAACTCCTTGTACCTGCTACTGTTTTTATTATTAATGATGAATGTTTAGTTTTCATAATTTTCTAAATAGTTGTTACTTAACCAGAGAACGGTGCCCCTATCAAAAGCAACAAGATAGCTCATAGCTATATTCTTATGTCATCTGGCAAATATCAGAAAAATTATAGTTATGTACATTAAAAAGAATTGCTGACAAAACTGCACATTTTGTAAAGATCTGATAAGCTTTACATGATTTATAATTATCATTTTTAATTTAAGCTTTAAGGTATTAAATCGGGGAGGAAAGCTAGGTTAATAACTATAGGGCAGTGAAATACACCACATGGCTTCTTTTCATTCCAAGCTCAGCCACAGCAGGATCATCTGAGGTCATCTCTATACTGCCAGCACTAGAAAACTACACATTTTCTGCATGAGATCATTTCTGGCTGCTAGGTCCCATTTTAGATTTGGTTCCTCAGATTACAATCCTGCCCAGTGAAGAAACTAATACTTATAAACTTACTGTGAAAGCATGGATGAATATCTCAGCAACTGCAAGCACTAGGAAGAAAAGCATGCATCGGTAGAGGAGCAGTCAGGCATCATATATTTTAAACCTCATTCGAAGAGACAGCAACAGAGGTTTTAACCATTGGAATGATCCTCGTATATAAACGGCAGTCTTGTTACATGTAGCCACAAAGGGAATCTTAAGAATGGCCTTCATTTATTTATAAATTTACACAACTAGACAAACCCATATTGAATAGGTCTGCTCAGGCTGGCACCATTATACTTAAGAACTGTGTCAGAGGCTCTGGAAATCATAGCTCATTACCAGGTCCCTAGGGCACTCACTAACTCTACCTTCTCTACCCTCACGTCTCCATTGAGGAGCAGTCCTAAAAAAAAATTCCAAGTGTGTTCAATATACGTAGCTGAATAGAAATGTCCAGAAAGAATGAGGAAGTCAAATGAAGGATGCTGCATTTCTGTGTTTGTCATTGACCTTTCTGTGCCTTTCTGTGTTTGTCAAGAAAAACAAACGGTTCCTGCATTATTCTTGACATCCTGTCTTTTTGAGACCTGATTATGTTGAAGTGTCAATTCTCTGTTCTGCTGGTGGGTATCCCTGATTTCTCAGGCAATAAAAAGGGAGCCCCACCAAGACATCATGCAGGTTAAGATAGAAAGCAAGACATTTTCAAAGCATCCCAGCATCAGTGCTCAAGAACAACCAACCAACGCATGTATTCTGTTACTCTTGAGGCGCTATACCCCATTATTCACAAATTTGATTGAAAAAAACCCACTGAATCTCGGACCATGTTTTGTAAAACAGAAAATAGCTACAACATTTTGCATCCTCACAAATATGTGTGAAAAATCCCCTGACTTTAAAAGAGCAGTTCCGTCCACTGACACTTTGTCATTAGAAAAAAAATATATTTATTCATGTAAAAGTAATGATAGGTAATGAAAAAGCTTTCTTTTTTAAAAAAAAAAAACCCAAACCATTAGCGAAAAATCATAAAAACAACAAAACTGCTTAGGTTTTTTGCTTAACAAGATTGAGAGTGTATTAAAGTCTACTACTTCAAAGTTGTACTATTTTATAGAAGTGGTGCTTTATTATTGTTGATTCTTGCCACCATTTTTAAATTAAAGCTATATATAATGCTATATATATATATATATATATATATATATATATATATATATATATAATGTGCAGAAAATTTTGTATCCTACTTGTGTAGGTTTTCTCCTTTATAAGTGTAATTCATCTCATTTTTAGCATGGTGATGAATGAAGGCCAAGCCAACTGCTAAATCTGGTAGCAAATAAGGCAGAATCCAACTTAAATAATACTGCAGCCGGCAAAAACAACAGGGAGTGGGTTACCTTTATCTGGCAACTGGAGCCAAAACAAACAACCATGGACTTTGGGAGGCAAAGGTGCTTGACTACATTTCTGTGCTACATCCCAGCTAGAATAGATTTCAGCTTAAACAGGATAGATAGAATACGAAGGGCATCTGCAGAGTCTCTTTATGGTTTTTTTTTCCTTCCAATACTTTTCTTTATTCTTTCCTCAGCGCTGGAGCTAATTGGACCTCCTGTTTCTCACTTTTCTTTAATCTATTGAAAATACAGCTGCTATAATTACCTTGCAGCTTATCCTTGACTGTTACATCCAGATAAATGACATGCTTAGGATTCCTGCATTACTTCACACTAAAATACCGTTCTTTCAAAGCTTAAACCACAACTAAATTCTTCTCTGAGCTGGCCTCTTTTTCGTACTATGTAAACATTTGAAGGACCCAGCAAGAACATGCGTTTTCACAGTTATGTTTATCAACATGTATTTTAATGCGCACGATAAACCAAAATATACCAATACAATTGTATGGGGTATTTCCTGGGGTGTGCAGAGATGGGTACATTGGTCTAAGGTGCAAGAATCCAATGACTTGAGGCTAACTTAAAAAAAAAAAAAAAAAGTTTACATAAGCAGCTGTTTTTCCAACATATACCGTATGTCCCTGGAGCCACAACAACTTATTCTTCTGGGACAAAATGATAAGTAAGTAGAACAAAAAAAATTATATTTTTGAATAGGCAAGAGAGGAAAAAACTAGCTGATGTAACAGTTATTGGGAAAAGAGGAAACTGGAGGAAAAAAAACCTGAAGGGACCCAAGAACCAAGGAGCAGCACTCCATAACTCCCCAACCTCAAGTTTATGTTACAAATAACCTGAAGCCAAACAGCATAGATTAAATAAATAGCCTCCCCCTCCCAAAAACTTTATATACTCCTTGAATGAGGAAGAAAATGGAAATTAGACTAAAAGTGCATAAAATAAAGGTTTGGGTGTTCAAGAAGTACAGATACAGCCTCAAAGGCAGCTTCTACATGACGAGCTTACGTTACTCAGTTGGACAATCCCAAATACTTTCCATCTCTGGTAAGACAATCATGTTTACAGCTGCAGAAGCACATGTAGTACATGAGCAGATAAAACAGCTGCTAAGGGGTCCCAAATGGTCTAAGGGGCCCCCTAAGAGGATGAAGAGAAAAAACCTTTGCAGTTATGACACGTATTCCTTGTAAAGTTATATCATAACAAGGCATAGTTTATTTAAAATGCTAGTATAACATATACATACCTGGAAATACCTGGCTACCGGAAACGCTCCCTCCTGAAGGGGCAGGGCTAGCAATGCATGGGGGTGTGGTCAGAGATAAAATGGGCCGGGCAAGCCACAGACGCGGGCGAATGAAAACTTAGGGTCAAACCCTGAGCATTCCCAGTTATGAACAATCAATTTTTATGCTGTATAAAAGCAATCCTCGTTTTGTGACGTGAATCCTAGAAAGTCTCTGAACCTTCTATGCGTATCACATCAACAGATTGTTTTTTATATGAAAAGCAAGTTTATACCCCATGAGTATGTTTGCCCTGTTTCTAAGTTTCCATTCACAGATTTAACTGAGAATCTATTAAAATGTAATTGTGAGTTATAGCAAACCAAAGCAATGGATTTTCAACAATGGTTAAATGACACCAGGCTAAATCTGTTATTAGCCCATAATGCGACATAACATTCATTCAGCAGGTTAGGTTGACATCAAATGCTATTCCCAACAGCAAAATACTACTGGTGATACACATCTAGAGGCAGATTATTGGGTAATCATAGCTATGGGTGAATTAGGTACTAGTGTACTAGACAATACCAGCAAAAAGCAAACTTATATAAGGTTTAAAAGAGGATGAGCATATAACTATAAATGTACATCTTATAAATCCTTAATAAAATCTCACTTGGTATATGGAGTATAAAATGAGCACCAGTTCATAAAAAGGCAATTACACTGATAAACAAAGGATTCAGCAGTGGGGATATCTAATTTCACAATGGGGACCCCTTAAAAGTTCTGTTCAACCTACTCTGCTGTATATTATATTCTACACGCATACTTGGAAGCTTTTCAAGTTTGACCAAGAGTCCCTAAGTAAAGCCCCGTTTCCCAGGGTCGGTTTTTCTTTTCTCCATTCTCAGCAGCGGCATGTGGCCATGTCTACTCTCACCTTCCCATGATCCCCACCACATCCCCTTTCTCTGTTCTCTGCTCCGCTAGCCCTCGCCTTCATGCAAAGCCAAAGCCCGGAAAAAGAAGAGCGCCAGGTAGCTCGTGCTGGGATAAGCAAATATGATTTTTAAAGAGTTAGCGTTGTTTTTAGGTCTTTAAAACCTTTGAAAATTATATGACAGATCTACCAGTTATTTAGCCCTATAAAGCCAAGTACATAAATTAAAAAAAAAAAAGACATGGACATACTGTATAGAAAAAAGAACATTGGACATTTATCTACCCTACAAAAAGAAAATTATAAAGTAACACCAGAATAACTGCGTGCTTTGTTTGTTTGATGTTGCGATGGTCTAATTTATCATTTTCAAATAACTTTTCGATACAGAAAAATAAAAATGTGATGTATTTCGTATGGTCTCAGCACAGTCCAATAAATCAATACAACGCTCAGACTGCTCTAAACTATGTGAGTCAGATGTTCTTTAGCCTTATTAGTGTAAAAGCATAGCATCTAAAGGCACGATCCCTAGACTGCATTCAAAGCATTATAATATTGATCTAACGTCAGCTGGGAAATTAAGATACCACTCCTAGAATGTTAGAGGCCACATGAATCTAGAACAGCGGTATTGAGCCTAAAATAGACTGCAAAATACCATAAATCTACCAAGTTTTATTATAGCAATTAAAGGCATGCTCCTTTCCAAAGGTGTTGTGTCTCATTTACTTTCTATGAAGTATATTTGCCGCATACACGTTTTATAAAGACACACAGGGTATGGATTACATTCGCTGCCCTAGGTGATTTAAAGTAAAGTCAAGAGGCTACACAAATATTGCTCACCTTCTACACGTCGATCTTCCCGTTCCAGACTCAAACATATTAAAATTACTTACCACAAGAACTTAGGGAGCTCAAATAAAAAGGTACTTACATTGAGTTAGAATCCCCAGGAGTGCGGTTTTAAACGTCTCTTTGGCCTGCTCCAGTTTTTCTTCATGGGAAGCCTTCTCGTTCATAAGACGTCGAACGTGACTGTTTGCAGACTGCACCATGGAATAGAACTGGTTTGCGGATCTTCGATTTACCTCTCCTCGCTCGATCCACGTGAGAAGGACCGCGGTGGCCTCTGAAAACTTATTGTCATCTAAACGACAAAGAACCATTCTAATTACATTTCATTACTTACATTTTGCAAAGCCAATTAGCAAATAAAGACTATGACTTTTTTTCTGGCAGGTTTACCAGATATGGAAAGCCTTCTATCAATGAAGCTGAGTATACCTGACATTAAACAAAAAACGTATAAACAAAGCTGGGCAGCATTCTAGTTAACCAGGGCAAAGTTAAAGAGGACCTGTCCTTTTTTGCATTTGACCGTTATACAAACAAAACAAACCCAGGTAAACGCTGTTTACAGATTAAAATATAGATTAAAGGAAGCAATGTGCACGAATAAAAAAAAAACTACTTTAGATGTATAATATGGGGAAAAGTATATTAACGTCCTGTTCTCTAGATCTGCAAGATAATTCCTCCTTATTAAATTATATCTCCTCTATTGTTAAGTTGATGATTTTTGTTGATCGGTACAAGCAGCCTTCGTAAAATGCGGAGGAGAAGGGTGAAAACGTCAGAATAAGAAATTGATCAGTTAAAGCTGACTCTGCTACAGGCTGTTACTTATCTCAGTTTTCCTGAGATTACATTTTAAATGAGATATCTCCAAAACAAAAATCAATTAACAAGGTAACACAAGACATATGTAGTTAATTACTATAAAAGCTATGACAGTGACAGTTCTCCTTTAAGTATCAGTATTACAGGTATTTATTAGAAAAAAAAAACCTTATATACATTTATACGGTTAAATCCTCAACAATTCAGACAAACGGATTACAATTTCACTTCATGGAAACCCATGTGCCTATGATCCAGGGTGCTGCTATAGGAAAACAGATCTAAAATACAAAGGGACACCCTATCCCATTTGATGTAGGTAAAATATATATATCAGAATAACGGTAAACGTTAAAAACATTTAGATGTAAACCTTAAACGGCTGCATTTTACAAAAGTGTCATGTGGTTCAGTACAGCCAGAAATCTTGTTGTTACCTTAATGAGTTATTGTCATCTTTATTGTCTTTATAACACATTCCATACCAATGTCATGTTTCCCGTACTTAGATCAGATAGAAGATGAGATCACACAGGAAAAATATAACAAATGTCCACTATGTATATGCCCTCTCACTTATGTTAACATTCTTTAATATTCAATACTCTCTAACCTTACATTTAGTTGCCTTAACAAAATGATTATGATACATTTAATCTCTCCCATAATAGTGTCACAAGGCTTAATTAAATTTCAGGATCCGTGAAACTGCAAAGCTGACAAATGTACCACCAAAGATTCAAAAAAGGTATTTTGTCGCATTTTGTATCAGCCTTTACCTTTATTACAGTAACTTATATGTAAAAAATCTAGTCAATTTAAAAAAAAAATATTTGTATATATTAGACATAAATGAAATGGTCTACTTTTAGATAGCACTAGATTTAATAAATAGGATACCTTCACAAGAGAAAGAATCAGTTACTCTATGTACATGTTTCATGTTGGTGAGCAGGATCGTTGCTCTGCACATGCTAGTGACCCAAGCAATGCTAGGGTCACGAGGAGGCTATGTGAGATCTGCTGCAGCAGCACTGATCTCTATTGCTTTTTTTACTTTCCTGGGCAGCTAACTGGGGCAGTGGCCAAAAAATCAGTGGAAACCAGGACTGTTGGGAGATATTCAGCTCAATTTCTGGGATATTATATGTAGAGTCTAAGGGAATCAATGGCACCAAAGTTTGCTGTTTGTATGATTAGTTTGTTGTTCTTGGTAGTCAAATAGGCAATATTTCTATTCCCCAGTATAAATCTTATATATTGAAGTTGTCAGCACCCAATGCTCCAAAGTAATAACATATCACGTTTAACAGAGATCCCTGAAAGAGCTCCACCGAACCACTCTCAGACCCATATAGACCAAATGCAGAAGACACTGTTTGAGACAGCAGTGATTCTTTAAAACTGTAGATGTCCAGCCAGACTTTCTCAAACAGCAAGGAGAAAATCATCCAGGGCGTCAAAATGAACCTTAAAATGCCAATGTGTTGGTGCTCATAAATGCTAATTTAGAGTTTGTTACAAACAGCATTCTATGGACAGATGAGTGAAAAGTTGATGTTCTTGGGTGACAAGGGCCATCTTATACTTGTCAAAAGGCAAATATATTCTATATTTAGAACCTCGTGAGGCTGAGATCTGACTGGAAGGGAGTATATCACATGGAAGGAGATGAATTAAGCTGATGTTAACGGGCCACACACCTATTACATGAATTAAAGTGCATAGGATAGCTGGAGTGTCCCTTTAACTCTATTTTCTTTAAAACTAAACTAATTATTCCAAACCCAGGGTTCCATTCCAGGCAGTCTCACCTTGATTCCATACCGTCTCCCCCTGTTTATTGTCCTCTCTCTTTCCCACAGTACACCACAAATCAAATGTCTCCTTTTCTTCATCACCTACCTTACATCTTCTCCTATATCGAACCCCATTAAGTTTTCAATTTTTTCTTTTCCACTTATGCTGTGCCTTTTCTCCCTTGTCTTCCCTCTTTTCTTCTTCCGCTTTTTAGTCTATATAGTTTTTTTCCTCTGCCTTGGCTAACTGCTTATTCTATCAATCTTCAATTCTAATTTTCCTGTTCCATTGCCGTCATTCCTCTTTTAACCAAGCTTCTTTTATTTATCATGTAACAATGTTATTCAGCTTATTTTGCGCTCTCCCTCTCTATCTCTGCCCTACCAATTGTGTTTATTACAAACCAACAGTATTATCTTCTAGAAATGAACATAATAAACGATACTGTGCTGCAGTAGAAAATTCTGAATTTATGCAGGCATTGTCAAGCATGCTGAAAAATGTAATGTTCTTTAAACCCATTTACACCATTAGATTTTGAATATTTAAAGTTTTTAACATGTGTGAGAAGGAATGTTTATACTTGAATAACAGATAATCTATGTGATAATTACTAAGTTTTCTCACCTTAATGAATGTAAGGAATCATTAATAGATTAGTGATGCTCTCTATTGGAGGTGCTAAGAGCGAAGACAACACATAATACGTAAAGAAAATACTCTCAGCCGTGAGAGAACTGACAATCACAAAGACAGAAAATTTTAGTTTTGGCCAGACAGATGGATCAGCTAATAGGCCGAAAAACTGTATGCATAATTCAGGACCCAGCTTACTTTATAAAACAAAATAAACCACAGAAATATGTGCATAAATGGGCATTAACACTAATGTCTAGTGATTGTCAAAGTTCAAACCACATCAGAGTAGTGAACAAAGCTGTATTGGAAAAAAGTCCTTCGATTTAAGTTAAAATCTTATTTTTTATTGATTCCAATAGACATCAGAAAAATATGGTTTAGTGAATGTTCTAGCATTATTCCTAACTTTTTGATGTAGTTCTAGCATATTCCTAACTTTTTGATGTAGAATGAATAGAGTGTATTTCTACCTTCTGCAAGAAGCTAAGCAGTTGTTATAATTGTTATTGTTGTTGTGATAATTCCTTTTGCATAATATTTTTTCTTTATTATGTATACACATTCACATCTAAACCCCCAGTGCCCATTCAAGCTGATTTTTTTTATTCATTGTTCTCAACTACATTTATGGACCTGGTGGATCATTGCTTTTTTATAGGAATTATTTGGAATAGCCATTTTTTGCCTCTGTCTCTTACATTGAAAGTCTTATCCATAACTCCTTTTTTCTAAAAATAGCTTAGCAAATGCTCTCCATAAAACCTATTTTTTTGTGAATAATTGGCATAATGGTTATACACCCCCCGTATCTTTCCACAGCTTTTATTGCTATAAAAATGTAAGATGGAATCTAAACTTCTATTGTGTAACCACAATGCTGTAGACTATCTTATCTTGCAATCTCCAGAAAGCTTAAATCTCCAGCTAAATACTGGAAATGGAACCAAGAAATCTAAGTCTATTATCCATCATTGGCATTCTAAAAACATGCCTCAAAATGCTACATCCACAAGGCAGTTTCTTCTTATACCATGGTTTCTACCAGCATGGATTGTGTTTTGTAGCCTGCTGGGCTGATCTATAAACATAATAGAGACGGTTACAAGATCATTATAAACGGCTACTTTATTTGTACATCTCTGAATTCAGATACCAATTTACATCTCTGAAAAAATGGTCAGATAGGACACCTACCGGCTGTTAATGTGATGCCTAACACTGGTCCCTTAGAGGCTACATGGTCCTTGGCCATAGTTCCATAGAAGGTGCTGGCTGGACTGCACAGGTTATTGGCAAGCATGCTACAGTTCAAATACGGTATATAGTTGTAGACTGAGCGAAGGGGCATTACATGCACAGTAAAAAAGCAACTCATTTTAGATTATGCTCATCAGTTAGGGACCTCTTCTATTTGATCTAGAGCAGTATCTGCCATTCAAAGTTTATTTCATGAGGCAATTGCAGCATCAATGCCAGGGTCCCATCTGCTTTCTACATCCTCAGAGCTCGCAATGTTTGTCAGCCATGAGTATCACAGTGTCCCACAGTCCTAAAAATCACAATGTGTGTATATAAGACATAGATAATGGTCATAACTTAATGGCCATAAAAACTACATTGTGTGAATTAAGTATATTCTTCTTCTTCTTAATATGTCAGCCGCAAAATCATATTAAAATCTTGGTAAAGTATGCCAACAACCCATGCCTTTAACTACAGACTCCCAAAAACAATGGTCTTTGGGTAATGCAAAATTTGGAAGATATATGAGAAATGTTAATTTCCAATGGTGGCAGAAAGATTGCATATTTTCAAAGGAAAAGACCCTACATGTTTGGGTTTAATTATTCAAAGTAACTGGTATAGTTGTAGCTATCACCTTTGAGTTTCTCAGCCAGCACTGTGGCCTCGTGTTCAGAGTAGTGCATGATGGCAGGAGGGGATGGTGGCCGTAGTTTATCAACTTCTAATTTGCGCCGATGGCGTTCTTCTCTTGCCAGCATCCTCTGTTTGCATTCCCATTCATAAAAGTCATCTCTTGCTTGTGCAAAATCAACATGCAAACGGCCTGAGTCCTTTTTGTCCGTGCTGGATCCTAATCTCATTCGGTAACCTTAAAACAGAAAACAAATCCAATGTATTAATACATACAAATTATCACATTTATATAAAAATATACAACATTAAAACTCTTACTGGCACGTAATATACAATTTGCTTAAAAAGTAACAATCCTTGTTCTCACAGGAATTGCTTAGTAAAGCATATCAATGAAGTAACTGGCCCAGCTTATCAGAATGTGGACTCTTAATAATAAGTCTGATCTGTCATACTTTTTGGTTAAGCAAAAAAAAAAAACTTAAAAAGGATTTACCTGGATAAATTACGTCTATAATGAACATTGATTCTTCTGAATATTTGGTTCACAGTTTGCCCAATTACCTTACATTTGTTAGAAAAAAATGCAATGCACTTTTAACTGAAATTGGGTTTATTTACAATTCATCCCGGTTCTATTATTTTGTTTATTAAGGACTATACTGCTGCTGATCTTTCTGTTATGTACAATAAATCAACCACTTTTTTGGTCTTGTTATATTAAAACACTAAATGGTGTTTAAAAGTTGGCTTAAAAGGTGTTTATTCTCCAGGCAGCAACAGGTTGCTGTACTGTGGATATACATCTTCCTTTGTGCTCAGCCATCCTATTTAAATCCAAAGACTGGCTGAGAATCATCATGGTTGGAATTTATCAATATCTATTTTTGGGTACAAGCAGTTTAATGTCTACAAATTCATATGGGGGGACTTTATTTGTATTCAGCCACCTCTTAACATCCGGGTATAAACAAGGCAAACAATGGTTTCTTTTCGTTGATGCATTGTATGTACAAAGGGCAAACTAACAAGCTAATCATACCCCCATACTCATTCAAGTAACTGTACAGTTGTATATATTTCACAGTATGGCTTCCATATTATGAATTTTTTGTGATCTTACAGTTATTTGTATGATACATGTGATGTCATTGCAAACAAGTTGTTATAAAAGCAAGGTATATTTACAGGTACAGCAAATAACACTTTCTGCACATATAAAATCAAATTAGGTAGGGATTGACATAAAGACATATATTGCCATTCAGTGTTGGCCACCAGGTCTTTCAGCTTGAGACAAATATGAAAATTAGATGTTTTCTTCCTTTCTTTCATGCTTTAAAATTAGAAACTATACATATCTACACACACACTATGTGGACAAACATATTAGGACACCTGACCATTACACCAACAGGGACATTGTATTCTAAATACATAGACATTTATATGTAGTTCACCCTATAACAGCTTCCTCTGTGAAGGCTTTCTACAATGTTTTGGAGTGTTTCCGTGGGAATTTTAGCCCATTCATCCAGTAGACTATTTGTGAGGTCAGGCACTGATGTTGGACAAAAAGGCCTGGCTTGCAATCTCTGTTCCAGTTCATCCTAAAGGTGTTCGAGGGGTTGAGGTCAGGGCTCTGTGCGGGCCAGTGAAGTTCTTCTACAACAAACTCATCCAACCATGTCTTTATGGACCTTGCTTTGTGTACTGGGGTAAAGTCATACTGGAATAGAAAAGGGCCTTCCCCAAACTGTTCCCGCAAAGTTGGAAGCATAGCATTGTCAAAAATGTCTTGGTATGCTGAAGCATTAAGATTTCCCTTCACTCGGTCATGGAAACCCATTCCATGAAGCTCCTGCCGCACAGTTTTTGTGCCGATATTAATGCCAGTGGATGTTTGAAACTCTTCAGCTATGGAACCAGCAGAACGTTGGTGAGTTTGTACACACCATGTGCCTCAGCACTCATGACCCGCTTTGTGACTTGCGTGGTCTTCTGCTTTGTGGCTGAATTCCTGCTGTTCCTAAATTATTCCACTTTTCAATAATATCATTTACAGTTGACCATGGAATATCTAGCAGGGATGACATTTCACAAACGTATTGCAAAAGGTGGTATCCTATCACAGTACCTCGCCTAAATTTACTGAGCTCTTAAAAATGACCAGTTTTGTTCACATATATTTGTAAATGCAGACTGCATGGCTAGGTACTTGATTTTATACACCTGTGTCAACGGGTGGGATTGAAACACCTGAAGATAATAATTAGGTGTGTCCCAATACCTTTATCCATTTAGTGTGTGTGTGTATATATATACATGACGTTGGAAATAGTATGATCCCATTGGATTTTACACACGGGAAGTAAGGGGCGATTAGTACCAACATTATGCTACTTTCACAAATTCTCATCTTCTCCAGACATTCTAAACTAAAGAAGCTGACAAATCTAGCAAGCTCCAGGTGTCAGTTTGATGGTAGCTGGCAGATGTAGTAGACCAATATGTTTAGGGATGATAAGTGGACCAGATGAAACTGGATGCGAACTGATAAAACAACAAAACATGCCTAGCTTTACAACAACAACAAAAAATGGACAAATAAATGCAAATTACATTTCAACAGTCTCCTTGACAACCACATTATTCTGGTTTAACATAATTTTTACAGCATTTTAGAAAATATTGTTTTTAAAATACATATAAATAAAATATGTTCTTTTTTTTTTCTTTGCATTAACTATTTGCTGCTCAATAACACCATTATGATCCATGTGGAATGGTCCTACATCAGCCCTACAAATGAACCGTACATATGATTTGACAGAGTGTTCTAATTACTGGCAGTGGCGGTTGAATTTAATTTGTTGCTGTGATTGATGCCACAGCAGCATTCCATTGTTTCTCATTCTGAAAGCACAAGAGGAGGAATCCTGAACCTCCTGGCAAAAGGACAACAAGTCCGATAACAGATAACACCAAGGTAGACCAAACCTTGCAACTCTGCTTAAAACATTAAGCTCTGATTAATGCATAATTGTAAATCAGCCCCCATGGCATTGCTATATTAAGGGCAGATCCACATGTCCTTCAGGGCCGGGAAGCCAATGCTAGTAAGCACGTGGATGTAACAGTTCCGCAATGGCTTGCTTTGGGGACATTGATTTGACCACTCTATGGCCTTGGGCTTGCGACAAGCAAATTTATTTTAGAGTATCCATTATTACAATGGTTAGTAACTCCTATAAACATATTACAATTAACATCTGTTTGCAATGTTAAGAACATTATAATAAAAACATATTATTAGAGTTTATAGTTCAGGGCGAACTATGTTTTTTATGTCTCATTACAGTTGACAGTCCATGTTAACAGTTGTAAAAATGTTCTGGTGGTCACATTTATTGACTCATCATACGTTGTTTGTTGATGCTTTACCCTTAGTATCTTGGTTCAAGATTAATTTGGGTCACAAACATGACCCGTCACAAGGTTTAAGAATTCGACAGGAAATAAAAACACTAAATAGCCTGTCTCTCTGTGAAGAGTATTCTTTCTAACACACTCACACTGAGCGAGAGAATAAAATCAAATACCGTCAACTCTGGTCTCGGGATCTTTAAAAGTAAACTACATGCATGTTTTCCTATCTCCTGGAAATAATTGATACCAATCACCCCCAGAACTTGATATACATATTTTATGCTACTTTACTCCTTTGTATTACTCTCATAAGGATAAAATACAAGATATTACGCGGGTATGCAGGAGAATTATCAGACTGACCTACATTTTTAGTGACTCATACAGTAGGCTAATCTTTTTTTCTTTAATTATTAAAGCTGGATCCTGTCCGCCTACTACTCTATCAAGCTGTAATACAAGACCTGCAGCAGGTCTCAAGAATGACAACTTTACATAAAACTTGAGAAAACAGTATTCATTTTTAGAAGCGAACACCGCTGGAAAGCTCACAATAGCAGCTGGCTATATCTAGCAGTAATTAAAGGGCAAGACCTACAGACAAATATTTACCTCCATAATATTAAGTAACATATACAGCAACACTGGTTTGCATTGACAAAATCCTGGTTTTATCTAATGTTATTCCAATAACCTTCCTTTATCTGCAAACCTGGAGGCTGTCACACTTAGACGAGTCAGAATTTCAGGCAGGGCAATTACAAATGAGCCATTCTATTATTTACCACAGATAGTATAGTACAAATAGATGATATGCAATAGCACTCTCCTTTAACTGCTATCACATCATTAAGCTTTCCTTATAAATCTCCAGCTGTACTTATTGAGAAAACTACACACAATGGGCCTTCAAATTTCTTGGAGATGGACTCATACTAAAAGTCTACGACATGTTTCTTGTTCACTATACCTAGAAGGATACTAACCACGGTTCACTTTACACCACCCATGAAGACCAAAATGTCTGCCAGGAGTTGTTGGATCTGGTGCGTCTCTAGAGTGCATGTTTGAGTGAGATTAGTCCGATATGCTTATGGGAGCTTCTAATGAGTTAAGAGTTAATCATCTCCAGAGCAAAGTCTGTTTTCAAATAATCTCTTTTGGAACTTTGGCATTACAATATTGAAGTGATATCACTGCCAACCAATTAGTTATTTCAAAAAGGTTATACTCTGTGACCTAACTCTATACTAGGAATAGCACTGAGCCATTTAGGTTTCTTGAGGACTTTAGTCAGTTGTCTGTCAAACGCCATCAAACCAAGAATCAAAGGCAACAGTGCAATTTGGTGCATCTTTTCGTGAGTCTCACAAATATGTTCACAAATATGGACTGTTCAAAAATAAAGATGGATAATGAATGACTTGTTTTATTTTTGTGACCATGTCTTTCCAGAATATATTTATGGCATCTGACCACCAACCCTATACAAACACACATGGACATGTATCCTGCACTATGATTTCCTTCTTTGTGGTATAGAACTTGCCTGCTTCCTTGCTAATATTATCTAGTACAATCTTATTTTAGTTGGTTTCCAGTTATATGTACACTAGAAGCCAACTAAATATTGATTTACCTAATTATATTTAAAATAGAACTGGCCCAACTCCATTGAAATTTTCTTCATCCTTCAAATGGCATTCCCCTTTCTTCCAAAGCCCTTTATTTTATTGACAATTTTCATACTTACTAATACAACTTTCTAATATCAGAAAAGAAAATGTAAGAGAATTGTATGAAAAATGGTTGAGCTGTACTGGTTCTAGGGAAAATCATACCTTTATTAGTTTATGCTACCGTTTAGCAAGCCAACATAGAGAGGCGTCATACAAGCTTTGTAACCTTAAAGGTTCCTTTTGTAGATGTGCATTATAACCATTAGATTTATCAGGACTATTAAGATCACTTAGAGATATAACACCTGTTACAACACATATAAACATCCAGCTTCATGGTAGATAAAAAGTAATACATTATTTTAATCCACCTTCTTCACTTTTTTTATAAATATTATATTACATTAAATATCTTAATATAACCTGTATGTCTATTAAATTAAACAGCAAGTATGCAATCAAATCATAAAACAATGCTTATCCGGGTTATCTGCAAACTTGGGCATAACTGGGAGGAAGATTTTGACACACAAAGGAATAAAAACTCAAACGTGTTGAAATCTTAGACTACCTGGACGCATCGACATACCTGTACCAAAACCCCCAAACCCCGTAAATTATCGAATAAATCATGACAAGGTGTAATATGCGTTGTTGTTCATCTGAGGTTGTATTTAACTTATTTTTAGACCTGCTAAGGAACAGATGATTGTTATTATGTCCTGATATTTAAAACCATACAATTCAAAGACAGTGTACTTTCTTTTTCACACGACTGTATATCACACCTAACCAAAGTTACATTTGTAAAATACCAGCCACCGTCTGAAGGGCAGTTTTTGTAACTCTAGGTTGTATGCAGCACTTTTAAATCTGTTTGGATAGTTCACCGAGGGTGATCTGCATCAGGCCCATTGGCCTTGAATTAGACAGACAAGATTTAGGTTGAGTTTGAACCAAGGTCATTATAAGGTCAGAAATGAAATTATGAGACTTCAAAAGTATAGCACATAGAAAATTACTAAAATTAGAAATCTACTATACCAGAGAGGTAAATAGCTTTATCAACCATGAACTCTTCTGAAAATCGAATGTGACAGAAATTCTTCTTGCTTTTGCGAATTGCTGTAATATCTCCGCATTGCTCAAAGACCTCTTGAATAATCTCGTCTGTTGCATTTTCGGGTAATCCGCCAACAAATACAGTTTTACAGCCTGGAGGTCGCTCTCTTGTAGACGGTGGGGGTAAATCTAAATGGAGACAAAATTCAGGATATTAACATCAAGTATTTTTTTCTGTATTATAAATGCAACACATTAAAATTTTATCATTACATTCCACCACTTTCAAAAAAAGCAAAAGATTAAAATGAAAAAAAATATACTACCTGAAGCAGTGCTGGTCTCTTATTTAAATGGTTTGCACAGCAACTCACTATGGAACATTACAAATCATCATCTCTGCTTTTTTTAAAGGAACACTATAGGTAAACGTCACAGTTTTATATAAAATGCATTTTTGAGCCACTTGGACATCAACAGATGAAGACAGGGCAGAAAAAGTAACTTTGTATACCGTGTGTATTAGTATGTAATTATGTGTGTAACACAGAAATTAATAAACCAGGAGGTGTAAGCAGAGGGCTGTAAAGTAGGATATGTATAGTCTACAGCAGCTGCTTGTTAGAATTTCCCCATTAATAAGTGTACAGTTACCAACTGTCTCAATTTGTTGGAAGATGTCCCGAAACTTCTGTCCCCTGAACATCTAGTTAATAAAAGGCAACATATTTTTTTCAAAAAAGGATGTTTAGAGTAAATGGTGTGGCATCACTGCCATGTACTGTATCCATGGTCTGAGATAAAACGTTGACAACTACAGAAAGTAAAACAGAAATTTGATTCCGTTACAGTAGAAAAGTGTCAAAATCTTAAGTCTTCCCAGGTATGGAAACCTTCACATATACCATAAGTATTTTTGGAATTCACAAAAATGTTCTGTTGTGTAACGACAGGTTGTATTTTCATTTTCATCTTAAACCTAGTAGCTGTCACCATTTTAATACTTGCTGATTATGCCGGCTTACTAAAGGAACGCAGTCATTTGTTTCATTGCTGGATGCTAATACTCATTTCACGTATTCTGTTACGTTCATTGGTTGAGAATTGTTTCCTCCAAATGATCCGCATTTGCAAACGAATTCAGGCATAAACACTGCTGTAATGGCCTGACCTAATTGTTAACAAGCCAGAAAATGTGAGTAAAACCTCAACCTCAAATTGATGAGGACAAATATTTGCCATATGACCTACTACACGTTCGATCGTAAATGAATAAAATAAAAAAGGGCAGACACCGGTAGAACAGGCTCCCTTTTTTTTTCGACTGTACCGAAATACATCAAAGGAGAAAAAAAAACCAAATAAATAAATACAGCGGAAAAAACACAATGCGCTGACATCATGATGAAAAACTCGCTGGTTATCTACTCTGTCTTGTTCCAGATAAAACAACAGCATGCCAGAACAGAGGAAGCATAACCTAACAGCATGCATGTTCTTGTTTGGCTGTGAAGCACAAAGCATGCTCGGTTATTTACATTTAAATGAAGGGCCTATTAAAAATATAAGAAAAAACGTGTTAAGTGTAATGGAATTCAGAGCATCAGAGGTTGTTAAGACTTTCTTTCAAGATCTCTGGATATAATTTGGTAGAAAAATGTATCACTTCACACCTAGTCATTATATATATGGCATTAGCATTCAGAAATAAAATAGATAAAATTCATCAGATGTTTTGTATTCAGAGACGGATGATGCTCCAGCATTAATTAAAGAACAGGGCTATTTAACAGAAGCATGTGAATTACCGATGCGGCAAGAAGACTACCGGTAATTGTGTACATACTCTACACCAAGGTTATTCTGAAACATGTTAAACAATGAACGCGGTGTGCGTTTTACAAAATAAAATTTTTGCGTTAAGGTTTAGATGTAAAAAAAATACCTTCCATTAAAATCCATGTGCTGTTAAAGTTTTTGATGCTGTTACAAGTTTAGGACGTGAAAATAGCTACAGTAAAAGTTAACACCCTGTGGGAACCAAGAGAAAAATTTGTTTTTTGTTTTGTAACTCTCCTGCAGAGATGCTGGTTGGCAGGAGAAAGACCAAGCGATGTTAATTTGTTGCCTGTTTTGTGTTGCAGTAAAATTAATTGTGCGCCAATATGCTAGGTTCCAGGTAGGCCAAGTACGGTGGTTTGCGTAAAGCAGGAATGTCCAAAGTCCGGCCCGAGGGCCAATTGCTGCCCGCGTTATGGACTGATAAGGCCCCCCAGATAAGTTGCCCAAATATAGATCTGTTTTTTTCTTTAAAGGCAGAGTGATCTTACACCTGTTTAGATTTGTCATCCAAGTCACAAAATGAAAAGTATGCCATTTCAATAAACTTTGCATAAAATAGTTAATTTGCTTTTAATTTTAATGGTTCAAAGAATGTCAGGCAAATCTGGCACTCTTCGAAAAAAGTTTGGACATGCCTGGCGTAAAGTAACAGTAAAAATTGTAAAAACTTTTTTTTTGTATTTGATATTTCAGTTCTTAAAGGAATGACATTTGGACCAGTACCCTGCACCTCTCCTATTATTGATAACACAGCAGGTTTCAATCTAGAACAAAGCTACTAAGAGTGAGTGCTCTGGGACGTACGTGCATACACAGAGATCTGGTGCTGGGGAGTGTCGGCTGGTATATACCGGTATATTATATGTATGTGATCAAGTAATGTTTTTTACTCAAGCACTGCTTAACATTTACTGAAGAGTGATTTGTAAAGCAGATTAAGTTTGCTTCTCTCAACCGGGGGTAAAAAAAATCTTCAATATAAATTTTTATTTTTTTGAATATTTAAATGTTGCTTTTACTTAGGCCAGTCCTCTGATATTCAATCAAACATTTTTAATTTGTGCCTCATTGGGCTCCATGTCAACCAAAAGAGGTCAAGGCTCTTCCCAAAAGGCTTGTCTCATTCACTGTTTCCCTAGGTATTACTGTTGTATTTTATACGGGCACATGCTTTAGCCTAAATCTAAAACCCAAGGAGGGGTGGTCCCCAGGGTTATTTACAAAATGTTCAATCTCATTTACTGCTTGTATAAATTGTTTTGTTTGCTGCTTATACTAGGTACACATAAAAGAGGATTGCTGTGGTCCCTCATGCAGAAGAGGCTTGCCATGCATTTTGGGTTTGATATGCCAATGGAGATGTCTCCTCTGTAATGGTGCAAATGAGTAAAAACAGTCATGCCCCTCCCGAGCAAGCACCTTCCAATAGGCCAGGCTATTTCAGCAATGTCCGGTCTCGGTCTGTGATGTGGCTGCCATTTTGTTATTTTGTACAAAGTCAAAACGAAAAGTGCAGGGGTTCCCAGATTCCTTCAACAGGCCCTTTCTGTCACTGTTTCTGTTGACGTTTAGCTTATTGTTTTGCCTCTACTGTGTATAAGTAGTTCTCAAGCTCCTTCCAAAATGCCCCTTACATTGACAACTTAAATGTTTCTGTTACTTATATGTGCTTGAAATTAATGGAATCAAAGTAAAGTGCTGCAGAAAGGGGTAGTCTCCATATTCCATTCCAAAGCCTATATTTCCAACTTAATTGTGTTTGCTGTCAAGAATCCCACATAGTGAGATATAGTTTGATTATCCAGTTGCAGGAAACTTGCACCCTTGCAAATCCACAACCTGGTAACAGGTAAGCAAGCAGAACAAGCTCAACAGGCAAAGTAACCTGAGCCACAGACAAGAAATAGGCTAACAACCTGTAGACAAACTCAGGTCATCATACCTGGTAGCTGCTGAAGGAAGTAACCGAAGTATAGTTAGCAATACAGGTCAGATGTTGGCATGGGCTCCAGGTAACAAATGGGCTCCAGGTAACAAATGGGCTCCAGGTAACAAATGGGCTCCAGGTGACAAATGGAAGTGTTTCACTGACACTGATTGGCTGCCTAAAGCACAGACTGGATCGCAGAGGTAGCAATGAGTTGCAGCTCTGGACCTGCAGCTTATCCTAAAGGTAAGTGCCTTTATTTTTAACAGGCTGAAGAATGCATATTCAAATTCTTACATATTACCTTAATATGCATTCATCGTTGGTGAGGTCCATTTAAGAGGATACTAGTTTCTTGTTCACTTAAGAAATCAATAGAATGTTTTCTGTTTACTGATTAATAGTACCCATGTTTTACAAGAAATATTAAAGTTGCACTTGACAGACTATCTTTTAAAATGGGAATCTGTTGTACTGAATCTTTTATTGTGTTCTTAAAATAAACATTCTAAAACATGCACACGTACCACAGTGTCATCAATTTTCCTTTACAACTTCAAATAAAGGCTTCACACTCATTAAAACACACAATACTAAAAGGATGTCTTTCAATAATCAAGTACTAAAGCTTATTAAGAGGTAATATTTCATACCACGGTAGTTTCTTGGTAGGGATAATTATTGTCAAACCTGATGTAAATATTGTAGGTTTCTGAACGGGTTCCTCTTTGACTGCACATCTTAGCGATATATACAGATATTATTATTAAATAAGCTTCATGTTCAACAGTATTTAATATTTGCCATATGAGTGCTATCTCCTGTGTTGCCAAACTATACGCTGCTGATTTAATGTATTCTAATTCTGTAATGCTACAGAATCTGTTGGCGCTCTGTTGGTTAATGTAATAAGTATGCCTGCAGGGATCAAACTAGTGTATGTGTATGGATCCATCGGCCATTTGCCTGGTTTGGGTATTTGCCTGGTTTGCCAGATGGCCAGTCTGTGCCTGCCGGAAGTAAATCCTTTATGAAGCAAAGCATATTAGATAAAATATCCGAAGTCAGTGTTTCACTGAAAGCCAGCTACAACATTTACTATCAATTTACACAGAGCTGGATACTAGCTTTCCCTGCATATTTACAAAAATGGTCAGTGGCAGATGAATCTTCATTTTCTCTATAGTTACATAGCAAATATTTTATATTATATTTATATTTGAATATTAATACATGTTCGACTGACCCTAAACACTTGGGTCAGGCATAAAAAGTTTAAACAAAGCTTTAAACAAACATATTTTCAATGTTCTGACCAAATCTTAGGGTTGAGCGACCCCTCCTCACAGATGCCTCATTAATGGTGTCCAGAGAAGTCTTAAAATTGCTTGAGAGTCTCATTGGCATACCTGGGAACTTCTAGGCTTTGGCTACCCGGAGCCTTCCCTTGCGTGGGAGTTCCCCCTGACATCAGTGGGCGGTCCCGCTGACTCCCTTGGGAGGTCCAGGTGACATTGTGTCGTTCCTGCTGACGTCAGGGGCATTTCCGCCAATGTCAGTGGGAAACTCCCCCTTTTAAATGGAAAATGGGCGGGGCGTGTGAAGACCCAGAGGATTCGGGTCTTGACCCAGAGAACTGGAGAAGCGGTGCTTCACCCGGCAATCTCCGGGCAAAAACAGAGAGTTCCCAGGTATACTCATTGGGTTAAAATGCAAAGCAGTCTCACGGATTCGGCTTCTTGGTAAGCAATATAACCATGAAAAAAGGACTTACCAAACTTAGGGTGCTTTAACACGCTGGCGTGCTAAGCAGTATATGGCCATAAAGTATGATGGAATCCCTAATATGTATGCCTTAGGTGTTTTTTTTTTATGGAATTCATTGGGCATGCGCTGAGTTCTTACTTTGTTTTATGTACTTATTGGTCATTATTATTCTAGCAGCAACCCAGGAATCTGAATTTTTATTGTATATTTTTGGTGCAATACATAAAAGGGTTAAACTTGTTTACAAATGCGTAAACTTGATTAATTTGAATAGGGTTTAAATCAGCCTGGAAAAACGAAATGCCGCACCAATGAATATTAACGTGGAAGCATGCAGTAAGAACTGGGGGGAGAGCCTATGCTGGATCAGGCAGACTGTGACGGATGGAGTCGGCTGGCAGGACAGCATATCATGCATCCAGTGCCAGGTACAGCGCAAGACAATGAAGGAGTGAAATCATTTTATCTCACTGTGCCCTGGGGAAAAAATAGATTCTGAGCTCTTAGGACAGGATTCATTGCACATGCATTTTTTCATTCTGTCAGGAAACATACAGGGGAAGTTTACTGGGGAGGATAAAATAAGTGATTAATTTTTGCTCCCTCCATTTATAACCAGTATGCTGCTTTTCAATAAGGATCTCAGGCACATGGGCAGTAGGATGAGTAAATGAGCATTTTTTTTTTTTTTTAATAAAAAAAAAAAACTTCCTACCGTAAGATATCTTTTGTATCCATGTTTGGTCACCCTCATATACAAGCGTAAAAAGACGCCTTGATCACTAGAACCCTCAGGGGCAGATCAAGATTTTTAGGGGTATAAGTGAAACCACAAATGATGAAAAGGATAATCAAGGTTGTCTTTTAATCAGACCTTGGATCCCTGCCTAGGGGCTTGTCACTCACACTCACGTTCCCCTACCTTCTGTGCTGACCACTTTTGTGTCCCTGTCTCCTTTCCCAAAGCTCTGCTTCTTTCCTGTTCTTGTTAGGTATGGAGACATTGACAGAAAGTCTGAGAAAGTGAAGATTGTGAAAGGATGGAGTGGTTGAGTGACTGCGTTTCACATACAAAAGGAGGTAAGTTTGCCTTTAATGATGCATAGTTACATCTCTAAATGCCTTCATATAGGTTTCAATATGTAGGATCAGCTCTGCCTTTTTTGTAGTTGGAACTCACTGGGGTTGGTCTTTCAAACTGCCTAGTTAGTCAGTGAACTCCCCTGCAAACGAATGGTTCGGCAATGAATACACACATCTCTGCGGCCCATTAAGAGTGGCTTTTTGGCAAACCCCAAACTTTGACCATTTCAATGGTAATTTTAAATGATTTTGACTACCAAATTTGTCGTTGTTAGCACCCATTGTATTGCCATAAGGCAGTCCTAACATTGTGTTTCAACAGCAGCTATACCACATATACTGTTTTCAAGGCTAGTACCTACACTTTAGTTTTTAAAGAATACTCACTGGGATTAGGAGGAAAAAGAGTGCAGCTTTTGCAGTGAATGATTTCCTTGACAATGGGTAAAGGAGGTGGAGGTAATAAACCCATGCTGGCCATCATTGGATTGATTGGAGTTATTCCAGTCATCATGCTCAAGTTTGGATCAAAGCCCGGTACACAAATGGAATCTGTGAAGATATAAACAGAAAGCATACATTACAAAATAAAACTATATATTATATACAAAGCAGAAAAGGAAGAGAGTCATTAGACTACCTCGGCACAGAACATTACATACACCAGGGGGTAAACCACAGATTTCACTGTTTGACATGTATCACGTAAGTAATGGGATGATAACAGATCAGGAACATTACAGGCAAACTAAGGGAACACTGTGTAATTAATACCTAAAAGAAAGCAAATAGGAAGAGTATCTTCTTCTGCTTAACACCAGTTGTTTAAATTGGCAAATTCCTCCAAGGCAGGTAATGTCACACTGATCAGGAATCTCAGAATGTCTTCTACAGCGAGAAAGCGAAAAGCAGGGCTTCATTACCCTGAATGCCCTTCACACGCCAATTAGTCTCAGCCTTAGGGTGTCTGGTTACAGAACAATCAAGACCCAGGGGAGCAATATAGTTAACCCCGTGACTGACATGTAGGTCAAGAATATGCTAAAATAGGTATTGCCATTTTTCCATAGGTAAAAAAAAAAATACACAAATTGGTATTTGTGTGAATTTTAATTTTTTTTATTTTTGACAGCGGAAATATCTTGATTTCAAATATGTGTTCCTTAAATATTGTAAATATCTTGTTCTCAAGCTGGTGTTTATATGGAACTGTGTTCTGTCTTAATTATACATATTATATTCAATTTAAAATGATCAGAGAGCAAATTTTGCATATTGGTTAAAAAAAACACATTATTTAGCAACATCCAATCTTCTGGAGGGAGAACAAAGAATAGTATATATGACCACAAGTATGTGGAGATCCCTCCTAAATTATTGAGTTTAGGTGTTCCAGCCAGATGTATTGCTAACAGGTATATAAAACCAAGCACAATGGCAGCCATCTCCATAGACAAACGCCGGCTGTAGGATTAGTTTTACTGAAGAGAACGATGACTTTAAATGTGGATACCACCTTTGGTTGTGAAATTTTGCCCTGCTAGATCTGCCCCAGTCCACTGGAGTCCAGTGCTATTATTGTGAAGAAGCAACCATTTCAGAGATCCTGATCCATTCATTTCCCGCAGGAGGATCACGCCTGAACCAATCAGCAAAGACTAGAAGAAAGAACTAAAACTACGGAATCTGAAAGGGTCGATCCAATGCTTGCAAACGTTTAGAACACACACAGAAAAACGAGATCAATTGCTTGACGCATTTTGCACTTCTATGCTTAGTCATATCTTTTTAAATCATTGTAGTTCCACAAAGATGCCAATTGTTCACTATTTGAGGTCTATGTTTTATTTTCCCTACAATCTTATTTTTGTGATTGGTGAACAAATGTGTGAATATGGGTAATTATGTTCAGTTTTGAGAGCCCCTTCTTTTTATGCATGTGCATAATAGGAGGAATATATTAAACACCCATGGATGCACACATTTTCATGTACAGATCTAGTTTTTGCTTAAAAAATATAAATTTGGAATATTTTGCCCATTTTTTTGCAAAAAATTTGATTGAAAAATAACACCAGTGTCCATGATATAGCTTGTGGAAGTCAGAGGTGCCACCTTAAAGCTTGTTATTGTTTTCCTTCTGTGAAAATGTACAATGCCCTAATCCTGCTTGAAAGGGAGAGCAGCAAACTTTCTGTTTGAGATGATGTAGTCTTTTATTAGGTTTGACAATATCACAGCATCCATGCAACATATTTCAGAAGTTCTTTTGAGGCGTAGACAGCGCTTTGACTATCGTCAGCCATAACTAAGAGAAAAGGAGTGCTATTAAAATTGAGCTTATTCTCAAGAGTTGAGCCCAAGGGAAAGATAGCACACTTGTGGTGATAATGAGGTTCTCCGGGTTGCACAACTTGTAAGGAGGGCACTTTTTTCCATTTTTCATTGACCTCAGCAGAATCCCAGAGTTAGTTCCAGAGTGAACCCAGATGTGATTATAAGCATAGTATTACTTTGGTCTAATGGGGTTTAGCAAACAAGACAATAAGAGGTTTATTTCCAAATGTCTGAATATTTGCCCCCAGAGTTAACCAACTTGCAAAAGCTCCCAATGAGTTTCACAGGCAACTTTCTTCTCACAGAGAAAAGCCAAGAAAAGCATCCATGTTGCATTGTTTGAAAAAGCAAAAAGTTGTACCTTGATAAATACGTGTAGTAAAAGGTGGAGCGATATAACACATACCATCTTATTTTAATTTGCAACAGCCAAATCCCAAACATAAAAGAAAATTCCCCGCAGTGCGGCAGTGTAATATAAAGATTCTGAGCCACGAACAGTCGTGGTTCTTGGCCTGCAACTTCTGGTATAATCATACGAGACACCTGTAAAAGCAATAGGCCAAACTTGTGCTTTTGCCCTTCTGTCTGCAGGTCCTCGGTAATATTATTTTGTGCTGTTAAAAATATCAGTTATATTAAAATTTACATAATCTAACACCATTATTCTGGAGGCCACTGCTGAGGGCACAAGGTTTCCAACTACTTGTGACCAACATTCCCGTACCTTCCAAGTGTCCATGTTTGGTACGTAAATCCTTATATCTCTCATTGGTTCTCTAATTTCCATCTTCTAAAGAAGTTTACAATATCTGCTGGATATGTGTGCATCACAATGTTCTACAGCCCTACAAATTACAATAATGGGTACAGGAACAAAAAGGTTGTTTATACATTAAAGCACATATGAGAAAATGTATTTTCTAAACAACAATAAGTAGGTCAAAATGTCACAAAGTGTTTGTACAACCCTGTCCGCGGCATGCCTCCAACTCCACTCCCTACAACAGAGGTACTTCTTGGGTTATTTCAAATATTAGGAGATACATGTTACAAGTGGCATTGTGCAGACATGTAGTTATAAAATAGGAAAGGTGCCGACACAAGTGCATGTAACAAATCTTGTAAAAGTCATGGGTCTTTAAAGATAATGAGGCCCTTGGCAAGCCAACGATAGCAGGGCCTCTCAGGAATGCTGAGATCTGTGCCTAAATTTGGCACATCTATTAATCAATTTCCTGAAGTTCTCCCCCTTCTCCTGGCACCCTCTTACAATAGATTAACTTGTATAATTAGAATGCATTATTGTTCCAACTTGTGCTATTGTATGAGGGTAAATGCTACCAGTAGCTCAAAATGTCACATACAAAGGCTTGCTGAAGCTCTGGCCTCTAAAACAAAAGTGGTTTTCTATAGCCATTTGTAATGATAAGTATGTTAATGAGGAGGAATACATATCCAATTCCTCAGTACAAGAAGGTAAGCTAGAAAACCGATCCCCTAGTAAACAAGGCTATATTTTTATATTCTAATATACTGTTTAAAGCTGGAAACAGACAACTTTACTGGACCACAACCCACGGTCCGCCGGTGTCTTGGGATTAAATGTTTTTTTTATTCCTTTTTCTTTTTAGATAAACCTGTGTAAATCAACAAAAGTTTCAGACAAAGAATAAAAATTCATTAGTTTACAGAAACTAAAACTTTAACAGTAACTTTTTTCCAGTACAAGGAAATACAAAAAGACAACCCTCAATTAGAACAAATAAAACACCTTAATCAGTGGAACATGCCCCTTTATATTAAACGGCATGCTGCATCTACTGGCTCGTACTAGAATAGTCTTAAACAATGTCCCTGTAATGAAATAAAGCTACACATCTATACAAACACATTTCATTTTTCACTACTTCAACGTTTGTGTCAGACGCAGAGCTGTCCTCTGTTTACTGCATTCTGCAGGCACTGCTTTGCTGTTGCTTTAATTTTGTGTCTGTTCCACGTACAGCCCGGTCTTATTGCCATAAATGTGCAGTGAACTATAAACTAGCAATTCCCTCGTAAATAGGTTAGGCTAACAGATTAGTTCAAATGAGGAAGCACACTGTACTTTTTGCCTATCCACAGCTCCTCCAGTCTTTTCGACACTAAATAAAATTCTCTTTTCTTTTGAGATTCAAAGACTTGTATGTACAAGTTTTGCGCCTGTCACGCAAAACAAGTCAATTTCCTATACATTTTTTATTAAAATAACGGCATTACAGGTATTTGGAATATTTGACAACTGCTGTGGACTTTCACTCATACCTCCCGAGTGCCCCTGTTTAGGAGAGACAATCGCTCTTTACACCTAGGAGCTCAGAATGTTTGGTGGGCATGAGAGTATCGCAGGGTTCTACAGCCCTAAAAGTCAAAATAACAAGCGTAGAAACAGCAGAAAATGGGTTTATGCCCAATGCGATTAATAAAACTTCATTAAACTTGCTGCCAAAGCATCCTAAAGATGAACTATGTCTGTACCAACCCATAGGGGTTAAAAACCTGCTGTCCATATACTCTGCTCCACTTGTCAGTCCAATCAGTTTTTATTCCCCTACGCTCCAGGATTGGAACCAGACAGCTGCATTCAATCATGACACATTCAGTTAATTATGTGCATTTCCCCAAAGAGGGCCGCTGTCCCCTGCCATGCCTTTACTGCGCCTGCCAGGACACTGAACTGGAAGCTCCGCAGCCCTGTATAAATGCATTCAGCTCTGCCAGTGCTCCAAATGATTATTCCTCCATTATCTCATTTATATTCCAGCTGGTCTATGTCTAGGCCAGGGATGTTTCTATTTCCCTCATACTAATATATTGATAATTCTCTCAATTTCTGTCCAGTTCTGCACCCCCTTGGGCTCTTATTACGAGCATATATGTTTATGTTAGACTCTCCCCAACACAGCATCATCAGCGCTTACAAATAAAAACCATTTTTACTGAATGTCTTCATGGTGCATGTAATTTATTCACAAGTACAATATGCATGTTTAAAAAACAATTTTCTTTAATATTTAATATGCCTTTTTTCTTTTTTGTTATTTCTTAATATTTTGCTGCTACAGTTTACGTATAGAACTGAGTACTGAGTTAACTTACCCATGGCTTAGTAAACTGGCACTAAAATGGCGGCACCTTCCCGAATGGCTATTACTATCCAGCGATTGTAAAAGAAAATTGTGATTGTGGTTTAGTTATTATATATGTTGTTTAGTTACATGGTTTCACATTTCTGTCTATTTTTCCTCCTCCCTTTGCTGCCTCTACTGAAACCAGGAAGCATTAGTATGTAAATGTCTTGGACATGCCCAGTAGCGCTCCCATTAAAGACACTGAAGCACCAGCCAATCACATGTAAGCAAGCAAAATCAGTGTCCAGATACCTTAGACGGGATTGGCTGCTGCTACCCCCTTTTGGTTAGAATGGGAGTTCTATGATAATGTGCAATAAGTGTACTGAGGAATGCTCCATGCTTTCTGTAGAACCAAACAGGAAAGGAGGAAACAATTAAGTTAAGAATGTCTGCACCAATCTGTATGCATTCAAATTCACTGGAGTCCATTCAAAATGGTGTCCCTTTTGAAAGAGAGATATTGCCTCTTTGGGACCCAAATCTCTGGCCATCTTTTAGAATGCTTGCTGTGTATGAGTGCATCACAATATCCTACACCCTCTGAAGTAATAATAATGTGTACATAATGCACACTGAGCTCAGGTATATTAGTAACAATTGATCACAAACTTTCATTAAAAAGCCTTAATAAAGTCCTGCCCTCTTACCACATCCCTAACCAGACCCTTTAAAATAAGCATCTCCTTTTGGCCATTTCAAATGTTGAGAGTAGGGCTGCAACAACTAAATCGATAAAATCGATAATAATCGATAATGAAAATCGTTGCCAACGAATTTCATTATCGATTAGTTGAATCGATTTTTATCGATTATAAAATACCTGAAAAATACCCCTCATTATATAATCCGTTTAGTCTGACTCACAGCAGCAGCTCCTACTTACCAGTCCCTCCCTGTAATCACTGTGACAACTGGCCCCGCCCCTTCCTTCTCCCAGAAGGCCAGAACAACATGGCTGTGACACTCATCTAACTGTAAGTATAAAATTAATATTTGGGCTGCTGCAAGTTAGGGGAGGTGGGGGTTAATTTAGGGGCAGTTATGGTCAATGGGGTGTTTAGGGTTAATTTAGGGGCAGCTATGGTTAATGGGGTGTTTAGGGTTAATTTAGGGGCAGCTATGGTTAATGGGGTGTTTAGGGTTAATATAGGAGCAGCTGGAGGTAATGGGGTGTTTGGGGTTAATTTGAGGCAGTTGTGGTTAATTGGGGTGTTTAGGGTTAATTTAGGAGCTGTTGTGGTTGATGGGGTCTTTAGGGTTAATTTAGGGGATGCTGTGGTTAATGGGGTGTTTAGGGTTAATTTAGGGTAGTTGTGTTTGATGGGGTATTTAGAGTTAATTTAGGGGTAGTTATGGTTAATGGGGTGTTTAGGGTTAATTTAATGATGAGGACTGAGGGTTAATTTAATTTAATAAAGTTAATTTAGGGCCCAGTTAGAGGTAAAGGGGGGCAGACTAAGGGGAATCTAAATCCTGGGGGCAGTGAAGATTAACCCAGTACTTATTTATAAAAGTATGGTGTCAGTGTGATGTGAACAGGTCTGTGACTCTATGAGGGGACTATGAGATATCTGGGGGGTATAAGGCATATCTGGGGAGGATGGAGTGACATATCTGGGGGTATAAGGCATATACGGTATATAAGGCATATGTGGGGAGGGCAGTGTGGCATGTCTGGGGAGGATGGAGTGGTGTATCAGGGGAGGTATAAGGCATATCAGGCACAGTGGCATATGTGGGGGTAGAGTAGAGTGACATATGTGGGAGGCAGCGTGGAGTGGAATATGTGGGAGGCAGCGTGGAGTGGCATATGTGGGAGGCAGCGTGGAGTGGCATTTGTGGGAGGCAGCGTGGAGTGGCATATGTGAGAGGCAGCGTGGAGTGGCATATGTGAGAGGCAGCGTGGAGTGGCATATGTGAGAGGCAGCGTGGAGTGGTATATGTGGGAGGCAGTGTGGAGTGGAATATGTGGGAGGCAGCGTGGCAAGCCTGGGCTCAAATGTGCATTAATTGGGGGGGCTGGTTGGGAAATAAAGACAAGAAATGCATTTTATCAAAGTTTTTTTTTATTCTGCTGTTTGTATTTAACATCATTTGTTTATTAAATTATTTTAAATAAATGAAAAATGTACATTCATTTTTTTTATCCGATTAATCGATTAATCGAAAAAATAATCGGCCAACTAATCGATTATGAAAATATCTATTGGCGCTCCAAACACTCCTAACTTTTGTTTCACGCCAAGCAACACTAACTTGGACCCTGGGCGCTGTGTTCCATGCCCGGTCATGCAGTTCTTCCATCAATGTTAAATCATGGTTGCTATTCAATCTCTTGAGCCCAAACATCTCTATTCTGAACTAAAGACTCTGAATTCCCATGTAATTACATAGACTGGTTCATGCTTACTCCTCAGCCATTCTATACATTACATTCACATGAAATTCATTAAGGCTGGTGCATCCCTTTCCTAAAGCTAATTTCTGGCCTGTTCTTAGCTGACCAGCCCAGCCTCTATAGAACACCCCATTTGGACATGCCCATTTCCCGTTAAACAGAAGTGTGTCCCGCAGCATCAGCCGTAATGCCCATCGATGCCAGTGGAACTTCCTGCTTGTGTCCCACAATCTTATTATATATGGGAGTAAGTATATGGAATTATTATATGTGGGAGTAAGTAGATAATCATATAGCAGGCACAGGAGACAGTGGTGATAGAGGCTCTGATTTATGCTAACATATTTAATGCACAAATACACGTAGATCCGTGGCTCTACAAGCGTAGAAAGATTACTGAGTACAAGTAAGCCAAGTGTGACTTCAGTTGATAAAGATGGATGCTCTTCAGGCTGGTGCTCACCAGACTCTAATACTGTAAAATAGACCTGCCGGGGAAAGGAAATGTCATCTTACATGCATGCTCTAGTTCTGATCAATTCCAGCTACTCCGATCACTTCCAATAAGCCAGATTTTGACTTATCCCAACAATCTGTTTTTTTGTACATGTTGGATAAGTGCAGTTACGGGGTATCTTACTTAAATTATCCTTGCACCTGCTCAATTTATGCTCTGTATTGTCTAGATTTTACATCATTAAATGTTACAGAACTGGTTGCCCCCTGAATAAAAATGTTCAGGACCGGTGAAGTACATTGTAATATTTATTATTGCTTTACCTCATTTTGTGAGGATTCAGAGGGAAAATGTATAAAAAATTGTGTTTTTTCAAATTTTCGCTAGTTTTTACTAAATTTCTCATTCTAAATTTTCAGCTAATCATCTAACTGTGGTATCAAAAGAAAGCTCTATCTCTCCTTGAAAAAACAATATATAGTTTGCATAGGTACACTATTCGGAGGAGAAGAGAATAATCGCTGAACCGACATACCGCAAAAATGGCAAAATTGCTCCGGGGCTTGAGGTACCAAAAACCCCTGGGACTGAAGGGGTTAATATGTTTGTACCACGTGTTTTGTCACGTGTTATTCAGTGTTTATGTTAATTCAATAAATAAAGTATTGATTACTTTTCGTGTTACGCTACGGAAGGCGACGCTGACTGCACCATGGCCAAAATTTTATCCAAAGTTGACTTTAACCCCTTCGCGACCTTTGCCGGTTCAGGACCGTCATGACAAGAAGGTCACTAAATGACCTTTGACGGTCCTGAACCGTCAAAAAGTTAAATAAGCTTAGAAAGTGATCAAGGATCACTTTCTTCGCTTAAACGGCCTTGCTGCAATGCCTCGATGTCGAGGCATTCAGCAAGGCCGAGATCGGCATCGGGGGCCATGTCTGGCCCCTCCCCGGGGCGTCAACAGCCGCCATACATTGTATGGCGGCGGACGCCCATTTTAAAAGCGTTTAGGAGGCGATCAACGATCGCCTCCTAAACTTAAATGGTGTCGCTGGAATGCCTCGATCAGGAGGCATCCAGCGACACCAAACACTTACCTTTAGGTGGGCTGTGACCGCTCCGGAGAGCGGTCACAGCCGCAGCTGCCGGTGATCTTCGCCATCAAGTAAGATGGCCGCCGCTCTGTAAAAAAAACAAACAAGAAAAAGTTTGCTAGATGGTCTCCAGACCCTCTAGAGAACTGGCTCCACTTGCTGGTTGAATACAGGTACTGCATTCAACCATGCAAGTCAATGGAGCCCAGCTTTCTAATCACTATGTGATTAGTAAAATATTCAAAAAAAAAAAAGGAAAAAAAAAAAATGTGCTAACATTTAAAAATAATTATGCAGTGATGTCACTAGATGAACCATCCAGTACCAGCAAAATGTGTAAAAAAAATATAAAAAAAGTATTAAAAAAATAAAAAAAATAAAAAAATAAAGTTTATTATTTTGAGCAAGTGCTAAAATTTCTCAAAAATCTCAAAGAGTTAAAATAAAAGCACTTCAAATACCCAAGGGGTGTCTAATATATAAAAAAAATGGCTGATGGGGTAAATTGGAGTGGCCTAGCTCACAGATAGGGCATAGGTACAGACTGACCAAAATGGAGAAAAAAAGCGCACTTCCCAAATGTGGCATTTTAAATCTGAAACAACCCGACAAACCCATGCATGTCGGGTATCACTGCACTCAGGAGATGTTCCTGAACACATATTGGGGGGTTGTTTGACAGTGGCATATACCAGAACCTGTATATCTATAACTAAAGTACAATTTGTGTGAAAACAATTACTATTACAAAGTTTGACAAAGTGTAGTTCTATAATTGGTGCATGGAAAGGGTTAAAATAACAGCATTCGGAATACCCTGGGGTGTCTAGTTTTCCAAAATATATGGTTTGAATGGGTTAAATTGAGTTAACCGGCTTCAAAGATATTCCAAAGAGGAGATGGAGGCAGAATGACCAAATGACCACCTGAATTACGCATGCCCCAAAAGTAGCCTTTTACCAGCCAAACAATCTGACAAACCCATGCATGTGGGGTATCGCTGTACTCAGGAGATGCTCCTGAACACACATTGGGGTGTTGTTTGATAGTGACATATACCAGAACCTGTATATCTATAACTAAAGTACAATTTGTGTGGAAAAAAAAATAAAAAAAATTACTATTACAAAGTTTGACAAAGTGTAGTTGTATAATTGGTGCATGGAAAGGGTTAAAATAACAGCATTTGGAATACCCTGGGGTGTCTAGTTTTCAAAAATATATGGTTTGAATGGGTTAAATTGAGTTAACCGGCTTCAAAGATGTTCCAAAGAGGAGATGTAGGCAGACTGACCAGATTTGTTAAAAAAGATTTCGAAATCATAAAACGCTGCTTGTACTTATTGCCCTATAACGTACAAAAAACAGCAAAAAAACATAAAAACATTGGGTATCTCTAAACTCAGGACAAGTAGTAGAATCTATTTAGCTAGTTTTTTTACTTGCTTTTTTAGGTGAGTAAAAGATTTTTCAAATAAAAGTCATAAAATGTGTTTTTTTTCAATTTTTCACCATGTTTTTTTAATTTTTTTTATAGTAAATAAGATGATACGATCAAAATAATGGTATCTGAAGAAAGCCCATCTTGTCCTGAATAAAATATATAACTTATGTGGGTACACTAAATGGGTGAGGAGAAAATTACACCTGAACACAAGCACCACAAAAGTGTCAAAACAGCCTCGGTCCCACAGGGTAGAAAACGAAAAATGAGCCCGGTCCTTAAGGGGTTAATAAACAATACATTATAAATATTATTGTGTTCATGCGTGTTTCTTGAGACGGGGAGGACGCCGACACTGATGGTACCTTAGTCATGTACTTTCAGCTCCCACTATGGTGAATAAACCCCACTGGGATACGGTTAACAATCCCATACAAACCGTACATCAGTCAGTATGAACTTTAATAAACCAAGCAAGAATTGGCCACAACCGTATGATATTCCTGAACATATCAATGTAATATGCATATCAATGTAATATGCATATCATTAACCATAAAGTTAATTCAGTTCTAGCAAACTTAAGCAAAAAAAATAAAATCTAAGCTACATGTTGGCTAAACAAACTCCTTTTGGGTTAAAGGTAGGATTTAAACTGGGTCATCAAGCAGCAAATGTTAAAAGGAGTTATTCTCATCCATAAAAAATGATTAAGAAAAAACACCTTTGCCATCCGTATCTGAGAATATATGTATGCCTTTCTTAATTCATTCTTCTGCAAATGTCATGAAAATGTTCCATAAGTTTAAAAGTCAAGATAGCAGGTGTTTTGTCAGGTGGCATATAGCTGCAAAAGGGCACTTGACGGGGCTGTCCATTACGTCTGCCTCCCTTTGCAATATGTTTGTGAAACTACTAATTCACATACATTAAACAATGCTAGCAAGTAGGATCACTAGTATTTAACAAAAAAAAAAAACAACATTCTGCCCATTTCTCCTCTTTTGCTTAATTACTACTGATTTGTAATATCACATATGGTTACATATTGGGTCTTACAGCGGGGAAAGATAAAATGGAAGAAAAGGGTATTATTAGCCTATGGTTACACAATTACATCCAGTGTATTTGTTTGATCTGCTGACCCCACCAGCTAGGGTCACCACATCGGCCACGTTTTCCAGGACACACACAATTTTTACATATTGCTGACCAGCCCAGATAAAATAATACCCTGCAGTATGGGGGATGTATAACTGACTAATTGGTTCCCTTTCATAAGTCTATACACCCCCTTACTGCAGGGCAGCATTTTATCTGGGCTGGCCAGCAATGTGGATAAATTATATACAATGTGTCCTGGAAAACATGGCCCATGTGGTCACCCTACCACCAGCCAGTCATGAAACTGGAGAACTGCTATGAGCCCCAAGGCTTAAATAAGATACATATATTAATGTTTTGTTTAGCATCCATGCTGGATTATTTGGTGAACCCACAATTTTTTTTCTTTGTAACTTTGTAAGGCAACGAAGCCTTTGTTGATACCATCATTCTGGATTTAATTGAGGAATATAATGCTAACCGCACAATAATTATCTCAATTCATCAAGTTGTGGACTAAAACATCTTTTCTGTGCAAATCCTCCCAAAATCCATCCATCTATCCATAATTCACAGAGACAATGGTAGCAAGGTAGCTTGCTTTAGGTAGTGTAACAGTGATGGTGCTTGCAAACACATACTTCTACAGTAAAAATAGATTTGCCACTAATATGGATTGAAATTGTGTAGCTGATAATACAGAAATAGGAAACAATAAAAATAAGATTTTGTGGCTTATTATTATTATTATTATCAAATCAAGTAGAGCTGTAGAACCTGCAATGAAACGTTCCACAGATTTGAAGCCAAACCATTATCAGATGATAATAACGGTGAGCTATAGACAAACAGAGCCTATTTGCAGATACCATAGATGGTGCACAGAGTTGGACAACTAAGAATACAAGTCCCTCTTAAGGAATGTCAAAGACAGAACCAGGGCGACTACATCGTGAGCCCGTTCAGAAGCATCTGGACAGGATTTTGTTGTGTGCAGTTATGCTAAAGAGAAATTTTATTTTGGGGTCTTTCTCGGGTCCAAAGGCTACTTTAGCCAGGTGGCAACTGACTTGGCATGTTCAGCTCAAGTCATATACCAACAATAGGACTTTTAACACCATAATGCAAAAGGTCTTCCCAAGTGGCCATACAGGAATTACGCAGAGCTTTATAGCTGCACTGTTATAGTTAATGTTTTATTGTATTGCCCAGCTCTCATGTTAAATTATAACAGGAGGAAAGAAAATGTATCACACAATCGATACTGAGAAGATCAAGTTAAGCTTTTGAAAGTAAACAGAAAAATAACACATTGCGGAATGTACTGTAAGTTACATGCCAAGCTTTTCAGTATTACCCAGAAATACAATCAGTGATAATAAGAAAATGCCAACTTCGTGGAGATGCCTGTCAGAGTGCCTTACAACGAACATGTCCAGAAGGTTTAAGCTTTACAGTACTGCGTGCTAATGGACAAGTCAAGTAGCTGGCAGTGGTTGATAAACCCTGGGGGAAGGATTCGGGTGTGATAATATAGGCAACCTTCACTCCAAAGCCAAATTCATTTCCCCAAAGCCATCTTTTTTCATGCAGTCCCTAGAATAGCAGACCGCATACTCTTCGGGGCATTTAACGGCTTCTAAGCAGATTGCAAACATATTTAGTTATTTAAGTTTGCCTACAGAACTAGCTGATGCTATTAACACATAAAGGTACCAACTAACCGAGCTTTAACCTGTAACCTTTTCAATATAAGCAGGGATTACAGAACATACAAAAGTAATCGGGGCACATTTTCTAGGTGATATACAACCACCCACAATGTGTTTTAGCTCTATTGTTCCTCCATTTTTATTTATTGTTTTTTCGAGATACCCACTTGGATATGACCTTGGACAAAAGCACACTTTTCACGACCTTACACATAGCCAGCCTTCAGACATCTTTTCCTCTGGAACCCGCCACACTCCATTTATCAGCAGGTGGAAAGTAGGTCACAATCAGATATCCTGAAAAACCCATATATTTTGAGCAGTAGACGTACTGAATGTTGTGATATATAAATTGGTTTCTTTACACACCATGAATTCACCTGCAATGCTTTTGGTATCTTGTCAGATAGAGATGGGGAAAGCCGTTTAACACGTATACGCAACCAGCTTGCATTGCATACTGCGATATTTGGCAGGCTTTTAATGTCACACCTCTCTGGGTAGCCAGAGGTCTCCAAAAAAAAAAAAGCGGGAACCCGTTTTATGTGTTGATAAATGGTGTAGTCGTCCAAAAGAACACCAAAATGCTACAGGCAGTGTTTTGTGGGATGTGTTACACGGAAGTTTCAAGAAGAACTGTTAAGGATTGTTTTGAGTTGAGACAATATTCACATTACCCTACTGGTTAGTACTTCAAGAGGTATTTTTCTTTATTTTATTTTTTTATTATTTATGTGCAAAAAAACATGAGCAATCTCTTTAGTATGGGTTACAGAAAGTGTAGTGACATTGGTCTTATACTTGGAATTATTTTTACGTGTTTTCGATGGTATGTGATTTAAAATCGAATCCAGGGACCTTTTTCAATTTATTTAAAAATATGCAATTCAGACAAGTTACTTATAAATAAGTAGGATTTTTTGAGCGTTTGGTATTGCTAAAAAGATGTATAAATGAACAGACACTTTTTTTGCCTGATATGTCTCATACTGAGAGACAGCGTGTATGTAAACCCTTCCTGATAGCATTGACTGTGTTAAATACTTTAAATGGCATAAAATTTTATAGACCAAATTATTTTCTGAATTATGATTTACCTTTAGAAGGTTTCAGAGGAAACTTCAACAGGCAGATTATTAACAAGAACAGTAATCACAGTGGGCTGTCCCCTGAAAATGAACATCTGGCCACCCTATATAAAAATAGCAGGGCACACAGATAGTCACATTGTTAATGCAGAATAAATAAATGTAGTGGTGGTTTCAGTAAATATATATACTTTCTTCATTTAAAAATAACCAGATTATCCAGATTTAAGCAGGCCGGTCATTTTTGGGTACAGTCCCTCTATGCTGCAGAAATTGATTGAGGTCTGTTCGTTTGCAACACATACTTCAAAAAAGTACCCACATGGCTGCCTCATGACCTCATATCATGACATCATCTCCAAGCGGTTTGCTTTAATAGGTCTCAAGGTGGTTGCAAACGCAGGTAAGAACTTGACATTTTAAAGCCCAGCTTTCGAATGAACACAACTTTATTTCCTGCCTTGATTTAACACGTATTTTACAGGAATGCTCGTTTCCAGACATGTTTTCTAGGCATGTTTTCTCTAACATGTCAAATCCAAAAAGCTACTTCATTTAGCTTGGCAAACCTTACCATCCCCATTGTTAAAGGCATAAATCATCAGTGCATTCCTGTTTTTTTTTTTTAAACCTGCCCTTTGTTCATTGCCAGAAAGCCTGCAATACATTTTTGGAATCACTGGGCCTCCTATCTTTAAAAAAAAATTTAAAAAAAAAATGACTGCCAAGAACATTGAACTGTTATAGCAGTGAACTGACAGAAGGAAGATTTATACGAAAGCCAAAAATACAAAGACGTGGAGAAATAGATTGGATAATATAATTACAATATAAATAATAGGGCAGACAGATCTCATTTCCTGAGCCAAGAGCTTTCTCTTCCAAACAGCTTTACAGTTGCCTTGATGCATCTAGAGAAATGGTTCAACCAGGGTCACATCTAGACCGGGTCTCGCCTTGCTAATTGCACTCTCCGGTCAAGACCTTTCTTCAACCTTCAGTGCTCTTTACTAAAGCGTCAATAAATTGGCTTCTTCTGCATTTATTTCTCAGGCCTGAACATTGTAATGTAAAAAAAAAAAAAAAGCGAACACGTGGATTAGCATCTACACTGCAAACTTTGTCTTCCTACCTAATTTACCTTTGTGCTTGCCAGCAGAGATTGTATTCTTAATCTTATCTGCGGTGTAATTAATAATGTTGTCAAATTAAGCTCCCAATCACTTGGGACTGATTCTACGTTTAACTGTTTAATTAAAATGACAATTTCCACTATGAAATCCTCCAAGAAACGGCTAAATCTCAGTATTTCATGTCACAAAACAGGCAAATGAATATTAGTAGATTTCATCTAGTATTCCCTTCTCTTCTGAGAATGAACTATATATATATATATATATTTCTGATCTGTACGATGGTTCTTTGATCATCTTCATCCCTTTGTCTTCTCTGTCTGTTGCTAAGAGGTAGCTGAATCATTCAGAATTTACTATGACATTTCAGTTATGTTTTACTCTATGTTTCAAACACACAATTATCTTTCTCTTTTAGAAACGGGTTTCTAAAACAGTAGTCTGTCAATATATTCCTTTCATAAGCGAGCATGACATTAGAAATTGACAACTTCAAATAAAAAAGGCAAATATTTGCATTAAATCATTTTTTTATGCCGTGCAAATCACTCATTTTCCTACATACGCAACCGCTTTATTAGATCCTATGCACACAGGGCGTCATTATCACGAGGAAGACAACTGGAAATGGCGTATAGGCTTTCTCTTCTGACTTCCCAGCTAGAGCAACAATACTCTGCCTCTAGTAATACTGACATTAGAAAACCTTTTCCTTAAGCCAAATAACAAATACTTACTTAATAATTCTATTACTATTATCTTTTACTTAAAACTTTGGATACTCTTATTATGAATGAAAGATGTTTTATGTAGAATATATTATATACAGAGTACAGCAAAGAGAAATCGACCCCGTAGTTGACCATTTTAACTCCTTGATATTAAACCTAATCACACAAACTGTTAAAGTAATAACAATAAAGACAAAATCATTACATTTTCAGATTCCCAGTGTGTCAGCCATTCTAGAGGTTGTAAAACAAGTTTATGTGGGTTTTTGATAACTGCTGATTCCCATCTATGCTCAATAGATAGGAAATGATCTTTTGGGAGAGGATATTTCTACCCATGCTCCCACATATCTCACTGTGCTTAGGTGCAACTCTATGTTTAGGTGCATCTGGTATTTATATAGCTCATTGTACCCCATAAGGTTTATGTGTAACTCACAACCTTTGCACTTGGGGAAGAAAGTCCTATGCTCTTATATAAAACATAACATACCACAAGTGATTTACAGATTGATTCTATTGCATCATATTTCTGAACATCTTTGTGTGTCTTTTTTTTCCAAGATGAATGTGTATTTACAGTTCTGTTCACTTATTAATCCCATATGTTATGAATCACAGCATGGACCAAGTTAATCATATCTTCCATTGACTTGCTTTTTATTAGGTGTTTCTGAAATGTTTTCACTGATCCCATCTTTATAGCACAATGTTCTAGTTACATAGCACAATACATTCCCTTTAGAATAAGATAAATACATCCCTCTTTAAAAAAGGGACCAGATTGTTGCTGATCAATGTTTTGCATTCATCCAGGTTATTTAATATTTGGTAAGGTATGACAAATTATTCTATTACTTGAAACATTTTTAAATTATTTACTGAATGTTTTTAGAACATTGTAAATAAATATACCGTTCAAAATAATGTAAAAAAAAAATCCAAAAATGAGTAATAGACAGTGGGTACAATATTGTCCTTTAACTTATCTCCTTGGTCTCTCACTTTGGGCTACCTCCCCCACACACCTGGTCTTCTCCCACCTCTGAATTGTCTACTATCAAATACACACATCTCTCTTACCACCACTTCATAACCTGCAATCTTGCCATACCACCCACCCTTCCTACAGCTAAAAGTGATCCACAAATCTCTTTTACCTGCTAAAATGAATCTACCTCCCAATTCCAACCTTCTCCTTCCCTGGTGTTGCCACTGCACAGTACAACCACAACCTAGCTTAGATGAGGTTTCTCCTGCTGCTGCGTACTACTCCCTTCTCCTTCTACATCATTCATGATGCTCCAAACAAAGCACCTCCAAAAGTGCAGGGAATCACATCCACCTTCCTAACCCACTTTGGCAATCATTTAGAAAATCAAATAGTAACCTTCAAACAAACCATCCTCCTCTTGCTATTTACACGATACCTTAACCTCACATTCCTTGAGCCCTATCACCCCTTTAGTCCTTTTGTCCATCCACGTCACTACCTGCCCACTTGACTATATTGCCTCTCTTACCCTCTCTTTCCAGTGTCCTTAAACAAACCCTAACTATCTAGTCAAGCTCTCTCTTTCCATTGGTATGTCTTAACCCCCTTTCAAACATGCTATCATCTCTTACATTTTAAAGAAACCTTCCATAGATCCAAAACCTTAAAATCTAATATTTTTGTGATCATCTAGTAAGGTTGAAGTAGTAGCTGTGACAGCAGAAATCTTTCTTCCTATCCACTAATCCTCATTAAAAGTGAACAGAGCCGCCTCCTTTTTCTTTAAGAATCTACCAGCTGTGCTCTTAAGGTTTATATTTATTATACCCGTCACTAGCTTGGCGGTAAACCATAAATTGTATCTAAAAACAAAATTTCAGCCAAGGGGAGCTATATATAGCAACCCCAAATTCAGTTGGCAAATAAAAACCTGTGTGTGAGAATCAATAAATTATTTTACTGGGGATCGTCAGATTATGCCCGCTCTGTGTCAGATGGAATTCAACAGACCTCTTGTAAACTTTCAGTCACATCGCCACAAATTCTCCACACGTGTCCTCAAGGAACCCAGTATATTCAAGCATGTGAAGCATAACAAAATTTCTATAATTATCTCAGCAAGCAAAATAAAATACACAACTGCCAATACAAATGTGCCATGTCCACAAAGACAAGAGGCATGCAATTTTGTTTTATTCTGAAATCATGGTTTACCTGGGTTACCCTTCTTCTGTTTTAGAAGTCGATTTTGGGCACAGGTCTGGATTAGAATGAACGAGCCCGTGCAGACTACATACAGCTGTTCAAACCTTTTTTAGATTTCATCAGTCCTGGAGAGGAGCCGCTTGGGCCCATGCAAGCGAATTTGAGAATGGCATCTACCCAAGAGTATTGTACTATATCACAAACACTTTTGGCGCCATGCAAGAGTAAATAATGCTTACTTGCTAGCAGACATAAACTCAAGTTCTTGAAGAAAGATGTCAGGAAATAAACCAGAGCTTTCAAGATGTATAATTCCCAGCCTGCTATTTTTTTCTCTTTATATGGTGAGCATTTGCAGCTCATGGGAGGTTTGCATAGGGGCCATTAGAATTACAGAGGACCATTCCTACTACCGGTGTGGATGATGATATGATCACAGTAAGGCCTGAGCAGGTCTAGTTGCAAATTGCAACCCCTGTTATTTCTGGTTACAAAGCAGGCAAAATTCTGTGAACGACAAAAATGCATCCGGAATTATGCCTGCAAACTCATTCCACTTCCAAGCCCTTCATGTTACTTATTTATTTTTGTGTTATCTATTTTACAAAACACAATTACTGTACCCACATAAAACACTGGGGCAATGCTATTTGCGATTCACAGATTAGCATTGCCTTAATGTGAATCTCAAAAGACAGACTGAAGTAATATAAAGCCTCCTTGCTTTTAGCTATTATGCATCCGAATTTACTTCTCTGAAATTCTTTCCCCAGGGCCTGTTGAATTTCAGCGGCGTTCTCCTTCATGTTGTGAACGGAATGCGTAAAGAAGCAAAGACATGGCTTACGTTCAGTACAGCAAAGCCTTACAGTAACAGTGATAGGAAGGCATTCAAACTGTACTATTGATGCCTTTTTTTTTTATAACCAGTCGAATGTCTGCATTAAAGAAACCAAACGGCTCCTGGAGAAGTCCAAAGGGCAACTATATCAACAGCAGGATTACCATTATAATAACTGGATTGGGATCCTCATTCTTTTCTGTTACTGAAATACTTTATAAAATATGAAACTGTGGTGGCAGCTTATGCTGTACAAGAGGGAACACACCTGAAGCTTTTCACCATGTCATAATCTAAACCAGGGATTCACAAGCGTTTGTAGAATTTAGGACCCATATAGACATTATGAGACACAAAGGAAGAGAGAAACACCTACTTCTAACACATTTACTTACATAGCTTAACAAAATGCCTCAAATATGTCATGTAGTTAGTTTTTCTTCTTAGAATTTGTACCCATCGGCAAGAGAATATAATGCCAACTGCCCACTTAAAGCAGCACCCAATCATACTGGCAGAGCTGTGCCGTGAAATCAACCACATCAAGATATACGAGTATATGGGTTGTTTTAAAAGATACCGGTTTATGTCTGTGGATGTCGGTGCTATCTGTCAATTTTTAGAATATGGATCATAAGTTTAATGTGATACTCTCTTACAGAAAGCAGGGACAGACCTCTTCAGATGATGTGTATTTCTGGAACAGCTGCTGCTGCTTTGATCACTTCATCATGTTTGATTAAACCCTTTGATGGACTCTTATCATGATTTTATAATTTCTAAAATGTTTGTTCTCTATAATTTTCCTGCTGAGCCAGTAGCCAAATCACGGGATGACAATATAAAGGCTGATTTGGAACAGAACCAGACAACTTCAAATTATATACCGTATATACACGCGCACACATATACTATAGATACAGTTCAAAATACTGATCAAACCTACATATTGGTGCCTAAAATTCCAGTCATATATTTGTATTAGAAAATTTGCATATTGGAGACCATTTTGCATGGATTCCAGAGTATTTTTCTGCATGCATTTTGGCACAAGAGTTATTTTGCTATCGGTCCTTCATAATGAATAGTAAAAGGAGTGATTTAAACCCACAACTCACCTGCAAACTTTGCTGTCAAATCTACCTTTGGTGATTAGACCCAAAAGTAAGAACTAGTGGATAATTGGGGTGAAATAACATACTCTAATAGTCTAACAGCTTTTTGCCACATGACAAATAAATGTTTCCCAGCAAAACAAATTTTTACAAGATAAATTATTTATTTCTAAAAAGGATTTGGACATTCGACTGCACAATGAATTATTTTTTTTACACATTTTTAGCAAAACTGCTGAATTACACAGCATAGAAAGAGAAAAAAAAAAACATATAAGCCTCTCAATTCCCTGATTTGATGAAGCTTTAGGCGGTTAAACGCACTGCATAGCTACAGAATGTAATCAATAAAAAGCATGGGGTTTCACTTGACTTAACCTGAAGGTACAATTACTATTCAGAGTCAAATGCTTTGTCAGAAACATGTCCTCCATCATTCAAACTTTCTTTTCTACTTTCTTTCCACTTCAATGAAGTTTCTTCCACCGTGGCTACTTTGAAGCCTTCAAGAAAGGTATTCATATTCATGTCACAAAGCAGTTTCTCCCAAGGAAAAGATCTATTACATGTTAATGTTTTCATAATCCCGAGGCACTTGGTGGTAGGCTGCATATTCTGAAGGTTTAAATTTTAAATCATTCCTGGTATGAAGACAACCTCTCATGTGGCTTTGTACAAAATCTGCATTTCAGAAGCAGCTGAAGTAAACACACAAGAGGAACGCCTCACCTCGCTTCATGTGCCAAACCAGGCAAATATTTGAAGACAAAAATAAATGATACACTTCAAAGTCAAGAAGAAAATATCCAACTCGGGACATGAAGAAAAAAGAACATATGGATGGCCTAGCCAAGAGTAAATATCACAACGTCCACCATCATATGACATCATCATGCAATATATATATATAAATTAAATTAAAAGGTAGAAAATTGTGATTGAGGTAGAAAATTGTACTGTTACACCTGCAAAAATAATGGGAAACAATCTCTCTCTCGATTATATATATATACGGTATTATTCGTTCAAGGTCCTATAAGAAAGTTAATGAAAAGAACAATAGGTCCAGGAAAATGCCAGTCTTGTAAAGGGCATGTAAGTTAAGCAATCTCGGGAAAACACTCCATATAGACACTTGAGATCTCAGTTGGTGCTGACTGGTCATGTTTAACAGACAGTTGTATAAGGCGCTGTGAAAAGGCACAAGAAGAAACGTCTTCTGAAAACCATTCTGTTGTCGTATTTCTGAACCATTTTCTACCCAGTGACCACCCCGAGTCCCATGTATATAAATAAATCTGTTATCTTCTCGATGATTACCCAGAATGTGTGTATTTTCTTGCATTACACAGTTATCGGGTTTAAATGTGCTGATGAACTGGTCTTTTCAGTTCTTTCTGCTCTCCATTATACAGGTTTATCAACTGTAGCCATGTTTTTAATCTTGCTCTGGGTCTGAAGCAGTACAATCTGCAAAAAAAGTTCTATTTTAATGCTGAGACTAATAGCAACTGGACTAAGCATACATTAAGATGGCCTTATTGTGTTTAAAGCTGCTGTAACATACTTCATATCTCTACTCATATAGAAAAATGAGCTTTGGGTTCTCTTTTTATGGTTGTGTGTTATTTTCACTACACTGGCACTGAAAATCAGGCTTTTCACTTTCCTGTGTTTTTGATTTTAGCATTTGCAAATAAAATATATAATTCAGAACATATATAAAACTGTATCATAGCTGGATAGAAATTGAACCTTAGGAGCTAAAGGAAAATATTAAAGGGACACACCAGCCATCATTTGAACTATTATGCATATGGCATACGGTGGCCCCTTTACATTTTCGTGGGTTCCCCTCAAAAATGCCCCCTCAACACCCCCAATCAGTGGGGTGAATTTCGAGTGACAGAGGAGGTTTTCGGCTATATTTCTGGAGGTGCAACTTCTAGAGGTATTTTTTGGTAGGTTTATTTAGTGCAAATCAAAGTGCTTCTTGAGACACTGGTGTATCCAGTTAATAATTTGCAAAAGATTTACGTGTACTGAATCACATTTTGCTTGAATTACATACAGTATATTGTAAGAGCAGAGGAGTGAGGATATCATATTTAAATTTATGAAGTGTTAATTGAAGTCAAATAATTTTAAATGAATAACTTCTATTATATAACATATTTTTTGTTATATTTCTTATATTATATTTTTTTAATATATTGCTTGAGTTTCACACTTTTTTCATCTTATCTGACTATATAGCTTCCGGACAGTTTGATTAAACTCCCTTGTAAGAAGAGCTGAGCTGGCCCTGTATAATGCATCATTTAATGTGGCAGGAGACTTGGAAGAAATCTCACTGATTTAATACATTATAGGAGGGCCAACCAACCTCTTCCTGCAGCAAAAGCTTATTGGGGATGGTCATTCATAATGTATAGGGAAGTCTATGAGCTAAAACACAACTCTCGTGACAACTCTCCCTTGAGTGAATAAATCCCTATATCTATAGGGATACTTTGATGTCAATGAGACAGGTAGGGGCACGCAAACCTTTATACTACAGGATCTAGGTCTTTTACCTTCAGAGAGTAAAAACAGACACAGACAGAAATGATTAGTTAATAAGTGTGTTCAAAGGATGAATACAGTATATAAAAACTAATACTATATTAATAGTATAACTTTATACTGCATATAAAAAATACTATTTTCTATTTTATACTGTAGATTGTAATATTCTGTTAAAATGAAGGTATGAAAAGTCTATTAAGAGTCTATAACGCATATATTATGTTTAATTAAAATGTACAAGTTGCTGAGCATTGTTTTCATATAACACTGGCCTACTGAAATCTTTAATACGTTGCTTGGCATACTTCATGTGGCTTAAAGTGATATATTTACCTGTCCTAGGTCCGACCAAGGGCAGCACCCCCAATCGCCACTCTCCGAGGTCGGCATACAATAAAAGGCAATGCGCGCCGAAACAGAACGCCGGGATACGACATCATATAGCAGCATGAAATGTCTCAAAGGCACACAGCACCTTTTGTTGAAGTCTATGGCGGCTGTGCATAGCTGGCACAGCCTCCATACAGTAAATAGATTGAAGTTCCCCCTTGTAACCAGCCCATTGTGCAGAGAGACACCAGGGGGCTTGATTGCCTGCTGCCCCCATGGACCTGCCGCTCTAGACCTAGGCCTAGTTAGCATAGGTCACTGGGTGCTTCTATAAAAGAATGAAATGGTTGAAAAATAATACAAGTCATTCATTGCTAGTTCTCCAAACATAATAATAATATAATCTCAAAGCGGTAGATCAAATGTATATTTTCTATTTGTAAGTGAATTTATTAATATGTTCCTGTAAATGGTAAAATGAAACCTTTCTTTTAAGGATAATGCAAAGATTACTTATTAGCATTCCAAATAAATACGTCTCATATAAGAAGCATATATCAGAGAAGTCCCCAGCTAGTTAGGAGGTTGGACCGGTGAGCTGGAGGCTGTGTGCCTCTGTTCTAGACGGAATTAAGTTGGACAGGTAATTTACAACAAGAACACAAGGCAAATCCCCTAATGGGACTGATGTTTTTGTGTCCTGTATCTTTAATAATGTGATCATAAAGTTCCAGTAAAAATAAAGAACATTCTGAAGTTACACTGGTATATTCCCGACATGTTTATAAAGCCTGCAAATGGACCAAGTGACTCAGCACTGCAGTAATTAGAGTCATTAATTATTTATGTACTAATAAAAAGATGAGTGCTCTTGTAAATGACTGTATGCAGACATTATGTAAGGCTTGGACAATAGTGCTTCCTATTATTTCAACCCTTTTCCCTGTTTGGCATATTTGTTGTATCAATGTCTAAATAAAGAAAATCAAATAAAAAGGGTTACACCACTCAGTCAATAATAGCTTTATAGCATGGAAATAGCGGTCCCTAAGCAGATGCCACACCTCCCAACTTCTACCCCCTGGGGAATGGGGACACTGGGGGAGGAGCTTGGGAGTGTCAATCAAATTGGCAGCCCTACTGCACATGCACACAATTCTGTAAGTATGCAGTATGCACTGTGCGATGTCCCAGACTATGAAGAGTAAATTCCAGGATACCAGGAGTTGCAATAAGTGGGGAGATTTCTGTCTCTGACATGTTTGGGGCATCAGGGGGAGCGAGAAAGGGGGTAAAGGGTATGGAACAACTGTCTTAACGGTCACTCGATTGCTGTGATTGGTCATCCGTGCCGGCCACTAATTGGTTCTTGGGAGGGACTGCTAGATGCGACGAAATCCCCTTGATGAAGAACAGATCAGATGTAATTTGTATTAGATGCACTGATACATCCACAAGGGCATCTGACTATGCCATTTAATGGACGTACAAAAAGCCTTTCAAAAGTGTTCATCAGTGCCTCCCACGTACTTATCATATCATAGAGATCAGGGTAAAAGAAGATATTGGAGAGGCTTAATAGATGAGGATTTTCTTCAATACAATACAAAATGTCATAAATCATAACTTATAACTATTTTTAAACGTACATTCAATTATCCAAAATTAAGCGAAATCCCAATCTCCATATTACGTAGCCATAGGTCTACCAAATGTTATTATCTAATGAACACCGTCGGTAGACTAGGATTAATGAAAGCTTGTTTTAAGTTACTGAAAATAGCATAAGTGATATTGAGGGAGAGTCACCTAAACCTTGTGAGAGACCCTTATTATTAAACTTCCAGCAGTAATAACAACGGAACAGGATACAACGACAAAGAAACGGTAAGTATGCCAGACAAACCCAACTACCCAAAAAACAATTATATCCAAGTATGTGCTCAGTGCAGTACTAATGCACCAAGGCAAGTATCGTCAGCAGCTTAAAGAACCTTAATGTTTAAACTGCTGCTTGTTCGGTCAACATCCGTATTTAACTGAATTGGTATCTTTTCAAAGTTAACATTACTTTTTCATTACTGGCTGTGAAAAAATATTTAGCAGGATATACATCCTTTTATAAAGATTTTTGAAGCAATAAAGAGGTAACAATCATAAATTTGAAAAAAGAGTGTAGTGTTTACACAAGATTAGCAGATCAAACAAAAATGTGTAGCGAATTCTAAGTAAAAGTTAAAGGCTACTAAAGTACTAATGTAGGGTTTTTTGTGTGTAGTAAAGTTAATAACCAAATAAATAGCTTGTAGCAGCAATAACCCCATTTTTGCACGTTACAGAAATGGCCCTTTTGGGAATATGTTTAGAAAACCCAAGCAGATTTCTTTTAAGGTGAGATGCATTGCTTCAGCTGGCTATACTGCAGAGGCCATTCTTATGAATGGGGAAGATTCAGCTTTTATTCTGAGATTTCCATGAGAAGAATGTCAATGTCATGTACTGCTCTATGTTCTGAGGGTCTGTAGCATCAAAGTTTCTGGAAATAAATGTGTAGATATCACTAACATTATCCACACCTGATTCCAGCTAATCTGTGAGGTTTAGGTTGGATGAATGCATTCGATTCGCATAACTGCTATGTAGCTGGAGAATCAGTCGAGATTAATGCCCAGTGTTGAAACCCCCTGGGTATGATAGGAAAGCTCCAGGTATCACATCAGATTAGCAGTCCCCCAGGGCATTTCTCTGATTTCTGGGTGGAGGAATGGAACACGATTAAACCCACTTTCCACCTTTTCTCCCCAAACTCAGGTTTGCCCTCCCTGCCCCTATATGGAGCGACCTCCGGGACAACATTCTCGGGAAATTCCCAACAACAGAATCCACATTTCAAGGGAAATGTGCCCAACGTGCTTTGTTCATTCCAATCCAACACACTTTCACCAAGGTACAGCAAAATAAATCCTTAACAGAAATAACCAAGAGTGGAATTAAATGGAATTAAACACAAACAAGACACAGTGGCACATTCATTTTAAATCAAATCAGCCCAGGGCACAGTTCCATTGCAAGCGCCCCTGGAAACCGAGCCTTCGGCTGATCTTGCCCCCCTGTTAGTTGAGTGGGGCAGATGCAATGTATATCTGCAAATTTTTCAGGCAGTGGCAATCGTCATAGTTTTCTCTTTAAGTAGAAATTGCGATTTTAATATAATATGTTAATTTAATGCGATATGACAGAAAAATTACCATAAAATATTGCTGGAACTGATATAAAAGGGATAGTAAAATGAAGCATATTAAGTCATTTAATATATATTCAAATAGAGGCCATCTGTGACAAGATTTTTTTAGTCCAGCTTGATTTAAAACTCTGATATACCCTGATACAGACAAGTGCCTTGGGAGCGGAATACCCTCTTGTTTTTCTAGATGGGTAAGACTTTTAAAAGCCTCTGTTATAGTAGCTATATTGCTGCCTTCATTATACACTGCTAAAAGGGAATGCACGTTTTACATGAATATAAGTGTGGCCCTATAGAAACTAAAAATAGATTTCAGCATATGTTATAGGTAACAAAATATATTACAAAAGAAAAGATTTATTGCATGTATTTGTGCTCAGTTGCTGCATACATATATATATATATATATATTTACTCACAAAGTGCTTTATATATATATATATATATATATATATATATATATATATATATATATATATATATAGCTCTATTCCACTAATTTTGTTAAAAATTACATGATACATGGTATCATGGACTCCAGACTGCCTCTGTCAGAAAGCTGAAAATGGGTTGGGATTGGATCTTCCAGTAGGACAATGATCCAAAACATACATCTAAATCAACACCAAAATTATTTACTGACCACAAAGTCTACCATGGCCATCCTAGTCCCCTGACTTGTACCCCATAGAAACCCTGTAGGGTGAACTGAAGAGTAGAGTCCACCATCGTCAATGCCGGAATTTGAAGGATCTGGAGAGATTCTGCATGGAGGAATGTTCTCAGATCCCTTCCCATGTATTCTCCAACCTCATCAGGTGTTACAGGAGAAGACTCAGAACTGTTATCTTGCCAAAGGGAGGTAGAGCACAGTGTTGACTAAAAGATCGCAAATACCGTATTGGCCCGAATATAGGCCGCACTTTTTCCCCCCACTTTAAGTCTTTAAAGTGGGGGTGCGGCCTATATTCGGGGTCTAGCGCCCGACACCCGGGACAAGCAGTCCCGGGCGCCGGGCAGGCAGCGGGGTTAGGATACAGATCCCCCGCAGCGGTGCAGGGGACCTGCATCCTACTCCCCGATACGCTCAGACAGCCTCCCCTGCCAGCACATCTCACGGGGGGGGTGCCGGCACGGGAGGTTGTCTAAGCGTCCGCACGATACATTTTACACCGACCCCCCCCCCCCGACTTACCAGAGAAGACTCCCGGGTGTCTTGCGGGACTGGCGGAAGACATCTACGCAATACGCGTATACAACTTCCGGTTCCGGCACTTCCGCTGAGTGCCGGCACCGGGAGTTGTATACGCGATTTGCATAGATGTCCCCCTCCGGCTCCGCAAGACACCCGGGAGTCTGCTCTCGTAAGTCGGGGGGGCAGAGTGGCAGCGTATCTCGGAGGGGGGGAGGACAGAGTGGCAGCGTATCTCGGAGGGGGGGGAGGACAGAGTGGCAGCGTATCTCGGGGGGGGACAGAGTGGCAGCGTATCTCGGGGGGGGGAAGAGTGGCAGCATATCTCGGGGGGGAGGACAGAGTGGCAGCGTATCTCGGGGGGGAGGACAGAGTGGCAGCGTATCTCGGGGGGGGTGAGGACAGAGTGGCAGCGTATCTCGGGGGGGGAGGACAGAGTGGCAGCATATCTCGGGGGGGGACAGAGTGACAGCGTATCTCGGGGGGGAGGACAGAGTGGCAGCGTATCTCGGGGGAGGGAGGACAAAGTGGCAGCATATCTCGGGGGGGGGACAGAGTGGCAGCATATCTCGGGGGGGAGGACACAGCATGTTTTTTTGGTGCTTTTTTCTTTAAAAAAGCACCAAACTTTTAGGGTGCGGCCTATATACGGGGGCGGCCTATATGCGAGCCAATACGGTAATTGTGCCACACATATATTAAATTTTTTTTCACATATATTTCATTTCTTTTTTAGTAAACCTGTGTTGTGTATGTTTGTGTATATTTTTGAAGAAAAGATTAAAGGGTTAAACAATAAAGATAATCTTTCACAGCCTTCTTTGCTCATATTTACCAAGGATGCTGGGTCCTACAGGGAGATCTACTACATAAGCACACCTGGGAACCCAAGTGTAAGCTAACCGAGCTCCCCCTCTTCTGAGAGGCTGTAGATGGCCATTAGTGGGAAGGAACTGGGTGAGGAGAAGGAAAACTTGGGCAAAAAGAGGCTGTAGCCAAGTATAAGTATAACTATTTCCCTTGAGTTTACACATCCCTCATAATGCAAGTCAACACTTTACTGGTCACCAATACATGAAATGTACATGTGTCCTGGAGAAGACGGCTGTTTTGGTCACTCTAGGTGTAATAAATCAAGAGTCTGTCAAGGTCAGCTAAAATCTGGTTGGAACAAGGGTTTTAATATGAGGTACTGTTTCTGATTTTAGTTGTTTGATATATGTATATATCTGTGTTGTATTTAAGATTTCATATTAGTTTTCCTTGGCGTAGCATTACATTAAGCATTAAACATACATTTTTATTTCTGTGAGCATCAATCTTACGGTGAACAAGCAGTTACTATCAGGCAGTGTACGGTTTCTATTTTTTTTTCCGTTGACATTATATTTAACTTTTGGAAATAGGTCTGGGGTTTTATTTGGAAATGTACATCAATTAATCTTATTCTAACTCCAGGCAACCAAAATTTGTAGAAAAAGTGACACATTAATGTCTCTGAGGAAAAACTGAATGTATTATTTTTCCTCAACGAGGAAGGTGTACAAGATTGTATCTGCAATGAAAAATAGAAATTGGCAGTATTTTTGGGTAATAGAAACGCTTTTGGTGAACGGTGTGTATACGGCTCAGATACAATGTTTATCAACATCATTCATCTCCACTGTCTCCTGTTATAAAAACATTGTACAGGTTTATGAATATGATTAAATTCTGCATCTGCAATATGACTTTTGCCCAAAAATGCATTAATCACAATACAGATGCTCGAGTCGTGATTTCTGACATTCAATTTCTTAGCTTGTTCAGTTTGTGCCTGCTTCCCTCTACTTGCCCATATTTACTAATGTGAAGTAGCGTTCATTCACATACTATGAAACGTCCAATGCTGCACAGAAAGTGAACCATCATTTCAGTTGGTTATAGTGACATAATGTATGTGTGTTTACTTATGTGTGTTGCCTATGATAAAGATGAATTAATGTTTAGGAAATGCAATGGATAAGTATTTTTATCCACACTGACCAAAGACAACTCCGACTTAATGAATTTAAGCAGGGCTGTGTTTAAACCTGTATACAAAAAACAAAAACTGTCTGTGCTTCTTACCCTAATAAAGTTGGCAACAAATATATAAAATATATATATATTTGTTGCCAACTTTATTAGGGTAAGAAGCGCAGACAGTTTTTGTTTTTTGTATACATTGTACAGCCAATACACTGTTTCTTGCAGCATGCTTACACCTGTTTGGTAGGCCTCGTATTACACATTTGTATGATTGGGGCTTTGGCTAGCTTAGCGCACCGACATTTTTTCTTTTTCCCTGTGTTTAAACCTGCCCTGATTCTTCATATGCTCCATACTATGTTGTGTTGCACATGCAATTTATCAGGAACGCCCAGCTAGAGGGGCATTCACATTCTGTAGCGAAGTTTGTATTGGCCCTATATTTTTATTACACATTCACACTCCACAAACCATGCTATGTGTTTTACTTTCAAAACTTCCCATATAACTAGAAATTATTTTTGGAGCACCCCTCCTCAACTGAATGTCCCTGGGATCTTGCCAAATCTAAATGTCCATCAATATAGCAAACTAGCAAAACTCTACCGTGGGGAAAGATAATAAGCAATGTTACAAGATAGTTAAATCAGATCTGCGAGATTCCCAAGGCTATATTGAATTATCCGATATATGGTGCGGAAGAGGGTAGGAAAATAATGAGTAACATGTGGATGGCACGAAGAGGCTTAAAATTCATTTGAACGTGAAAATGATTTCGATTGCAGAAGACAATGGAATGAGGTACAACGTGAGACCAATCTCATGATGAGGTAAACTGTGGCCAAAGCAGATTTATTAGCTTCAAACTAAGCCAATAAAACTTACATATTTAGTACATTACATCACAGCAACTGAACCGAATAGAGACAGCCACATTTTAATCCTGCTTATTTTGGAAATACATGTAGCTGGATTTTGATGAAACAACCTGTTGTTTTGGCTCATCTGTAGATTTAGCTATTTGTTTAGTTTTTTTTTGTTCTGTTTTTGACATATACTTCTATTACTAAATAGATGAATAGCTTAAGATTTATATTTATCTATATTGTAACTATAAAGATAAACGGAACTATGTTTAAAGCCAACTGCCAAGAAGGGAATCACCCCAAGCAAAGAGGCGCAAGAGCTGTTACCCTCCGAACCTTTCACTAATGAGCCTATGCCAGAATATGCAGAGTACTGTTTACATATTTTATCTGCCCTACGATTTAGGCAAAATGAATGGCCGCCTTAAAGAGGTGACTTGAAGGGGTACCAAACCATATTCTCTCCCATAATTGCACATGCCCAGTTTGGCCATGGATAAACTGATATGAAAATGCAACAAATGGGTAGATTTATTCTTTATATACAGGAGTAAATGGAGGAAACAGAACAAACTACATTGTTGTAGAATACTTATCTGGTCTTTTGTCTTAGTGAAGTTATTACAAGATATGCATACTATTTTAACTGATTTTACATATATATATATCAAATAAATGATGTGCTCTACCTGCTGTAAGATAAACATTCACCTTTAATCATGCTGTCCCCAGATACGTCTCCTCCAAGACAGTATTGTAAGTCGGTGCAGTAGATATATGATGATATGCAGTAGATATATGTTTCTCTTTGACACTAACTCACAATGGTCTAGTGCAGTTACATACGCGTTTGTGAAAATTTCCAAGTGGGGACCAAGCAAAAACACCTTGGGGCCACCATTCGCCAAGCTACACAAGGTCATTGAGCTAAGATGTTTGATGATGTTTCTTCTGATAGGTCAAAAGGTAGATACATAGATAGATACATAGATAGATAGATAGATAGATAGATAGATAGATAGATAGATATCTGACAAAGAGTTTGCCTATTCAAGGACAGAACATTTTCTCCCCAGAGACTCAATTTAATTCGTAACACTAAGCCACTTAATGACATCTTCATGTAAAATAGACTTTTCTCTCACCGCTTTCCTCTCACGTATTATAAAATATTAAGTCAAAATATACATCCACATATTTCTGAACGTAATTTTCTCAATAAGTCATGTAGAAAATGAGCTAATATGCATAGTTTAGGAGCACAAAATAATTGTTAATTAAAAGGAGAAATGGCTGACATTCAGTTTCCAAAGTATGAGGTTTATTTGAATCCCTTGTTAGCGGTATGTTCTTCCACTCAAACACACAGAAACGCAACAACTCAGATTCTGGCAGAGGGTGTCAGCGTGCATGGAAATGCGTATAAACAGGCTAATCAATTTTCCCACACTCTCCGTTCCCAATAACTGGGAGTTTTCTCTCAACAAGTCAAGGGATATAGAATGCTTTTCATCACTTCATACCCCAGAAGAATTGAGGCTGACACACGTACACGTATTTTCTCTATAATTATTATGCTGCAGAAGACACGAAGTGGAAAGAAATAACGAATAAACAACAAAAATAAATTGTCACATTATATAACCAAATGAAATGTGTTTTTCAACATACATGGGGACAACCGCTGCCTTCGCCCAAACACCCACCTGACACAAGCTGCTGTCCAGCAAGCCCCACGGGGACCATTCCGAGGTTATTCATAGCGGTTGCCCAAGCTGTTGGATCTGTGACTGACATGGTGAGGTGTGAAGCATCGATAGCTATACTTCCCAGTGCGTCAGCTGCTGCAGAATAACACACAACTGTTACTAAAGGTTCTTACTAGAGGCAAAAAAAAAAAAGCAAATATTATTGGCAAATCCACAGAGTGATTCATTCGTGTTAGGACGATTAGAATTGGGCTTTAGTTCAGATGTTGATAGCGTGCACAGTAAAAGACACACATTTTTAGCATCAAATCTCTAAACTAAGTACTGCCATTCAAATTATATAGCACTCCAGTGGCACTAAAACAATAAATCGGCTACGCCATCACCACCGAGGTATATATATTAAGCAGACATTCTACTCAGTGATTTATTAAAAGCTGGGCTTAAACACAAAAGAGGACTATAGTCATTTTTCTCTGCAACCAGATTTATGCTGGATGAGAATAATAAGATTTGTAGTCATACCATAGCTGCAAGGATGCAGGTTGACATATTAGAAGCCATTTACTGGTTATTTCACCCTATGAGAGTCAGGTGAACGGTTTGCTTGCCTGGAAATTGTTGCTTGTTTTCAGCTCATACCTGTAGCCATTGCTTTTATTGGTTCCTTCTGTCGCCGCTCAGAGCTTTCAACTACCGATACGTTTCTTATTGTGTTATCATTTTGCGACATGAAAACCTTTTTGTTAATTGAAGGGTCCACCAGCAATTCATTAAGCTCTAAATATAAAAAAAAGAAAATGAAAATCATTTATTAAAGGCTCTGTTGCTCATAAATTAAGCAAATGAGGTTTGCAATAAGATGAAAAAAAAACCCTCACAAAACAGAACATAAAAAGACTTGCAAGATTTCACAAATTATTTTCTGTCTGCAACTGTACAGGTTTCAAATATGCCTATTTTGGCAAAATAAGATTTAAAAAAAGCTCATTCATTGCTTTTCCTTTGGGAACTTGTTTTCTAGAAGCAATACATATGTTTATACAGTTTAATTTGACAAACTGTCTCGTGCACCCTCATCCTTTCTCCTTTTTCATGTGAGAACCTGGTTGCAGCTCCAGCTGACCCCACCAGCTCAGAATCTCAAGCCTGAGTTACTCATATGCAATATATTCATTCACTCACACTCAAGTAGTTATGCACAGATCAAGCACCTGTTCTGTGGATCTATGTGAATTGAGCACGACTCTAACCCATCACACTGTCTGGATCACCGATGGGCAAAAATCAGAGAAATGTTACTTTAAAAGAAGCCACATACAGCACAATTAAATACAAACTGTGTCACTGTGTATAACAGAGGGACGGCACTGTACAACATACAGGTCAAGGAACAGCGAATGTGCTCATCATAACACTATGATTTACACTTCCAAGAAAATTACTTTACAAGCATCATACTATTGCAATTTCATATTTTTATATAAAAAGGTTCAGCACTAATTACTTAGGATCAAATCAAATGTGTCTATTGGAGTCTCATTATCCCTGCGGTAAATGTAGAAATTAATGGAATTCGATTTCTGGTAGATATGTAAAAAACGATGACGTTTTCTTTATATAATCCTATGTACTGAAAGCCCCTATAAGCAAAGCCTTATCTGTTATTTCACGTAATGTTTCTCTTTACATTAATTAGTTCTGTTGTACGACGCATTATTTCCATTGCAGGACAGAATTCATGTCGCAATCATACTGGCAGTGAAGGCACTGTACATTTTTTACAGAATAAATGCCTTTATTGATAAAGGTGATATACTCTGCGAGAAATCCTTCAAAGATAGTAGGTTACAGACACAGATTGCATTAATATGTATACATCCTATTACAGCTCTCAGCAGGGGTGTTCCAGAAGTTATAAATTAACCAGCTCTTGTCTGCCAGCTGAATACATTTATCTGAATATCAGTCGCTGCACTATATTTTAATTCATATGAGAAGTGTCCCAGAGAGTATATATTTACTTTACTATGGATAGCATTAATATTTTTAACAAACTGATTGGTATGAACATGTTTTTGAATACACATAAGCAAATACCAGAGAAAACATACAGTCAAGAAAATACATGCATGCAATTTTTTTTTGTAGTTAAAAACACTATATTATACTATGCAATATCCTTATTGTACTATATGACTAATAAGGTATATTTTTAACAAAAGGAGAGTTTGCAGGAGAGTTGAAGTTTCAGCTCCCTTACATCACTGATTATTATTATATAGCACAATCCTCTCCGTCAAGAAGAGCTGAGCTGGACATGTATAATGCATAATTGTGTAAGAGTATTCGAAGTCTCACTCTGGGACTCTGAATACAGATCAATAATCATGGGCCATTTATTACAGCCAGGTGTGCACTATATGTAAAACAATTATATTATTAATCAGCCCCAGACTGGCCAGTTGGCACATCAGGTAAATACCTGGTGGGCTGCCCCACACTCCCTCGATTGCCAGTGGCAGAACCAGGGCAGCAGTGTGTGTGTGGCTGCTAGCTGGATATGCCTGGCTGCATGCTACTTGAGCATAAAAAGGAACGTCTGACACACTAATGGCATCTGGCGGCCGGCGGCCTTAAACTGCCAGGGCCACCTCCTCATCGCCAGCCCGGACCTGGTACCAATATAATGATCTTTTTTCAGATTTTACTACATTTAAATTAATTGGGCCCAGTTGCTCCCTGACTTTTCTCTGAATAAAATATGTACCTCTATACGAAATGTTTTATAAATTTTAAATTATTAAAATTCTGAATACTACCCAGCTAGGAAACATTTTACCATTAACTCTTAATAGCAAAGGTACCGCATAATCACACAAAAGTGCTGCCGCGTACACATCACAGACGATTTATCTAGCTATGTGCCAGAGGTATAGTAAAACGACCTCATATGATTTGTGCTAACATCCATCCCTTAACATTAATTTAGCAAATTGTTTTGCATCAATCTTGGTCCCTTTGCATTAGCTGTTTAGATATGGAATAATGTGATCACAAAATAGAGTAATGGCAAAGTTGCTTCTGTGTCGTGCTGCAATGATTCTGTTTTGTGTGTCTTGTCATCGCTGCGTCTAGTTGCTATGTGTCATATAGATATGTTATTATTAGAGAGAGCATAATGAAAGTCTGACAAACTCACTTAATTATTTATTCCAGGTATTTTATAAAATGCAACTAAAAACTACTTTTCCTCTTAGTGGTTTACAGATGATCTCTGTCCAAAATATAGATAATTGTAAAGAAATTTAGCCCTTTGTGAACAATTTTGGCCTGGCAAGGGGAGGCGGGAAAGCAGCGGGGTTACGTGTCCCTGCCATGAAAGTGTTGGTGTGTTAGCATGGGTGTGTATGAGTTAGTGTTTTTGTGTTACTATGGATGTGTGTGTGTAATTGCGTGAGAGGGGGTGTGTGTTAGCCGAGTGTGCAAGTGTGTGAGCATGAATGTGTATGTATACATGGTGTGAGAGGGGGTGTGAGGTACTGTTAGCATGAGTGTATAAGTTTGTATTAGTGAGTATAAGTAAGTGTATGTTAGTGAAATATGTGTATGCATGTGTGTGAGCATGAGTGTGTACATATGTGTGCCACTGCTTATGTTGGGGGGCAAGGGGCCAATGGGGCTACTTGGCTTTACTTGCCCCCTCAGCCCACAAGGTGCCAGCCCTCCCCTGCACATGTACATCAGACAATGTTATTAATGTGATGAGTGCAATAAATGTGAAACAGGATGTTTCATTGGAGAAACTGGACAGAAATTGAGCCTAAGCATGAACGTGGTGTTGGCCATGACTTCGCCCAGAGGGACCTTCAAAAAAGCACAGGATTAAATATGTGACATGGGATTCCTGTCATATAACCAGAACTTCATATGACATTTCCTTGAAATGTTCCAAATTCTGTATTCTCAACAGCCTTCACTTTGTTTATTTGTACAAAAATATATGTATGAGTTTTTTGTTTTAACAATCACCATGACCCCTTCTACCCCTCCAAATTCCATGACCCCTTCTACCCCTCCAAATTCTTCTCTGGCGAAACACATTTACAACAACCTTAAACTGCTGTGACCTGCACCAGTCTATCATTCTCCCTAATCCCTGTCCTGCTGCCCATGTCTTACTTACATGTTTTGCGGTTAGTTTTCCTTTTGACTTGATAAAAGGGAGGTTGATACTCTCAAAAGCATATCGTTAAAATGGAATGTCTAATAACTTAGTATTATTTTACATTGCATTAGTAATTTTTTATTAATTCATACCAGCGCTCATAGAGATATCTCTTATATACCATACGCCGTGTACAAAAGGTTTCTGAGTGCTGCATGTCTTTTCTAAAAATCAGATGTGATATTAGAATATATTAAACTGGCTGATGTTTGACAGAAGATTGATTGACTACGTACTGAATTACCCTTAATTCAAGTGTTAAACTACCAATCATCTACTTTAAGAAGATAAGAGTGGATTTAAAATTGGACTGGTGTCACTGATGGATAAAAATGTATGTATATTTTAAATTTTAAAGTGTGTATTTATGATAATTTAAAACATTACAACTATATACGAACCACAAAGGTTACATCTTGTACATCTACTTCCTGGGAAGATACATTAACTACGCTCCAAAGAAAATCCTAAAGCTTTGCCATTCCACTGTTATCACCTAACATCTAGAGTTCAAAAGTAATAATAATAACAACAATATGCTATTAAACTTGATTTTTCAATGATTTCAAATACAAAAAGTAGGACAGTAAGTGTGAAAAATGTGGACACCCACGTGCTCCCCCTCAGATACAGTACTTACGGATTCTGTGTTCGGAGTCTAGAATAAGGATAATTCTTTGATTCACTATATCCAAGAGTCAATTAAAAACAGGGAACAAATCACAAGCCAGCAGTATGCTCCTAGGTTTAGTCCGTCAGTGGCTAAACACACGGTACTCCTGGTTAATGTAAAGCTGATCTTGGAAGTGAAGAAGCCTGGAGGAGTTACAGCTTTGAACCGGCCAGGTGTGGTGTCATTAAGATGCCCTGGTAAATCAGTTACATATTTGAGTAAATATACCCAGCTTAAGGCATTCTGAGGGGAGCTCATTTCAAGAAACTACAAAACAGATTGTGACCAGTGTAAACCAGCAGCAAATCACCACTTAACATATGTATTTAAAAGGTCACAGAGAGAATATGTGTTACATTTTAAACTAAGGTGTTGCTAATGAGGCTGGGGACATATATATGTCCTGGGGCATTTAAGGAAGTTGTTTAGTAACCAATGTCATAAAAAAGCCCTAACTAGGTAGTTAGTAAATAGATAAATAACTTAAGGTATGTTTGTACGGCAACGTATGTGTGTATGAATACATACATGCAACAAACTGAATCTTGTGAAGTTTACTGTTCCACTTACTCTACACAATGCACTAAATTCCACATTAGAAACACCATTCCTACAATGTCTGACTTCGTAAACCCTGCCTAGAAATAAGCATTTAATGATGTAAAATTCTTTCTTATTCATATGTTTTGCTAGGGAACACTAAAATGTCACATGAGACAAACACAGACACTGATTGGTTGTTACTATGGAAATTAAAAAAAAAAAAGCTTCTTGAATGTCTCTGTGCTCTTTTCAAGCCTCGCAAGAAACAAAATGTCAGCTCTTCTAATGTTTATTTGTTTAACACACTACAGAAAGCATTTGCAAAAAAAGTAGGCTTTTCAGCCAACATGACAACCCGGTTCCTTAAGGGGCAACCTGGGATGGATTGTACTCAAAGGACGAAGGACGTTAACTGCAATCCAACCAAAGATTAACCCCTTCCCGACAAAGCCCATACCCTTAATGGGTTTAAGATCAGATCAGACATTGCTGAAAATAGGGATTAGGGCATTAATACATAAATCTGAACCCAGGCAATTCAGAGTTGTTTCTTTTTAATTAGCTCTGCTGTTAAATCACTGGTGTAATTCAATAAAACAAATGAATTTTCAGGATACGTGAGGCTATACACAAACTACAAAGGATAGTATCTGGCCCACTGGTTGCAGGAAAATACAATGAAATGATTTTAAATTAATCCTTGCGTTAACACAAACTAATCATTTGACCTGCTACTGATTAAATGCTTTGGACAATTCCCAGATAGACAGTGGCTGTAAAAAACATTTAAGCTACTGGTGTTCGCAAAGTTACCCCATCACTCATGATTCTCCCAGAGTCTTTTGATTTTAATACTGTAGTCCAATTCTCGTAATAATTGCCTCCGGTTTCATTACCGAGAGAGTGTTAGCAGAATGTATGACATTTCTTGGTCCTGCTGTCACACTAAAGTGGCGCTGTTACTGAGCACACACATGGCGATCTCCTGCTAATTTGTAAAGTGTGGACAAACCGATTGAAGGCTATTCTAGCAGCGTACAGAGTGACTGTTTAATAGTGTAACAGCCAGCGAAATAAGAGGGCAGACAAAAGAACAGCCACGGTAGACAGTACAGATAATTGAAATGTGAACATGTTAACTCCTTACTTGCTATACAGACCAGCCTAGCACGAGAGAATACATTAAACGCATTTACTGGTGCTGTACTTTAGATTAATCCCCCTGTCACACAGCTTGCATCTGTTATGGGAAGGAAAACAGCAATGGATAATCATTTTAAGTCTTGTTGGCTAAACATATACATTGGGTCTGCTGCAGCTCACGCATTCCAATTTGTCACTTAATCAAGCAGAACTGTGTAAAGAATATTTTTCCATTAAGGAAGAACAAACAGTAGCTCCAAGGCTCCTCTGCATTTTGTCATCTTTACTCTATGTGGATGTTTTTCTTGTCCTTACAAAACCTTTTTTCGACCCTTGCTGCAGAGTACACAAGGCACGTTGACCTACCTTGGTGCACTGCTCGCGGTGATCAAGCATCTCTTGGATCACTCACTATGAATAGTTGTTTTGTAACACAGTAAAAATCAGATTGTTACTTTTTTTTTTAAGTTTTGCATTAGCTGGGATATGGTATGGAAACAAATAGCATTTTCTATAAATATGCTATATGTACTAGATGAATAAGCGTTGCTTTAAAATATATATAATTTATTTATACTATTAATGTCATCCTTTTGGGAAATACATAAAAAAAATCTAAGGTTCAGACAATTTACCATATGATTTATTTGTTTTATATATATTTGTGTTAGCTTGTTACATGTGATTTTCAATATAAAGGAAATTGGGCCAAATGTGTTTTAGTTTAGCATGTGGAACCTATTCACAGAGGTAAGGAACACTGGGTGCAAAGTGTGATAACATGTCGATAAGATTGGTAAATAAATATTTAGGATTTTGTCACAATATTATTATTACCTCTGTGCTACTTATAAAGCCCTTCCAGTTTTCTAAACTTTCTGGGTTCTTTGCTTTTGATGGGTGACTCAGTGAAACTAATGAAGCTATTAAAAAACTAATAAGAACTGATGAGATGTTAGGATTAATTCAGATGCAAGGGGTGGAAATTTGGGCTACTACAAAAAGCATCACTATAACCACATAGCATCAGGATTGCTCTTTACGTAGAGCCCCCAATGATCCTAATACGTAAGATCTTGGTACACCCTGTGTGAACCATTATTATTATTATTATATATAGCGCTATCATATTCCATAGCTCCGTACAATGGGTAGACAGGACATAACAAGTAGTATATAGCATAACAATTTGACTTACAGAAAGAAGTGAGGAGGCCCTTGTATTTACTACTGAACTCACTTTCAGTATTTTTAGGATCCATATATCCCTCTGTAGCACTTACTTGCATTGCATTTTAAATCCCCATTTCCTTGAAAACACTGTCTCCTCTAATAGAGGTAAAGGGGGTTGCTTAATAATTATAAGGCAATGCCTAAAGCTATTTAAGAATACATTTTTATATGATAATTTAATAACTCATTTATATTTATTTTAATTTATTTTCAAAAATACATTTTAAAGGAACTGCCAGATATCTACATACCTTTAATTGCTTTTTCAACCTCAGGGTCGGGCGGGCTGAATCTAGTTACTCGAACCATCATGAGACAATTAAGGCAAAAATCATCTGCAGGGTTTATCGTCTATAAGTCCACATAGAGCTCTCTAGTTCTATAAAAGCCTGGAAAGCTCATCAAACTGTGTGCTCCCTATTTATTCTTCCCTTATATATTAACAATTCATACAGGCTAACTCTGGTTGCCTTGTGCCTGTCAGATCTGGCTAACTCACACATATACTTGCTTTATTCCAGTAAATTAAGCTAAGGTTGTGTAAAGTGCTCCTTGAACTCGGGGCATTAACAGCTCCTCCTCGGTGAGACCACCCTCAGGCACACTTAAAATCCTTCTTTACAGGAAAGGTTAAGGACAACATAGTTCTCTGTGTGCTCGAATCAAGGACAAATCTTTCCAAGGCCCATCAGGCCAGGCAATTAATGGAATCAGCTGTATTTTCTGAATTCCAAAGACGTATGGGTCATCATAATGATTACCGCGCAGTCCTATTGTTAACTGCTCCTGTGCCACACAATCCAGCTCTTCCGTCTCTTCTACAGCTGCCCTCGGGAAAGGGTACAAGAGCAGCACCAGGCTGGCTACTTTGAAACATTTACCATGAAAAAACAAAAGTGTTATTTTCCCTGATATAAATAATACCTTATAGGTATCTTCTGCTGCTATGGAACAAGCGTCAATATGTCTCTAAGTCGTCACAATACCAAGAAATACATGACAATTAATATTAAAAAGTTTACCGGCAGCAGAGAATTGGCTTAGAAATTAAATCGCGTTACTTAAATGTTTTTCTTCTTTCAAATACCCTACTCATTGACATAAATGCCCCATATAGTCCTGGTTAAGCTATGCTCCCTTTGGTCATTTGAATTGTAGGGAAGTATGTATCTATATTACTATCCATTTATCTGTATAGTTGTTTTTTGTTTTTTTACAATTGAGTTGAATTGTGCCCTACAGATATTTTGTTACATGTATTAGGTTATTTCAAACTATTTTTGTTAGACCATAAAGTAACTTTGGTTGCCACTTTGAAAAGATAAACATAGGAAAATTCCCATTATCGTTATTTATTTATAGCGAACCACCATATTCCCCAGTGCCAAACATAAATAAATAATACTACAGCAGACAAAAAAAAACTCTTCGGATGGCAGTGAGAGAGCTAACTATTTACAGGCAAGAAGAGAGTGGGAGAGATAAGCAAAAGAGACACTATTCACCATAATGACACCTGCTAATACATTAAGGAGGGCATTCACAAAGGCCAACTACATATTTAAAGCTGCAGTTCCACCTACTCTGCAAAACACTAATTATGGCATTATAAATCATAGCAGTTACTACAGAATGCACAAAACCATACATCCACCACCCAAAAAAAGTAATGGCCTCATGGTCTGTTTAATGACCGTCATATGACGCACGGAAATGGTGCTGGAAGACTAAAGACATCTTGAAAAGCAATACATGCACCTGTTTGATGCAGAAAAATACATAACTAAACTTGTTAATAAAAATTGTGCTTTTTGTTTGACACTCATTCAGATTATTTTAGTGATATTTAGTTCAAGCTCATGGAGGCTGAGATTTACATCTCCAAGATTGGGAGGGGGCAAGATTAAAATCAATGTCTTATTCTGAAGTTCTCTCCTTTTTATGCACCCCTCCGCATCCACCCCCTTACCAGGGCTGCCTAAAAAACACTTAACACGTGTTAGAAACTTGAAGGCATTTGCCTTAGTTCACCTTAGTACATCATTAATTTTATTATTCACTCCAATGGAATAATCACATAAAAACAACCTAAACTAACCTAAAGCTTTTTAGATTTCTATGGCAAAATCCATCAGGGTCTGCCTTAGTTTTTATTACATACACTGCTGTTCAAAAGTTTGGGGTCACTCAGCTGCTTTCATGGAAAACAAGGACATTTCTAGCCATGTAACATGAATGCAAAGGAGGTTTCTAATGATCAATTAGCCTTTTAAACTTGAATTAGCGAACGCAATGTACCATTGGAAAAAAGGAGTGATGGTTGCTGATAAAGGCCGATCACAAATCAGCCGCTTCCAGCTACAAAAGTCACTTAACACATTGACAATGTCTACACTGTATTGCTGAAAATTTTGATATAAAAAACATTTGATATACCGTACATTTCTAAGTGGCTCCAAAGTTTTGCACTGTAGCTTACATATCTATTTCATACACATACCTATTTTCATTTACACAACACACTATGTTCATGCATGCACTTGCACATCAAGTCTTTGTCTGATCCTTTTTTAGATCATCATGTGTATCATGCAATAACATTTTTCATGTTCTAAGCTACTTGCAAATTTAAAGGGACACATCACATCATATACACTTTAATGTGGTGTCTTACTTGCAAAAGCATGGGAGGACTGTGCAGAATTACCTTGAAGAATGCTGTTTTCAATGGGAGAACTTTCTTGGCACTGATTGGCTGCTTCAAGAAACCAATCAGTGGCCAGAATTGTCAGGCCACAGAGAGGAAAGGGATCTGCAGCTACTCCCTAAGTTAAGTAGTTTTTTTTTTCAGTTTGTAAAGAATGCATATTAAAGTTCTCATGGTTCCCCTTAAAGTGCATTTTTAGTAAGGCCATCATACTGAACATTTAATAAAGATCACATAAGAAATACAGCTCATTTCAGGTACAAATTCCATCTAACCTGTGTAATGGAGCAGATTACAGTGGCCTGGATAGTATAATAATAACTTGCCCACTACTGCTAGATATGTTCATTCAATCATCCCACTCCTGCAATATTAGCTGGATTTCCCAGCAGCTGCAGAGGGCTCTGCCAAATGGATATTACATTTTATGGTTTTCTGCTGAAACATTACAGTTGATGTAAATGTCATAGAAACTTCCTTTCCAAAGTCACGTCTTCATAAAACGTGTGTGTCATAAAGAGACAAGCCTGAGCAAACAGGAAAACTGGCATTAAGTCACTACACAAAAAGGGGAAGCAACAGAAAATTATAGACATATTTTCTGTTTTACTGCTTCATTGAAAATGGAATAAAAACTTTGACTCATGTTGTAAGCGGGATAAATAATTAGTACTATGAATATTCTGCAATATGACAATTCCTCTTACTTATAAGAGGCCATATTTGCATTTTTTTTTCACATGTATAACTTTCTATATACAGTATTTTTTAATCTGCAGTCTGTCACAAAGTTTGTATTTTTTCCTGCCAGTAATACATTAATTTCAGGACGCAACAAATTACTTGCACATGTAGGAGACAATCACAAGCTGCAACAACCAGGCGCTACCGCTCTGCTACCGTGGGGTCACGTGGCATTGTGTCATGTGACCTCACTTAACGCCCACCTCTCACTTGTACACAACATGGAGCCATACACAAATCAATATCAATGGTTAGTGTCCAACAGGTCGAACAGTAGGCATCAGGAAGCAAATCCTAGTTGCCCTTAATTATTTAATATGTGCAATTACATTAATTACATTAATATATATATATATATGTACCTTGCATGTCTTTTCCTGGAACTCGTCAACCTTCTGTGATCTGTTACAAAGAACAGAGCTTTCCGGATGCAGAAGACCATTAGAAACAAACATATCTTGCTCTGAAGCCTGGCAGTGTTACTATCAGGTTACACTATACATTAAAAATAAAATTGCTTTTTAATTATCATGAGGATATACACTCACTGGCCACTTTATTATTAGGTACACCTGTTCAATTGCTAGTTAACACAAATAGCTAATCAACCAATCACATGGCAGCAGCTCAATGCATTTAGGCTTGTAGAAGTGGTCAAGACAACTTGCTGAAGTTCAAACCGAGCATCAGAATGGGGAAGAAAAGAGATTTAAGTGACTTTGAACGTGTCATGGTTGTTGGTGCCAGACAGGCTGATCTGAGTATTTCAGAAACTACTGATCTACTGGGATTTTCATTCACAACCATCTCTAGGGTTTACAGAGAATGGTCCGAAAGAGAAAATATCTAGTGAGCATCAGCTGTGTGGACGAAAATGCCTTGTTGATGTCAGAGGTCAGAAGAGAATGGGCAGACTGGTTCGAGATGACCACTCGCTACAACCAAGGTATGCAGAATACCATCTCTGAACACACAACACTTCGTACTTTGAAGCAGATGGGCTACAGCAGCAGAAGACCACACCGGGCACCACTCCTGTCAGCTAAGAACCGGAAACTGAGGCTACAATTCGCACAGGCTCACCAAAATTGGACAATGGAAGACTAGAAGAACATTGCCTGGTCTGATGAGTCTCCATTCCAGCTGCGACATTCAGATGGCAGGGTCAGAGTTTGGCATAAACGACATGAAAGCATGGATCCATCCTGCCTATTATCAACGGTTCAGGCTGCTGGTGGTGTAATGGTGTGGGAGACATTTTCTTGATTAAAGAGTTAACCTGGACCATGCTGTTGGTATATAGTTTGCACTGCTGATCTGCTGGCTGTCACCCAGGTTCACTGATGTCAGTTATGTAACTGATCTTGTTTTTTTAACTCACTGTTGGGTAGACTTACATTACATCTTGAAATTGATCCTATACCGGAATCCAAATGTCAATGACCTGTATATCATAATATTATTCTGCATGTGGATCTACGCAAGCCACCAGCATCTACTGAGCACAAGTGCCACTATCATATTGCATTTGCTAAATACTTATACTTTATAAAGGTTATTTCCTTCCTTTTACCAATGCCTAAAGTTTATCTTTTCTTATCCTAGAACTTGCAGGATTAAGTAGGCAAAATGCAACAGTAAAAAAAAAACCATTCCCTTATGATGATTTGAGTATGAAGGCTACCTGAACTAATCAATAATCAGCAAATTAACAATGATGGAGAGATAACATAATGGGGGAAATTATCTGGAGATAAGGAAGTTTAGATGTGTGCTTCAGTGGTATACACATATGGCAAGCTTCTTTTGTGTGTGTGTGTGTATATATATATATATATATATATATATATATATATATATATATATATATATCAAATATTAGTTTTTTTTGTTTTGTTTTTTTTTACTAAAGTTAAAATGGGAATTCACTGAAAAAAATGTATACCATTATCAGGAATAATAAATTAATATCTAACATATTTTGAGCTGGAAATTCTCTGGAAAACCTATAAACATCATTATTTGTTTTTCTTGGCAAATACAAACGGTGACCTCACCAGGGAGAATAGATCTTTAACTAGCATTTGGGAAAGAATTTTTGTAATAAAATGACTTATCAAATAACTGCATTTTCCCAAAGAAAATCATTTAATTATTCCAATCTTTGCAACAATAAAACCAGCAAGTGACATAATCAAGTTGTAATAAACCAGTCTTATAAAGCATGTCATAACTCCAGCAAACTGAGATGGCTGGATAATTGCAAGGAGGCAATAAAGGAATGGCCTGCATTCTTCGATCTCTAATCGGCACTCTGTGTAGTCCACCTGTTTCCATGAATCACTGACGTTCATTCATTGATTGTCACTAATGAATTAGAGGGCATTACGCCAAACCCTGAATTTTAAATAACATGTCAGCAAAATTCTTTTGATAGAACATTAACTAAAAATGTACTACAGTCAACTGTTATTCTGCCTTCTAAATGTTCAATCGTCTTTTGCTGTATGTCAGGACACAGTAGTCATATAGCTAGCATGTATAAGCGTAACTGTCTTTTTTATGTGCTTTTCCCCATTAACATCACAAAATTCATTCTTCTATTTCTAGTATTGTCTGAAATACAGCAGGGGCCAACCCGTCAATAAACTGTATTCAATTCATCAAATGGCCAATCAGGGAGTATAGAGCATTTAGAGCTGTTAGCAAATACTTCTTCTTTTTTTCACTGTGATTTTCAGTGATTCAGATTCTCATATGAAATTAAATACTCCGGTAGTCCATCAGCCATTAATTTTGTTACTGGTCACATCAGTCCTTGGAGACACGCAACACAATCCTTTGCACAACAGCTGCTGTATAGATCTTATTCCGGCCCAATAATTCAAGAGGCCTTCATCACCTTTATCTGTCTGCTCCCATGGCACTAATTTAATCTGAAAAGCAGCGTCACAAAAATATGTAACAATATTCATGGCTCTACACAGTTGCTCATGACATAAACATCTTCAGAAATAAAGATATATGTACTACAGTTTTCGAGACTCTTTTCTATTGGTAGTAAAATGTTACTTGAATAAAAAAAGTGGTGCTTAGTAGAGTTATGCTTGAAAAAGTGTGTGAGAGAAAAATTGTCCTATCACCCTCATGCCTCCCAACTGTCCTATTTACTGTGGGACAGTCCTAAAGTTCTGATTTTCGAGCACCTTCACATTGAGCTGCCCCCCTCCTGCATTGGTGGGTGAATCTAAGGCACCACAAAAAGTAAAAACCTTATTGATTTATCACATGTATGTACAGTGACCCTTTTGAAGAAAAAGACCCTGTTCTAACCCTTTACCTCAGACACAGATGAAGTTTTCAACAGTATCTTCTGATCTCCCCTGATCAGCCTAGGGAAGTATAACATAAATGGAGGTCTGTGACGTTACAGCACAGGCATCCTTTGCAGCTTCCATGGCAGTGGCCATGTCTCTGACGACTCCCACTCCTGACCCCGCCCTCTCCCATATGACCCCGCCTATAGCCACACCCTCAAGACAGCTGATGGAGGTATGCCTACCCACTGGGACAAATGCTGCATTTACCCTACCTAAAACATGGCTCTGTTTCTGTCTATAAAAACATAAAAAGCTAACAAATATAATGCAAACAGTAAAAAGAAAATGATAGATCATCTGAAATACACTCTTAATTGAATCCAGCACTAAAAACAAGTATACTCATCCCTTCTACCTCTACAGAGGCAAATCAGGTACCGCAGTGTGCATACAGTGTATACAAACGTAGAATGCAGCCGCGCATATCCAGCCATCGGACGTCATCAGGCGTCCACTGGCCTTAAAGTGCCAGGGCCGCCTTGTGATCACCAGACCGCCCCCGACAACCACCCAGTAATCATAGTTGTTAAATTCTGTTAGTAACATTTACCTAACTAAATAACAAAAATATATTGTAATAGCAATTTGCCAGGGATGTTCTATTGCTCAGCATTAACCGGCACACATGGTGGCTGTAGTACTTAGAAACTGTGTCCCCTGCACTGTTTGGGAAAATAACACTTTAAACAGTCACATTAAAATAAGCTGTTTCATAAATCTCTGACGGCAAGGATAGAATTAATGTATTTTTATGAATACATTGCTTATAAATACTCCGCAGTAACCCCACTAATTCTGTTTTACAAAACACCCACCTCTAGCCCACTAACATTTAAGCAATGGTTTAACAAATGCAGTGTTTTATTTTGCAGAAGTGCAAGAACATTATTAAGATAATAAACTCTAATCATGTTACAAAAGTAAAAACACCCATCAATATGCATTGTCAATTTAACCAAGCCGCTAATTATAACCTAGGGGGTCTGTAAGTTGAGTAAGATGTAATTTTTCATTTAAAGGATGTTTGCATTCAATCTGCCAGTTCTGCTTAGAACCTTAGCACGAGTGAATAAAGGAGAAAAAGCAGAGAAGCATCCGTGTTTACACCAGGCTTAATCAGAGATAAATTCAATTAGCTAGCCATGCGTAGCACATCGTATTTGTGCTGTGCTGTTATTAAACACTATTTTTGTTATCGGATGCCGGAGAAATACTTTGGACAAACAAAATGAACTTGGGATCGTAATAAATAAGAACTTAGCTGCTAGATGGCTCTTATTTTAAACTTTTTTTGTGTGTGTGTGAGAAAATACAACGTGATTTACAACAAACGCTGGCCCCAGACTACATTTATTGATATTCTAACTTTCCTCCCAGGCAAATTAGCCATGCTCACATCAGCCAAAAGTCATGAATACTTACTGTACACAGCAGATGTGTAGTGTGGTTTGGACCTTCAACAAGGACATCTGAGTCATTTTAAAGGAGGGTAGCGCAGATTAATAGCCTCTCTGTGTAGAGAATGTGTACATCATTTCTTCCCAAACAACTTATTTTTAAAATGGCTTAAAGTAACATTATGTTAGAAATCTACTTGTGAAAGCTGAAGAGCAATGGAATCTTATTCTGATAAAGGGAGCATGTAACTCATTCTTGAAAAAAAACAATAACATCTACTGAGGAATATAGTGCCTTGAACACCATGTTGGGTTTTTTTTTAATAAAAATGATACTAATATAACTTTAAATGAATCAGTGCCCCAACTATCCCCTGAAGTAGGGCCTTTTGACCAATAGGAGCTCTAAGCAGATGCTTAATCTCCTGATATAGAAGCACCACTTCCACATAAATAACACCATTGATATATCACATACCACTGAGAGACTGGAGCAAAGATACCTAATATGTAGCTCTTGCGAAGCTAATATCACAATCCACACCCAGGACATGAGTTGACATCAACTGACAAACCAGTTATTGTGGACGACATATCCAAAAATGCTCATTCATACAACAGCAACTGACTTTCCAACAGTAACATTTTCCTTGTAAAAACACTTTATTCCAAGAAAAAAAAAAAACACTTTACCAAACACAACATTTTACACTCCGGTACAATTGCACACCTCCCAGCAATTTAAATGACCTAAGAGGCGAGCTTTTCTAGCAGCGAGCGTGGATGAGTCATAGTGCTTTTTAACTTAGAATGGTATGTATTTGTTTAAATAATTTTATTCACAATACATTTATACTATTTCTATATACAGTATTGTGACTTTTAAGGCTTATAAACTTCTGGAAAAGAGGTACATAAGATATGCACTTGATAACCTTAAAGACTTTGCGGGTGATCACGACAGATGTGTCATGGGTTTTGTAAGAGTTCCTTAATACTATTACCGTACTACCACCTCCTCCTGACCACCAAGCAATCATTTTATAATGAAGACATAAACTATGGAAATGAAATATTCTTACAATCATCATGAGGCTATTATAATTATGGATTTTCAATCAATAAATGATGGAAAAGTACTTTGCTTTCATACTATATTGTATAAAAAACCGAGTAGTGGAAGAAGTGCTGTTTGAGTAATCTAGAGCACAATTCTTAAAACCAAACCGAGAACATTGTGAACTCCCTTTTTTCTGATACCACCAAGGAACAGTTGATGCCAAAGATTTTCAGAGAAAAGGTACAAATATGATGTTTTTTTCATTGTTTTGAGATTTCCTGATTGTCAAGGTATTGAGGAATAATGAACAATGAATAATTTGTTTCCTTTTTTATTTCAGCATTTTTTTCTTTCCCACTTTGCAATTTGCTTTAATTGTTATGCATCCTACCCATTCATTGGCTTGGCTTAAGGCAATTTGTAGAATTGCTTATTTGCTTTTTCTTGCATATATCAAAAGAACAGGTGAAATAGCTAACAACTTAATTTGCCTTCCGTGACAAATAAATCAATTTTTCTTTTGTCCTTCGTGGAGACCGGCATGAAAATGCAGTTACTGGAGCTATGTATTTTAAACTGGAATATTTAGTTCACAGACGCTTCCGATTTTAAAAGAATTTGGCATGTTATTATTTCTCCTAAATTGAAGGCATCACAAAAAAAACATTTTGTGGTTTCCAGTGCAGCATAATTGAATACCCACAGTGTGTCTATCGTCATAAATTACTGGTGGCATTTTGTAACATAATCTAGTAGTTTAATACTAGTAGTATATATTTATATATATATATATACATACATGTTATATCTAGTATAATACTGAATTCCTCAGTTATTACTGTAGAGGGTCTTTTTTAACAAGCTTGTGATTACAAGTATTCTTGTGTCGGTTAATGTATAATTATTCTTTTCATCTATTGCATTACAGATAGAGCCTCTAAAATTGTTTTGCTAGAGTCTCCAAAAACCTAGAGTCACCCTTGTACATTAAACCTTACTGTTGTTATGCTTTCCAAGTGGCCCTTAATAGAATAGACAGTCCCTCTTAGCATCAAAATCCTTCTGCAGTTCTGTAATGTGTACACAAATGTGGAAATATAGCTAATTACTATTTTTTACAATGTTTATTGAAATCGTTGTCACAATAAAACATATTTAAACAAATCATATAATAGATGAATTACTATTTTTGATAACCTGCATAAATGTCAATACGCCATGGTTACATCCTCCGAGGCAGAAGTTCTTTGTTCATTTGTAATGTTGAGAGGTTTGTTTTAAGATGTTCAGCTAATTTCAACGAGCAGTTAATGTTTCTCAACCGCTTGAAACACTGGCGTTTCAGGTTATAAACCATTCCAAAAACATGGAGTTCTAGCATTACCAGAGCTATTCCCTCACCCACTCACTTTTAATTTTCACTGTTAAAAAAGATAACTCGGAGGCAAACACAAAAAAAAACAAATAGAACAATATCGTTTCCCATGCCAGTAGACACTACTTTTCCGCATTCTGCATAGGTTCAGAGAAGGATTAAATGGGATCTAATACGGCATACCCCTTACACGCTACCCTCTGTTAGCAAGCAGACTAATTGTTGTAAACATACCGTATATCACATACTGTAGTATATGTTATATGTTTGGCCAAAAATGTAGGATTAAGTAGCCATAAGGTCACAAGTTTTGACATATTTAAACGCTTATATAAACCAGCCGTTCATTTTGGGAAATCAGTTTATTTTGAAAGAATGAAGGGTTTGCGTCTGCCTTTCAAGGTTAAAGCACATTGGTTCTGTATTGTCTGCATTTGCATGTACGGTCACACACCAGTAACTTCTCAGCAAATATGAATACATTAAAAAAATCTAAAATATGAAACCCGAGCATGCTACATCTGCGCTTAGCTTCTGTTTTGAATGCATTCTAAGGCTTTGTCATAGAAAAGAAACACATTTTAAAAGTGTCCCTTCTTCCAGACATTATTTAATTTGCATTATTTATGAGTTATATGATGGTTTTATCACACTGGGAATTTTGCCTGCTTAGATAACTAGGATGATTGAACTAATTGCTGGAAGTCAAACGAAAATGGCTTCTGAAAACAAAATGTGATGTCATTGTTTAGCAATTCAATTATTTGGCACGGCGTCGCAATTCAGACAAGGCAATTAAAGTTAACCTTTCAAGAGGATGCCAGTTCAGTAGAGGGTATGTAATCATGCATAAAGAGTAAGCAAAATTGATTACAATATTTGATTTTCTTTTTTCACCCAAGACTCGAGCAGATTTCTTATTATTAATCAATGATTATGACTAGCATACCTATATTAGTCCCATCAGCCTTTTCTAAATTTATTTCTTTAACAGGTTGCGAACCACAATCTATAGTGCTACCCTGCAGTATGTGGGATATACGGTATAAAAAACCCACAGAAGAAAACCATGCCTTCAGTATAGACAGTTAAAGAGAAGAGAACATTTAACCACAAGTCTAATTACGCCAATACCAAATACACAAAAAATAAAAACACAATTTTGGCTGCTGTTCCTTTAACTTGTTTTATAGTGTGAAAGAAGACCTAGAAATCAAAAGAGCTATATTTGCAACCGCAGTGGCCACCGCAATAGGAAAGTGTCAGTATAACATGCTTGCTCATTAATCTTTCAGGGTTCCTCATTAGAAAGACACATGTTAACAAATGATCTACATATGGGATATAGATATTTTTCTTTCACTTACACTGCTTTAGGTAGTGAGGTCAGTAGCTGCTATGTTCCAACAGGTGCTAACATAACTGGATTACAGCATATCTGGCAACTTTATAAATGAGCTGTCTCGGAAACTCTTCTAATATGAACTTTCTTTATACTCCATCACATTATGTTGTGGTCATTAGCAAAGCCATTGCTGCCAACAGTACAACATTTGCGGAGAAAGCTCTGATAACTGAGCTTATGTTCTAGCCATCAACTATTCCATCACACGTCCTGATTATTTAGGCATCGCCAGACCAAGAGTTGTAAACTTGAGTAAGCAGGGCCATCTTCTCATTCTAATAATGTTATGTTCTGTATTGAACATGTATGGTCATGTTTTGGTTAATTTTGAATACTGTAAAAAAATGTTGTACTGTCAAGTTATTGTTAATTTTCCCTTTTCCACTACGTACCAAAGAGCCTGATGGCCCAACAGGGCGTTCTGCTGACATTGGTGGCAGAGGGACCACCACACCCATGGTCCTGCTGCCTGTGGCTGGAACAGATAGTTCTTATTTGGATTACAGTTTATGATGAGTTCATTGCTTTTAAAGTAACATGTTTAGCCCAATGCAACTGTCTACATTACTTACTAAATAATATTACCGGTACTTCCAATTGAAATCATTGTTCTACAAATAATTCTTAATTTTTTTTTTAATGTAATTCATCCTATAATCTCATGTTGGCATCACTTTAACTAGATTTTATCAAGAGACACATTTACAAACATTTCTAAAAATGCAACACACTAAAATTGGAATCTACCTAAACATGTAGAAATATTACAACTTTTTGATGACATCACATACATTCAAATACAAACATTTTAGTCTGTCATAAAATTGAAATGGAAAAAAGAAAGCCTATGTATTCTTATATTCTATAATGATAATATCTTAAAAAGGTTATTTCCTACTTCAAATCAATGCATAAATGGAATATATTTCAAATTTTTAATAATAAGCACTGTCAGAAGATAAATATTTCTGGAATGATGTACAACTATTTGTGATAACTTATAGGATTACTTTGCAAACACACTCTATCTTGAGTGCAATTGTTGTCTTTTCGCTTATATAAAGGAGCACAGTCACCAAATCCCGACTTTAAGATTAGGAAATACAAACACTATCAAATATTGCTTTAGCATACATGTCATGAAATCCATCAACGGTATTAAAGTGATGGCCCCATCAGAATGATGGTCCTCAAAACTGAAATCGTTATTCTTGCAACCTTGACAGCTAAGCAAAATTGGAAGTGCAAATACAGTGATTTAAAACCTCAAAGGCAGAAGTGAGCATTTCATTATATCTGTATCATATAGCAGCAGGCTGGGAGAATATCAAGGCTCCATCCTGATAGCTGTTCAGTTGTGGTCTTTCACTTTCAGCACCAAATATAACACAGCTATGACAGTCCCCTCACACGATTGATTAAAAAAACCACCCAGGATGGGATTGAAAGGGTGAAAGGTGAATGGGAAATTGTTTGCAGGATAAAAATTCAGGAAATACTATAGGATCTGATGTGATAGAAACATAGAAAACACAAAGGCATTCAACTAGTATAAGATTGGAAGTATATGTAAAAAGGGTAGAAATGCTAAAACAAGAGACCATAGACCAAAGACAATATTATACTTGTTTAAGTTGTGTCATTACACCAGATATCTGGCATTTTCATTTTAAGCACTGAATATCACTCTTTTCTTTCCATAGACCAAAGACAGCCTTTAGTGTGAGGTGAAGTAGGTGGGGAGTGGGTGTGACTAAACACAGCTCTGTTGTCTGGAGAAACAATAAACTGACCTGGAGAGTTCCGAGGTACACTATGTAGACAAAGGTATTGGGACATGTGACCATTACAGGAATCTTTATGACTCTGCAGCTATAACAGCCTTTTCTGGAAGGCTTTCCACAAGATTTTGGAGAGTTTCCTTGCCCTTTCATCCAGTCAGGCACTGATTGTGGACGAGAAGGCCTGGCTCGCAATCCAGCTTTGGTTCACCCCAAAGGTGTTTAATGGGGTTGAGCTCAGGGCTCTGTGCGGGCCAGTGAAGTTTTGCCACAGCAAACTCATCTAACCATGTCTTTATGGACCTTGCATTCGGCACTGAGGTACAGCCATGCTGAAATAGAAAAGGGCATTTCCCAAACTGTTTCCACAAAGTTGTAAGCATAGCATTGTCCAAAATGTCTTTGTATTCTGTAGCATTTAGACTACCCTTTACTGGAAGTAAGGAGCCTAGCTCAACACCTAAAAACAGCCCCATGCCATTATCCTTCCTCCAAAGTTTGCAGTAGGCACTATGCATTCCATTAGGTAGCATTCTAATGGCATCCGCCAAACCCAAATTCATCTGTCACACTTCTAGATGGTGAAGCTTGGTTGATCACTCCAGAGAACACAGGCGTGCGTTAAATCACCCCAGATGATGCTTGGTATTGCCCACGGTGATCTTTGGCTTGGGTGCAGCTGCTCAGCCAATGAAAGCAATTTCATGAAGTTCCTGACACACAGTGCTTCTGCTGATGTTGATTTCAGAGGCAGTCTAGAACTCTGCAGTGAGAGATGCTGCAGAGGACAGTTCATTTTTCCGCACTACGCTCTTCAGCAGTCGGCAGGTCTACCGCTTTGTGACTGAGCTGTTACTACTGCTTGACATTTCCACTTCACAATTATAGCACTTACAGTGCACCGGGGGCAGATCTAGCAGGGCAGAAATTTCATGAACTTACTTGTGGCAAAGGTGACACTGAAACTTACAGTACTGAAAACTGCCAATGTTTGTCTGCCTATGTGCTTCATTTTATGCATCTGTTAGCGATGAGTGCGCCTGAAATACCTGAATCAATAATTAGGAGGGGTGTCCCAATACTTTTGTCCATATAGTGAATGCCAGTTCCTAGGTATGTCTGGTAAACATTGATCAGGCATATGGCTGAACGAGGACCAAATAAGGTTTGAGGTTTTCACATTAAGAAAAATAGGCAGACTACATGGGGAGAATAGTTGAACTGCCTTTGAATTCTTATGTTTCTAAGGATTCTGCTTAGAAATCTAAGAAATAGGTTCTCCATCATTTTAATCATTTGGCAATACTTGTAAATAAGTAATTGTATACAGCAGGCATAGCTGCCACCCCACCTGCCACCTAGTGTAGTCAGTGTGGATTTTCAACACATTCCATTGATGGTCAAAGTGGCAAGAATATCAGCATAAAGGCAATAATGCCTTTCCCTACCCCCATAATAAAAATTCAAAACTGCTGTCTGCATAGATGGTATTGCTTCAGCATAGGGACTGAAGACTGCAATGTTGGATAATTATGTGGCCTGGCTACTACTGTTTTAGAAAATCGCCCTTTGGCTCATTATTGGGCATCCATCATCTTCTAACATATCAAGTCAAAGATACATAATTTAAGGACTACTCATTATGAGGGCAGCAGACCTTCCAGAGCAACTCTCCCTACTGTACAAGTGCTATGGAATCAGTGCCCTATAAACAAAATATACTATAATCTGAAATAATAACTTTTCTTTGTTAAGCATGAACCTATTCCACAGCACAAGACAATTAAAACATTGTTGTTTGTTGTATCCAATAATCTAGACTATATTTGCTCGATTATAAGACAAGGTTTTCTTCAGAAAAAATGTCCTTGTCTTATTATTGAGGTTGCCTTTTATTTCGACCTCAGATCCGCTGCATTACCTAGGGACTTGTTACTCACCCTCACTCTCTCACACACTAACTCTCTCAGGCTGTCATGCTTTCTCACACTTTCATTCACGTTCTCATTCACTCTCACTCGCAATGTCTCTCTACCTTCTTCGTCAACTGCTTCCGTGTCCCTATATCTTGTTTTCCGCAGCTCTGCTTCTGCACTTGACTCTTTCTTCCTCCACTTCCCGGAATCCAAAAGGGCCAATTGGAGGAACAGGGAAGATGGCCATTTTGCATAAGTACTCAGAGAGGCCAGAATATTGCAGATTCGCGGACAAAAAAAGGTGCAGAAAAGTTTCTCTTTCTACATGAATCCATCTGCAATATTCAGCCTCTCCCTGTTCCTCCAATCGGGGGAGTGAGTGTGTGCGGAGGCTACGTGACAGAAGAACAAGAAGAAGCAGAGCTACAGAAGAGGAGACCAAGCATAAGAGAGAGTGTGAAAGTGTTAGAGATATTGTGAGGAAGAGTGAGTGAGAGTGTGTGAGAGAGTAAGTAAAACATTGAAAGCAAAAATAGCGATAGTGAAATAAGATTATCTTATATTCAGCCCTTTTTGGAGGGGGTCATCTTATAATCGAGCAAATACAAAAATTTACAGTTCCTGGCAAGAATGGTGGGCTTACGAGGGCCCCTATTCATGAGTGTAATTTTTAAACACCAGAAAATACTTATATATAAAGCACAACATATGTAAATGTTTATTTTCCAATTATTACAAAACTATTTGTGTCATGTCCATTCCTATGCCTGAGATGTTCACCGTGCTTCTTCTATTTACTATGCAGATTATCTCAGCAGGGCCCCAGTGTTATATCTTCAGCTATCTTTAAAAAGCAACGTTTGTTTAGGAGTTGGCACATAATGCTAGATAGGTGAACTTCAGCATAAAAAAAGTGAATTACATTTTCATGATAACGCTCTGGGGTTGAGACAAGCCATATTACGTACATTTCCATTGCAAGATATGCAGTCTTCATGTGTGTAATAATATGTATTATGAATTATGAATACAGTGATTACTCAGTGAATTGATTTATTGCTGACATAATGGATATGTTGAACATACGACATATGAATACAGGCTGATAAAAGTAATAACTGATTCATCAGGCAAGCATTAGAAACAAAATGAAATGCAAAGGATTCTGCCGACCATTTGGTAACAACTCACACAAAACTACGTCCATTGACATGATTCTCCTATATGGGTGACCAGGGTTACATGGAAACGGTATAGTGAGAGGTTTCAGCTTGATTGTTTAATAAATATGTTTACCATTGTATGGTATCATACTAATAGCAGATATGGTAAAATGCAGATACAGTAATTAACTACAGGGATGGTCCTTACTAAGAAAAAAAATAATTTACTTTTGTGTAGAAGAGAAAAACTGAGAAAATACACACTTGCCTTCCTAAATATTTTCTGTTAAATTCCTTTCTTGTCTGCTGCAAAGACGTGGAGGATCTCGCAGCTGTAACAAGGAAAGAAGGACATTACAAACTTATTATCATAAATTAAGAAGACTTTTTTTAAGCACAAATTGTACATTTTGACGGATTAACAAACTAGAACAGAGGAAACAAAACCATACAAAAGAGATACAATTCATTTTACAATGGTCTTAATATTTGGAAAACAAAGATGCTGTAAGCTACTTACATGGTAATATTCTTCTAAGTACACAAACTCCAAAATACTTCTGTCTATCAGAAAATGCCGTACACATTGGATTATACAACGAGAACAGTTCTTTTTGTATATATAAGATTTTATTTAACACAAAGAGAGGTTTACACTAAAAACTAGCTATATTTCAGGCTTAATTATGTGAACCTGAAGCCCAATTGGTGTACTACAACTGTAAAAGTACGAACAATGTGGTAAAAATTAATCCAAAGAAAATATCCTTCTTCTAAATGCTAACAATGGGTCCCAAAAGGTCCCAGTCACATAAAATGTCTCAGTGCCTTGGCCTCTAGCTGCACTCTATGGCATACTACCTGTGTTGCTGCAAGAGGTAGGATGGTGTCAGCAGCAAAAGTGGGCTGGGGTTGGCGCCGGAAGTGGACTGGGGCATAGCCACCTACTGACCTTACCCTAAGGGCCACCGCGTCGCCCGCAGCTTCAGAGGGTTGTGAGGTGGCAGCTGCAATGGAGATCTGGGCAGCTTCCTGGGACAGCTGGATAGTGCCTGAAAATCTGGACTGTCCCATGTAAACCAGGACTGTTGGTATGTCATAAAACATGTATGTTACAAATATGCAGATGTGTGTTGCTAAGGGATCAAGCCACTGCTAGGTAAAGAGAGACGCCATTCATGCTCAAGGTACAGATCTGTCTGCTACGCACTTGTCCCACCTGTGTCTTTTACATAAAGACGAAGGGGCTGCCAGTATCATGAGTCGTATTGGCAGCTCAAAAATATAACTTCTCAATTGTTTTACACTGGTGACTCAAATATGCAAAAGGATCATTTATGTAAAAAATTTGATGTAAAAGGGAATAAGATGGACCAGACGTCTTGCGTTACGTTTGAGGTTCTAGAATTTGGGCTAAAAATTTTTGGGTGCAATGTATATCACTGCATAATTAATACGCATGCACATATCTTTATATAAAAATATGCCAAAATGCCTTATTAACATACCACTGATTTCGTGTTACACAATATGGAATGTATGCCTTAGCTGAAGAACACTGTGGCTTTTAGGATTTGACCTCAATTCAGGAAACTGATTTTTTTACTGAAAATGTCTAAGGGAGAATCGTACTGTTTTCTTCTTTTAATCTAGTAGTATTAGTACAGGTTGTTACAATCCCCAGGAGACAGAGAGCACTCAGAAAATGTGCATATGTCATCATGCAGGCCACACTGGACCTGTGTGTCATACGAGTGCAGCATTCACAATACACTCTGGGATATTTTTTTTTTTGAAACAGTACACAAATACAACTGATTCAACAATTTCACCGTGAGAAAAGAAATAGCAATGGCTCCATAGAAACAGTAAAATGTAAAAATGTAACAATTAAAAAAATGCTAAAAACATTAGCAAAAAGATTGCCTTTGAAAAACATTATAATTCATAGCAACTGGCAAAGCAGCAGAATCACAAGCTTCAGCTTTTACTACTATTCAGGATTAGTGTACAATATACACCAAGGTAAAAGAAAAAGATACAACCACCTTCAGTTGCTAAGTACCGCTATATGACGTTTTGAAAAGGTTGCTATTCTGGGCAAATATGCATATATCAGTAACCAGTACAATACAAACATCATATGGATTTTTACTGCTTACAAATAAAACTAAAGCGAGAAGACTTCTGTTTCTTTAAAGCCTGTTTTATAGAACTTCCAAGTTCTGGATAAAAAAAAAAAAGGAAAATTGACCACATGTCCACACCAGCAGCTCATTGTCGCCAAGGCTTAGTGTGGCAGCCCCAAAGCCCCCTAAACGGAGGCAGGTCGTTCTGCTGTGCAATCAGTATTCCCAGCATTTTTATATTATGATGGTCTATGCCTAGACCTGCATGACTATCTTGCTCACCACGGTGAGTACTAAGGAGACTTATGTCTAGCGATTTCAAATGCTGAAATATATGTTATATCCAAGCTTTTTTGAAGAATCACAAAGAAACAAGCAATGGGGAGGGCACATCATGCTTATGTCCCTTTCTAATCAGAAGATGTCGAGCAGTGAAATCAGCCCAGCATTGTCAGAAACAGTGAGAAGTTTAAATACCCATCTACTGTCCAGAGAAGTCTGGTCAGAAGTGGTCTTCATTGAAGACTTGCAGCCAAAAAGCCATACTTCTGATGTGGAAGCAAGGTCAAGTGACTTAACTATTGAGAAAAACAAATGGCTGCAGGTGCACTGGACTGATGAGTTTAAATATTTGGCTGTAGCAGAAGGTAGTTTGTTTCCCTAAAGGCTGAAGAGCAGTACAGCGAAGGCAAGCACCAGTGAAGCACGGTGGAGTTTCCTTGCAAGTTTGGGGCTGAATTTCTGGAAATGGAGTTGGGGATTTGGTCAGAATGAACGGTCTCTTCAATGCTGAGAAGTACAGACAGATAATTATGCACCACGAAATACCTTCAGTGAGACATCTGATCGGCCCCAAATGTATTCTCCAGCATGACAATGACCCCAAACATACAGCCAAAGTCATTAAAAACTACATTCAGCATAAACGAGAATAAGAAGTCCTGGAACTGATGGTATGGCCCCCACACAACCCTGATCTCAACATCATCAAGTCTGTCTGGGAACACCATAGAGAGAAGCAACTGAGGCTGCCTAAAATGTGATACTGCATACTTTCCAACGTTCACATTTTTTAGGGCACAGTCAGAATTAGGTTTGTTCTGGGTAGCTATTTCTGCCCTTTGTGCATCTCCCCTGACTGGCCCAGGAATCTGTAAAATTAATGATGGTCTGTGATATTGCAGCACAGAGCTCCAATATAGCTGCCATGTGGCAACCAGCAACGCTCGACATGTGCCTCCAGTCTCACCCACTTTTGGTGGTTCCTTTCCCCCACCTAGCCTCTTTCCACACCCCCAACACAGATTCCCCTGTTTTGACACCTAAAACACTGGGGGGTATGGGATTTGGATGCTCAGTGCAGTTGCACGCATTCATAACATACAATTAAATTGTTTCCCCCAAACATTTGCAGTAACATTAAGCAGATGGAAATTCCATTCTTTAGCTTCTGGAAGAGAAAGTAGCCAGAATGGCACATAAAAGCAAGGAATTACACTCACTAATAACTACATTCAAGGAAAGAGCAGTAACAACTCTAATTTTATTCATGCAAACAGTATTAAGTGATTAAGCATATGTGGACCCCATTTTTTACATATTAGAAATGTGCTTTTCTCTTTTCTTTTTGTCCTCACTCTTTCTGCAGATTTCTCTTTTTAACAAGATATCACTGAGTAAATGGCTCAATGCCCAAACTTTATCAGGCATTTAAATTAATCAGCGCATGTTAAGGCATCATTGTTATACCAGAATGTGGCAGTATGTAGACGTATTTTTTTCTTTTTTTTTTCTACTACAATAGCTAGCTGCATTCATGTGAATATAAATGACAGACAACCTAATAGCCAAAAGATTTAGTGATATACTGTCTTGTACTTTTCATGAGCAGAAGGTTAACGGCTGTGTGCTACTTTCTCTTATAGCTTCTTCTTCCTTTCTCTAATAGGTTTCAGGCTCAATGCAATGTCAAGGCTCATTTTCAAGAGTGAGAACATATTTTATGTAGCTGACAGGCTACTTAGAGCCTCTGTATGTATAATCATTTTCCTATATTTCTACTTTCAGAAGAACTAATATCGATAAAAGTGGAGCCAAATCCCCATTTAGTGCAGTGTAATAAAAGCAAAGACACTTATATAATCAGTTTGGGTGTTTTTGTGTCATTTTTTTATCCCAGCTATTTATACAATCACATCTACTTGCAATATATTCAAGAGAAAGCATCTTCAGGATTCTGCCAGCGGTAGATTTATGTAGTTTGTCGACCTTTGTATAATTGGTGACGTTAACTTATAAAGGGAAAGGAAAAAAGTGAGACAGAGCAAGAGAAAAGAGGATTTGGGTAAGAAGTACAGTTAGAAACAATAAATATGAAGGTTCTGGATGAAGAAAAGTAGAATAATAGATGTGCTTCCTACAAGGTTAAAAGGGGGTCAGACACCTAGAGTTTTAACACAATCCGCCATTCACTGGAGCAGGGTGATGAAGGAAGAAGAAAAGAGGAAACCATCGCTTCAGAAATATAAATTCTCTTGCCACGTGGGGATTAATCATTTAACTTCATAGGTGAGATGAAACCTTTCATCTCACTGACTTAGCTATGCATTATAAAATGCCGAGCATGGCGAGTCTTTTGCTCCATAATTTAGATTTAGAGAATTGTTCAAAAATATGTAACTATGAATCATGCAGGGTTAATTCAGCCATTCCAGAGAAATTTGCCAGTGGTTGGTTCTTTATAATGCATAGTGAGGTCTATGACACAAAATCTTTTGGTCTCACCTCATTGATTAAGACAGAATGATGGGCTTGTTACAATCCCCATGCCAACTAGATCTAGATCGAAACCAGCAGAAAACATGTTTTTTCATAAAACCATGTAAATAAAAAAGCAACAGATATGCTGCAAACTCCACATCCCTAACCATATCGCTTATATACACATATACACAATCATTTCAAACCTTAGATGTAAAAGGGCAAGAAATGTTAAGAATGTAAAATAACTGCTAATTGAGCTATTTTGTCTGTGACAGGAAATAGGTAAACATATGCCAAGCATTCTTCAATTGGCTGTGAACTGGGAATATACTGTATCACCTCGTAATCTGTAATCAAAACAATAGCTAAAATTCTAAGAATCTAATTTCCTGTGGGCAGGAAATATAATTTTGCCAAAAGCAGTTGAAAATGTTAATTCTGAAATACTAGTATGAAATACTAGTCATACGAAATTCAGTTGTAATAAAGCTTACTGTAAATCTGGAATCAGATGGTGTGTAAGTGATAGAATTACAGAAAATCTTTTCGATTAATTTTGTTACAAAGAACCAAAAAGCCAAGAATCCAAAAATACCCGATTGCATTTTTCCTAGCCTCTGTAATCAAATTGAGCCTAATTTGATTTATTTGGAATAATATTCTGCATTAATATAAATATCAAGAATGAATAGCCCCAAGATATATCGACTCTGTATTTCACAAGCAGACGGCAAGCAGCTGTGAATCTTTCCCCTGTAACTAGCAAATATCAGATCCATGACAAACACATTAAAGACTGAATGAAGCGTTCAAGCCACCAGCTTTTTACTTGAGCTGAACCAAAGCACAGTTCTTATTTATACGGAATTTACGTGTATGAATGCTCATTAGTAAACATGTGCACTAAATTTGCATTGAAGGAGCATTACAGCTCTATTTTCACATTATGTGCATATTGGAGTCAATTTTGCAGGGACCCTGGTATATTTTACCGCATCCGAATTGGTACATGCCTTCATTAGTTATTGGACTAAGTCTCATTTTCCTTATCCCACACTGTGCATCTTACGGATCTTACACTTTCTGCATAGGCTGTTTAAAACCAGTGGCGTCACAACTCGGGTGCAGGGGGTGCGGACCGCGCCCGGGTGACACCTTAAAGGGGCTGACACCACACCAGGCAGGGAACTCTATGAGAGTGTAATCCGTCTGGGATCACCCTACCATAGCGCGGCCGCGGCGGTGCAACCAGAGCGGAGGAGGCAGACCTGGCACCGGCAGATCATTACTGGATGGCGGAGGAGGAATTACGGCACCACGCACGTCGAGGGGGGTGACACCATGTGTCATCGCACCGAGTGACACCTACCCTAGTGACACCACTGTTTAAAACTACTACTCAAATCAATAGAAGTAATGGTAACCAATCACACATGTATATATATATACTAGATCAAAGTTGATTGGCTGCTACTAGTTCAATGGGCGTTCAGTGGGACAACGTGAAGCCAGAAAAAATGGTGTAGATAACCGCCGACCCACAAGCTCCAGTTATGGTAAACAAAACACCAGGGGAAGGCCAGCCAGGTGGCCCATTAACACAGAAAATCATAGTTGGCATACAACATAAACCCACCATCAAAAACCCCCCAAAAGACAGCTGTATAGTATGGGGGTCCCATAATAGGAGTTTGGAAATTGTCCAGATATGGAAATAAATTCCTTGTTAATCATTCGAGAAAAGTGAAAATATTTAGGTTTTTAAAGTTTTGATTAAACATCTAGACTATATTCAGTCATGGAAGCTTAATTTTATTTTTAATTAAGAGGCTCATGACAAGTCATAGCTGCTGGTTGCCAGTTTATGGCACAGGAGGAAGTGTGACATATCTTGATTCCTAAGACAGCACATGTCTAAACAGTTGGAAAAGCTTATTTACATAAGTGAGTGGGAAAGAAAGGCAATTAAAAATACCACAGCTTTCTCATAATACATTCTGTTCTTAAGTTTTAAACCTGCCTCTAAACAGTGAATTTTATATAACTGTTGTAAACCAGCCCCAAAAGTAGCACTATTTTGCATAAGACTAACAAAAGGAATTAAGTTTATTTTTTCCTCCCCAGCACCCTCATTGGGCTGGCACTGGACCTGACTATCGGTGCACAGACAACATGGGTGAAGGCAACATGTTCAGCCAAACACATCAGAGGAGGTGGTTTTTGTTTTGTTTTTGGTCCATTCGTTTTCGGATAATGAATTTTGCCACCTACCCTTTTTTGAAAATCCTAGGCCTTTATATATCCATAAATAAAATGTGTTGTCACTCACCCTCATTCACTCTCTCATGCTCTTTCGCACTCTCTTACACGCTCACTCATGCTCTCTCACACTTTCATTCACTCTCTCTGAATGTCTGCCTACCTTCTCCACTGACTGCTTCCCTGTCCTTGCCTTCTTGCAGCTCAGCTCCGCATCTTCTTTTGCATCTTCTTGTTCTTCTGTCTTCTTTCGCATCTTCTTGTTCTTCTGTCTTCTTTCTTTGTCCACTGCCTCGTAAAGTCTTCTTTCTTCACCCACTGCTCCGAAGTCTTCTTTCTTTGCCCACTGCTCCGAAAGGTCTTCTTTCTTCGTCTGCTTCCCCAGTCATGAAAGAAGGGTGTGTCTGTTCCTTAAATCAGGGGAGAGGATGTGTCTAGAAGCTCTGCTCTTTTGCAAATCGGGCCTTATTTTAGTTGGCCATTGCTCTATTAAATTCGAGTGGTACATTTATAGAAAGCACCTCCTAAGTGTTGATTATTCCAAGGGTCACACAAGGCTAATAACCTTACTGCCTTTAGATAAGGTTCTTCAGCAGTACATCAAAGAACATTGGTGTGCATGAGACATCAGCAACGAATGAATGCCAAGAGATAAGGTGACCTTTTTAGAAAGTTACTACAGATGGCAGTGCTAACAGCAAAATGTATCTGCCACATGGGACTGTCTCTCTCCAGATACACAACTGGCCATGGAACAGACCCCATTGAAATGGTTAAAAATAAAAGAATCCATTGCTTTATACTCTACCCATGGCTATAAGCAAACCGCAAAAATCCTGAATCTGCAAAAGGGTGGAACTTCCGTGCAAACAGGGTGTGCCCGAAAGCTCTGCCCTTTTGTTGAAGTTTACCTCGAGGCCAGAATAACCTCTCTTATTCTTGTTTAAGTTCAACAGGAGGCCAAGTCCATTTGTTCACAGAGAAACGGACAAACAAAGAAGACTTTTTGGACCAGCTCAACAAGGAGACAGGGACACAGCAGAGAAGTTAAGGAGACATTCAGTGAGAGAGAGTGAATAAGAGTGTGAGAGAGCATGAGAGAGAGAAACAGCATGAGAGGGGGAATGAGGGTGAATGGAAAAACAACACAATTCAAATGAAAAGTCTGAGCTCTTTGCTTCATTTTTGTTTGTTTTGTTGGGGGTCCCTCCTTGTTTTCATGGTGATTCGTACAAATTGACGAAATTGGCAAATCCGAAATTGAAGTATGGATCAGAATGCACAAGTATACTGCATTTGACTCCAGTTGTAGAAAAAAATGTTCTAATCATAGCCTCTTGTTACCAGAAAGTAATTAAGTGATTGTCTATCAATTATTTTCTTGGTGCACAAAGACGGAAAGGGGAAAAAAACACCACATAGATGGCAGATGAATAAGTAATACAATATTATTGTGTGTAGATCTTAACGGCTATAGATCTAGCTAGATCTACAACATACACTTCTATATTTTTTGTATGTATGTATGTATTTCAGATCATTATTGATTTATGTAGTGCCATCATATTCCACAGAGCTGCACAACGGGCGTTTGTCTCATCAAATTCAACAATAGGAAATGCAAATGAGCCAACTCTGTGTCTCACCTCTCCAACAGCAGACCAACTTTTAATATAGAATTTGCTGCAGCGATTTAAAACCAGTAATATGAATCTTCATTTTAAAAAGAAAACCCATATTTTAACATATTGCATTTCTTCTAAAGTATAAAATCTTTAAAAACACTCGGAATTGCCAATGTGTGGAAAATCAGTAGCCAGACAATTATATGCACTATAAGTACAGAATCTTCATTTTAATGATTGGATGTTACAGATGAATGTTTGTGAACACATTAGAGCTCTGATTTCTATAAATGTATGTTGCTGTCTGTGAGATAATTAGAGAATACTTCCTATGCTCTTTTCAGTTAACAAGGAGATTATAACTGTGGTAAGAAAGAGGTAGCTGAATTCTTATGTTAGACATACACCACTCACTCTGCTTTTACAGGAGGTACTGCTTTGATTACCGTTGTGGTACGTATGTTTAATTCTGTAGCTCAATCTCCCAAACCCAACAAGGCTGTTCCTAGACAGGGATGCGTAGCATTTAAAACCTGCAAACAGCTGCTTCCACTGACAGCGTTCACCTGCCTTTGAGGCAGAGCGACACAGATCACTGATCTAATTTCTCCAAAAGGACAGCACAATGATCCGTAAAGCACTGGATTTTACCTTGTATTGTAAAAAAACACAGCAAACCAATCAATAGAGCAAATAGGCTCAGGTTCCAGCATTTACCTCCAGAAACCTGTGAGTGAAACCAAGTCAAAGGAATCGATCACAAAGAAAGGAGTGACACGAGCGCTAACCTGTTGGAATCTGCATAGTGTTGTTTAAAGGAAGGAATAGACAGTGCCGACAGACACTCAGACATTCAGCCCATTAGTCAATCGCAAGGACCTGTACTGCATTAATATTAAATTATACATTTTTACATTTAGTGTTGTTTTCTCAGTAGGTGGTAATCAGCTATATGTAGAGAATACTATTATACAGCGTTAAATGGAATCTTGTAATTACTAGCATGATTATAAAATTATTAAAGCAAGTGAAAAAGACATTTTGACAAATTCATTAAATTCCTAATTTTCCTTTTGTTAATGCAAGGAAAGACTTAAATCTCTGTATTTGGGAAGTGTCACAGTGATTTATATTTATTCTATTAAACTGCAGATCAGGTAGAATTATCCTGTGTTTTTTTTTTGTTCATTATTTTTCCCCTTTTGATCTATGGCAGGTCATCAGCAGCATATTTCAGCGAAAGAGCATTAAAGTCAGCTGTAAGTAGGAATAAATGTGGCTACAATTACTAGCTTCCCAAAGCACAAGCATTTTGTCTGTATGCTACCTAAAAATTTAAAAAAGGCCCAGGGGTTAGGTATGGTTCAGCTAAATGGACCGTTCTATTTGTTGCTATGGGGAAAGAGGCACATTGCATAAGTATGTTTGGAATTGGTCAGAGCTACCATTAGGCCACAAACACTGACATCCTACTACATCATACAAATGCCTAGCCTATTGGACATTCCTGGGAACTCTCTAGATTATCACTGGAGGTCCTTTGTATGTCATCTTCAGGGCAGTCCTTTTGTCCACCAAAGGGCATTTAAAGCCCTATGTTTTACCGACTGCCAACCAACCTGGTTCCATCAACCTGGTGTTCATCAGCAGAAACAGGCCCCACCTTCCACAGTAACCTGTTCCCCTTCTAGTTGGTTCATTTGTTAAAAAGAAGGTGCATGCTGTGGGAAAGTATAGCAGGTTAAGTTCCCAGGTACGCTTAATTGATAAGGAATATGGTCATTGTATAGGCACTTTATACCTAATGGTTGTTTTATCTGCAATCAACACTCCTTAAAACATTGTTTGAAGCTCACGCAAACTTTCTCGGAACATTATGTATGTCAATAAATTTCATGTCTCTTATTAAGTTGAAGTGTTTAGCTACTAAATGTTTTTGTAACTGGGAAAAGTCACGTGTGCAATTAATCACAATAGAATATGTGGTCCATTTCAAATGCATCCAATTCTTTTCTAAGCAAAAGTCACAAAGGGCATTCATTTCAACAAATGTGAACATCCCAGTTTGGATTATACACACACACAAAACCATGGGATGAATAAATAACTGACCGATTAACAAAACGCACAGGAAGCCCTATGTAAAATATCTTTATACAGTTGCAATAAGACAACTGATGTGTATCATGCATGTTAAACATGGGTTTAACATGCTTTTGGAACCATGAAAGGCTAAACTGGTGAAATTACTATCAATTTATTTTTTTTTAAACACATAAAACATTGTAATACATAAAACATTGTAATACATAAAACATTGTAATACATTGTATCTTCAGAACAACTGAGAAAAAAATGGCTTCACCAATAACCTATAAATCTAAGGCTGATTTGGTCTTCATTCTTTAAATGTAAATTAACACTGGCAGAAGCCTTTAGGGTAGTATATTGTTAAACTCAATAGATTATGGTTCTATTTTTTCATATATAATATTTTCATATATTTTATTTGCTGTTTAAAGGTTTTGTGACATGATCAGCTACGTTAATTGAAATCACCCCCATTCATCTGAAAATTCATATTACATTTACAACTGCTGTCAATCACAACAAACCCAGAACAGATTCTTAAGGAAACTCGCTGGGATAGCAGCTGAACAGGTCTCTGCCCAACTGGGTTTAAACTGTTGTGACCCATAATGCATAGTGAAACAAAAATACCCAAAGTATCTATATGATCATAACGTAAACAATTACTCAACGACTCCTTTCCCCCCATCATAACCACGTATCAAGTGCTTGTGATGCTTGGACCAGGTGCTTTCCATTTCTCTAAAGAATTACACAATAAGCATACGTGACAATTAATTCTTTTTTAGATAGTCATAGATGAGATGTTAAACTGTAGTAATACTTTAGCGGTAAGTAAATCACTTGGTAGACTTATTCTAATGAATTCTAATGACATAGCGTATTCTTAGATTATCTCAATAAGACAGAACAATTTAAAATAACACATAAAAACAAAATCATGTTGGCTCAGAACAATCAGTCTGTTGCTAGGTGCGTGTTTAACAGTGTCTTTACCCTTCCCTACAGGTCCCCCAGTGTCCATCCATCAACCATCAAATCCCATCGTTCACTTACCAGAACAATTCAGAGAGTCTATCAAGTCAAAACTAGAAAGACTCCCGACCCACCCTATTTTTTTTTTTAAATTTGTTGTCTAGTAATTTTCCATGCCAACACTTATGTTTAATTGAAAAAATGAGCTGTGAATTATGGTAAGGTGGGTCAGATCATCAAGGAAGGGGTCAAAATAGGTTGTAGATATGAAAATGCACTTTAGTTCAACTGTGGTGAAGAGCACTTCACTAAAAAAATGCCTCTGTTTTGTGATTTTGCGTAGCTAGATAAATGTATCATCTTCAGTATTGAAATGGATTGTAAGTTTGATTGATCGGTGTAGAAAAGAGTCAAATATTTTTTTGCTTGCCATTCAATTTTAAAAGGTTGCATTACAAAAAAAAAAAAGTACTATTGCAATCACATACAACAACATCAGGAATGAAATGTCAGTGATGTACAGAGAGACTAGAGGTGGAAAAAAAAGATAAACCGGAAAAGAAGGTTAATGGGTTTCATACTTAGTTTGGACCTTCATGCTAAAACTAGACTAGTAATACATTAAAATAAATTATAATGGCTAAAGCACAGTATGCTTAATGGGACATTATTTTGCTGAAAGGCTAATTTAAATGCAAGAGTATGTTAAGTTCTTAGAAGACACTCTGTATTTCATTCCTTCAGGAAAAAACACATACAACTATTTCACAAACTCATGAAAATGGCTACCATTATACATAGTTTCCCACGTATGCAGAAAAATAAGAACTGAAATTCCCTATACACATACATAGCATTTAAAATCACATTGTCTGCACAGGGAAGATATATATATATACTGTCAACTACAACAGCCATCATGCAAAAATTTTTTTAGCATGTTCTAAAAAAAACAAATAAGCACAAAATCCCTTACCTTGTTCAAACAAAGAATGACAAAAAGTCTTAAATTATTTATGGAATGCCCTATGTGAAAATCTGTGACACTTCACATGAAAAAGCACCATGTTTTTATAAAATAAACTTCTTCTAAACTTGTCACTTTTTTATGCTATAAGATTAATGCTACAGCAAAAGTGCATAGTCAAGAATTCCTGACGGTTTCTCAAATTCATGCGTTCATGCGAACACTGTAATGGTGTCTGGATTAAATAGAAAAAAAAGAAAAAAATACACTGAAACATAAAATGTTTATTATTTAATATTTTATAAAGTGCCACTGTATTCTGTAGCGCTGTACAATGGGGTTTAGTTGGAATATCACAAGCTTTATTTAATTTGGGCTTTTTCTGGGAGGCCAGACAATTTAACAAAACATCAGGATTGCAGAAGATCAACAAGCCAGATGAATTGTCACTTCCAGATATCTGGCAGATTATTGGATTTGCTTGGGAGGTTTAAACATCAGGATTTCACACTGTGAAGTACAAGTTAATTAATTCAAGTGTAAGATCAATTAAGTTACTAACAAATAAACTGGACAAGAAATGGTTGGCACAGAAAGTATACTATTTGTGTTCTGTTAATTTACTTATACCTCTGTATTTCTGTATTTCTTAATGTATGACCTTGGGTGTGCAAATGTAATTTCATTGGTCCATATAACCTTACCATTTGTAATAGGGGCATGATGGAGTCTTAAAGTGACAGTTTACTGAAAGTCTCATTAAAAACCGAAAAAAGTTCTGTCCTCCATCTCTGTGGTCTGTCTGCCATGGATTAGCTTTTTGAAAAAGAAAACAGTGGCAGGAAAGTGCTCCCTTAATATGAATGGGTCTGCTTTCTGTGCAAGCACAACCACGCCTACAGCCTTTGCCAAGCCAGCAATGGAGTTGACTGGGCATTCAGTCAAACAGCTGGGGAAATACCTGGAGGGCCGGCAAAGGGCCAAATACAAGGGGGATACCACTAAAAAGTTAAAGGGACCACATAGCATTAAAGTACATATGATGGCTGTAGTGTTTTTGTTGTTAATCTGACCTTTGAAATTCACGTACTTGACAATATAATCATTATGTACCACGTTTATGTCCGGGTTCTACTTTGTATGTTTTTTCTTTGCCTTGGTGCTCCTAAAACAGTCTCAGGATGCTAGATGTTTTCATTTTTATTTTTCAATGAAAGATTTTCAAGATTACAAAAGCCTAATTATACAAAGGACTTTAAAAGAAATCTATATGCAAAGTGGTATATGTGACTGGTTATGTATCTCTGGGTCTCTCTACCCCTAACCTTGAAGGCAGTGGTGTATCGTTGCCTAGGCTGACTAGGGGCAGCAGTCCCCATGGTACAAAACCAGGGGGGCTGTAACCACTGCACAATGGGCCGGTTACAAGGGACATATTTGATGTCCCCAATCGGCCTATATATGCTATGGAGACTGTGCCAGCTAAGCACAGCCTCCATCGATTTTATTGACAGGCACTGTGCGCTTATATATGACATCATATCCTGGTGCTTTGTTCCTTAAAGGCGCACCACGCCATCATTGTACCGGGACACCAACCACGACTGGGGGCGCTGCCCTAGGTCATCGCTGCTTGCAAGGTATTTATATTATTTAAATACATTTCATGGATGCCAAATAATTAAAATGGAACATTCCATAGGTGGGCACATTAAAAATATAATCTTAACTTTAATATCACCATGTGATTCGAAATAGAACGATAAGAACAAGGCAAATGAATTGAGACTATTTAAGTAACAGAAGATAACTGTTAAGTGGCAGCTTAAAATCACTCCTTATTTTTCCACATGTCATATATGACGAAAGTAGCTGTGTAAGGTTAGCAAATTAAATTATGTAAACTCTAAAATACTTCAAACAAACAGCAACTCTAACACATTTTACAGATAAAGTAATAAGCATTAACACAGATTTAATACACAGCATAGACCTGTTAGCCCTTTAAACATACAGAAATATCCCAGAGGGGGTCCATGTCTGGTACTTGAGAGCCACAGGAGTGTGATACGTTCCATGCTACACAAACATGAATAAATGCATTAATTAATTACATGTTAATTAAAACAGTTTTTGGCTCATAAGGGGAGGTTTGGACATATGGTAATACAGTGATTCGGTGTTTACATACACGTGGTAATATGAACATCATTGTGGTAAGATCCCACTGTATGAACATATGCCTGTACCATCTCTGTATCCTTAGCCCGGTAATTGCAGATAATTGGAACAACCTTCCAGGCAGTAGTAGCAGAGGTTAATACAACGAGGGAATTTAAGCAAGCAAGGAATAGGCATATAGCAAGGCAACAAGTCAAGGGCCAAACAAAGTTTTAACAGATGAAGGGGTTAAATGGGTTAAAGCATCTCTCAGTGGCATACAAATCTAAAGTTAGACCATGGTGCCGATGAGGTAGACCGAAAATAGCTGGTTTGTTCCAGTAAATAGCTGGTATTTGTAAACCGACTAACATAAATATAACATTATGCACATTTACTGCTGCCTGTTCCCACCACTTTGTTGCTGCAGAAACACTTGTGTCAGAACTTTGCATTATGATAACCTTGCTTAATGGAAACATCTCCTAATGTAGGACCTCAGTTAAGTAAAATGGGGTTCTCAGCAGTTTTGAGATTGAAAGACTGTGTCCATGATGAGCGTCTATCCCAAGCATTTATATAACTCCCCTAGTACATTAGCCCATGCCACTTCTGCAGAAATTATATTTTGTACATAGGTAACTTTCATGAAAACCGTATTTTCTAGCTGCACCTTCATTCATATCATCTTGTTCCAGCCACAGAAAATGCAAATGGTGTTGACATTAGGAATTGGACAACTAAGTGGTAGAGATTTAACATAGCATAGAATTGTAGAAGCATAGAATATGGAAGCAGATAAGAACCATTCAGCCCTTAGCGTCTAATAATTTTTCCTGCGGTAAAAAAAAGTTGAGAAAAAAATAAGTGCAAACCCAATGTTATACAAAAAAAAACTTCAAATGTAGACATCGAGCAATGTGTTCAGGGACATCTAGAATACAATCTGTCCATTAGCAGCTACATGTCCATTAAAAATGTACAATACAAAAGACAGTTTATACTCTATAGTCAGAGTATGGTGACCACCTTGTAATAAGGCTGTATATCTTAATTTCTTTTAACCCTAATGAAGCCAACATTCCTGCAACAAAATAAAAAATCTTAAAATGTGGTCCCCACATTCAACGTGCAATGCTTTTTGGAGTTTGGTTTCTCCACAAAAAAATGGATTAAAAGTTGAGACCACATAATGGTGATATGATTAGGAAAAGTAACCACTATTCAGAAAGACCATACAAATTAGGTGTGCTAAGAGGTGGATGTGATCATATATGCAAATATGTCAAAGGTTAATGTTAATAACTCTGTGGATCTGTTCTTCAAAGGATAGGCACAGAAAACATAAGGTTATCTTCCTTAACTTTAGCAAAGGCAATTCCACATTCAATGGAAGAACATGTTTAGTACATTAAGCTACTAAACTTAGACCATTGAGAGGTGGTGCTATCAAATGCATGTGTAAATTCATAGAGACACCATTATGGATAAAGCTGGAAACCTTTTAAGCAAAGAATAAACAAAGTTAAAAAAAAAATGATAAAAACCGAGTTATTTTACTCCGCAGTGGTGGTTAATCAGATTAAACACAGCGCAGTCAAAAAGCCTTTTTTTTGTCCTTTTGAAGCAAAGTCAGTGGTGTATCCTTTGTCTCCTTTTCCACCTCGGTTATATTGTTACTATAAATACGTTTGAAATCACAGGCTGCCGGTGACCCAGGGTTTGACGGTAAGCCATTTTTAAATTCCAAAATACCTGTTTGACATTGACATTGCATCTAGCTTTAATCAGTCGTGATTTAGTGAAAGAACACAGTACATTGTTATCCTCATAATTGTTCCATCGCCTCTATTAACATTTATTTAAATTGCCACCTAAAACAGACAATGATAAAGAGGTAGATTATGTTGAAAAACAAGAAACTGTAAGGTAACCTGCCAATGCATTTAAATCCTTATTAATTGGAAGATGTGGAAAAAATCAAAGGCTCTGCTAAGCTTGTTACAGCCTATTGACTTCCTGTTACTAAGCCGCAACCAAGCACTTTTTATCCTGTTGCATGAATCTTAATTTGTAATGTGCCCCATTGAGTATCGTTTATTAAATTGCACCCTGCGGTTTTCAGATGGCTCTAATCAACATTAAGGCTGCAGTTTATTACAACCTGGTTGTATTGTTTGAAGGTTACTCATTACCCTTGCAATCAAAGCTAACGCTGAAAAACAGACAGGCCAGGAATGGGAGCGCCCTTTTCTCATTTATTTTTCTATTAAAAGTACGGAACTAATAGGTCCATCGTAGAACAGGGAGACCAGCTCACTAAATACAGATAACAAAACATGTGGAGTATTCCTGTACTAACTGTAACGATGTAGGGCCGTGTGGCAGCTCAGGTAGTATTGCAGCTTGTGATACTTGTATATTTTGGAACAGAAATAAATGTAATTATCTTAATAATATTACAATGTAACAATACTAGCATAGGTGCCTCTCAATAAAACTACCTACTAAAAAGTTTCTGCTTTTTTCATTACTAATTTTTCCTCCATTTCCAAGTTTCTATCTTTTTCCTCAATGTCCGTCCACTCCTCCCCTTCTTCCTTACCACTAACATATTCCAACATTTTCAACATTTCAGGTGACCAAACAGGTCCAAAAAAGTGAGCAAGACAAAAGTATATTTCATTCATCAACCTCGCCCAAACAGCTACTTTGCAACACTAGCGTTACGAGCGGGCGTTGCAATGGAGGCCTGTGCTCCAACAACACAAAAGAAGAGTAGAATAGCACCCATAAACCAGCACTGTCTCATGAAAACCATTGGGGGGTATGTATTACCCCCCCCATACCCACATCTCCTGAGACATCACAATGCATTGCTCTATATAAGCATGACATCCTAAGCCCTTACTCATTGAGCTACTGCAGATTTCTTACTCCTCACAGCCATAAACTCATTCAAACCCAGCCACTAAAACTTCATGGGTCATGCCACTATATATATATATATAACTCATTCATGCTCACTGATAAATAATGGGTATAAAAAGAACTCCAAGTCAACAATAGTCCAGAAAAGTACCTAAAAAGATTGCATATTATGTACCTTCCAACATTTCATTAAATCAACCATGAAGCCGCTGCATTCTTAAACATATTTAGCTTAGATGTTCTAACAGCAGAAAGTATAGAATTACTAGATAACTACATTTATTTGCAACTCCATTATACTATAGGCAGTTGGTCAGTTTCAGGTAAGGTGTTTTGTGAGCCATGTATATCTTTGGTATATTTCTATATATATATATATGCCTTAGCAAGCCTTTTATACCATGCAGACTGGATTACTGCTGTAAAACCAGGGTATTGTACTGCCCGGAGGCCTGCATTTATAAACAATATAGCCCAGTAGCCACAGAACAGCATGGAATACTGTGTTTTTCCTGGCATGTTTTTTGTGTTTTTTTATATATACTACTGGTAGTTTTATTTGTTGATGTGTACTATTTAAATTCTATTTATGACATATCTGCTTGTGTTCAGCAGCTATGTTTTTCTTGCCTTTTTTTTTCCTGATGACCTCATAGTCACAGGGCTTTTTTTTTTGTTCCCCAACAATGGGTTTTTTATTGTTCATCAACAGCTTCAGGGCCAAATATTAATAACCAATGCTTAACCAAATCCTAGCCATCTGCCCTATTTTATGAAAGGGAAGCCCACCTAACATTAAATCTGAGGCTTGTTAAAAGAGAGCAGCAGAGACAAAATTTCATCACAAAGAGAACTAAACAATTCAAAGTGAACTAAGCTATTATGCAAATATACCTCTATACAAAATAGGAAAATTATATAACACTAATTGAGGCTGTATTTAAGCATAAATAGAATTAAAATAACACAATTTTAATGTCAGATTCATTATAACGTTAGTACACAATGGCTGTCAGCCAGACCCCCTTAAAAATTATTCGTAGATGTGAATTTTCTGCCCGGTGGGGAATTTCTTTTCCTGTCTAGTAACAATGGCACAAAGCCAGCAACACATAATACAGAAAAATAACACAGTTAAAAAATTATGTGGAAAGACAGACATTCAACAAGATCTAGTTTGCAAAATAAACTATATATTATGTACTACAACTCAATTTTATTATTTACAAAATCTGAAAAGAAAAAAAACCACAAGCAAGATTATGGAAAAAAAATCAGATACTGTTTGGAGAGACAAAATACTAAAGGCGAGAGAAGGCTTGTTGTTATACAGGAAGGCTGTGCCTTAGGTTTTGTCCAATTACCTTATATTTAATATTTTATCATAAAGGAGTAAGATAAAACCCAGAGGCAGAGACTCATGCTGAGAGCTGGAATACTTAATAACTTTTCCATACCTACAGTTACTCAGGGATTCCCTTAACAAGCAATTGGCGATAACTTCCTGCCAGTTAAAGCAACTGTTAAGCATACAATTATATTTAAGACATGTTTTTATACATATTACACTAAGATAATCATAGGATTGCAAGCTTAAGTTATGTAGCTGTTTAAAATCAAATAGCACATTTATTCTTAAAACTCCAACTCTTAAGGAGTGACAGTCCCTCTTTGGGATTAAACAAATCCTTTGTCCCTTATTTTTCCATTTATGTCCCTCTTTTCTTGTACCTGTGAATCCATGGCAGCTGTACCATACAGGCGGATTAAGCGACCAATTAGAACCCCCATTTGGCCAAGGGTCCCCTAGCAGCCGCTAATGTATATGCAGTGTTTGGTCATGCCCATTGCTTGCCTAGGTTCCACGTAATCTCTGCACACTACCATCTACTTACTGCCTACAAATTAGGACAACCCATGCCAAGCCAGTCCCCAACTTTACAAAAGCAATGAACCAGTTTCATGTTTGTTGTGGTTTTACCATACATTCGATGTGCCTCTATGATAAATAGCCCCTCTTTCGGTCATAAATCCCTTTGCCCCACTGCCTCCAATCTTTTTCTAGGAGCTCTGACTGTTTGCTGAGTATGAGTGTGTCACAGTGCTCTACAGCCATAAAAGTAATGGGTATAGAGAAGAAGTAAATGAGTTTATAAATCAAATGTATACCTTACACAGGTACATTTGAAATATAGGGGTATGCTTTACAAACCATAGTGGCTTTGCTTTCAAGCTAGAAGTATTCATATTGCGCACTGATAAGATCAAAGCAGTCTGCCTGTAGATGGAACACTCAGCTCATGCACTTCCAACCCCATGCTATGCTTAAAGGATGTGTCTATAACAGCATGGATATGCAAATTGGGGAGTCCACGTAACCATGGGTAAAGAATCAAAAAGTTATATTGCATGAGCTTTTTGTGTCTGTCTATTGACACGTCACATTTTTATTTGACTTACTTTCTTCCCTTTAGGTACTACCGTATTTGCTCGATTATCAGATGAGGTTTTTTTCAGAGCATTTGCTCTGAAAAATAACCATCGTCTTATATTCAAGGTCGTCTTCTAATCAGACCTCAAATAGAGGTCTGGCATCCAGATTACAATCCTGATCCTACGCAGCGCTGCAGGGGACCCGGATCCTCCTCTCTGGCAGCCTCTGCTGCTGCCGGCACTTCCTCTGAGAGCCAGCATCACATGACCTTCCGGTGCTCATTCATAGAAGCCCCAGCGGAAGTGCCGGCAGCAGCATCGTGCAGACCTCCACCTGCTGCCCCACTAGACACCAAGGAATCTGAAGCACGGGGGTCAAGTCTAGGGATGCACTGGTAAGTCGGGAGAGGGTAAGAGGGGGAGGGGGAGTATAAGGGCAGAGGTGGACCATTTTGGGTGCAATCTGACAGTCTCAACTCTCATCATATAATGTATAAGTCATATTTAATTTACTTAAAAATATGTGGTATTCTGGTTTGAAGAGATTAAAGCAGATTGAAGGATAAATTAGGTGGCAGTCTGGGAGTGTTAAAAATGTACAGAACAGAAGAAAATAACAGGAAAATGCAAAAGTGATGGATAATTATATAAACACTTTATGTGTTTGTGATGATTGAATACCCTAAAATACTAAATGGAAGGTTCAAGCAACATAATGATTGTTATCAGAAAATCTGTAAGTTTATTTTACAATTGAAAAGGAGTACAGAAACGCAGCTTTCACATGGTCACCCTCTAGTGATTTCAAAGCTTTGCAAATTGAAATAGCATATAAGAAAAATTCAAATTGATATATTTAAAAATAATATTCAGACCTGAGTAATTGCTTTCATAATTACATGTGAGCACTCAATTTTCTAACTTCTCCTATGATTAGCCATTTTATTCAAAATTATTAAATGTATCTATCCCAAGCAGCTACGCTTAAAGGAGAATAAGTACATGTGATGTTAAAGAGCATCAGCCATGTTAAGAAAAGGGGTTAGGTGTTTGGGGTTCAGTAGGGAGAACTGAACAAACACTATATCTATGGTGGCCCAGGCATAAATATGTATATTTGGCAATCCTAACTTTAGATGGGGTTCACAAAATACTCCTCTTACAGTACTGATACCTTTCACAACAAAGGTATCAATAACTTGGGTTTGAGGAACGGAATTGCAATGGAAATTTTCTAAAGCTGATGGAGAAACCAAATGTCACCAGAAACCTATGGCTTTTGCAGGGAGATGTCTACACACTGTTGGGCCATTGCTGCACTCATGAACCATCTGAAAAGCAGACTATTTAAAAACATGTTTCAAGAGAATGGGTTTCTCTTAGTCTGCTGTACTTCAGTAATGAGATGATTGTGCTAACACAGCCAGATTAACACTCCACAGGGCTCAAAACAAGACATTGGGTCTAACCTCCTAAATTTGGGTCTAACCTCCTAAATAAACTCAATTCTCTATATGGCGTCACCCCATAATACGACCCATACAGTTTAGAGATCAGGTTTGATCTATACAGATAAAATCTAGGTAGGTGTACTACATCCAGAGCCCATGCTCATTTCCACTCACTTTTCTATCGAACTCATTTTCACCGAAATTGGTCAAGATATTTTTATTGCAAACTGGCTCTTTTTTTAAAAAAAACCTTTTTACGTGTAGTTCATATTTTCCACATTAACAGTGTTTATATATAGAAGTTTTGGGATGTATTTTGCACAGTATAAAGTATAAAGAGTATAAAGTGATATATTAAGTTATTGTCATTTTATTGTTTGTTATTTTAGTAAATCCTGTGTCTAAAAGGCTGATCTGATCTTCAGCATAATTGTATATCTGAAACTTAAAGAGTAGCATTATCCCTGCATCCATAAAAATAAGGTAAAACTTTAAAAAAAAACTTGGAGAAAATGATAAAGTTCCCACTAGAAAACCATAGGTCTATATTTCCTACCACATATATGTTTAACATTTACATCAAAACAGTAAAAAGATGATTTTACATGCAACATTTAGACATTCAGGATGAGGGACAGAGTTGAAGAATACAGCATGTACTGTGCAAACCTTGCATTGTGATCATGTAGCAGTGTCATGTTATTATTGTATAGTAAGATAATTAAGGCAGTGTTGCACTATATGACAGAGGAATTAGAATAGGATTATATAGTAACATTATTTCGATATTTATATATATATATATAATCACCTAGTAACATTACTGTGCTACTATGCACTAGAATCCCATATGTAAAGTTATTGAACTATAGTGCAACAGGATTCCTTACATTAGTGCAGTTGTATTGTTCAGTTATTACACTGTTGGGATATAGGATTATATGGTATAATTGTTGTACTGTTCCACAATGGGATTACATAGCATAGGTATTTCTCTACCGTGCATTAAGAATGCATAGCAAGAATACACAGAAGTCCCTGTGGCTGAGTTTTTCATGCCTGCAGTAACCAATACATTGTAAAGGAATGCCTCCAGGGTTCAGGGAGTGTTTTGGAGAAATAAAACAGCCTAAATGTAAGAAACACACAAAAAAACATCCGTTTTCTGCAAACTAAATGACAAACTAGGTATAAACCAGCTGTCATAAGATCAGCTCCTGGATCACAAAACACTCACTGCTGAAGGCATTATTTCCTATTAAATGTACACCAGGAACAATAGCCATTGTATGCTGATCTCTAAAAACTTCAGCAGTCCTTCATGAAATGACAGTGGCTCATCCCTAACTGGATGCGTAAAATGTTAACTACCCAAAAACAAAACTAAAAATCAGGAAAAGCATAAATCGGTTCAATAATATACCTGTGATACTTCCAGGGAAGCAATAGGAATTTCAGGGATTTTACTCCAGGTCTTGGGATGCAGATGGTCAAGGTCAAGCGAGTCAACTCCTCCAGGTCCTTCTCTGACTGAGTGACATCTAAGACTCCTCATCACTGCTTTTGTGCATTTTTAATCAAGGGGTTTTGGCCAAAAAAAGATGCGTTTACTCCAGGTATATAGAGAGAATCTCTTCTCGAAAACTAAGCATAGTCATCCCAGCTGCTGTTTCTGTAACTCCCGTGGTGCTTTGCTAGCATCATGCCTGGATGAACACCATGGGAGTTGTGACCCATAGCAACTGCATGTTTGAAGTTTACTATTCTCAGCTAAAACAATTACATCTCAAAATGCAGAGTGAATGTTTCTATGTGTAGCAAACAAGATACATGAGTGGTCTACTATTGTATGAGTATTGTATGAGTAGCATGCATTTTATAGGTAATGTGCGTTTATCAGCTTCTGATCAGGAACGGCTGATCTAGCGCTGCATGATGCACAGCTAAATCATTGAGAAGAGGTTTCAGAATTCTCCCACATTATCTATACTGCTTGAAGGTGCCGCCATGGAGGGAAAACATGGTACCAGATAAGGTACAACTCAAGCTGTCACTATAGAGGACAGTAAGTGCAAGGCCAGTCCCTTATATATTTTTTCCTGGGCTGCACCCACCATTAATGCATCACTCAAGCGGTACTCTTTTGAAAGGGACTCCTGACCACACTACGTTAAAGTAAAACCTGCATCTTCTATTAACGAGACATCACTTTGAGAAACCGGTTGGCTTTAGTGTTAGTGGAATACAATAATACGACAATTCAATTTTAAGAGCAGCCATGCAAAGAAATTTGTTAAAAGAAACACAACAAAAATCTATTGTTTTGCCACGTTCGAAATGCCAGCACTGAGCTAATAACCCAAACGATGGCATGCAAGCATTGGAAAACATTCACTGGTAATTGGGCTCCCAGTTCCCACAGCTCTGTTCACTGGTGATTCGCACGCTATGCTACTTTATCTCCCATGATTCCTACCTGTTATTTGTCTTTGTGCAACCGGTAATTGAGTAAACAGGTGCATTTTTTTTTCCGAAGTGATCCTCATTAAAGGTCTTCTTAAAACGCTGCTTAGCACATGCCGCTGCCTGCTACTGTGAAATGAACATGCCCTACACGTTCTGATCTGTAGTACAATACACAACCTGGTTCAATGCAGAACACAGCGACAAGTCACCAGAAGCACTTTTGTCTGAACATATTAAAAACATAAATTAAAAAAAATACGGTGTGATAAGGTCACCTTTTATTTCTGTTTCTTGCTCTCAGGCTGTATGTTCTCTTGTGCATATTACTGAGCTCTGATTATGGATGCTTGTATGTAAAACAGACAGAATTAGGTTGCAATTAGCTGCATTTCCATATTTGACAATCTAATTACTGTAGGATGATTTAGAAGATGCTAAATATGAAGGGAATAACTTTCTGCAGATGACAGTGTCACAGTAACACAATATATTTTTAATTTGTAGATGACCTAACGCAGCATTTCTTCAAACTATGTATGTATCTATATGCATGTAAGTGTCCTAATGGGTACTAGGATACCCAATTTCGTGCCCTGTCGGTAATAATGCTGCTGAGTCGCTGTGCAAATATGGTAGTATCAGGTGGAACATTAATACAATATTACTGAATGAAACAGTGTTACTGAAGTAAGGTATAGAATGAGATACCCTTTTCTAATGTATATGATGTTGATGTAAAACACAGCTTAAGATCATAATATTTATTCTTTACTTCTTTATATCCATGTGTTATGTTCAGTTTTACTTTTTTTAAATGGTCATTTATAAAAAATCACTTCTAGATTTTTTTAAAAAAATATTTTAATCAACACTAGAGTGCATTGTACATGGACTCCAGTGCAAATGACCCACATGCAAACTGGTGCTTGAGTTTTTTCACCTCACCGGTTTGCTTTCACATAAGCAGGCAGAATATGTAAGTACACCATCATTTACACTACAGAGCATGTCAGCTCATTATGCATACAAGCAACATGGATTCATTTTGAAATTAATAAGATTTCAATTACCATACTTGTGAGGTCAGGGGCAGCCACTCACAAGTATGCATGCTGATCCCCCGTTGACCTGCGTTAAGGACTGGAGTGCTCATTTAAACGACATGAGGTGATCTGCTAGATCGTAGCTAGAGATGTTATAATGTCATTTGAATATTTAACAAACGTACACTATTGTAATCATTTTTCATACAGAAAAGTGTGAAGTTAGAAAGTACTTAATATATATTTTTATTAGGAAACTACCCAAAATATCACAATGACCTCTCTAACATGATAAAGAACAATAAATGTAACCTGTGCTGCACAAAGGGCCCATTTCCTGCTTTTGGGTGTAAAAGGTATATATCCCTAATGATTTCCTACACTAGTATTGATCAGTTTGGCTTCAGATACAAGCAATACTTAAATAGGCACTCGACAATCACTATGTGCTGGATTAATGGGAATTTCAAGGCACAAGAAATGATTGTCATGTTGCACAATACAGTATGTGCAATAAAAACACATATACCACTGTTAACCCTATGCAATTCCTACTGTAATTCAATACATTTACACATAAATAATACAAAAATACAAGCGCATGCTATTCTTTCACAATAGTATATCAACTTCTAAATCATTCAAGTGGCATTGGTGAGACTATTCTAGTCGGTGCCTTGAGAGGGCAAGTGAATTCACCGATATGTAATAACATATATGAGCTGCTTGCAAGGTAGAGTACGCAACATATAAATGACACTGGGGGGCACAGACAAAATAAACATAACATGGTACCAACTGTTCAAGAACAATATTGTAGAATTAAGAAAAAATAATACATTTTAGGTAATTAGGTAAATAGATTTAGTCTTTCTGATAAGCACCTAGTCTAGGAGTGAAAACAGAAGATCTACACGGCTTGCAGTTATTAAACAGGTGATTATACTTATATGGATTTCTAATCTAAAGGTAGATGGTACTAAATGAACAAAAAAATCAGACTTGGTCTGAAAACAATAGGCAACATTCTGAGTGTTTAAATGAGTTCAATTACACACTTGTTTGAAAATTAGCTCCTCTTTGGGAGTATTCTTTTAAACCCCGTTGTGTAGCAGGCCGCATTGCAATGATTCCCAAAGCGCACACTTTTATAAAGCAATCCTATTTCAGAAATGTGATTTTTAATCATCTGTGAAGAATGTGGTTATTGCTCAATCTGTGCTCTGCTCTTTCAGGACATAATGCTTTTTTTTCCCTCGGAGCACAAAAGACTGCTAGTTATAATCTGACACTAATTACAAGAATACTGTTTATTCTTGGGATAATCATAATACATCTGTAACAAATAAATTAACATTTAAAAAATGAATTAGGTTATGTAATGTATGACATTCTAGGAAATAAACCCAAAAGCATAAAATTAGGTTACAAGAAGGAGCCACATAATAACTGTATGTGCTATCAACCAATATGAAAGTCCAGTGACAGAACATTCATTGTCTGCATTAGATCATGCAAGCAGCGTTTGGCTGTTGGGAAGAGTCCATCAGGCCGACATATATAGTGCTATATAAACACTGGAATATATCCTAACACCAGACCACTCCTGGGGCTAAGTGCTATATTGGGAAAAAACACTAAGGACACAAATGGAGCACTTATGTACAAGAGACCTTTGAGTTCCTTAAAGCTTATGTATCTTAGTATATACATGTTGTGCAATTAAAATGCATCTTTGGACTATCTTATTTGGGACTAATACTTCAATATCCATATGCCGTGATATGGCCCCACAGCTCTTACAAACCCCTGTGGCGTTTGTCAGCACTTGGTAGAATGGTATTTGATGAGTACGCTCTAGATTGCTTTGTTTTGTGTATTTATTGATCATCATTACTCTAACAGCAACCTGGGAATCTGAATTTGTATGCCTTTTATGGTTTAAAAGTTGCATGCTGCTCTAGTTTGTATTTTTTTTGTGCTAAGCATATTTGTAGGGTCTGACCTAACCTTAGGCTTGAGCAGCCCCTCTTGCCTCACAGGTACCTCATTAATGGTGTCCAGAGAAGGCTTTAAATTGCTCGAAAGTCTCTTTAGATTTAAAATACAGTGCAGTCCAACTAATCCAGCTCTATTGTGAGCCATGTAGCCATGCAAGATTAGATAGGACTTTTTAGTGCCTTAATTAAATTTTGGCATTTAATAAATATCCCTACTTTCCATGTTTGATGTACCAAAAGAAATTATACATCTTTTTTTCCCCCAGAAAAAATATGGCACTCATTTTAAACCTTACAATCATGCAAAAATAAAAGTTGTTTTTCATTTTTTACTGGTGCAAGTTACATTCCAACAGACACTGCTTTCATGGCACAGTCTTGATTTTTTGGACACTGACCCACCTTCTGGCTTTTGCTGGCAGGGAGAGCATGGGCTGGCTGGGAACATCAACTGATATCCCCAGCCCAGGGTAAAATCAATGGAGGCCTGTGTAATTTCTCATGCCAGTCGTGTGAAGCAGACTATGAGAGCTATGATGGCCGCCATGGCACAAGCAGTTGGTGAGCGGATAGGGTTCTGCTATTCAGAAATATTTCACTCTTCATTTAGAACCATTAACTGCAGCTATAGTTCATTCTTAAACTGAACAATCATCAGAGGTCAAGTTCTTTGTAGCACGGATTTTTGAGTGTTTTACAACCCCATAGTCTCCACTGGTGTCCAGGTTTTACAGCTGGAATACTGAAGAAAGAGGCAATTTATAGCAACATTGATAACGATTTCACAGTAGGCAGACAGAATTTGTGTGAAAAACACATTAAAAAAACCATAATTATTACCATAATTTTCTGATTCCCTTAAATCAAAACACAAAAATAAATTTACTATTTTGATCAAAATGCAACCAAAAACTCTTTCAAAATAACAAAAAGTAAGCTTTGCACAGGGGTAACACATCTGCCTGACAGCAGATTGTTTTTACAGGTAGAGCAGCCTGTTTTCACAGTTATCTTTGGAAGTGTGATACAGCCAACAGCACCAATCTCTAATATGTGAATATTAAAAAGAGACATGCAAGTATATAAACCAGTGCTTAAAACAGATTTCTATATATAAAGCTTGTATGTCCTGCCCTCAACCTCCAAAAACACCACCCATATCTAGGTGGCAGGTGGTCAGATTTCTAGAGCCTTTGAAAAACATTTTTTTTTTGTTTATTTTTTTGCTTTATTTCATACCGCTTCACCTTCTTACATCTCCTCACTCATCTCCAAATACTATCCTATGGAATGTGTCACTCTTGCTTTTCCAGCTTTTCCCTTTTTTCCAGTCATGTAAATTAAATCCCTTCAGTGAAGCCTACCAACGGACAGGTTCACTGACTTAATTACTCCTACCACTGCCTGACCTTTCCTAGTCTCACTCCTGCTGCTAAGTATCTCCCGCTATACTCTCTTACTCTTCAGTCAGCCTGTAACTATGTCCAGTGTATGCAATGAGATCGACTTGTGTGGCTGTCCGACCTTAATAATGTATATTCTTGATTGTAAGCTTGTTAGAAAAGGGTCCTCATCACCTTTGTTTTTGTCCAAATTGTTATGTTTAGGGCTGCAACTAACGATTATTTTAATAATCGATTAGTTGGCCGATTATTTTTTCGATTAATCGATTAATCGGATAAAAAAAATGAATGTACATTTTTCATTTATTTAAAATAATTTACTAAACAAATGATGTTAAATACAAACAGCAGAATAAAAAAACTTTGATAAAATGCATTTCTTGTCTTTATTTCCCAACCAGCCCCCCCAATTTATGCACATTTGAGCCCAGGCTTGCTACGCTGCCTCCCAGACATGCCATGCTGCCCCCCCACATATGCCACGCTGCCTACCACAGCACTCCACGCTGCCTCCCACATATACCACACCACGCTGCCTCCCACATCTGCCCCTCCACGCTGCCTCCCACATATACCACACCACGCTGCCTCCCACATCTGCCCCTCCACGCTGCCTCCCACATATACCACACCACGCTGCCTCCCACATCTGCCACGCCACGCTGCCTCCCACATCTGCCACTCCACTCTACCCCCCACATGCCACTGTGCCTGATACGCCTTATACACCCTGAAACACCACTCCATCCTCCCCAGACATGCCACCCTGCCCTCCCCACATCTGCCACGCCATGCTGCCTCCCACATCTGCCACTCCACAATGCCTCCCACATATGCCACGCTGCCTCCCACATCTGCCACTCCACGCTGCCTCCCACATCTGCCACTGTGCCTGATACGCCTTATATCCCCACTCCATCCTCCCCAGACATGCCACCCTGCCTCCCAGACATGCCACTTCTCTACCCCCAGATATGCCTTATACACCCTGATACACCACTCCGTCCTCCCCAGACATGCCACACTGCCCTCCCCACATATGCCTTATATACTGTATATGCCTTATACCCCCAGATATGTCACTTCACTGCCCCCAGGATTTAGATTCCCCTAAATTAACCCTAAACTCCCCATTAACCATAACTGCCCCTAAATTAACCCTTAACACCCCCTTAACCACAGCATCCCCTAAATTAACCCTAAACACACCATTAACCACAACTGCCTCAAATTAACCCCAAACACCCCATTAACCACAGCTGCTCCTAAATTAACCCTAAACACCCCACTAACCATAACTGCCCCTAAATTAACCCCCACCTCCCCTAACTTTCAGTAGCCCAAATATATATATATTTCATACATATATACACATATATATATATGTATATACACACATACACATTATATATATATATATATATATATATTTATATATATATACATATACTTACAGTTAGATGAGTGTCACAGCCATGTGGTTCTGGCCTGGAGAAGGAAGGGGCGGGGCCAGTTGTCACAGTGATTACAGGGAGGGGGAGTAAGTAGGAGCTGCTGCTGTGAGACGGTGAGTCAGACTAAACGGATTATATAATGAGGGGGATTTTTCAGAGCGTTTGCTCTGAAAAAACCCTCATTTTATATTCGATAATAATCGATTCAACTAATCGATAATGAAATTCGTTGCCAACGAATTTCATTATCGATTATTATCGATTTTATCGATTAGTTGTTGCAGCCCTAGTTATGTTACGCACTCCGTATTATGCCCTGCTTACCCATACGTACAGCACAACGGAGCTGTATAAATAAATATATAATACAATAATAATAATGATAACATGTCTACATTCATCGAGTAAACCTTGTCACAGTGTTGTAGAATACTAAACTTGCCAGGTACAATTTTGCAACAAGATTTTGAATTAACTGGTTGGTTAAAGACTGCATGTGCTCGTTTTTTCGATGTTCCACCTTGATAGCAAATTTATAATTTTATCCTCCAATAATGCTCACTGACTCTCAAATTGAAGATTTGATTGAGTCTCCAGAGATCAGCTTGTCTATAAAACCAGGAGGATTTATGGTGTACCTTTTTACATTAGGTACACTGGCTTTTATGACTATTTAGGCTCTGCTGTTTTCTCCAATGCATTCAGTCAAAGCACCTAAGACCCAGATGCATAACATGATTGGATTCCAGTTTGGGGAAAATGCTTTGGAAATATTGTATTCCCAGTTTTGGCCATACTTCATATTCAGTGCAGATCAGAATTTCTTCCATCCTTAACAACTATCAATTCTTCATTCATGTTTTTCTGCCATTCTTTCCAGACAGACTACCCTGCCCCCTTCTACCTGTTGTGCTCAAAGATGTAGCGGCAGAGGTCCTCATTTCCTATATATACACAATTGTTTAGGATCGACCAATAGCAAACATGTATTAAACCCCAAGAGGGACAAGATAGCATAATCTGAACACAAAATTTAGCAATACGGGATGTAAGAGGAAATTGCACAAATTATATCAAAAATTAATGAGCATTTATATAAAACAAGTTTCAGAGGCGGAACATTTTGTAATAAATACAATTTCCTCAGACTGCTTACACATGAAAAAATAACGTATAAAGTTTAAAAACAGAGGCTTCAGAACACTTTTTAGAATCTTTAAGAGTACCGCATACACTTAAAATAATGATGAAAACAATTCAATATCTTGGATTGTAATGTAATTTCTATAGGGAAAAAAAGAAAATCACATGAGCTTCCCCCGCCTGAGTAATCCCTAAGGAGATGGCTTTGCAGCTGCCTTAAAATGATTACTGCTCTAGAGATCTATACCAGGTTTTATTCCACCACTTCTGAAGATTAAACAAAACAGTGATATGAAATAACACACAAAGAAACAACACATCTTTCTACAAAGAAAATATAACACTCCTTCAAGGTGAAACGAATGGCATAGCCTAATTCTTCACAGCAGGGCGTAACAAATCCGCTGGCCAAAGGATTTGCTGAAATGTTCCGTGCCTGTTATTTTTTCTTCTCATACTGAGCCAGGTACACTGCGTTTTCAAGCTATACCTACAGTACAAACTAAATGGTTTTGTCTACTGCAAAAACAGTTCTTTGGAAAATGCACCCATCATATTTGCTCATATTGGATTTTTCTCCAGTGATTCCCAGTTCTGGAACACTTTTACAAGTCAGTTTTTTGGGGGTTTTCTTGGATTTAAAATGTAAATTCATCATCAGTTAGAATTTGTTAAACTAATTCTACTAATTCGTTAATAAGGCTTTTAAGTGCCGTAATTACAGTATGTTTGTTGGCATTTTTACCACGCGTGGATTCAATCAAGATTCCCACTTTCCATGTTTGATGAACCCACACAAATTACACATCTTTTCTTTTCCAGGAAATATAGGGCTTTTATTTGAAACCATAGAAACATGCAAAACGAATAATTGTGAGTGCTAACATAACATCAACAATACAATATAATATCTAAAAAATCTATACAAAAATGTAAAGAAACCTATTTATGCTCTGCAGCATCCCCTGACTACAGACATACCCCGCATATGTATGTATTATTATTATCGCAGTTATTTGTGCAATATGTATATACATTTTCATACAGTGTATGTTGGCCAGCTCACTGTATTGTGGTTTTGTTGTTTTTTTTTTACTTTTTCTCTTTGTGTTTCTGACTCTGTTTCCTCTGATCTCCCTTGTACTGATCCCACTGATTACAAGCAAAGCTCCATAGATTTGCATTGCTAATCACCAAGCAGGGAGAGCAATCGGAGATCCTGTGTTTATCCTATCCTTTAGGGACCTTGTGGTAGGCGTCATCAGTGACGCAATCGGGCATTCCTTACATGACGACGTACCAGCACTTGTACCGAGTAGCGTTAGAAATGATCCACAAGATGCTTGCATCTGCTTAAAGGGGATAGCCCAGCCTATAAAAACAGCATAACAAACAGGTATATCCTAAAGATAATGTTGGCACACCTTTTGAGGACGTACGTCAACGGGGTAAGGAATAGTTAAAGTGGCAATTTACAGTCCCTGACAGCTCTCCGTGAGTACTTTAATATCTATTCTTCAAACCAAACAAACTGCTGCCCTCTGGCTACCCTACCCCTCTGTGGTCTGACTATTCTTACCACGGATTGGGTGCTTGAAGCAATCGGTGGCTGTATATTTCTCCCATTGAAATCAAAGGGAGAGCTTCACACACATGTACAAAGGGGTCTGAACAGACCACCATCCACCGGGTTTGTAGAGCCAGCGCCGCGGTGACTAAGTATATCACATGCAGGGAGATGTGTTTTACTGAACATGTGGTCTGCAACTCTGCATTAAAAAATAGCTGAGGGCTGGGCAAAGGGGCGTTAAAGTATATATAAAGGGTCCCTTTGGTCAACGTTTAACATATTTCTGAGACTATATTTTATAAGTCTAAAACATTGACTTGGACTAAGTAAGAAGCCCCTGCTCTATGTTTATAATTGTAGGAAATGTAGAATCACAAGTATTTTAGGGGAGAGGGTTGTCGCTTTGTCATCATTTTCCATGCAGGGGTGTCGAATTCCAAGTCTCAGTGTAGAAAACAGACCAGGCTTTTGGTAAAACCTTACTTTAAACACAAGTGATTTAATCACCGTCGACCATTTTAATTGAGTTGCCGGTGCCCAAGCTAGGATATGCTAAGAAAAGACGGAATCATTTACCTCCCTGTTAAGTAATGATTTTGCATAATTCTTTAAACAATCAGTGAATGTTAATTCTATTTGATAATTTAACAAGCTGCAAATCTTCAGAGAATTACTTAGTCGTGTGAAAACAGTTTTACTTTCATAAATGTGATTAATGGAGGGGGTGGTAGGTGGGAAAGAGAAAGAGGGGAAAGCGAAGAAAGAAGAGCACAACAAAATGAACACAAGATACCCAATAAATGCATTTTCCATCTAGGAAAAGTAACAGAAATATACACTTGTGTTTTATTTTTCCCTCAAATGTCTACGCACGAGATTAAAAACTGTTACCAAGCTTGTTTTCCACTGCTAGGTCAACAAAGCATTTAAACCTATCAGTGCCCTCTGTTTGTGTCACATGCCCACATGTTACCACTGAATTGATTCTGAGGGAAACAAATTAATACAGCAAAGGGAGGTAAATCAAAGATCTATTTCTGGGATTACCTTCAATGGGGTTACCTTCAATTTGATGGGAGTTCCCCTTTAAGGGGTGATACCTGAAAACACGTCTAGCCCAGATGCTTGACTCATGAGATTATTTGCTGCTTTGTTATGGGATGCTGCTCCCTCTCTATACTTGATTTTATATAATGATTGGAAGTATTATATAAATACATTTACCATGTGAGCTGGACTGTATACCCCTTTCTCTTTCTATGGAATTTTTATTATTACCTCTGTCTGTCTTAATTTATTTCGTATCAGATAATCTGCTTTGGGTTTCTTGCCTAATGCATTTTCTTGTAGTATAATTTACATTTTTCATGTTGACCAGACTATGCCCCTGCCCATGTTTTTGGATGGCGCTTGGGTCTCCATCCTATAAAACGTCATCATAATTTTTTGTATAATAACTCTTAGCATGTGTGCTGAATAATCGTATGGTTATTCTTTACAAATATTTTATTCTTATTTGTTACTGAAAATAGCAAAATATGCAGGTCCGGTGATGCCAATAGATCAAATTTATCTGGAGAATGCAAACTTGTGCTTGGAGATAAAGCAAAACAATGTGCCTTGTCACATGATTGAGCTTAGTTTAGCTAGACACACTCCCATTCGGTTTAGGTAAAGCAGTGAAAATGAGAGAGAACATTGAAAGTTTGGTAAATTATAAAAAAATATTTGGATTACAATATTTTAGATTATATGATTATTATTTCAATGTCAGTACATGTTCAGGGTAGGTATGTATATACACATTTGTATATATACACACACATATAAACCATATACCATAATTCCTTAAATAGTTAATGCGCTGTAAGCCAACCAGCTATTGTGATAATTCTATTTGCAGGTTAATATCTTAAATAATAAATTAAATATCTTATACAACCTACAAAATCTTGTTTTTCAAGACAGGCGATGCATGTATATATTCTTTGTTTTGCAGCAGTCTAGACAATGCAATACTTGGTATGTGGTTCTGACTGGCACCCAAAGAGTTACAATTCCTTCATTTGCTGTTCTGTAAATGCGAAACTTTATCAAATTATGAGAAAGCTATATCTATTCCTGATTATTTACGTGATCAGTATGCACAAGTTCCACCTGCCGCTCCGCTGAGAGTAATTGTTTATCGGAAAAAAGCTAAATATTCACGGTCAGTCGCAAATGCCCGCAAAAGGCTTGTGGTCCTTTAAGCTAAGTAAAATGTAAAGCATTATATGCCAAGGCTGAAGCTATTAGCAGGATCAATAATTCTCCTACCGCCTTAATAAATCATTATATTACGGCACTAAAGCTCAATGAGAAGATCCTGAATACCTAGTACAAAGCTTCCATATCAGAAAGAAAGCCAACATTTAAATTACAAAAGCCTAATTGGTGTACAAAGAGAAATGGCTAGATACTGTTCCCCGTGTACCTGACCATGTAACACTTTCAAATCAATAATGGAGCAACATTTCAAAAAGCAATAAAACAAAAATGTTCCATGCAGTCCAATCAAGATACAATGTACAAATGTGACAAAGACTCTGGACAAGAAGACGTAATCTAAAACCAAAGGGCCACAGCCTTAGATGTAAAGGAACACCTCAGCCATCAAATGTACATTAACGTGTATGATGGGTGCGGGATCCCTTTAAATATTTGTGTGGTCTGTTTTTCAACTGCATGAAGGGTTCTTACCCCAAATGTTTTTCCCACTTTTCTTACCCCCAACTAAATGCCCTGCAGGAGATGCATTCAGCCGAATGCATCTCTCTGCTTGTCGTGTAATCACCTCCAGTCAGCTCCAGCGCTGGCGAACACTGCATGTAGTCTGCAAAGTCTTCCTACTGATTTCAATGGGACTACTTTCGTGTCAGTGATTGGCCATTGTAAATACTTTACTGTCACAGACTGACAGTGTAAGCAGCCAATCAGTGGCAAGACATTTCAGATCATGGAGGAAGAAATATGATGTTGCTCAATGGCTGCAAATTCTGGTCAGGTAGGTTTTTTTTGTTATCTTTTTTTTCATTTTGGAAGAATGTCTTATAAAGTACAGAATAATAGAAGATGCATTGGTCTACAGTAGGTGTTTCAGAGACATTTTCGGCCTGTAAGAAGGCACATTTATCTCAAAAATACTTAGTACATCTAGACTGTAAAGCTAGATGAATGCTTCCAGATATGTTTTTGGGAGCTGTCCACTGAAACACAAATACAGTTAAAAAGGCAATGCTACAAAACACTGCTGAGCCTGGGACAGCGTGAACTCAGAGTGCTCCAGCTGGGCACAGAAGCCAGTTATTTTGTAAATGTTTGTCAAGAATCTTACAAATGCATAAAATGAGGCCAGGGTAAAAAATAAAGTACCCTAACTGCACAGTACTGTCATTTTTGTCTGCATTAATTTAAGTAAAGGTGCTGCTCCATGACTATGATGTACATAATATGTAAAGAATTAGTTAACATATACTACCAAAGGCCATTCAAAAGGACACTTCTATGTCATAACAAATAAGCTTAATATTACAACCCAGGGAGCTAGAAACAGGGCCATGGTACAAAAACTGCCCCTGGGCCCCCAACAGGCAACATGTCCCACTATGCCACCTTTGCCCGAAACCGCTTGTGATTGCCACCTTTGCTCCAAGCAGCTTATCAGTGCCATCCTAACCCCCATACAGCCTGCCTGTGCCATCTTTGCCCCCAGATTATCAGTACCCCCTAAAGCTTATCTGTGCCATCTTTGATCTTATACAGCTTGTCTGTGCCTTCCTTTGCCCCCTTCAAACAAACACTCTAAACACACTTACATACTATCAGGTCCAAGACCGGACAATGAAACATGGCCATGTGGAAAAAAGAGAGTAAATCACTAGCCTATAGAACTTTAGAATGGCTGTATATGAGAAACAAGGTCTAACATGTGCAGCCAAATCTACTGTAGCGATTCTACCTACAGATTTACTAATAAAACAAATTGGCTTTTTATATACAAATTTAGAGCATACACTGCAGTTAAATTTGTTGTTTCATTATGCCATTTATTATCCGCTTAAGTAAACACCATACCTAATATGCTCTTTTCAAAAATTATATTTTAGATTTTTTATAACTGTATCAGTGTAAATGCTTCTACTTTACTTTAGATTTTTAGACTAAAAAAACAGCCACTCCATCTGGTATGAAGTTGCTTCATGCAAATTATATAGCATATCGTGATATAACATGTAAAAAATATCATTGCACAGGAAACCAAAGTCTGGTGGAATAAACAAAAAAAGGTGTGTCCGATTATTCTCACAATGTACATACACTACTGCCTTTCAGACAGTAAAGCTTCTTCTAAATTCAGCTCACTATTTGGGAAAATTGAACTATCAATTAAAATATATAAAAACGTTAACCTCTGACTTTTCCTAGTGGAAACCAATTTCGAAGCAATAAAAATAGTATTAGGGATATATAATTTATCTATTGCTTTTGAAATTCCTGGTGTGTGTGCCTCATATTTTCTATTTTATGTTTCTGGTTTGTGGAAGCTCCACATATACATATAATAAAAGCAAATTATCTGAAGATATAGCATCAGCACAGAGGAACATTCTAGTGACTGTGGGGATTCTATTTTACAGGCATTCTGTGTTAACTGTATTTCCCTCGCTTAATCCTACTCAAATAAATGTGATTCATACTATTTTAAATTTTACTATTATATTATTTTTAGCAGAAAAATATTTTTTCAGACTAGGTATTTGTGATACTGACATGAACAAGAATTAGGTTTAGAGCCGCTAAACTAGAGCAGATTAATACATTAGTGTACACCTGAAAGATAGCTGAAACAGGATTATTATTCACAGGGCAATAGAATTAACACACAAAAAATGAAAAGAAAAGGTGTTTCAAGCTTGTTTTATGACAGGATCAATACCATCAATTCACATGACATGCCATTATACTATTCATCATGCAGGCATCTCATTGTAGCAGGTAAACAATGATGTAGTCATGATTCATGGAGGAAATTGTGATGGATAACAGAAACATCTTTGAGAATAAGGATATGGCAAAAAAAATCACTTAACATTTTTTGTGAATGACGATGGTCTACACTCAGTAGATAGCAAACGTTTCTCTGCACGCAGGATGAACCCTTGTGTGCAATTCAGCTCTTCAGAGAAACATTCGATCAAGGAAAAATCTGTTTGATGGATATTCAATAACTGTTATATATATAACTATATTTGTCATGATAAATGTAAAGCATTGGGTATTGCCTTCACATATGATTTTGGTGGTAAGAATAATATGGTGCCACAAGCTGTATGATGGCTTTGAAAACATTTTATTTTAGGGTTGAATCTCGAAAGTAATGCTGGGCAGTCTGGCTGAGCACTAGGAAAGTCAGACAGAAAGCCAGTATACCATGAGGTCCAATTTGAGTACAAAAAGGTATTTTATGAACAATGTGCATATCTAAAAAAAGTATTTACATGCTGTCTTTGGAGGTTGGTCTGACAATCAAAAACACTTCTTTTTAATTTTATAGTATTGGCTTAGAATATACTGTACATTTAAAACTATTTTGAACTAGCCAGCCTGGAAATTCACACAAAAAAAAGAGGGAATTTAAGAAAGAAACCCATAATTAATGTCTTCTGTATAGACATTTTCACAGCTCTTAGCAGATTTTCATTAACTGATGTTAACTTATTTGGAAGAATCCCAGGTCTAGTTGTAACCTTTAAAAAATGTTAGAGATTTTGCTCTGCAGATGCCAAACATTAAACTGTAAAACTACAGAGAGTTTGAAATATTCTACAGATGGACATTCACTAAACTCCCTTGCAGATGCGGGAAAATATACTTTCCCATGAAAATGGCGAGTCAGGTCACAGATTCTATTTCTACACACCAACAAAACTATCTGAAAATGTAAAACCTTCACAACATTTCTTTATTGTTTTACTTCTAGACATGCTCTTAATAACCTAGGAAAATACAGGTAAAGAAAAACAACTTTTTACCAACTATCAGCAAAAAAAGTGCAAATTCATGTACCAAAACTACACTATTAATAGCATAATGGGAATAATTACGCAGCTTCTGAAAACATGAACCTAAGACAGATTTGCATTACTTAACGTATGTTAAAACCAATTCTCACAGCCTGAAGAAAGAGTGGATTTTCAGGCTGAGCCAAACGGTTAACAATGAGAAAAAAAGAAAAAATATACACTTCATGAAAGCTATACAAGTCAGTACCGTAATATAAAGTAATATAAAAGCGTAACATTTCTTGAGAATTGAATTGCATCTGCATATAACGTGAACCCTGTTGCTTTTACATCCCTCATTTATTTACATTCCATACAACTTAAATTTTTGGTGCAAGGAAGACATGTTGCTCATATTTAAAAAAAAGGACCCAGATTGCAGCCAGGCTATAACAGTGGCAAATGAAGTTCAATACAAACAAGTGTAAAGTTATGATTATTGGGGAAAATAATAACAATGCAACATATACTTTAAATAGTATCTCCCTGGGAAAAACTACTAATGAGAAGGATTATGAATAATTACAGACAACAGATTTAGCAACAGTGCACAATGCCAGTAAGCAGCTCCAACGACGATAAGATACTGGCATGTGTAAAATGGGGTATTGATTAATGGGGAGAGGATATCATTTTGCCTCTTTACAAGTCAATGGTAAGACCTCACCTTAAATATGCAGTGCTATTCTGGACAATGGTCATTAGAAATGACATTATAGAACTAGATATAATGTATGTTTCTACATACTAGATATACTGCATGTGTATACATACACACACACAGTACTATGCAGAAGATTTAGACATGTTGATTTTTTTATTTTTATAATTCAACAAAATGCAAAGTGAGTGAACAGAAGAAAAATCGAAATCAAATAACTATTTGGTGTGTACCATCAATTCTTCTAGGTACACGTGCACAAAGTCAGGATTGTGTAGGCATATAGTTAGGTGTATGATTAAACAAATATACCAAACAGGTGATAATGATCATTTGTTTTATATGAAACACAATCATAAACTGAAACAGCTATGTCAGAGGAATAAAACTGGATGAGGAACAGCCAAACTCACTAACAAGGTTGAAAAAATCATGGACCATGGAAAGACTGAACATAGCAATCAGACACAAGGTTTTGTTGATATTGCATCAGCAAGGTCTCTCCTAGGCATTCATTTTAAGGCAGACGGGGGTTTTCAGATGTTCTGTCCAAACTCTTTTGAAGAAGCACAAAGAAACAGACAATCTTGATGACCACAGTAGCAGTGGTTGGCCAAGTAAACTTACTACAGCAGACAAAAGACACATTACTCTTACTTCCCTTTGCAACAACCATGTACTGTCCACAGAAGTCTTGTCTGTATTGGTCTTTGTTGATTACTTGCGGCCAAAAAGCCATACCTCCAATGAGGAAACAAGGCCAAGTGACTCAACTTCTCAGGTAAAACACAGCAACTGGGGCAGCAGTTGCTTTGGACTGATAAGTCAAAATATTTGACTGCAACAGAAGGCATTTTGTTCTCAGAAGTGCTGGGTAGTTGTACAAGAATAAGTGTTTGCCGATAACTGTGAAGCATGGTAAAGGTTCCTTGCAGGTTTGGGGCTACATTTTCTGCAAATGGAGTTGGGGATTTGGTCAGAATTAATGGTCTCATCAGAGAGGCATCTGATTGGCCCCAACTTTATTCTGCTACATGACCACAACCCCAATCATATAGCCAAAGTCGTTAAGAACTATCTTTACTGTAAAGCAGAACAAGGAGTCCTGGAAGTGTTGGTATGAGCCCCACATAGGCCTGATCTAAACATCGGGTCTATCTGGGATTACATGAAGAGAAAGGACCAACTGAGGCTGCCTCAGTTCACAGAAGAACTGTGGATAGTTCTCCAGGATGTTTCGAGTGACCTACCTGTTGTGTTCTTTAGAAAAATGTGTGCAAGTGTACCTAGAAGTGATGCTGTTATAAAGGGAAAGGGAGGTCACACCAAATATTGATTTGATTTACATTTTCTTCTGTTTTCTGTTGACAGCATTTTTTTCACATCTGTCTAAAACTTTTGCATAGTAGTCTATGTGTATGTATCTATGTATGTATAAATGCAAAAAATGCTTTAAAATAACCTACACGAACAAAGAAAAGGTATCCCAGCACTCCAAACAGCTTCCAATCTTTAGGATACTTTATTTAGAAAAAGCAAAAAAAGCAATGTTACGGCCAAACAGGGCCTTTGTGAAGCCGAGCGTCAAGAGGGTTTATGCTGTCCCTTTTTTCCTGCTAGCACCCAGATTCCTGGGAGTTGAATGCAGAACCGTTTTTTTCTTTTTTTAAATGACCTACACACCAGGTATTGTATACCTGACTCTGCAATAGTTAGTAAACACAGAAGAAGACAACTTAAATTTCCACTTTTCTTGCTTTTAACCATTAAATAAAATGTGTGATTTTAATACACACATTTATAAGTCTGTGTGTGTGCGTATCATGATTTTGCACAATTCTGATTGGGTTACAGGTGGCCATTGTGAACTGATTTGAATATTCCAGGACAACACAAACAAATAAATATGCAGCCACAGGCTTTTCCCACATATAATACTTTTCTCATTTTAGGGTGTAACGAGAGGGTACATGGTGAAGAAAATTTCACTCATGTAAAGTGTTTCTTCTACTGTTTATTAGGGAAAGTCTAGTGTCCCGAACAGCCCCACCAATGTAATTGCATATTAAAGTACTTTTTAAGCCCATTACTACACATTATGTACATGTATGAAAGAAATTATAAAATATTTACCTTTATTATTTTTGTACCACTTGTAACTGTTTGAAGTAGCCAAAACGTGTGCATGTGCTAGTGTGCATGTGCTAGTGTGCATGTGCAGAAATAGATTTCTGCACATGCACACAGGAGGTCTTGTTAGACCACGTGAGACACTTGCAATTGCTGGAGCTGATTTGTGGTAAGCATTGGGCATATACTTTGACAAGCAGATGTGTTTGAATAAATAAATAAATTGAATTTCACAAAACCCCCCTATGCATTTACAAGGGGTAAAATGGTCATTTAAAGATAAAGTTATTACATGAATTAAAGTCCAAGAGGTATAGGTTAGGCAATAGGAGCTGGTTAGCTTCGGTTAACCCACTGAGGGCAATTGGGGGTGGTTCATCATAGCTTCTCTCTTTCTAGCAGACATGTTCAACCAGCTAATGATGCCTTTCTCTAGAAACATTCTGATACATCTCATATTGTGGCAGAAAAATATAGCTGGGAAACAAAAAGGTCAGAACTACAGTGGTCCTTGTATTAAAGCTTCTGAAAGTTCACCAAAAAGCAATCATGTCAAATGACAATTGTCACAATAAAATGGTGTGTTAAAAAGCCAAGATCCTTTCCAAATATTTCAATTACATTTTATCATTATAAGACAGGTGATAATTAGTTTGTCACTTGAGTGCCCTTCTGGGTTACCGCTAATAATATGACCAACAATGTATGTTATATATGCAGTATCCAAGAAACAGCCTGGACCCACTCCTTTTGACTTGTTGATACATTGTAGTGTGATATTGGCACAATAAGTGATAAACATTTACTGATATCAGGTCTTGAATAGCAGCTGGATCGCCCCCTTTTACACATAAAATACTAATGAATGATCATTCTAGACCAAACGAGTATCTCTTAAGTACTGTTCATTTATTCTGTGTTATTTGGAGAGAGGCCTATGTAAATACATTTTCCTTTATTTGTGCAATTTCCTATGAAGAACATTTTCACTTGTGGAATGAAACATATTCTATGTATTTTCTACATCCATGTGTGAGGATTTATGGTGCTGTGCAATTTTTTTTATATTATTACCTTTAAAATATACCTACATTTTGGAGTTTCTATGCAAAAAACCCCCAAAAAACCGTATACAGCACCCAAAGAAACAAGTGTGTGATATTCTACTGCTTATGAAATGACTAAAACTCTCACTTTCATACCAGCAACTGAAGCACCCCCTGGGTCAGCCATATTTAAGCCAACAACAAGGGTTGTACAGGCTAGCTGTGGGTGGAAAGAGCTTCAAAGAACTCTAGGTCGAAAAGCAGCAGGTCTGTTCTTCTAGATAGAACACACATAGCCATGGGGTAATGTTACTGGTTTGGAGAGGCATTGGGAACACCAACACTTGAATGTCCACGCTACAAATCAATGCTGCCTTTGCATAACATATTAATCTTGCCCCAAGCCTCCAACATTTCTCACAAACCTTTGTGTAATACCTTTGCTAAAACAGCCGCGTGTGCTTGTCACATTACAACGGAAAAATGTCCACATGAGGTGTATTTCAAAATAAAAGGTGAAAAAAAATAGATGAAGCAATCAACTCCGTGATGCTCTTTCTAAGCTGTGCTCTTGATGTGTATAACATGGCTTAGTACTGCATCCTTCAGCCCTCCTTCAGTCTAGAAAGGAGCAGAGGATGAAAATCAATAAGTACAACTGGCAAGATGCATGGATATGCATCCGTAAAGGTTCCCTGCTTAAATAAAATGAATGCATGCGGAAGCAGAGCACAAAAAACTGTATTATTTAGATGCGGAGAGCTTGTATATTGTACACGCTTAAAGGTCACAGTGGACTTTTTGACTGAATATTGATTTGTTGCTGCTGGTTTGCATGCATATTGCTAGGCCTGACATTAGAATAATACGCTGGAAAGCTATCCTGAGGGGTAATCAACTCAATGCAAACAGAATTTGTGTCAAAATTGTTGCAGGCTACAAATAAATGTGTACCAGGGACCGCTGACTTATTTAGATTCTAAACAGACAGCCCCAGCTGCATTTTAGTATGTAAAGAGGAGGTTTTTTTTTTAATTTACAAACCATGTTGTGAAAAGCTAGGGGCTGGTGCTGTCGCAGCCTAGGAATCTGCAAAGCACATCAGATTATAACAGAAATGTGTTAGCGTTGTATAATCATCTCACAAATGACATTAGGAAGCCAGTGTAGGTGAATCTCATGAGCCACTGGATTGTTATAGGCCATTATCACTTCTTTTCACGCTTTTCTACTTTGAGATGGTGCATAATTCACTGGAGATGATACTCTGACATATGTGAGCAAAAATGCTAGTTGGAGCATTCTAAGGCATTCCTATTCTGTTAACTAAGAAATGTTAAGATGTAAAATGGAAAAACTGTACAGTATTTCATAATGTGTGAGCAAAATGTATTCTCGCTAGTGGCTGGAAAATGCACTGTTCACATAATTGCAATTCTTTGCTCCTTACAGTTTCTCTCAAATATGAACGTTATTTTTGTCACATTTATGAAGAAGAACCAACTTATTCCTAGGAACTGCGGCAATGCCCACCAGACTTTGGAGTTGCTACAGACGTACGTTGCCCTACCACGTCGTTCTTTTACTTTATACTGTGCTCGTGGTGGGTCACAATTGGAGGTGGTTACCGAGAGGGAGCTCATTTCCAAAACCTGGTCGCACTGCCCATCCTTAGAACTGGGGTTTACCCAGCCGCGGCTCTGGAACTCTGGCCCGGCTACTATACCCACTGTCGCTCAGGGTCCTGATGACGGATGAAGCCACTTTTCGGAGCATAACATCCTTGGACCCTGAGCTCTCCATCAGTACCCGAGGATTGCCACCCTCAGGATCACCCTGAAATAGTGACTCTTTTCTGGGAGGGCATTGCTGACCATACAGCTGTATGGAGGCGCCAGGCTGGTTGTTGATGGGATTATGTTTGAATTTAAATATCCGTGTTGTTTTCAATAAACCTAATTCTGTGTGCACCCTACACTACCTCTGGACTAGTACTTGGGTGATTACAAAGGGTTAATTTCTTGAGCAATTGAGCTTTCAGCAGCAAAAATCTCTACAGCGGAGCTACTCAGTTGAAATATGGGTCTCTGTCACGTGTAACCTTGGATTTTATTTTTGGTATATCAATGTCAATTGGTAACACAGATTTACACGATTAATATCACTTTAAATTAAGGTATATATTTTATTAAAAATTTGTCTTATTCTGCTGCACCGTCACCATTGGATCCTGAACCGTGTACGAGACTCTTCCTTGCCTTGACTTTTGTTCTTGCATTATCCCTTTGTACTGAACCGACTGTTGAGCAGAGGGATACTGGGGATCCTGAAAGTCAAAAATGGTGATCTGCCCATGGACCGTCCTCCAAAGAATACCCCACTGCATATATGGTATACTCGCTGCCAGCCAGTGCCTGTACTGTATATGCATTCTTAGTTGGTGGGTCTGTATTGGGCATTTGAGGGTCCCCTTAAATTGTTTTTTTTTTTTTAATGTTTCAAATTCTGGTTCAGCTGTACAATCAACCTCCATGTTTGTTTTGATTTTGTAGGGTGATGTGAATTAAATAATATATTTAAATCCAACCTGTTATGGTTTTTCACCACATTTAAACTACTGCTTATAAACTAGGATTGGCAGAATACAAGAAAATAGAGGTTGGGTGAAGAGCTGACTTAGTGGGTTTGAAATTGAAAAAGTCACTTTATACAAATATAAAATATCTTGTGATTTATTTGAAGCTCTTGATGCAGAATCTAGCTTGCTAATGCACTTGCAACATCACATACTTGGGAAAGAACAATAAACTTCAGTCTGTATCTTAAAGTATATTATTCATTTGATTTTGTTCTCAGCTCAGCTATTTGGCAAACATGCCCTATAATCAGCTTACAGCAATACAAGCAACATATTTGTATTAAAGGGAGCAACAGAGCACCTTGTTTCATGTCAGGTGAATTCCTTAAATATTTTAAGGTCTGGTTCCATTTCTTGGTGGAGATTCCCTTTGGCTAACTCACATGTTTGAACCAAGGTCACTCTCCCAGTGAAAGTTATCTTGTGGAAGCTTACTGACACTGCTCTGATCCATAATTCCTAATATTTATAACCTAATAAACATTGCCTATTTTATTGATTTTTATGCTTATGCACCATATGTACTACTGCATTTATCTCTAATTCACCAGTCACCAACAAAATAAGTTATAATTTTAAATTACTATCTTTAAGATTTTTGTATTTCAATAATATCCAAATGTATATTTACTATTTTTTATTCAATCCACAAAATTATAGCTCAACAGAGTATCCCAGTGAAAAATCCACAAGGAAGTCAATGCAGGACATAATGCTTTAATTCTGTTATCACGTCTACAAGATAATTTAGTGTAAATTGATTATTGGAAAGACTCCACCAGGTTCTAAAAACTGCAGCTGTAATTAGATTAATTCCTTTAAGAGGCATTTCGTCTTATTAGTCGAATCGCTAATATAATGAATTGAAGTGATTGCTTGTTTTCCTTAATCTGTGACAGTGTCCTTTAACAAAGTGTGATAAACAAACATATCCTCCCAAAAATACATAAATTATTACATTAAAACACAAATAATGAGTAACTTGGTATTTTAAAGTCACGTCAAAGAACACTAATGGCCTCGGTGTGTCTGGGTAGATTCTCACGGTCACAGAGGCAGGATTGCTCCTTGTAGTCTGATTTAATGACATTGAAAGAGTGATGGGCGTTTTAGCCATCAAATTAATACACCAGGGGGGCAAAAAGACATACTTGTGGACATCTGGTAAATTTTTGCTGATTTGACTGATTATATGATGATGATATGATTATTTATATATATATATATATATATATATATATATATAATTAGGTTTGTAATTTAAAGGACAAACAAAGGGAGGGGGTAATCTTTTTGTCTGTTTTAGTTCAACCAATACATGGGGTGGGATTTGCCCTAAACTAGGTGTCTCTGAATAGTTTAACTTGTCTTGTAATGTGTAAGCTGTTGATAAGATTTTCAACTTACTTTGACTACAGTAAAACTCCAAAAACTGGTCCACACTCCAACAGAAAAAAAGTGTCCTGATGCTCAGATGCTCACAATTACATTTAACACTATATTCTGATGGCTAAAACACCGCATTATGTTCATTCAAGAACAAAGCTTGACTGGCAGGACACTTCCCAGTTAGAATAAACAAATCTGAATTACATTTTCTAAGGAAAGGCTAACAACTTGTCATTTTGTTTTTGTAATTCTGTACAGGTATTAATTATACAGCATGACCTCAGCCATTTTCCAACCAGTTTTTGCATATATTTATATAAATAGTGGTTTTATTCATAAAAGTATGGCTGTGTAAATTGCTCTTTAAAATGCAATATAAGTACTATACCATTCTAAATCGATCATACAAAATAAATTAATTACTGATAAACGTTAATAGCCACTACTATATCATACTATGCAAAAATAAAATGACAAAATGTTATACATTATATTACAGACCCTCACTCACTGTTATTCCAGAAACACCAAAATATACACAGTCATAGAAAAGGTGGTAGTATGAACCAGATACTTACCAAATGTTGCCATTTATTTCTGATACCAGGGCCACTGACCACAATGATAAGACTCTAAACTACATGGAATTTAACTATTTAATCCTGAGCTCTGCCCATCAACTTTATCATCTCCTAGTTAAAACTAGCTAAAAGGCACCTAATTATCTTCTTTCTCTATGATAAGTGAGATAAATACAACTAGGTGGACAGCTTTTTCACTAATTTTCTTGATCTTTTAATACAGAGTTTTCATATTCAATTTTTTTTTTTTTTTTAAACTGGTTAGGTCTAGAAAACCAAGAAATCCACCGGGCATCCCAAATCACCCTAGCCAACATTCTGTAAAATAAGTCTAATATATTTGAAAAAACTCCATATATTTTTCAGATTTTTTTTTTTATCAAACTGACAGGAGATAATCATTATCAAGAAAACTGATGTAACAAAATCATTGCCAAGACAATGAGCTAATTTTTGAGATGGCTGTTTAACTATAAATTCATGTAAATGTGTCTATTACATCTCCAAAAGCCACTTAACTAATATCGTAATGAGGAATTCTCCTGTGCAGGATAGTCCATGTTCCATTATATGTTATAATGGGTATACTAAAAGATTTAGCAGATTCATTGCCGGCTTTTAAATTGAAGGTAAAGTAGGAGGATTTATTAAAATGTACGGACTTGCCTACTAAATTGTCCGATCTGTCTTCCATAAAATGCACCTGGGATTTGCTAGAAAGTGAAATGAACCCTAAAGCAAATGCAAGGCACTACAGAGCCACGGAAATGGATAGACGACTATTTCTGGAAATGTCACACACATTTTTGATGATGTCGTTTTCCGCAAGTCAAAATATTCAACACAACCTTATTAAAATTCAGTGTAATTGTTTTGAATATATTTGGTTTAAAAATAATTCTTTAGCTCATGGGGATCTGCAGAAGTTGATAGAACTATGATTTTCTCCTACCTCAACTGATCTTTATACATGCAAATTGAAGAGGACAAATAAATAGAACAAAAGATAAGAGATAATAAATTATTTATTTGAAATGTATTATTCTCAAACGATGTCCAACTTTAATGTCTTTAATTATTAAAGTTAATAAAACGGCATATTTAGTGTTGCACAAGCTTTGTTGTTTTAATTTTTTTTTCTGAATTACATTACGTGCTTTTGTATAGGCCAGTTCCAAGGCATCCCCAATAGGCAACAGAATAATGTCTGTACCAAGTCTATATAAATATGCGCATACATAAATAAAAACTCCATGAAATGAGCCAGGGTAGTTTGCCAGGCTCAAAACCAGACACAACAAGCAAGCTACTGCTCCATCTGCATTGACCACTTTCATTGACAGACACATTTATGGAGAATTCCGAAATCAAAAAATATTGGCTACCAAAAATGGAATGATAGAAGCTTCGATCACCTGGGTTTTTGTTAAGCCCTGACCCTTTGGAAGCCAGATGCTCACTAATGTATATTGCTTTCTATACCGCATCTATAAAGAGTTAATCATATAAACATAGCAGAAAACAGCCTCCTGATTTCAGAAAATGCTAACAATCGGGTCATTAGTGTCCCGTGTAGTTTTGCATTGAAAAATACCTAATGTTTCTTAGAAGCATGAGAAATACCATTACATAAGTCATGGTGGGTAAAGGTGATGAAAAAACCCTTCCACTTAAAATTAAGGGGAAGCATTATTAAACGCTCATCTACAGACACCAGACAAGACAGAAGGCTTGTTTTTCCCTCAGAAATCTCATGGTGCTGTCACATCCACAAGGGATTCTGGGTAGGCAGATGCAAATAAGGTCAACAATGATCACCTTTTGCCTCTATATCCACTTTATACATGGATCCCTTAAAAGTAATTGCCCGCTGTACAAGAGAGCCTTTAGAGAAAACCTGGGAAGAGGTGCAGCAGCCAGATCACCACTCATGGACAGCTGTTTCGTCATTAATGGGACTCGTCAGCATGAGGTTGTGATACTGGCTTAATACTTGAGGCTTGGGGTAGCACGAGAAATACCATTACTTAGAACCATGCAACGGGATTTCTATACCATTAAGTGGGAAATGCTCTGTCCAAATAGAATTGATGTGCATACACGTATTATTGAATTTGTTACTGTATTAAATTGCTGATAACACTCACATAAGAAACTCACATTTTTCTGTGCGTACAAAAGGCATTTATTAATCATAGGTAACAGAACACAAGTAGAAATGTTCTGTCTTGTGTAACAGTGTGCATTACTGCCAATTACAGCTCTAACTCTTCAGCTATCTTTCAAAAGTAAAGAAAACGTTACTATTTTTATATATATAAATATATATAAAACCTTTGCAACGTGGGTGTGAAAATAGCCACGCTCCCGTTTATTAAAGGGACACCATTCATTTTGCAGAATCACTAATTTTGTATATGCCCTTGCCTGTCAGTCAGCTCCAGGTCTGGCTTGTTAAACGTTGCAGGTAGGGGTATAATGAGCCCCCAATTTGCATGTGCAAAAGCTCGCCCGTTGGTTTCAATGGGGGTGCTTTTCTATCAAACCTTCAGGCAGATGATTAGGCTCTGGAGCTGCAGCTTCTTGTAAAGTTTTTTTCTTTAGCATCTTAAATAATGCATTACTATACATGCTTTTAAGTTTGTGACCATCAATAGCAATGATGGACAAAAGGAAGTCACAACTAGGCTTCTATTTATCTGCTCCTATATAGGACCAAATTCCAAGACAACCCCATAACTCCCTCATAAGTGAAGATGTACTGGCTAATCCCAGAGTTTAGTATTAGCTAAACTCCATGCTATTCTTGGTTTGCACAGGTTGTGTAACATTCAGCCACTATGAAGTAACAAGGGATCCAATCCAGTCATTCTGTGCTGGGATGTGAGGGAATGAGGGATCTAGCTTGGTAATACCTTGTATATGAATATCATGGTCACCATAACATCCTATCCAAGGCTCCAGCTGATTGCTCATCCTTTCCAGAATTTCACTCTTTAGAATTTCTTTATACATAATTTATATTACATTCCTAATCATAGCGTTACACAGTGCTGCAATATTTCTCTAAAACATACTTTTTTTTTTTACTGGGTTAGTCTTGGGGCCAGTTCTACGTAAAAAAAAAAATATATATATTTCTGCATAAGGCATGATATAGATTCTGAAGGATCTCATTGAGCTTTCCCAATTTACACAAATACCTCTGGGACACGTATAAATTATGCATTCCTTGATTCGCCGCTAAATATTTAGGCGCACACTGGGATGGAGAAGCATTTCAGTGGCACTAAAAACTTAAAGCATTCAAGCAAGAAACAATAACTTGTGTGGCATTAACAGCTTCTGAACTTTAAAAGCCTCCCTGTCTGGTCAAGAAAAACACAAACACAAGGAGATAGGTCTTGCATGCTAATGGCACACAATGACAAGAAACCATTGAATGTCACCTCTTCGTACTGTTCTCTCGCTTATCTGCGTGACCTCTCTTTTCATATAACTGATGAAACGCCTGGGAATTAGCATCTTTGCTTTAGGGCCATCGCCACCAAAGAGCCCTCTCCGTTACATTTATTCAACAAAACAGGAGAAGCTGTTGAAGTGAGGCGAAGGTTAGCTATTTATAGCGGGGTTATTTTGTAAAGAGTCGGGGTGCAGACATCTTTCATTCATTTCATTAACACAGCACTGCCTGACTTTGTATTTCTCTGCTAATATGATTGGAATTGTTGTAGATGGAGAAGCAGTTGTACTATTTTCCAGAGTACATCTGTTTTAATACCCCCCTTTGTCACGAACATCTGCGTTCTTCTAGATGTAGATAATTTTCCTATCTGTGTTTTCCAGGCTCATACATACATAGTGATGCAAATCAGTGTTAGGACCACTTTAAAGAATTCTCCCACAATAGCCCACAAATAATTAGCAGCATTAATTTTGGTTCAGATGAAAACCCAATCCTCAATCCAAAAATACATGTTGAGTGTGTTATCACATTGAAGGATTATGTAGAGGTTGCATAATAATTTGCAAAAATGTGATATACAAGATTATAGACGAACGTTGTAATGATAAATAAGGATTCCACAACCCCATACAGATAACCATTCTAAATAATATCAGATATGAAAATATGGCTTTTTTACACATCACTTTTTCAATTGCTGTTTTTTTTTTAGCATGGTGGTCACAGATATCAAAATCCCCAAATAAACTATTTGTTACTGAAAAAAAGACACCCAGATGTTTTTTTTTCTTGTGTGTGTGTGGTTTTCACATTGCATGTTGCTTTTATTTTCCCAAAAATATGCTGCTGCAGCAAAAACAAAAAAACACTTTTATGTTATGCAGTATCTTCCAAGTCGGTTTAGCTACCCACCCCCCCCAGTTCTAATTACTCCATATTTTCCTTTTCTCAGAAAAAAAGTCAACAAAGCATTTTTTTTTATTCTAAATGGGGAGCACTGTAGAGGGTGAAAATTAAAAAAAAAATCATAAATCTATTATATTTATTTTACTTTTTTTTTTACACTGTACTCTATTGGGTTTTTTTATGACCCTAAGGATCTCTATTATCAACACATCATATATTAGGGCTCCCCAGCAAAGCAATCAGCATGTTCCCGAGTGCAGTAGAGGGTTGCTCTTTGGTGTTCCCCTCTACAGCAATCAGAAGAACCCTATGGAAATACTGCGGCAAGAGAACCGATCAGCATCTTTACAGACCCCACGAGTCCCTGGGGCATTCCAAAACCCCATGACTTAAGGGATACTTCCTTTATCCGCAAGGATCGGTTTTCCTCTCCATCACCTGTCGTTAAGCGGTTAAAGGTGTTGTTCCACCTACTCTGCTAAATGCTTAATAATTAAATCCATTACAAACATTGTTCACAGTACCAATGAGTGCAGAAACGCTAAGAAATAATTGAGTAAAATATTGCCTCAATCCCATTTTTTTCCAGGAACAGTTGTCATGTGACACGAAATCAGGCACTGAGTGCTTGCTGCAGAAGAAGCTGCTTCTTAAACATTCCTGTTGTTTTTATGTGAATAGAATCACAGATTTTAGTTACTTAACATTAATTAACCAAGACATAGCAGCAACCTAGTCAGTGCATGCCTCACCTACATTATTAATAATTCTGCAAGACTATTAAATTGTCCAAGAAAATGCCAGGGTCATGTGACACAGAACAATCAAAAAATGTCTCTCGTTTATCGCTGACAGTGACGTGTTAATTTTCTAACGGCCAGTTGTCATTGAGTGTGTTCTCCGAGCATGTTGCTTGGGAGGGGTGACACATTTTAAGCAATCAACATATCATACCACATAAGCATTTGAAACGGGAGAAGCCTGTCCACCGGGTGTGAATATTTTGGCAATTGAATAGTTAGGAAGCCCGCATGCACGTGTCACTGGTGTGGAAGGAGGCAGAGATACACAAATAAACATCACTGAAATCAGCATAGACATATTTCAGGATATCGGAGCGTATTATTACTTGGGAAAACATGTCATTTATTAGCTGGGGATTTTAATTTATTTATAGTCAAGTTTCATAAATAATTAATACACGTTAGAACGCCACTCAGATCCAAACTCTTAATAAAACCAACTGTGACACATTCCAATTATTTCTCATTTACTTTGTGAACAGAGTTATTGCCATATTAATCACGAAGAATAGAAAATAAATTGAAGTGAAGCTGCCATCCACAAGTACCTGGATGACACGTCCCTTTCACATGAGATCCCTGGTATTTGCATAAATGAAATCTTATTCTTAGCTCCAAGGAACAGACAGCCTGTTCAAGTGTGCATAATCTGACCATACATCAACGAATTGTAATATATTCTGGGTCTCTAAATAGTGCACTTTGGGTACAAATTCATGTTCGTCGGCTACGACCTGCCAGCACTGTTCTGTTAATACTCACACGACAATGAAAAACTTTCTTCTACACATTTGCTAAAGATTTGGCTAACAAATGCTTAAAGGAAATCACTTTCAAGTACTTTTCCATGATGGGTACACCTAAAAGGTTATAATGAATTAGATACAAAGTTATACATTTAGTATATTTCTACACCAAAGAAAAGGAAGAATGAATTACTTGATATGACCTTAAATGACAAAAAAAATACAGAAATAGATAAAGAAACATATAAATAATCGGCTAATCAACTAGGTTGATAACAGATCCGGGCAGTTACAAGACTACACGCATTTAAAGTTATTTATAGAAGTAACAATATATACTATGGCAGATATACCGTAATCATGAGGATTATGAAAAACATCAATTGTAAAAACAAAATATTTTAGGCAAATTTGCATTTACAAACAAACTGTACATAAAACCTCAAACAGCAGTTAACATTTGCATCCCCTGTAACAAACCACTGGGTTCAATCTAACAATAAAGGATATACATTACCTTCTCCCAAGCCAATATGCAATATACTGTATTTTTTTTTCCCAACAAAAATACCACGGAGCAAAGATGGGGTTCTCAATAGGAGAGATACCATAAATATAAGCACATGTGGCTTGTTACTATGATTTTGAAATCACAAATTAAGGAGATTTTATGGAGTTTCACCCTGTCTTTGCATCTCAAACTCTATACCATGAAATCCCATTTACAGACATTATTTAGCAATTTGTATGCATGCAATATAAATGATAGTAAATCCCAAGCAGGGATTTATAGGCAATGAAACTATAAACTGAATGGTTAGATCCCATCGTACAACACTGCAGAATATGACAGTGCTATATAACACAATAAATAATAATAATAATATCCCCATTTAAATGTGTATACAACCTTATCTCTGGCTTAAAATACCTTTGTATTTTACACTATAACTAGAGAAATAATATCTCAAGACGTCGTGTAAGGGTCCAATACATGACTCAGTAACATGCATGCCTGTTATTTATAAAAGGCAAAAGCTCATAGCAGCTTTTCACAAGTGGAGAATCAATAATGTTGCAAATCCCTAAAGGGGGACATAGATATGTGTGAACATCACTGGATCACACAAAACTGGACATTTGAAATGGCTTACCAGGGTGCCCAACATGTGTCATATGATAGGATTGCATATATGAGGCTGGTTATTTTAAATGGTAAATACCCAACATAGTATGAACATTTATAATGGAGCAAAAAAAGAGCATTACCAATACTAATAACCCATAATGTTACATGCTCCATACCACAAATCTTTCCTGGCAGTCAGTGGACAACTACATAACTAGCTGCTTTTGGTGATGATGGGCCGGTTGGGTAATCCTCTGATCTCCTGTGACTAGCCCCAGGAGGTGAAAAAGCAATGCAGGTGTGTGCCAGCCCTCCATTGCAGTTTGCACGATGCCTCCTTGTGAGGTGGGTCTCCAGCCCAGCCCAGCCAATTTCTGGGGTGGTCCTGCCCCCCCCTGCTCTTGTCATGCTCCCCAAAACAGGTGTCTGCATATGGACACCTGAAATGTTGGGGGCATGGAACAAAGCCATGTGTCAGACTGAGATGATCTCCCTTGGCAAGACTAAGCCCACTAACTACAGTATAGAAAGCCTCAACAGAATTCAACCCAGATGCATGAAGCCAGACTATTGTATTGAAAAAGAACAGGTACATCAAGATTAAATCAACATGGCAAGATCACTCCATTTAATACACTTTCATTTACAAAACACATCTCTAGGTAATATGTAAAGATATGTGACACATCTGTTATTTTAGTTAAAGACATCTCCCTGTTTCCTTTTGGCTTTTATATTTAAAAAATCTGGTCTCATTCTACATAAGACAGTGTTGCAAGTTAAACAAATGAAAATTACAAAATATTGAATTTATTTTAAAGAATTCTGCAAAATTCTCTTTAATTTTAAGGTTATGTGTACTTCTACTATTCCAGTATGTACTTTATCATACACCACGATATGCATAATGCCAGCAAGGGAAGGCAATACATAAAACGGGACACAGTTTAAATTCCCACGTCAGCAAATTACAGTAGCAGATATTGTAGCTCCTTCAGCAAGTCGATGTGTAGATTGATAATCAAAGTAACAAGAAGAGATCTGCAGCCTGAATAGTCCTGTTCTTTCTGAAACCTATATTAAGTGATGATTACAGAGTGATACTCCTTCTCCTTCCTACATTGATTACTACAGTAAATCCTGAACAGCACCACAGCACTTAAACACAGACTTACACGCTTTCTTATGTCATTGTGATTCACTGAGAACGAGATGATCTCATGCGTACATACAGAGAGAACAAAAACTAGGTCTAGAAAGGAAGAATTGTCTGAAATGGTTGAAGAACTCACCGCTAGTATCAAATCCTCATGTCAGGACTCAGGACTGCCTTAAGTGTCACCAGGGGCAGGAGGCTTGTGGTAACAGTGACTTGTTATACTCCTTTAGATCAGTGCAGCTGTAGAAGGGGAGCTGTAATGATGACGGCAGTCTGTGTATTAACAGTATGGATCCATTGGTGTATGTGTCACCGCATGTATCTTGTCCGCATTAATGTTATGTTATTTATATGAGTATTCATCATGTGTGATTTTGGGTTATTGTGACTCTACAGGATATATTCAATAAAGAGTGAGTTAAACAATTCAGATCCCCGATATCACTATGCATTATCAAGGGCTAACCTGGAGAAGCTGAAAACAAACCACACACTAAGTGCCAGTTGGTTGCAGTTGAAAACATTAGTAATTCATGTGAAGATTTGCTTGGGCACCAGCTTGTATAAAGAGCAACTAGTCTTGTAGGAAACAATTGTTTAGGACCTCAGACATCCCATGATTGATACCCACCGATGAAACTGATTCAGTCTGGTTTAAACCTCAGCTGTGGGTGACGTCTTTGAGCTAGTCTTTTTTATATAATGATTACATGACATACGGGTGCTTGACTTTCATCTAATTAGATATGGATTAAAGGAGATCTGACTGTTTTCCCTTGTTAATTCCCTCTGGGAGGCAACAAAAGAAAGCATTCACATCTGCTTTACTTCTTATAAGAAGTAGAAAGAGTTTATAACCCCCACCACACGAGAGAAAAAAAAAACATTTCTTAAGTCCTATTAAGAATATATATACAACTTCTTGTATGGACTTGTGCCACGCATGTTCCACGCCTAAGATATATTCTTTGAACATTCATAAGCACCGAGGATCGGTTGCCATAGCAGAGATGGGCACGGAGAATGTGATTTATTCAGTGATTACCGACTGGAGGGTAAGGCTTCTGTAATGTCGCACATTTTGTCTTGCAATAAAGATAAGGTGGTTTTCTGATGCAACTTGTAACAACTGAATGTTGCCTGGTGTTTGTTTTAAGCCAAAAGGAAAAGAAAAACAAAAACGGGCAACTTCCTGGCCCCATAATTTGTCCACAACAGTCATTCGGCTGGAATTACATCAGTAAAAAGGAAAGTAGCCAAAGGCAATGATTACATCCACTTTTCTGAACATGCTGTTAGCAGAATCTGCTCCAATACATAAAAGCTCTGGACAGGGGAAAACACATCTCAGATATTTCCTATGAAGCAAGAAAGGCAGTTGGAAAAAGAGAAATGTATTTTCCAAGAGTACTCGGGCACCTGTGGACCAGCACACCAGAGACGGTAATGTTATTTATGCGCTTTAGGAAGCTGGACAGAAATCTAAAAAGCACCATATTTTTGTAGCGGGCCACAAATATAACGTTTTTTTTAGCAGATTTATGGGCAAACAATGATACAAAGCAAATAATAAATATAAATCCTAATTTAAAACTAGACATTCAGAGGTTTAGACTTAACGTAAGGAAGTTTTACTTTACTGAGAGGGTGGTAAATAAGTAGTACAGCATCCCAGCAGAAGTTTAAACATTATAAACATGCATGGGATGAACATTAAACTATCCTGAACCTAAGAGGAGACCACGGACTGATTAAGGTCTGAGTCTTTACATCAGGAGAAATGGGCAGATTAGATGGGCCAAATGATTCTTATATGCCATCAATTCTATGTTTCTATGTCCGGTCACCTTATTGTAGCTTCTCTAGTAGCAACATCAGTTGGGGTTGTGGGCAAGTAAAGGTGAAATAAACACAATGTGTAATGTGTGTGAAGAAGTTTCGAGCTGGGGCCGTGCACTGTCCTCGAGGCTAATTGAGACGCACTTTGGGCGGGAAGTTGGTCTCTAAATAGTTGGTGGTGTGGTGACAACGGTAACTCGCCCAACGCAAACTGCTAAGCTGTCTGCACTGACCTCAAGTGTGGTGAGCACCAGCGAAGCAGGAGAGCCACGGACAGCAGCGTGGAAGAGCTGCTGATAAGCCCCCCCCCCCCGAACAGGTTATTATGCTTAAACAAAGGAAATGGTTTAAATAAATAAATAAAAGAACAATACATTTGTTGTGGCTTTAACTGGGGTAAAAGTTGCCTTCCTTGGGTAAACTAGTAGTGTATGATGTAAAGTCTTCAGGCTTACAGGGCGTTTGGCTGGGTTTTAATTAAGTTTGAATGCTCTGGGTATAGGCCAAGAGCTTGCGTCTGTTAAGAAACTAAATTGGCTTACGTTAATAATGGTTGTAATATGTAAACTGAATAAAAGGCCGCTGTGTGTTTTATCCAAAATGTTGTCTTGTGCCTGTTATTTAAAGGCATGCTTATGTCTCTGGCCCTTACAACCTCATGTACAGTCACAGGTTTCAGTGATTTTTAGAGAACAAGGGAAAAAAATGATAAATTCCATGCAATGGTTTGTGTAGCGTCGTCTTCCTATACAGCATTATTCTGGTATCAGCTAACCTTACGCTGCGGATTTACTAACATTGGGGAAAATTTACAGTAGCACAGGATACATGTGGCATTTTGACCAGACTAAATTTATAAAGAACATTAAAGCGCATGAACCTTCACCGTATAATTAAAATGAAGTGGACGGAAGAAGACCACTCATGTCATCCTAATGTGATTTCCTGGGAGACAGGAATTATTTTGCGCAAAAAGGCAAACATAAGTAAATTAGGCATATTGGTTAAAAATTAATGCATAGTCACTTCACTAGAAAACTGTACCAACAACTTGCTCATCAAATGGAAAGACAGAATTTTACGCTCACATAAACAATAGATTATGCAAAAATCTAGTTTAGAACATTTTGTAAAAGCATGAACAGAGCACCAGGACAGATTAACTCAAGCAGCTGTATATGTCTCCCACTCCATAATCTATTAATGCGGCTGCTTCTTTAAAGAGGAGATATGCCCCATTAAGGGCTATCGTTATTACGAGTCCTATTAACACACATCTGTACAATATAACTATTATGGTTTCTTTTCACTTAAATACCAATAAAACATAATACTTTTATGTTGTGCTATATATGGGATATACTATCTATCTGCTTATCATATATATCAGATTGCCACGGACATAGCTTTTTAAAGAAACTGAACACGTAAACTCTAGTACTAGAAGTGGATTTTTGGTCTGGGAAGTAATGTATGCTGGGTACAGGAAGGTTACATCCTTCTGCATCTACTTTTGGTCACTGCAGTGTTCCAATGTAATATTGGAGAGATTACCATACCTGGGAACTTGTAGGCTACACGGAGCCTACCCTTGCAGGACACGGCTAGGACTGCCCACTGACATGGTGGGAAACGCCCCCATTTAAAGGTGAAATGGGCGGGGAGTGATGCATGTCAAGACCCTGCTCTCCCCACCCGGAGGATTCGAGTGTTGACCTGGAAAAGCGGCAGGAGAGACCCGGAGAGTTCCCAGGTATGGAGATCGCCAGTAATGAAAACGTTTTACATAAAAGACTCTGGTTGTGCCTTTGATGGAGGATGATGGGATGTCACAGCTGTAACCTAAATACGAACATTAAAAACGAATACTAATAACAGAAGTGACAGCGGATTTTCACTGCTGGATTCAATTTTGATAGAATCTTGACAATAAAAGGCATTGGACACAAAACGTACTTTGAAAAAAGAGCATCATTGCCAAAGTGGGTCGTTTAAAGGAGAAGTTCCCATGTGATTTTCTTTTCTTTTTGAGCATAAAACCCAGCACTATCGATATATATATATATATAGTAATGGAGGTTAGCATTTATATAAACCAGGTTTTATCTCTTCCAATATACTTGCCATTGTCTCCCAGTCATGTGATATTTTGAGTTACTTTTCATGCTCAAACACCACACTGAGTTGATTCTTTATAGCAATGCTGATGAAGTCCATTCTTCCATAGACTTTCATTAGGCAGAGTGTAGTGTTGGGTGCTAGTGTATTCTTCTCTACGGGCAGTATAATAAGGAGTCAAGGCGTCTGTCTAGTAGATGGTGCAAATATAACTGAGCTGGAACACGTACACATGGCTAATGGAGTCTCAAAACATTATCTAAAAAAAATCAAACTGTTTTTACACAAAAGGAATAATAATGGAACACAAAAGGAACAAAATGGTAATAAAAAGTTTGGTAGGAGCTGTCTTTTAAACAATTGGCTCTATATAAGAGGCAGATACGGTTTCAATATGCCTTTCAATTAATAAAAAGGCATTTTATTTGCTCTGGGATACAGCCTTTTTTCAGCCATGGATTTTCTCAGTAAAGTATTTTATAACACAGTCAGTGGGAGGGGAGAAGCATTCAGCCAGACACTATATAGTCTAATTACTCACAAGGGAGATTTAATTTCTGGCACTAAGCAGATGTCAGAGAGAGGATTGGAAAAAAAAACCTTTTCCAGATGGGATATGGGGAAGACATCTTGCTGCTGACTTTATTGCTTTCAGTTGACTGACCCATTTCTCACAAATCCTTTCCAAACAATAGCTTAAAAACAAAAGATCTACGCGAAGGAAGAACAGTGTGTGCAGCCTGACAGTCTGTTTAAAGAAATTCCACAGTGTAAACAATAATTAAAATATAACATCACTGGTGGTTGCATTAGAAGACATATACCACAAGAGCAATAAGTTGCAGCGTTATAATAATTTGCAACATGGTAGAATAAGAGCTTCTTATTTTAAAAGGGAACCGTGAGATCTGGGAACTAGAGCTGAATCAAGCCATGAAAACCAGCTACCACTTGTGGTATTATTACCTATAATGCTGTAAATTAATCAGATTTATATTATCCAGCTCTATCCTCATTGTAAATGCTACTGTTAGCGAAAGTAGTAACACTCTTCTTGGGCTTTATTTGCGTTGCTCAATCAGTCTTTGTATGGGCTTCCAGAAGATCACTTTTATCACATATTCTTTAGGGCAAGATGTTGGTCTAAAACATGAGATGTGGCAGCTCTGAAATACAATACAACAGAGATAAAGGGCCACATCTGTCATATAAAGAATATCACCGCCGAGTGTCCCCTTTAACTCAAGATTTTTTCCCACCATTTAAAATCTATAAAGGGATTCTTCTTGGTTTATAGGCGTTTGGCTGAACATATCTCCAGCTTGCCAGTAGGCGCATGCTCTGGATCGAGCAAATGTACTGGCAATATTTAGAAATACACATAAAGAAACTTTATTCATTCTTGTAAGTAATCTACTATGTTTACAAATAAGGGAACATATCATAAGTCAAAGAGTAAACGCTCCTCAATGTGCTATGAACATTTTGCTTATATATAATACTGAATAAACACATTCTGACCATTTAAAAAAAAAACGAAGATGAAACGTATTTTTCTGGCTTCTGAAATGTGCATTTTTGCCCTAAATTTAAATTTGAGATATTTGAGTTATGCAGTACAATGTAACAAAAAAGTATATATATATAGCGTGAACTAAGGTGCAGTTGAGAAATAAGGTAAAGACAAATGGGTATATGGCATAATCAAATCTTATTACAGGAAACCGTGAGCACATGAAGTCCTAAAATGATATTTTTGGTACCTGAGGCCCATACAGATAAAAGTCAAGGTTAATCAAAACACAATCAGCCGGATCATGTCTTTCCTGTCACTGGCTTCCATTGCCGGCATCACAGATTTCTTCCTTTGATACAGAGTGTGTGCTTTGATCGCTGCCAAGGTGACTTGGCCTAAGTCATACAGTAAAAAAAGATTCAAAGTCAGCGAGAGAACTGCTATTTTTACGATGTAACAAATATAAAATATTCTTCCTGCACCTAAGCATTAAAGGTGCTCTTCTACCTATTCTGCTGAATTTAACACTTGTGTAAACTAAGTGAAGCATCAGAAGCATCATTGCTGGTACTGTTGAATGGCCGCACTTTTCACAAAAATAATTCTTTAATTATGTAAAAGTTTGTAGTTCATATTTTTCCTCGGTAACAGATATATGGCACAAAAGCAGACACTGACAGGTTGTTGCCATAGAAGCTGAAAACACTTCCTAAATAAACCACAATTCATGTGTTTTGTCGGTAAGTGGAACAGCAACATTAACCACTAGAACATAAGAATTGAGTCACATGGCCTATTGCAATTCTCATGAACAAAAAACACCAAAAGAAATGTTCCAACAAAATACGACAATGCTTAGATAATCGCCTGGCATAACTAGCTCAAACAGAATGAAGATTGAAAAATGGTACATTTCTTATGTAGAGCTCATTGCTGATTAACTACACTTGTAAGAGCCTGGCAAGTTAGGTTGGGAAATATTTGGACATTGACATCATTTTTGGCTCTGTATGGATTTGAATTGAAACAACCGAGATGATATTGAATTTTCTCTTGTAAAGTCTTCTCTTTATGTTAGATGTGGATAATGATGCCTACCTCCTGGAGAGTGTTCGTTGATTGGCTGGATGCTGTGAAGGGCCTGTTCTTTACCTTGAAAAGGATCCTACGATCATCCATCACTGTTGCCTTCCGTGGACATCCAGGCCTTTTTTGTGTTGCAGAGCACATCAGTGCTTTCAGAATCTCTCCTAATGTTCCTCCTATATGATTATTATTACTTATTGTTTTATATAGCGCCATCAAATTCCGTATTGCTGTACAATGGGTGGACAGAACATAACAAGTAGTATGTAACATAACAATTTGACTTACAGAGACAGCAGGTGAGGAGGGCCCTGCTCAAAGAAGCTTACAATCTAGAGATGTGTCGACATTGAGTTTAGTCGGGTCTAGTAGTGGTTAGATGAAGACTATATCCCTGATGGATTATTTTTTTTTGCCTCTTTCACTTGCACCGAGAGTTCCTTTGACCGCATTTTGTGGGTTCACAGCAACAGCTTCCAAACTCCTGACCTTTTACCTGCTCAATTGATGAAAAAATAATGAAGGAATAGCCCCAACTTGTCAATGAAACAGATTTTGAGTCAATTGTCCAATTACTTTTGGTCCCTTGAAAAAGAGGGGGCTACATATTAAAGAGCTGTAACTCCTTAACCCTTCCGCCACTCTAGATGCGAATACCCACAAATTAAAGCTGAGACTACATTTTCAGCCCATATTCATTATTTAACTATTATATTGGTAAACAGCCGAAATAACAAAACTTGTGTCAGTGTCCAAATATTTCCGGACCTAACTGTATGTGTGTATATATATATATATATATATTATGCTTTTATAATATTTATGTTGTACTTAATGGTGTACTTAAATGGGTACATCCCTCCAGACATTAATATATTATACACTTTAATGGAGAGGTTGATGAAACTATTAAGTATCTTAAGGAACTTGTGAAATACTAAATACATTAAAACTGAACTGTAAACACGCTATTAAGGCTATCAATTTAAAACAGTTTTACGGTATTTCAATAAGATGCACATTTGTGCAACTGATACTGGCCATGAAAAGGCTAACCAGATTTTTTTTGAGGTGCAAAATGATAATTTCCTGTTTGATGCCAATAAATGTGACATTAAATTTGCTATGCATTTTAAATATCACAGTAAGCATGTTACTTGTAATGAGAGAAGTTGTATTAATAATTAATGCAGGTATCTTCATAATTAAACCCTCTGAGGAAATATAGATGCCCAACTTCACTAGGATTTCAAACAATGCCCAAAGCTTTATTAATGGCCAGAGCTGTTTCTGTCATTTGATTAAATTAGATCGAATTAATCTTTTTATCTGTTAAGACTATATACATCTCTATGGTTCTATGTTAGGCTGAAAATGAGGAATATAATGGATTTCTATTACAAAGCACTTTCCGATGCCATACAGTGGCCACCTTCACCCTTAACCTAGGTTGACCATAAGTCTGCGTTAAAAAACATTGCTGCCTAGCCGACACATTCATGGATCCGCCTGTTGAAGGAGTCATCTGGTCTCCTGACAATACCCTCCCTGTTTTGATCAAGTGAGACTGAAAAAAATTAAAGTTAACAGTTGATGCTGCATGTAAAATGGTTTGTAGCATTCTTGTTGTTCTAGAATTATTTGTGTTTTGACAGCGCGCAAGGGAATGTTATGGAATTATTAAGCCAGCACATTTGCATGCACATGGGAAAAGACATGTGTACTCATTAAGCGTGGCATCACATCTGCTCTTTCTACTTTGTGGTTGCACAGAATGTTGCAGTATGCCTTACATAAAATTTCTACAAACACATCTGGAAGTAAATATATATTTGTTATACAGTAAATAGCATGAAATATGGCTGATAAGAGGTTTGATGCTTTGATATTGTGCTTACAGTAAATCCCCGGTACCTGTCTTTATTAATAAAAATCTTTCTTTCATTGAGATGACAAAAGCTCTTTGTGATGAATTAATACGGCATAAGTGTTTCTTAAAAAAACTTCTAGTGAAACACTGCTGCAGAGGATGCCAGAATGAAGTGTATTTTCTAAGTATAACAACTCATAGGCACCCTTATTCAACACAGGCATAGGCATGGCAATGTGCCAATTAAGGAATACAATATATTAAACATTAACCGCTATTGTCACACACTGGGTAAGCAGGTCGGGTAGGAGCCCAGTCGCGGGGGAAACTTGGGGTTCTGTCTGTACCCCACAATGCATTTTAGCTGACGGACGCCTAACGGCGGGGCACGCGGCAGGCCGCCCAACGGCGGGGCACACAGCAGGAACAATACTGGGTCAGGTACAGGGCCAGAGCAAAGCAGTCCAAACACATTAATGCAAAGGCCCTGACTGAAGGGCAGGTTTATATAGGCAGGGTAATCCAGGTAACGAGGCCCAGCTGCTAGTGATAATGAGGTCTCCAGAGAGAGAAGGGCGGCCACTAGTGGTTGTAGAACAACCTGAGCATAGCAAAGTTTTGAATACTCCCGGCTGAGGAGGGTAGAACCTGACAGCTATATGTTATAAGGATTTCACAATTCTGAGATTAATTAAACTAGAATGTAAGTTTTAAGGGTTACAAAAGCACAATCAGCTAAGTCCGATGGAAGTGTGGCGTACTGGTGAATGGAAGATATAATATATATAAGAACTGCTTGACCTTTAATTTGTTAAAAGTCCATGGGTATTTGCTAAGTAAGATGAATAACAGTACGGCCCGTGAGGCTTGCAAATTGCATTGTGGATCCCTGTTGTGGACCGGTGCACCAGCCAGCGATGTATTAAACTTGGGCTTTGGTCAGCAGGTCTAGTGAGGTGGCAGCCCCTTGCTACAAGAAAAGAGGGGGCGATTGTGCCTCCAATGTCCTTCACAATGAGATGGTTACACGAGACATCTTTAATCTCCCCAACCAGCCTACTTACACTATGGAGGTTGTGCAGGCTCAGAACAGCCTCCACAGACTGCATTAAAAGGCGCTCTGCAGGACAAATCACCAAGGATTTGGTGGAGCTTCCAACCTCGCCTAAATCAGCAGTGATTAAAATGCTGGGCTAATCCAGTTCTTTCTATCCCCCAGCCCAGCCAAAAAACCTACAACATTTCAGGTGCCCAATGCAGGACACCTTCAATGGGAGCCGTTTTTTGGAGGCTTGCCTGGGGGCATGACTTAAAGTAGGACTTACAAATGAAAACCTCACCTGTTACTCAAGCAGAGCGCCAAGATATTGTGTCGTATCCATATATGAAAAGCAGACATTCACATACTAGACGCATACTAGACGTTGAGGTTTGTCCATACAACACTTTGAACACTTTCATTTACATAAAGCTTATAAATTAGATTATAATGGTGTGCCATGCAATTTTATTGCACGTGATAGCTGAGAGTCTCCTTTTAATTTAAATGGTGCCCCCCCCTTCAAATGCAAAGTCATGTGTATTTACCTGCCCCAAACTATTCAAAATGCAGGAGATGCATCTGACAAACAAATATCCTGAAAAACATCTGTTTCTGACAAACAAATATCCTTGCATGTGATATACTTACTCGCTACTAGTGTTGGTCTATTAAGACCCCTCTGTACATGTGGAGGAAGTTCTCTCATTGATTTCAATAGTGTACTGTAAATTATTGGCAAGGATCATTGGATCACAGAGGAAGGGAAAGCTGCAGCTTCTCCCTAAGGTAAGTACTTTATTTTTTTTATATTTAAAGAATACATATAAAAGTACTCATTTAGCTATAACTGTGATTCAGAACTGCTCTAAAAGTGACTTTGGTTAGTAAAATTCATCTGTCTCCAAAGTAGCCCTTAGATATGAAAGATAAAGTCTTCAATTTCAGATAAAGTAATCTATTTCTATTTTAAAAATGTAATGTTTCAAGATTTCCTAGCGCGGAGTATGAATTATTTTTTAAAGCAAAGATTCTGACAGATACTGTATCCTGTATCTAAGTTCCATCCACCATGCCAGTGAGACAAGTAGGCTACTGTGAGTCATTATGCCATTACACAAAATGCCATTTTTCTTTCCATGAGACATTACAATGACTTTATTACACTATAGAGTCGTAACTTTCGTAAGTATATTTTCCATTTACAGCTTCTTCCTACAATGGATCATCAACATACCCACATTCAGTACTTTTCATGAAGGAGGGGGTGATATGACAAAACTATGTAAGATGGATTTCATCCTAGACGTAGGGAATAAGGATTCCTAGAGTGTTCCCTTGCTATATGTGACAAAGTGCGATGCGCTCACATACATAACCCATAACCCACTGTAAGGAGACAACATAAGTTTAACCCAGAGGAAAAGATTATCTCACTGGGAATAAAGAAAAGCTGTCCTGGATAAAAATTCACACTAGTCTCTAGTCAAGTCACTGTGTGGAACATAGTTGTGGGGTCCTAGCCCCATATGCGTTTAGATTAAATACCTTACCATTGCCATCAACATTATGATCATGTCTCACTACCCTCATCATATCCCACAACTTCTTAAGAAGACTAACATAGGGAAATAAGTATTTTATATGCATATTCTGCAGCAGAAAACATACCCACGTACACAGTTCTGCATTTCAGCATTAAAGATGTTAAATAATCACACACACCTGTTCCTAAATCAGCTTAGCATGCATTGTACTCCCTCTCTGGTGAAAGCTGCTGCCCCAGACGTACAGGTCACATTATGTTATGTGATCCCCATGGCCAGACATGCATTTAGAGGGAGCTTCCAATCTGCCCCAGGGCAGGTAGCCCACCAGAAATTGCTGGTATCCTGCTATTTCAGCCCTGTAACAGTCAAGCAGAAGGTCACACTACCTTAACATTTCTCAACACTTCCAATACATACCTATTGTTGTAGGTAACAGACGCCAGTTATTCTTTGTTAATCTAATGTACTTCATGAGGGAGAAAATGTCTTGCAATGTGCAGCTGATGCTGATGCATTATCGGAGAAGCAATGCTACAGAAACCATCCTATGTTGGTTCTGCTGAATAAATTCAGATTATTATGATATATAGGTTCACTTTCTCCAGGAATTGTTCTTTTGTGCACAATGAGAACAAGATGGCTCAGGTCCAGCAAACGATATTTCCTGACAGGTTCATCCATTTCTTCTTTTTTACCGCTCAAAGTCCAGCTTGCTACAAAGTGGCAACATTTTAGTAGAAATGTTTCATCTCAGATGAATGGTCTTTGGGGAACAACATGAATCAGCCCACTACAAAGCAAGGAGCCTGCTAGGAAAGCTGCTGTTTCAAGATACTTTAAGGCAAAAAAGCTAATTAGGGAAGCATAAAAAGTCCCATTGGCATTTCGTTCTGATGGAATGACATAATTTAAAAAAGAACAAAGGCTAAACTTAAAAATACAATACATCAATAAGCTTGTATACATACACTAGCGATTACTTTAACCTCCAATAACCACTTATGCGATAATGAGCTCTAAATGCGAATGTTGCTCACACACTCGTAACTTATTATTAACATCTTTTTTCTTAACATTATTTATTGCTAATCTTAAACTATTTTGGGCAATTGTTTTCTTTTAATCTCTAGAACAGTCAATACTTGTTTCAATGTTATCTTTCACTACTTATTGTTTTATGTAGCGCTATCATATTCTGTTGTGCTGTACAATGGGTAGACAAGACCTAACAGGTAATATATATAACATAATTTGTCTTAGAGAAACAACAGGTGAGGAGGGCCCTAAATGGGAAACTATCAGAACTCCTTGTTCAAATGAGAATTTAGATACATGAAGTCATGATATGAAAATAATAGCCCATAATATTCAGACATGGCAGTCTTCATACTTCATTCAAAGAATGGAGAATTCCACACAGTCCTTTATATGGACATACATGTAATGGCTTGTTTTTGCATTAAATGAACTTTTTTGACCCTCTTCATAATGCCTCTGACTTCAGCGAATAAGTGTCAGGGCCTTACCTCTCACTGCTGAATCAAGGTACTCTCACATGCACAGATGAGCCTTTGGAGCGTTCTGGATCACAGCAGTCCATTATTCTCAGTATTACCGAGCCTTACTCTGTGAATGGGGTAGCAGAAGCATTATTAAACAATAACATCCACCAGACAAGCTGGAAGGCTTGTTTTTCCTTCAGAAATCTTGTGCCACAAGGGGTTCTGGGTAGGGGCATGCAAACAAGGTTAACAATAATCCCCTTTCTCCTCTATATCCACCATATACAAGGATCCCTTGAGGGTGAATGTCCGCTGTACTTCAGCCTTGGGGAAAAAGCTTGGGGAAAAAGGTGCAGTAGCCAGATCACTACTCATCAACAGCTGTTTCGTGATTAATGGGACTCGTCAGCATGAGGTTGTGATTCTGGCTTAATACTTGAGCATACTTAATACTCTGTGAACGGCATGACATAGCAATGCACTTGTCACGCACAGCATTTCACGTCTTTTGCCTGTACGCTGTTATAAATTCTGTAGTACTCCACTTTTATATGTTTTTGTGTACTGCTGCACATACCCAGCTGGCCTCTACCCGTTGGCCTGATTTACAACTTCAATTAGTTGTGGTTTCTCCTAGACAAGCATCTAAGTCCTAGCAGACACAATACCTGAAGCTTAACCAAAGGGGGTGTTACTGTTCTAGGCAAACATCTTTCTCTCGTAGACTTTGCCTTTTTATCTCTGACCAAAAGTCTAACCTCTATTTACTGCATTGCTGGCCTTGAAAAACACCCCCTTGCACTTTATTACCTAGGTAGTTTGTTGCTTGTGCTCTATGAGCATCACGGGTGGTGTCAGTTTGCTATCCTTATTACAAAGTAATATGTTAAGTTCTTATATAAGCACCAGCAAACTTTCAACCCTTTAAGAACTGAGGCCTTGCATACATTTCCCCACTGTTTGCAGTTTTGCTCCCTTCTATACTAGGTGACAATCGTAACCAGCCACATTTTACATAGGAAAACCTATTTTAGTTTTCAGGAGAGGATTAGCATTTCATGGATGCATAGTTAATGACTAGCCTTGCATGGCATAAAGGTACAAATGTAAAAAACATTTCTTCCCCACTCTCTTTGTCATGAAAATCAGAAGCCCACAAGTTAAGTGATTACTTGCAGTGTAACACTGGCATTTTTAATTTGATTATTTTGAGAGTAAAGTATCTATTTTTGAAGAAAAGCCAACCCATTATATTGTCTCCAGAAGTATAATTTGATTGCTATTCTATTATTGTATGGATTTTATCTTTTATACTCCTAGTTTTACACAAGCGCCCCACTTTTTTGAATTTGTGGTTTGATATTGGAGAAACTCTTTTGTGGGTTGCACCTGTGTTGGTTGCTATATCCATAAGTACTAATATTTTTTCTTTTTCTCTTATATACATTTTCTGTTGGAGTAAGAGTAGAAAGCAGCCCTGGGGCATTAAGACCTGCAGACATTAAATGTAATACATGTGGCTGCACATTATATTTTATACTCTTGTTGCACGGCTTGCCTTTGTCCGGTTCGCCAAAATGGCCTGTACGGGCCTGCCAACCACCTCTAAAAACTTTAGTGGTATTATCTTCACCAAGAGGTTTCACAAGCTAATACATTCGCATTTAAATAGTCTTATAAATGCAGTTACCCAGATTTTGCTCTGTTACACAATTCTCTCGTTTGCCCAATGATGACACAGGGAACATCTCTCTACAGATTATTTTCTTTTTAAAGGCAATCTGGGAAGTATTTATTATATTAAAAAAGGCTAAAGATGGCAAAGACATTTCCACAATTCTCAAAAGGATTATTACGGATTATGCGTTATTTCATCGCAAAATAAGAATCAAAGGGATTATGCAATTAACCACTTCAATGCCTACAACACATTAGTGAATTTTCAAACCAGATTTAATTTAGGGCTTTGTGGTGCCCAGAGGTTTAGAGCATTTACATTAATGCATTCCAAAAATGAGTAAGATTATCATTTTCACAGGCTGTACTAGTAATCAGGCTGTGATAATTCCTATTGGCATAGCTAGAAACTTTTCTAAATGGGCTGTTTTTTGTGACTATTCAAATTGTTAACCTTATTAGCTGCTTAGAAATAGCCTATTGATCTAAATATAAACCACAACGTTCCTCTAAATCTACAGACCATAAAACTAATGCATGGCCTGTAATAAGAACTTTATTACAAAATGATTACATATTTTATTTCCCAGAAACGTTGATATTTAAAGGGACTGTTTAATATTTTAATATGCTTTTAAACACAAAAATAAAATAAATAAAGTTAGAAGCAGTCAATCAGTGGCAGGAAAGTGTTCTCATTTAAATCAATGGCAGCACTTTCCACACAAGTGCACTCGGGTCTGAACAGACCCTACACACAGAATTCTCTAAGCCAGTGTTGGAGATGAGCGGGGTGAGTATCTCATGTGCGGGGAGATGCGTTTGGCTGAATACATCTCCTGCAATTAATTTAGCTGGTGGGCAAAGGGACAAATGGGCAGTGCATTTGGAGGGATTCTGAAGAACATATTTGCAAAAGGGACAACAAAGTGTCCCTTTATGGGTGCAACCTTAATTAGGTGTTGACTATACTAAGGCAATATGGTAATCATGCACTAAAACAGAGCCAAAAGTTTTTTAAGGCAAAACCTTGGTGGCTCAAATTCCCAAACACAAACTATTTTATAACTTTTTATATAAGATTTTTATTTATTTCTTTATTTGGATGGAAGCTATTGCATTTGAATATTCCTGTTTAGATACATCAGATTATCTAATCATTCATTATCCACAATAGCTAAATGACCGCTCTGTCCGCTGCTTGTATTTTTGAAGTTCCAATTTAATGTTTGGGCCAAAAAAACTATTAAGATTTCCTAACGAATAATACTTGTGTTCCTTGAAAGAAATGGCAGAAAAATGAGAAATAAGGCTTTTAGCCGATGTCGTCAGACCCCCAACAGAGCTTACAATAGAGTCATCCATCTTAATTTCCGGTGGATCTCTCTAAACACAAAGAATTTGATGTACTCGCTGTATTGAGGGCAGCTTAATAGCAACAACAACAAAAAAAAAACACAACTGGGAATTCTGAGAACTAGGACTCAAATTAACCTCTATTTATAAACTTAAAAGAAAAAGTACACAAAAGTTCTCTTTAATACAAAAGCATTTTAGAACATTCAGATGTAGATGTAAAGTATTTAATTACCAGAACTAGACTAGAATTCTGTACTTTATTTTGTAAAACTAAAGAAGTAAAAATATATATCTGACGATATTTTAATCAAAAATTTCCTTAAAATCTCCTGAGAAAGACCTGTCAAATACTGGAAGTTTCAATTGCTTAATATAATATCTGTATTCTATTTTTACCAAACCCATAATCAGTACACAGCGTTGCAGGAACTCAATTGGACAAGCTGCCCGCAAAAAAAAGAAAAAATTCCTTAGCAAATTTGGTAAATTTGCAATTCGCACGAATCCGAATGCACAAGTCTACTGTATACAGATGACCCTTGCATATGATTATAATTTGACAAATTGACATACATTTTATTTTAATTTGGGTAAGTACATGACAGCTCAGGAAGAAAGACCAGTTTTATTTTCAGGTGGTTTAGGCAGGCTTTGACCTTTTTTTGATGCGTACAATGGCATATTAGTTCAGAAAATGTGACAAGTAAGAAGTCACACAGCAGTCTGGCAAAATCTACTCACCAAGGAACAAGGCACACCATGTATTAAATCCCCAAAAACAGTATCTTTAAAAGCAGGATGGATCACCGCATGGGTTTATTTTAAATTATCTCTGGCAGTGTGATAAGCAAGTTTAAACAAGTGCTACCTGCGTGTGTTTCCGTTGTAATTTTAAGCAGCAGAGATTTCCAGTATTAAACAGAGGAAACTATTTCTCTAGATTTGGCAGCTCCAACAAATCAAATCGTTTGGAATTTGGCTAATTTATGAACCTTGCCCTTCCCATGCCTTCCAATACACTCCAAAAGAATTCTTACTAATTATCTTTATAGTATTTTTTTTTGTTTTTATTAGACTGTATTATTGTTTCAGTTATATATTTGACATTTCTAGAAGGATAATCAATTAACAAGATGGTTCTTTCGAGTTGCTGTTATTTTATACATGGCACAATCTTTACTTAATAAGTGATCTATTAGGTCAACATAGAAATAGGTCTATGGAGCATATGTTTTTGGGGCCTCTGAAGTCTTTTTCCTTCCATCTGAAGAACCCCCGAAAAGGTATTAACTTTGAATAAAAAGGCCATCTTTTCTTCGATAAACACAACCATGTCCATTTTCCTTGTAATAAGGGCCTGATAAGTTTAAGGCCTCATATATCATTTTGTATGAGTGTATCTTCTGGGATCACATTTCTGGCTCTAAAAAGAAAAGGAAAATCAGCTATCCTACACTGTCTTTAACAACAATATCATAGCTGGTCTATAAACACACAATGAGGCTTCATGTATAGCATCATTACTGGTGTACGGACATAATTACGCATATTTACCTCTCTCTATCATTCAGTACATTTCTTTATAAACAAGTGTTTTTGCTTAATTAAGTTGGGAACAACATAAAAACCTGAATACAAGCCATAGCTGCAAAGTAACAACCTTGTTTGCTGATATATGTATCTCTTCCAGAACATGTTATAAGAAAGGCAACTATAATTCTCTCCATAATTGTGCTTTGCCATTTTAATTTCCCTCTATCCCACCAGTCCCGATTAAATTATTCTTCATATGACATATTAATCGCTTTTTACTTTTTAAAGGGCAACAGTTTAAAGTACTTTAGAATAGTTTAGATTAATGGTACTCTAGAAAATTGCCAAGATATCTAAATTCCTGTACAGATATTTAACAACGTATGTATGTGTATGTATATATATATATATATATATACATACATACATACATACATACTATGGCTAACTGTCATGCATAAACATACACAGAACACAAAAAACATAACATGTTTTCTATAATCTCAATTTCAAGCTGATGGGCAGGTTCCTCAAAATATGCACAGTAAACATCCTTCATTGTTTTGTTTGTACTATGGGACTTCTCTCCAATGTGATGATATCGGTGGATACCAAATAAAATGTAAAACCATTATAAAACATAAAAATAAATGAATACATGGAAAACCATGTGTTTGTTTGTTTACAGGCGGTTTATTTTTGTGATGCCATAATTAGTAATCTGTATTTATACAGCTAGGCAGTTATGCCTGCTTGGAATTTGAATAAAATGCTATTATATTACATAAAACTACCCCAGTTCTAAAAAAAAGATAAGTTTTATAGGCTTTAACTGTTTGAGTGAAAGTATAATGCATTTATTATAACTCTAGGGTACAATGGCTTCATTATGTCAAGGAATACATCTTTTAACCCCAAGCAATGACACACCAAAGATGTCCCAAGAGGACCAATGACATACCTGGTCGGCCACTGGTAAAAATAGTCCCTGATCACAGCGATTGTGGTGTCACCACTGTAGCTGATCGTTTCTCCGTGAAGGAAAACTGTAGGAAATAGTGGTTCTCTTTTTTTTTACTTGATCCTAAAGGGTTAATTATTTAAATGTAATTTTAATGCATATTGGGTAGTAGGAGTTGGGGTTAAAAGAAAACGTACAGAAAAATTAGAAAAAAAACAATTTTTAAAAAAATTATATAGTATTACAGAATCAGGCCATATAAAATACGGTATATTTTTGGTATTTTTTAACATTTATAGTAGCTGTGGATAATTTATATACCTGTAAAACTGAATAAATGTATTTTTAAAATCCCATGTTTTTTATTTTTCATAATAATGTCTTACATACATGAATATGGTTTGAGAAAAAAACCCTGGTTGTCCAGAAAAATATATAATTTGTGTGGGTTCACTAAAGGAGAAAGAATGAAAAAAACTGTTGAAAACATAGCAAAAGCACAGAAATTATATATTCATATGAAAATATGAAGAAACAAGGTGATTAATGCATCATTGCACAAAACTAAAGATAAAAAAAATATTTAAAGCATAGTTTTCCCTTAACACATCTTGTTAAGGATAAGGAGTGTTAGGATCTTTTCCTGGGTCGGCAGGATATTGTTTGTCATTTTGCACTAATTATATTTAGCTGATTAAAGCTATTCATAGATACCTTATGCAAACCATTCGTCACATTACATAATATAACGATGCAAACGCATAAATGTAAAGCATATTTCCTTGTTACTTCCTGTCACTGAAGCCTCCGTGCCATGGGCTCCTGGAGGGGACTGAATGCCAGCCTTCCTTCCTTCCTATTAAGCCAGTAAGACAACCTCATGCTGACGAGTCCCATTAATGACAAAACAACTGTCCATGAGTGGTCCAATCTGGCTATTGCACCTCTTACCCGAGTTTTGTCTAAAGGCTTTCTTGTACAGCGGGCAATTACTTTTAAGGGATCCATGTATAAAGTGGATATAGAGGCAAAAGTTCATTATTGTTGACCTTATTTGCATGCACCTACCCAGAATCCCTTGTGGTTGTGGCAGCACCATGAGATTTCTGAGGCTTATCTGGTGTCTGTAGATGAGTGTTTAATAATGCTTCTACAGCCTCCTTCCTACAGACTATGGGCCCTGGCATGGAGTGCCACATTTCCCAAAGTACAAGAGACTGTAAAGACACTGGCGCTCGGACACAGTTTGGGGTTACTGCATTTTGGTATGTGTACCTGGATTTGATATCCAGCAAGTTTCAGCCAGAAGTCAGGAAAACACCTGTGTTAACCATCCTTCCCACAGACTACAATAGCGACCTCCTCTTGGGCTGAGTGCAAATACTGAGCCGTGTGCAAAGGAGGACCTGATGGAGAACTTTGTGTGGCTTCTTGTGTCTATTGTATGTAAATTACCCCTTGTACTGTTTTAAATACCCGTGTGTTTCCAAATAAACCCAGTCCTGTTTTCACTTCAACATGAGTGCTGTGTTATGCTTGGGGTGGGCTGCTATGATCCTTTATTGTCCTTTTCAGGACAGTAGCCACGCTGTGTAGCTAAGCTTCGGATAGGCGCAGTGCCAACGCAGCTCCGGTGCAGCAACGTCCCCCCTTCTCTCTACAACGCCGGTTCTGCCTGGCGCTGAAGGGGTTACTTGTTGGTGTCCTGGCAGGAGGAAGCAACGTTTGGCAGGCGTCCCCAATCGGGGTACAAGGGGGTCCCGTCACACTTCCCCTTGTATATTCAGAATCAAGTCACAAAAGTAATGAAAGCAAAATATTTATTTTTTTGATAAGCACTTGCCTCCCTAACAAATGTATCTAATATATGTGGTTCGACATACATGGAGATTACAGACAAAGCCTATGTAAATGACAGCACACAACATATCACAGGTGGACACACATAAGATGGGCGTTATATGCAAACTAAACAGAATCTAGGCATAAAACACATTTTTTCCCAATTATGCCACCCTTTTGTTGCCTCTGATGTACCTACTTTTGTGGGGTACAGCTCAGATGACCCTCATCATCATTGCAGCCGAGAGTCATGGAAGATGCTCACAAGAGCTCAAGTATGTTTATTTATATCTTGCAGTGGGCACTGAAAGTCACATCTCAACTGGAAATTATTTCTCTGAATTAGTTGACTGTGCAGATGAGATTTAATATAGACAAATGCATGTGAGGCTTCCATGTCTGACATCATGCACGTGCATTCAAATAAGATGAGACCACCGACAGAGGTAAGGCTAATTGCCCTAATATCTCCAAAGTATCCTTATTTAGTAGTACAGTCCTTCTTCGCAAACCCCCTCCATTGCCCCACTTAAATCCCCGGTCTCTCTTTTTCTAGGAGTTCAGAATGTTTGATGGGTATAACTGTATCAGAAATTAAAAGTCACTATATTGTGTACATAAGATATGTTGATAAATAACAAAAACGTATTATTCTTCTAAATGCAATTCAGTTACATAAATAGATACTGATAAGTCACAAAGTAAATGTACTGTAAGTGTACAATTAATTAAGACTTTTACCTTTTAAGTATCTTGGGTATTCTTGTGAAATGTAAAGAGTTTTCCGCAACCTAAAAGAGAACAAAGAATAATTTAAGGATTCCATGAAAAGCATCTAATGCATTAGCCAAACATTTGAAAAACTGTTACGATCAACTGATCAAAAATGAAGGAATTACAACATATTTGAGTCCAGGCTTCCCTTTTTCATAAAACACATTTTTTAAGAATTTATTTTCAAAACGTGAATATAGTGTCCTTATTTGAATGATTCATTGGAAGTTTCCGCTTAAACCAATACAGGAATCAAGGTTTACTGTAGTGAATGGATAAACACCAAAACCTATTGCAAGGAGAGCACGTAAGGAAAAAAAATATAAATCTTTATTAAACACTATGATTTAAATACATATAAAAAAATATATAATATAAAAGTATCTCGGAACCAAGACACATATAGGAAGGTACATATGAACAGGGGCACAGGACTATAGGAACTAGGATGGACATACGTGTGTATATAAAGGCACAAATAAGAAACACAAGGATGACCAAAGCAATAAAGTGAAAAGGAACAAATGAAATAACATACAGCAATGGTACATCGGTGCTCAAAAGTTACTAACCAAACCTATAAGAAAGGCTGAAAACAGCAAAAGGCCTGGTAATGAATGGTGCCAAGTCCAAACGTACCAACCCCAACGTACGTTACGCTACAATGAGCTTCGTCAGGGGGCGTGGATTTAACGGAGGGATATCAGCCAAAGGCTCCTGGTCTGACACGTCCTGCCATCCAGTCCACCATGTTTGCAGTGTGCAAGCTACTTGTGCATGTGAGGGTCACTGCATATGCAACTGCAGGACACATCTTATGGGTCATGCATGCACTGGGCACCATTAATCATCACTGTCCTAGTGAAATAGCACACCAGAGGAATTACCAAGGACAGCAGGATGCAGGCATCAATAAACATATGACTAAAGAAGCATTTACCCTTATAACCAAGAGAAAAACATCAGATGGTCTTAAAATACCCTTTTATATACAAATAATGTGTGAAAACTGGAAATACAAGCAATTCTGGATTTTGCAAACATGGAATTTACAGAGATCAGGTACTATCAAGAACTTTGTGGATGTTTATTCTACTATTGGCAAGTCTGTGCTTCTGTGCAGTGTGAGCTCTTGTGCCACAATACTCCACAGCTTTTCAGATGCATTATGTGAGAAAACGTGTGCCTTTCATCTTTCAACTGCAATCTCCTTCAACTGCATTCAGTCCTGATGGAATTCATCTTATTTCCTTATTGAAGTTTCAGATGTATTACATGACCGCACCATTTACTGTGCTTTAAAGTAGATATGCATAGAAGGGTACAAATCACTTTCAAGACAGCAGCAATATCAGAAACTATAATTATTATGAGACAGGCATTCGATGGGAAAATCAATGCATTTTAATAGCATACAGAGAGGAAGAGATATCAGCAAGGTGACCTCTCCTGATTTCTTATGGACAGCCATGTTTTGATCTACCTTTTATCACTACAGAGAGAGTGTAAGGGTGCTTGGCTTGCCTCGGTCTTCCATGTATGAAAGGCATAGCATCAATAATTGTGTCAAAAGCTTCCACCCACTGCAAAGCATGGTAATCTACAAAGTGGTAAAATTTAATTAGAATGCATAGGGGTCTTTCAAGGTCAGTTTGCTTATTAACTTGTTCACTGACAAATTGTTCATGGCACACATTCAGCCAAGTCTGGGTAGTGAAACTCTATCTCTATTTTCATGAGCAAACAAAAGATTAAAAACGTTGTCAATTAAACAGTCTATACCTATAGCCTTTAGAACAAGAGTAACGCTTGTAAGAGGCATAGTGGGTAGGACTGAGTTTTTCCCATTTGGACTGCTTGCCCACAACATCATTAAGTCTGATCTTTAAGTTCTATGCACTTACCCCAGAGTTTAGTTAGGTTAGCTTATGAACAAAGTATTCGCATCTTTGAGCTGCTGTGAGTTGCCACGAGTGTACAAATTGCATGGGACCTACCAGCTAAAATATGGCTGATCGCAAATACACAAGTTTTGTTTGAGCTGAACAAGTTGCTGAGCATCTAAACTTAGTTTTCAGTATTCATTTTTCAGCTTGCTTTTTAAATTATGATTATTATTTGTTTTATATAGCGCCATCAAATTCCGTAGCGATGTACAATGGGAAAACAGGACATAGTAGCATATAACCAGAGGCGTATCTACTGAAAATAGTGCCTATGGCAAGCACTGAAATTGCGTCCCTGTCCAAATATCTAAAACCCAATTATTAGCCCCTGCTGCCCATATATATATAAATATTAGACCCTGCTGCAGATAGCAGGTATAGATCAACACATTAACACACAAACAATGCATCCACACATTAATTCACACTCTTTACTTACTTCAATATTCTTACTACCCTCTTCCTCACTATCTATCCCCTATCTCTCCCTTGTCACTTTCTAACCCCTCTCCCTCTCCTTTCCCTACTACCCTCTTCCTCACTATCTACCCCATCTCCTTCCCTTATCACTTTCTAATCCCTCTCTCCTTCCCTTATCACTTTCTAACCCCTCTCCCTCCCCTACTCACTTTCTAACCCCTCTCCCTCCCCTACTCACTTTCTAACCCCTCTCCCTCCCCTACTCACTATCTACTCTCTCCCTCTTTGTAGTTCTCTCACCTTTAGGTCCAGCGATGGGAGAACGAGGCTTCTGTCTTTCTGCTCTGCTGCGGCGCCCGCTGCTTCACTGCTGAGCGCCGAAATAGGACGTCATATTCCGGCGCGCAGCATTAAATGCCGGCACCGGGACAGAAGTAGAGGCCTCGTGGAGGAGAATGAGGGGTGCCGAGCGGTTGCTAGGCGCCTCTCTCTCCTCCGCATCAAAACAAAACAAAAAAAGGAGGGTTTAAAAGCCGCTCACTGGCGCCCCCTTTCAAATGGGGCCTATGGCACGAGCCATAGTTGCCATACCTTAGATACGCCTCTGCATATAACATAACAAATTGACTAACAGAGACAACAGGTGAGGAGGACCCTGCTCAAACGAGTTTACAATCTAGAGGGATTGTTATTATTATCAATGTTTAGTATTTAATGTTTATTACCCTAATTGTTTACTAGTGATACCCAGATTCTTCAAATTGGTCTTTTGTGTCGAACAGGAATTAACTTTTTTTTTGTTTGGTATTCAAAAGCTACAGCAAGAGGGTATAATGAATGTATACTTGTTCCTTCAAAAACTTTTTAGTTTCTTTCTCTTTAAGAAATGTGAAATAAGAGCCTTTCCAAAAACACTAGATCCCCTACTACATTTCTCAGTGTGAAGGCTTAGAACATAATTTATGCCAAGTTAAGACAGAAAAAAAGAACACTAATATTAACACTTCCTCTTATATACTGAATTTATTTAAAGCAAAATTATACACTGGGAAAAGGGGAGGGAATGGGAAGATATGGTTGTAGAAATAAAACAAAGGTAATACCAGGGATGTAATTTCTCAGAAACAAGAGTGTGTTCTCATTCATTGAACCGCAGAGCTAAACCCAATCTTTACAAATAAAGGGACTAATACATCAAGGCTATTCAAACCGGGCATTAGGAATAGAGAAAAACTGCCTCTAAATACTAAAAGCAGTACAGCATGAAGAAAAGCGTGTTTGTGATTTACTGTCACACGGCTTAAATATCTAAATATTAGTCACAATGACTTTATTAAAATAATTAATCAAGTACGATTGTTTTTTCTACATACTATTTATTACTTAGACAAGTGGTATCTTTAAGAATTGTATTAAATCAGGCTTTGTTGTGAATGCTATTGATCATCTATGCAACCAAGAGGAACATATAGGTTTTATGTCTTTAAATGCCATTAACTCCTTGGTTTCTCCTTTTAAATAACCCAAATTCCCAAGTGTATTTATTATTATTATTATTGTTATTATTCTAAATGTCTCATTCCGTTACATAAAAAGTATTAGCAGGGCAAAACACAGGTGCAACACAGGCACCTAATGTTAGAATAGGATGAGTTCAGAAATAAAAAGCTATGGACCTAAATCATATCCATAAAAGGCCAATAATAATTAGGAAACAAATTATGCCCCCGAGAAGAAAGCACAGATCTGCTGAGCCTGAATATGTATGCTTGATGATTGGGTTTTCCCTTTTCAACAGAAACAGACATATTGCCATATTATAAAATTCTAATATCATATATGTTATCAGTGATATGTGTTGCTGTTTTGTCATGTTAGCAAGTGTTGATTGTGAAAACTTAATTTAAAGGTGCTGTTCCACCTATAACATTCTTGTAAATAAATGACACATTCCTGGTACTGGTGAATCCCCAAAGCTTCCCAAAAATAAAGTAACCTTTTGCCTGATTCATAGCTTTGACTTGTATAATTATCAGAAAGCACGAAAGTAGGCACTTATAAGTTGTTGACACACAAATTGAAAAGTTTTAAAAAGTTTCTGTGTTATTTTATGTTTTGAAACCCTAAGAGTAAAGAACATGACTGATCTGATAAGCATTATGTGATCTAACACAATGCAATGCAATTAGCGTTTTGTCTAACCAGCATTGCACCTTCATAATAAGTACAGTAATGTGACAAGCATGGGGCCAGCAGTTACTTCTAGCTCACAGGAAAAAGCTCTGTATGTTATATATGATTTGATAGATAATATATCGTTTCTACCAAAGGGAAAGTTTCCCTTGCTTTGGTTTTACAAAGTAAAGTTTTTTCACGTCACATAAAGTGAACAAAACTCGCGTATTGTTTTACTAATTTGATGTGTAATTTGATGTGTAAACCGTAGTGCGGTTTTGTTTTTTTCCCATTGCCCTTTTAAATAGATCTACTGACGCCATCATTGTAGCATACCTCTCTAGTGTAATCAGAATCTAGATCACCTCTACGTCAAAGCCATTTTCCTCAATGTCAAAGCGCTTTTTCTTTCATCTCTTGGGGTGTCACTGTGCTATTTATACAATCCTAAACACATATAGTTACGAAGCATATTTACCAGTTAAGTAGAAAATCTATCTAAACATCTGTTTTACATGTAAACAGCTTGCGGTGATGTATAAAACTAAAGTTATTTTGATTTCCACACATTTTTGAAATATAATGATAGAATTATACTGCTGCCAACACAATTTTGCTGCTGTGACAGATTCCCATGTGTACATTAGTCACTTGATGGCCCAAAGCAGGCTTATGCAACTAGTCAATCAACCCGGCAGAATAGGTAGATAGATATAATTAGCCAATGCTTAATGATAGACGTAAGAGTTTTAATTTATTATGAATATACAAAGGCCATTTCTTAGTTTATCCCACCTACCTGCCATATATGTTTGGGGAAAAGCATTTACTAAGAGTGTTGGAGAGTCCTTCACACTGGTCATTCTCTTGCGGCGTACAACAAACGACATTTATACTTACCCATTTTAAGAGGGCTTTAGGTACCTGATCAAACATTCTAAAGTATGCAGGGCACATTTAGTACCTATAGACCCAATAACTATAGGTGCTACCTATACCCAAAATACAGAAATAGATAATTTCCTCTAGAATGGCTTTTGTGGAAGTGAGGCATACCATGAATGAAACAAGGCCACAGCTTGGCAGGGTCTAGACTTACCCACAGATGTTGCTGTCATGGCAGAATGGGTACATTTATTCTGGCAGCATATTTATTATGCTAAACATGAATCCAAATATAAAGATTAAAAATACAAAACCTATAAAAATGTTGATATTATTTGGCCGTCAGATTTAATACTACATTAGATTTAGAGAAATATATATATATTTTGTAGAGGAAAAAATATTTAGTTTTATGACCATGGAATAAAGTTTAATAAAGAACAAATTTTATGAAATAAATGACAACCCACCAATGTAATTCCTTTATGACATATTAGCTGTCAGATAGCACACCGCCTCATGATAAAGGAGCAAATCTTGACATTTTCAGGGTTGAGAACTCCAGCCAATTGTAATTGACATGCATGAATTCTGACATTTTCTCTTCAAAATATTGTTTACCTTAGAAAATAACTTCACCTGCCACTTTCGTTTAACTTTTCTTTCAGGCAATAAACCAAGTCACTGCCCTTCCAACCTAATTATCCTCTCAAAGTCTCCTGAGATCTTCTTATAAAACATTATGGCTGGGTATACAATATACATTCTATCAACGTTCTAAATAAAGAAAATACGGTATAAACATATCTTAACTTTTCCCAGGAAAAGGGATTCTTGTTTAGCTTGAATGAAATGCTTTTGTGAAAATATGTCCAATAGAAACATAGAATTTCATGGCAGATAAGAACCAGTCGGCCCATCTAGTCTGCCCATTTTTCCTGATGTAAAGACTCAGTCCTTGGTCTTGTCTGAGATTCAGGATAGCTTTACGCCTATCCCATGTATGTTTAAATTTTATCTATATTAGACTCTACCACTTCTCATGGGAGGCTGTTCCATCTTCTCAGTAAAATAAAACTTCCTTATATACATCTAAACCAAGGACCCTCCAGTTTTAGACTATGGGCTCTTGTTCTAACATTTCCCGTCCTTTACTGTATTAAATTCCTTTAAGTATTGAAATGTCTCTATCTCATCTTCCCTCTCTCACCTTTCCTTTCAACTACTCATATTATCGATCATTGATGGATGATTATCAGGAACTAAAACCTAATGGGTCCTAGAACTGCTTTGCCTGAGCCTGTTTGGAGTACTATATAGACAACAGCATATATCCTGCCATCTCCGGCAGAATGTATTTGAGGCTCAAAACCTCAAACCTCTGGGTTCCAAATTAATTTCAGTAGTTCGTTTTTCAGCTGTAAGAATAGACCAGCTAAAATGTTGAAAAACCAAATGAGAATGAACTAACAGAAGGACTATTACCCTCCTTACAAATCACACCAAACCCATAGATTTATAGATTCTAGTTAAAAAATACATGGAAACATAGAATGTGATTTCAGATAAGGACCACTTGGCCATATAGTCTGCTGGTTTTCCTGCTGGACGATCCTTTGTCTTGTCATCCCTATCCCATGCATGTTCAAATTCCCTCACTGTATTAACCTCACTTCATCTGGGAGAATGATCCACTTATCTACCTCTCCCTTAGCAAAGTAAAACTTCCTTACATTACATCTAAGCCTCTGAACCTCTAGTTTTAGGTTATGATGTTTTATTCGAAAATATCTCCTCTTTTGAAATGCACAAGTACAGTCTTATATCTGGCAATGCTTCTATAACAAATTAGAGATTACATATTAGAATCAACAATGAAACCAAAGGGGAAAAAAAGAAATGTACTGTAGCTTTATTTATGTAATCTAAGTGGTCAAATTATACCTTATTAATTTATTTATCTGATTTGTAATTAGAACTACAAGTACTATGGCTGTTTGTATAGAGCATGTACAATTAAATCTATGTTTAGAGATGTACCCTTTTTACAATGTATTTTTCATCAGTTCAAATTGCACTTGTCAGGTTCTGCATTTATCAAGTGAAGATGTAAAGGTGTATCGCAGTCATTATTCTGTAATAACCCAAATGCATTAGTATAATGGCTAGTCTGCGATTGCAGTGTTGATCTTCTTAATTCATCTAAATAGGTGCAGCGTACTTTTTAACTTTCTTCTGAAGCATGATTTAACCTTGCACTGTGATTCATGATGACAACTAGACATTATGGATGGGTTCTGATAGACAAATGTAATGAATAACAATACTTATGAGAATGTTAAGTTTAGCCAACTACAGAATATGTTAAACAATCTGTTGTAATGTTATATTCCAACCCACTGAGACAGGGCCAACACTACCTATAGGCAAGGTAGGTGGCAGCCTAGAGTGCAGATCTACTGGGGGCAGACTGTCCCAAAAGGAGACTTCCTACCCTTGACCGGTTATATGTTCCTGTCTCCTTTCTTGTAGCTTCTGCTTGTCCCCTGGTCTTCTTTCATTGCCAGCTTCTCCGTGAACCAGACTTATCTGTGCAATTGTGAATAAGAGGGGAGGTGGAAGTGCACCAAGAGACAAGAGAAAAAGCGGAGCTGTGTGAAAGGAGACTCGGACACGAAAACAGTTGGCACAGAAGGTAGGGAGGCATAGAAAGAGTGAGTGTGAGGAATTCATTTTAAGAAGAGATGTTCTACTAGGATCAATTCCAAAACCTAATGACCCAGCTCATCAGTATGGGAGGGATGCAACCAAACCTTTAGGGCCACCAAGCTTGCTGTATTGAATGCATTAAACATGGAAGGTGGAACAGCACCTTTAAGATATCTCTACTATTGTTCAGTTGCTGACTGCGGTCTGTTGGTCGAGGCAGCCATAAGGGTAGAGTGAGGTGGTAACTTTTGGATAGGAAATTAATCATGCTAGTTGTGCCACATTCTGCCACCGATTTCTGTTTCCCTGAGGTAAACTTTTAAACTAATATATCCAAATCAATTACATGGATTACAAGACAAAAGGTACAATCTGTTGGTAGTTCTAATATATTTTGTTATGATAAAAGCTGTAACAGAAACAGTTCCACTTTAAGGTTCCCCACGGAGGTTCTTAATGGCTTTATATTTGATGGATGTGCAACTTGCAGTGAATTTTTTGACGGTTCTAGTAAACTGGCTAATATTTGATTTACATCATGTGGCTTTCTCTAATGCAAAGATAGATTTGTAGATCTCAAAATTGTCATTTTGATTTATAAATAGTATTGCTCAGTATCACAATTCTTTTAGGCAAATCCTGCATGCTGCAAAATCATAATTTTCCTGAAACGTTGTTTAAGAACACTGAAATATTTCAGGGAAAAAAAAAAACGTAAAAAAAACGGCTAAGCAGCAGAAAAAGAAATCATCACAAACAAGTGAAACAATAAAGTGTTTAAAGTATATATGGGCAGGAAAGTAGCAATGAATGTGTACTATTGTTGGGAAAAGCCAGTCTTAAAGGAACAGTCATGGCAATTTTTGACACTCTTCGCAGAGCCTCTTGGCCCATTAGCTGTCTTAGCAAGTCATCTGCACAAATAGTCGAGCGGGGTTTCAAAAAGAACAAAAATTAGAGGCACTCAAGAGGTGTTTATAATCAAAATAATGCTTGTTAAGCAGTAAGAAAACCATTACTGTTTGCTTCACTGGTCCCGGAAAATAATTGGGCATTAACACCTCTTTACAGGAAGATTTAGTTCATTCACCCCCCCCCCCCTCCACACACAAACACCTTATTTAATAAGTTCCAGTGCACACAATGCTTTTTGGAATCTCATATTTTGTGAACACATGCAGCATATGCAGGTCAGTAAACAAAGATGGCATTTATTATTATTTATTGTTTTATATAGCGCCATCAAATTCCATAGCGCTGTACAATGGGTGGACAGGACAAAACTAGTATGCAATCTAACAATTTGACTTACAAAGACAACAGGTGAGGAGGGCCCTGCTCAACAATCTACAGGTTAAACTCATTCAGTGCCCCTGTAAAGAGGGACTGCATTTTTCTAAAATAAATAAATAGAAATAATTGCAACCAAAATGTTTACGATCAGATGAACTCTGCTGTAAATTGTTCACAAAGACAATAAATGATGACACTTATAAAGTTGAAAAAATTATAATTGCTCAAATATCATTAAATATCATTTGAAGGACAATGTGGATTGTCTTCCATTGAAGCCACTCCAGAAGTTTCACTGTACATGGAGTGTTATTCTCACTCGTTCAAGGTATTGTTGCTTTGATATACATTCTTCTACATTGGGTCTGTCAAGGAAAGTAAACTGTCCTTTTAAATCTTACAAATAGCTCTGTGAATATCAATGCAGAAAAGGAGACAATTCATCATATAATGAAAAGTTACAAAGCAGTAGTTCCATTTTTCTTTTTGAGTTCTTCATTTCTGATCCTGGACATTAATTTAATAGCGTCTGGGATCTGTTTCTTTTTTTTTTTTTTTACTCTCTTTCTATTCATTTTTCAATTATCTTTAATTTTTTGAATGTCTCTTTCTACATTTCCTTTGAAGTAGAAAATATGTGCTATTTTCCATCATTTCAGTACAACACAGAGCTATATATATATATAGAAAGAGAGATATATGAAATAATCTTAATCATTGCAACCTTATATAAGATATCTTTTATTTTAAACAACTGGTCCTCTCAAGGTATTATGCCCTAGGTGGTATTATATATATATATATATATATATATATATATATATATATATATATATACTGAATTCTATGGTTTTACATATCAGGGCATACTATCTTGATTCTTTTCTTTTTTAGCCATTCTGTTGTAGATGTGCTGGTGTGTTTGGAATCATTGTCCTGTTGTATTATCTAATTTCAGCCAAGCTTTTGGTGTCGGACAGATGGCCTCACATTTGACTCTCGACTACATTATATATATATATATATAAGGAGTTCATGGTTGAACAAATGACTGCAAGGTTCCCAGGTTCTGTGGCTGCAAAATAAGCCCTAATCATCACGGTGCTTGACAGTTGGTATTAGCTGTTGCTGATATGCTGTGTTTGGTTTTCAACAAATATGGTACTGTGCATTACCGCCAAACATCTCCACTTTGGTCTCGTCTGTCCATAGAACATTGTTCCATAAGTCTTATGGCTTGTTCAGATGCAACTTTTCAAACCTAAGCCATGCTGTCATGTTCTTTTTAGTGAGAAGAGGCATGGTCTGGCCTTGGGGTGAATTTGCTGGGATGTCCACTCATGCGAATATTGACAAATGTCTTGAATGTTTTCCAATTTGAATATTTTTTCTCACCTTAGAATTATTTTTTCCTCTAAGAACATTGCTGATGTTTCTCCTCTTTGCCATTCACACCTGAATGATCCATACCAGCAAATTGCTAAAACCTTGGGTTTTATAGAGGTGGTCAAACTTGCTGCTGATCAATAATCAAGGGCCATTGTGTACTTAGTTTTTCATACATGGCTTCTCCATGTTGGCTTTATTTTTGTAGAATAAATCATGACACAGTGTAATGTGTCATATGTTGTTATTCATCTGAGGTTGTGTTTACCTCATTTTTAGACCTGCTATTGTTATTTTGTCCTGATATATATAAAACCACAGAATTCAAGAGGGTGTACTTCCTTTTTCACACGACTGTATAAGAGATGTTTGTATGTACTTTAATAAATGATGAAACATGTCGGGAGATAGAACAAGAGTTTTACAACTTTTTTTTTTAAACAGTTGGGTTTTTTAGTGTACACTTAAAGTTTGAATAAGTAGGAGAAAGTCTGACAGGACGAGGTAGGGAATTCCAGTAGGGCATGGGTGAAATCCTAGATTATGCAAGTAACAGAAATTGATAACTGTTGAAAAGAGATGCAAGTAATGAGTAAAGGAAACATGAATAAGGGCATGAAAGGGCAGATCTGGGCACAACCTGAGATGGCAGTTGAAACTAAAAGATCCTGAACAAAGCCTACTAAGGAAGAACATAGAACAATAAGATGTTGATGATGGACACTGAGAAAAGACCATTAGTGAAAGTAGGATAGAAACAGAGTCAGATGGTGATTGAAGAAATTGTGAGAGATGGCAGTTTGCGCTAGGTAATTGTGAGGGTGTGAAAGGTAAGCAAGACCTAAAAGCCTAAGGGAAGCGGAAAGGAGCAACAATGGAGAACATGTGTCACTGGTTAGAGTTATATGAGGAACAAGGGCCTACGTTGGATAGAGGCTTTTTCTACAAGCTCTCAGCAGAGAAATGTAGGTTAAGAGATGAATAGGAAACAATTCTCTAAAATTAAGTCAAATACATCATTTGTGTATATATGTATGTATAAACAATATTCTGATATGATTTAAAATTACACAAATTGTCAGATGGAGAATACCTTTTAATATTAATAGAAGAAACTCGTAATTTCATACCCCCCGAGTGTCCCTATTTAGCGTGGACAGTCTCTCTTTAGGACTAAAATCCCCTCATCAATGATTTGATTTATTTCAGCTAAGGAAGCATTTGTCTTTGCATCTTGGACCTTATTATAGCACACGCCATCTGAGAAGGTAGTTGTTATATAAAAATAATATATACATTTTCCCCTGGTAGCTATGGAAAATGTTTTGTAGGTGTTGATTCACCAATGGGAAATGAGGATTTCCTATAGAGTACAGTATCTATGGGTTATCTTCCTTGTATTCCAGCTACACACTCAACCCAAAACTGAGGCCAACCTCACTTAAATGCACTTTACAGAATAATTGCCAATAATACCAATTTCTACGGCAGCATTGTATTATAATACATACATAAATCACCCTTGATGAGCTAATTCAAAAGAAAATAAATAATGCTGCCGAGTTAAAAAAAAAAAAAGTTGAATCTCACAAAGTTATCTTGCAAGTATAGCAATTTAAATCACCCAGGCTATTAAGACATTTGTCTGCTCAGTGCAGAAGGCTACATAGTAATTCAGAAAATTGATACTCCTAACCTTCAGACATGCATGGATATAAAAAGCAGAACGTGTGTTTTTGACTGGTTGGAGTCAGCTCTTGTTAATGACTACAGCAGGAAGATTTTGAATACCAACTGAATAAACCACATCTATGTGTAGGTAACATATAAGCAAAAAAAAATGTGAAACATATTTTAAAATAAAATGGCTTTCCCCGTGGGTACTCCCTAGATAATCCAAACGCGAAATACAGGCTGTGTATGATGTCATACTGACATCCATCCTGGGCTGTTGAAATACAGCATTCTAATTTAGGCACTAAATATCCCTTTACTATTGTCATTTCTGTTCGCAAATAATTTGTATCCTATATTATTTTTATAAAAAAGTCATAATAATGATAAAAAATAAAAATTATTAAACAAAGAAACTTAGGAAGAGGATAACTGGAAAAATAGTGATTCAATAGTGAACTCTATTTTAGTTTTAAAATGAAACTTAGTAAATACAGTAAATGCAAGCATTTAAAGATGGCTCACTGTTACAGATTATTATTGTTTGTTTCTTGTAACATAATTAATTGCATAACATCTGCTTTTTGAGGCTTCTGGACTACAGAAAAAAAGTAAAAGCACTTTTAGATAACACAATAACGAGAGCAGTAGCCAAGAATAAAAATCTATACACATCCTCTTGCTATATCAGAGCAAAGAGCTTCCTCCTGAGATAGAGCCTCGGGATGGCTTTAGCCAGTAGACAAATGTCTGAACAGTTTTACCTGCAAGAGAATAGATGCATTTTTTATAATTTTTAGGAACTGCATATATATATATATATATTATATACCCAATCTTGAAAATAATAATCACTAGCACACCGACACCACGTTAGAATAGTTAATTGAGGTCACACCTTGAGCATAAGCTTTCCCATTGCATCATTCTCTTCCACATTTATTGTACATTTGCCTACAGTATGAAAGTACCTAGGAGATGCCTAATTTATACTTTTTATAAACAGAAAAATGTATGCCGAGAACTGGAAAACCTTCAAAAATGCAGTGCCCATAAGATGTATATGTATTAGTAGTCAGTATAATAAAGGGACGGTACAATAGGTACAATATGTCATATAGACATTATCAACAGGGTACAATAGGTATGAATACATTAGGTAAGAAGATCCTTAGCCTGAAGAACTTACGTAATTTATCTTGTTGGGTATTTGCCTTGTATATGTATTTTGTGTTCACTGCCTCCACTAGACCTATTGGGGTCGATTCATTAAAGGAAGAGTTGCATTTAATCTCCAGGATTTCACTATACATTACCCAAGTGAGCTTCTGACCAGCCCTCTATAATGTATAGTTAAACCAGTGAAATTTCTTCATCAATTTTATACAGGGCCAGTTCTCGCTGGATAAACTCACCACTGATGGTCTTTCTTAGTGAATATAGATGTTAAATAGCTGGGAAGCAACTCTCCTGGCAACACTCCCTTTAGTCAATAGACCCCATTGTGTTGGTCCTACCATGGAAAGCTCTTATACATTACTATATCACCATATAAAGGCACACATATGTACATACTGGTCTTATGCACATATATAGCTTCTATTGTATGTATTCCATACACCGCAGATGCCTTTAAAGCTTGTTTGGAATGTTTCTGTGCAATGCGTGGAAGCTGTGTAAGCAAGAATTCCAGTTTAACCTGTGCTCATATAACTTAAAATTGCTAACTAAATGTTGCATTGGAAGCATTATTCCCAGTACTGTTCAATACTGAAATCCTTCTAAAAAATAATTCTTTAATCATGTAAAACTGTGTCAGGTGGCACTGATAGACGGTTGTCATAGAAACAGAAAGGGCTTCTGAAACATTTCAGTGTTATTTCTGTGATTAACCCTTCAGAGAAACAATAAAGTGACAGATCTGCTAAGGTTTATTTGTGGAACATACGAGATACTGAACTGAATGCTTTTCTTTTAATGGAATAGCTCCTTTAAAACAGCCAGGTCATGTAGCACAAAAATGGATTGGTCTAATCACAAAACTCCCACTCTCCTGCATCATAATATTTCCAAACACACCCCAGAATAGCCACCTTGATTGCTTAATGTAATCATTATATTACATTTATTTATAGAGCGCCAGCAGATTCCAAATTAATCGATTGAGGCGTGCAGTTAATTAATGCATACGCCAAAACGTTTACATATAATGGGATAATAGGATATAATCATCTGTAAATTGATTTTACTCTCAATTGTTTAGGTTTTTTTATATTATTATTATTATTATTTTATTTTTTTATTAATTTTTTTTTTTTTTTTTTTTTTTTTTTTTTTTTTTAAGTATTCTAAACCTCTCTCCCGGTTTTTCAGTGAAGGTCTGGACCATGAGCACAGTTACTATAAACGGGTTACAATACATACTTATTCTGCCTGTGGACGGTACTAACATTGATCTACTCATGTACAAGTAAATGGTAAGCTGGAAATAGGACATTTAAAAAAAAAAAAGAACAATAAAAAAATCTTTATCTAAAACGCATTGAATGAACCCCCAAAAGGTTTGGCATGCAATCAACATCTTGACGAGAAGGTGATCATCATTTCTTTTTTATTGTAAAATGGCCGGACATGGCGTCAGACACATTGAATGTGTGCTACCATGGCATTAATTTGGTTAAAGCACAGGATATCTCTGAAGCTTGGTTAAAGGTTTCCACAAGCATCTCAGAGCATAATTTATACCAAGACCAGGTTAATCCAGAATTTTCCATCAACTAAACTTGTTTGGTGAAGCAACAAAAATAAAGGTTAAGGAACTGTAGACTGCGAAGTAAACAATTTACTATGATTAGGAAACATGAAATAGCCTATAATACAATAACACATAGCAAACAGGATATAAAAGACAATATGTTTCAATCTAACATTAAAGTAAAGCAATAAATATACAACAAAATTAGATTTCTGGGGTAATGGAAACAATATGTAATTATTCAGATGAAACCAGTATATCTCATTGAAGAGAGAAAAAAAACTGGAACATATAATGAGCATTACATTTTGGGCCTATTTCTGTACTGTAGGTGGGATTATTAATATTCTCACATAAACTGATACTTACAGTAGGGAATCAATAGATCAATTACCCTAAATAAAGTCTGTAACTGATTTCCTATCTCATTGCGGTTTATTGTATTTTATCTGAAAGCGCCAGAAATATATTTATCACGTGTAACAGAATATAAATTGCTATAAAAATGCCTTTACATCCATAGAAGGCAAGGTATTTATACTAAAATGTTTACAGTATGCAAATAACATATTTGTCAGTGTTCGAGGAAAATTTTACTCTGACATCATATATATGCTAAAGCTAAACACAATTAACACCCACCCCGTATATGACCAGAGTGGATATGTATATTGTATTATTATATATATGCTACAATATTCAGTACAGTACAGCAAGATCTGACTGCAGCATTAAGCGTATGCACCAGGTGTGCGTAAACCAGAGACAGTAACTATAACCAAAAGGATATAGAAAGGAAAAATGTTCCCATGTTGTTTGCCCGTTTTTGGGTGGAACAAATGTTTAACTAGCAATGGTAAATTTATATCAGGTAATTGAACCCTACCCATCACTGATAAATGTGATGACAATAGCCTATGTGTGTCTGGTGCAGATTGATACAACCTTACGATCAGGTGTGTGAAGGATGACACACACTTGCGCAGGAGCGCAGACGGACTGTTATTTGTTTACCGGTGGCTTTAATTTAGTAATGGTATATAAATGATAATAAACGCTCCAACATGCTCAGCCCCATAAACCTTCACTATTCAAATTTAATAACAGGAAAAACAAAAACATATTTTTTTATTTGCATTACAAAATACATGCTTATGGTTCTTTTTGGTTAATAGGGACATTATCTTTAGATAGTATACTGCACGTGGTGGTCATATCAGATTCTCTGTATATTTAATTCTCACCAACGGTAACAAAAATCATTCTAAAAGTAACACACAAAAGTGGGTTAAATTGTATTATCAATGCAAGCTAAAGGAATGACTAGTTTTCATAATCTTGGAGAATTTTTTTTCCAGGCAAAAAAACAAACAGATAAATGAATAATAAATGAGGCAAAAGGTTCAAAAAGTGTACACTGATATAAATGCATGCCACGGAGTGTGAGACAGGATGTATCCCGTGTTAGCTGTGTACGGCTGTCAGATAATTTATCTGCATGCTCCTTGTTGTGTCCACGGGTTGCCTTTTTTTAAACATGCACAGAAATATTTTGCTTCTGACTTTGCTCTTGAATGGAATCTGGCTTGAAATGCACATTAATTTATTGTGGTTTTATTTTGGAAATGTATTCAGCCGTAATTCAAATTCAATCACCGCTGTAACAATTGATTCCGCTAAGCTGTTCCAAATGCTTCCAACTCCCGGTGTGAAATATTGCTTCCTGAAATTAACTTTATTCCCTGTCTAATAGAGCATCTCCTTGTCTTATTTGACATCAGCAAACCAGGCCTGGTCACAAACAAACATTTATCCAATTGTTCTACTCTGCCGCGCTACTTCCTTTTCAGTGGTACAGACTGTAAACGTCAAGAGGAGCCAGCACACAGATTCTCGGTTCGGTCTAAGGCTGGGTCAAACCCGAATTTCCCCTAAAACTCTTTTTGTGTTAATCCAGTACACTTCTTTTTTCTCCTCCATCTTCTTTTAACTGCAAATATTATCATCCACTTTCACTTCTAAAGCATCCCTGGGAACTCTCATTTGCCACAGAGTCTCCAGGTGATGAACTACTTCCCTTGGCCTCCGGGTTATGTTCCTCTTTCTCCAGGTAGGGGAAGACACATGTGGCCATGTCCATTCTATGACCATATTCTGCCCTTTCCCACCCATTTTACACCCACATCCAGTTTCCTTCCACACAATGGTATCTATGGCTGTCTCCACCCATACACAGAGCTAGTCCAACCTCAACACAGTGCTTTCAGGAGCCTACCTGCTTCCTGACACTTAAATAAAAAGGGAAACACTAATTGAACCCTGCACCTCACTGATACAGTAAGTTTACCTTATAATTAAACATAAAAAATAGTTTTTGTTGGTTTACGTTGCACTTTCATAATCGTTTAGGTACAATTGGGTGAAGTCACATAGAAGTGTAGAATTAGTTATTTCTAATTAATCAAAGCCCAAATTAGGGAGCATAAAACTAAACCTGAAGTAGTCTCTTAAAATGTCCTATGCATTTTTTATCTATAGCAGAGCACTGAAGGGCATAAATGGGTGCCTCGTGCTTCTATCATGACATAGGATGCAGTTCTGTTGTGTTGTCCATCAGTGATGTCATCCACACTTATGCAAGCTTTTAAATAGCTGTCAAATTAGCTCTTATCCACTTCTCAACTAAGCACGAGAAGTTACCAGAGAAGTGATTGTGAAAAGTCTAGCACCAGTCTTATCTCTACATAACTGAAAAGCCAACACAATGAGTTCACAGAGATGCAATGCAAGATAAAGTAAGGAACTGTCTAGCTACCATAAACATGTCTGTGTTACTAATATATGAATCATTAACTAGAACGCTTTTATAGCACTCTTAAAACCATTAAACATATTCGAATAATCTGCACAATTTTAGTGGTGTATCCCCCAGATGGCCCTTGGCATAACTCCTGAACATGATATACTACCCACTCTAGATCTGGTTCCTAATCTTTGCCTGATTAACCAACTACACTATAGCATCCTCAAAATTTCTGCCGTTTCTGGAAACTTTGGACAGAATGGTTGATAGCGCAAAACCTCCATTTATCCTTATCCATCTACCTAACCACTTTTTACATTTTGTTTTCCGCTGTATCAAGAAAATGGGTATTTTAAGAGAGCAGTTAACTGGAATATCTGTATTATGCTATCAGTTAACTGCTCTCTTAAATACCCTCTTTGATTTATTGCATGCTCGCTTTACTGTCAATCCAAAATGAATATCTTGATGATCAACAGAAGCTTTTTACAGTAGACAACTTAAACAGAAGCATGTAGCCACTCCTGCCATGTTATGAACTTACCGAGTTAATTATTTATCAATACATATTATTAAAAAAAACATAATCACTTACAGGAATTTACTGAGCTAGTGTGATTAGGTTGCTTATGAGCACTGCTCCTACTGTTGTACCCCACAGTATTTAATCTACAGTTTCCTTACTACACGCGGATCACTCCATCATTCTATCTCCATGGGTTATCAAGGTATTTCTCAGCCTTTTTAAATCATTTACATTTTTCTAAACATCTCTAGACAGAACCTGTCACTTTCCCATAATTTCACCTATTAGGGGCATCCATCATGACATTATTTCCATGGTTACTCTTCTCTATCAGAGTATTTCACCCAATTTGGCTTCTTCTTTAGAAGCAGGGAGGGGATTTTAGCCTAAGACAGAATCATTTTGCAAAATAATTCACTTACAAAAACTGGTCATACAAAAGACATGAAGCAGAATTTATTTTAACATCTAAAATCACAACATAAGGCAGGTTTTGTAAGATAAACTTAACGAGACAGACACCTAGAAGGTGACAGGTTCATTATAACACTTGAAGGCAGTCAGAAGTACCCCATGAGGCTTACATAACACACATCTTGAAACTCTACTCTACTCTAGAACATTGCTGTCAGGCCTTTTGATATGCTAGTGTTTATTGTTTAGAATTATGGCTGAATGCTATTAAAAACAGACTAAAACACAAGATATGGCTTTTTCCATTTTTGCAAATAATTGACTAGAAAAATGCGTGAATTCTACTCTGTGTAACCACCAGAAATTGTCCTGCATTTTTGCCAGTTGGTCAAACTCGTGTAATCATACAATTATAGGTTATGTCAGTAATCAATATCTACTTCCCAGTTCTTATGGATGTTTTTTTTCTCCTTATACATCTTTATATATGATGTTAATATACGGTAATAAATAAAAAAGTCAATAAATATAAGCATTAAAAATGTGTAAAAAAATAATAAACACACACACCAAAAATGATGTGTTTAAATGCATTTGCATATGTTTGTTTTAATATCTAATATTTCATATCTAATTATTGACTTGTACATTTTAGAGATCAGCTCATCCTGGAAGTTAAAATATAAAAAAGGCATAGGGAATACAATTCATATAATAAACACACAAAAAAAATAAATTCAGCAAGGATAGAATGCAGACACAAACTTGGCAGAGTATATGAAACTTCTAATACAGACAGATTGGCTAAATCCAAAGCTTACCACAATACACATTTCATCATGGTTCCAAGAAACCGCCATTAAAACATACAGCCATAAAGGAAGCTTGTAGATGCTGGTTAACATAGCTATTCATAAAACAATCTTCAAACCAAGTACATGTGTTGGTGTAAAATAACAATGCTTACAGTGACGTCCTCTCCCCCAATTGAAGGATCGGGGAGGACGTCACCGCAGCGCTGGCAATTTGGTGGAAGTTGCTGCTGGGTTATGTCTGCGGAGATGCATACAAAGAAAGAAGATAGCAGATTAAGGATTGAAGATAGAATAGAGAAGGCAGAAGATAGAAGATGCAAAGGAAGCTGTGAAAGCGGAAGTGGTTGGCAGAAGTGGAAGTGGTCAGCAGAGACCATAGGAAAACATTTAGAGTGTAAGAGAGAGAGAGAGAGAGAGACAGAGAGAGCAAGAGAGCGAGTGAATGTGACTAGCAAATTTTATTCTTGAATCAAAAATGTCCCCTAATTTTCGACCAAGACAAATGGGCAGGGAACGAAATGCGTTGCCTGAAAATAAATGGGCCACAATTTGGACACATTTTTTGTTTAGTTTTTGGCCCATCTGAACATGTTCATAAATCGTACTCATTTTCCACCCCTCGCTATAAAAGGGTATAATGAGGGGGCATGGCAGACAGACAGCTCTTGTTGAGGAAACATACTACCGGTATTTTAGAAAATATATGTATCAGCAAATCAACTCTGCTCAGGCAGATATCCTTGCTGTACAAATTGTTAAATGAAACCTCCATTGATGCTATATCAATGTTCATGTGGGACTGGAAAGTAGAAATACGAAGACCACTTGCAGTGATCAAAACTATTTGACATTACTTGCACTGCTCTATCAGTACCCATGTTCAATAATTAGTATATAAAGTATTAGTACCATGCTACCACACCCCAATGACCCAGAATTTTTTGTTCCGAAACATCTGAGTTGTGCTGGAGGAACCTGACACTTTCTTACACACATGGGGGAGCTGCCATAAGATAATCACATTCTGGTCGGAACTCTTCCACATCACAAAACTCACATTTTGAACACTGCCAAGCCACTTATTCCATTGTCCTGGAATGACAATTTGAGTTCCACTGCATCAACAACACGACCAAAGAGAGAATACGGTTGCATCCTCAAGTTGAGGGCTGTGATACCCCCTAAGAGTCACTTAAGACTGCATACTTTGGGTCCAGCTGAGGACTGCACTTATTGGTCAAAGCATGGTGTTGATTGTAATTGACATTGAATTTATTACACATTCGGGCCTTGTACACTTTGCAAACTGTATTTTACTAAAAGATGATCCAACGTGACAACACATTCTTATACAATCTTATCTTAACTTCTTTTTCTCATTGCTTTTCTACACAAGTTACATCAGACATAGATTCACACATGGATTTTCATCTTGTATACTTTGTGATAACCATGGTGAGATTGTATTGAAATGTCTTTATGACTGCTACATAGCAATCCTGCAAAATAAAATAATTTATGTAAAAAAGGTATAATGGGTACGATCTTCTATAATAAGGGAATTTAACACCAGATTGGAATAGGGCTTTACTCTTGCAAACAACATTCAGAGTAATTTTTCCACTGCTCTGTTGTGATGATCACCTGGGCACTAAATTAACCTGATGATTAAAGTTAATTACAAATCTTTGTCCATAAAACATAATGCACGATATTCTATGCCAACAAAGGTGGGACAAACAGTCCTAGCCTGATAAGCACATTTCTCTTTAAATACTTAAACTGCTTAGAGTGATTTTTCAATCAGGAATACAGCTTCCTGAAACTTCACTTTTGTCTGCAGAGTGCTTAAAAAGCTCATCATATGGCTGGGTTTACATTTTTATCTCTTCTGCTCCGTAAATCAATGGTTTGGCTTACCCTACTGGTAAGCAGTAATTAGCAGATGACTGTTGAGCATGTCTGAAAATTAACCTGTCACGTAAAAACTGCATTTAGGCCTAAAATGCTTTGAACACGTTGTTTTAACATTTTGTTAAATGAGAAAGCAGTTGAAGAGCTATTTTAGTAATATTACCTCACTGCTATTTAACTCATTACTCGTTAGGCATTTTAACACTTGTGTAAAAACCCTTATTCTGTAGTGACATTGGCTCTGTATATTATTATGTTAGTTTAGATGCATTAACACTATATATAATTAGGTTTGTTTACATACAAATTGGGAGGCAGTCAGGTGCAGACTGATGAATCACATGGTCTAAGTACGGCACACATAAGTCACAGGTCAATAATCTAATTGGGAAATCTAGCAGGTGAAAAGGGGTAGACAGAATACAGCATTGAGGCAGGCTGTAGAAGGCTACAAAGCATTGGTGAACAGTGTCTGTAAAAGGTCCATGGAACAAGGCAACGCCATAAAATCAATGATACCTCCTCATGCAAGTCACCCAATGTGGTATATCTTTTATGTAACATAGTAACATAGTTTGTAAGGTTGAAAGAAGCCCTAAGCCCATCAAGTTCAACCCTTCTACCTAACCTTCCTATTCTTGATCCAAAAACCCCCCTAATTAAGCTACTTCGAATTCTGCCATCAGGGGGAAAAAGAGGCAATCGGATTTCTCCTTGGATCAACAAGCTCTTAAATATTAATGTTATTCTATTTAATGTGTCCTGGCTGGCCCAATTTTAGACGATATGTAGGTGAAACACATAGACATAATGTGCCACATAGACATATTGTGAATAGAAAAAGGATGGACACACCTGTAGAAGACCACTTCTGCCAAAAAAGTATCAAAGATCTGAGGGTCACACTTTTAATGGGGAATTTCCAGACACAGAGCGAAAGGAACATGTGGGAATAGACACGAATGCTACAACTTGACACGCTTAATTGAGGCCTAAATCGTGATCAATTATTTATGCCACACAATCCACACAATCAATTTTCTACATAGACACATAGTCTACAACACCAAAATTGACCTTTCGTGCAAAATGCTACATTTCACACGGACACACTAACAAGACATACATTTGCATTTAATATTATCATTACACAAATGTAATCTCAATTTACAATTTGTGTATCTTTGACTGTCTGCATGTTACTGTATAAACTGTATGAACAATTTCTGCTTCATATTGGTGCCTAAAGAAGACCAAGTTTTGCGTGGTCTGCCTAGGCCAGAAAATGCAATTGTCCTAACAGCATCCTGAAATAATATGAATCAAACTAAAAACATGGTTATTACATAAAGTTCATGAATGAAGCATCTAAATAAAAAGAACAACCCTAAAACAAGAGGAATTATCTGAAGTGTGAGTGTGTGCAACAAGAGGGCAGCAAAAGACAAAGAGCTCCAGACGACCAGCCCTGGGAAGTTCTTGGGTATGGCCACCACAAAAAGGGCAATTAAAAAAGTAATGAAATAACTAAAAGAAAGAAAAAGATAAACAATACAGTGTGGTTTTATTAAACTAAATATTTCCATTATTATTGTATTGCTTTAAATGCATTTTACCCACTGCACCTTCTTATAAAAAAAAAACAACCTATAATAATCCTAAAGCCAGTTTTCTATGCCTTCCAATATTACATGAACATTTGAGTCATCGGTTGTTCCCCCAGCATTCCTCCGATTCTGAAGATCTTAAAAAGATCAAATAATATGAAATACAGCATATGGCAGAAGTTCTGGATATTGGTTTTTACCTGGAGCTATATGCAGTATAGCAACGGGTCTGGTGTTTTTTTTTTAATCAATTGTAATAAGAAGGCAGCACACCAAAATGACAACAAAGTAAGACAAAAAAATATAATAAAGGCTAGTAGGAATGGCTAGTAGGAATATTAAACATTTTCTTAACCTAGGGAGATAGAGTAGGGTTTCTTACAATTAACTTTCCATACTACTTTGTGGCCTTACTACTTTTTAAGTACCATACTCATGAATAGCTATCACTAATCATTTATTGGGCTGTTGGCTAAGATCAAATGTAATTCCTGTGACAAAGAGAAACAAGTAGTTCTCCATAAATGTTTTATTCACATATTTTTTGTGGTTTATAAGCATGTGTGACTTTGACACTGGGGCTTTGATTTCATTGGAAATGCCTCAGTGGAGCTGGGTGGCTAAACACTTTTGGTGGTGAGGAGGGTGGGCTGCGCCATTTTGCCAGAAATGCCCCTTTCAGACTTCAGTCTTCTTTTAGGCTTTGGCCATGGAGGGAAAGAAGGGGGTACATTTCAATGCACCGGGTATAAGAGGAAAATTAGGGATCTGGCTTCCAAAATGGCCCTGCCACTTTGGATACACCTGATAGATTCTCTTCATACGTCAAGAGGGAAGCACAAGATACCGTGGTTACTCAGTTATGTTAATCAATTTGTGGATAATAAAACATTAAAATATACATCCTTGTTTGGTTCAGGGCAGGTTCCCATAAAATCCAGACCTAAGCAGTCATACCACACTGCCACCAACCTAATGGGCCCATGTTGTGGGTAGACCTGCGCATAAGAGTACATGGAATTGATGGCAGACAGGGGCTACCTCTTAACACAGACTACATTTTACGGTGGAGGGGGGCATTTTTGTAGGGACCACTTAAGTGTATTATGATTTGCTTTCACAGTGCATTGTTTTTACATCCTTAAAGAACCTCTGGTAGGACATTACAGGTGCTGTCAGAGGGTTCCATCTGGTAGTCAGGTTTAACATTACACCCTATCATTACTAAAAAGGAGGAGCAAGGGATTGGGCAATGTTTCTCTTTAAAAACTAAACTGCACCAAAAAATATTTTTTTGCTTTCAATCTAGCAAAAATATAGCAATTCCTTAAACTGACAATGTATAAAAGTCTACTTGTTCTAGGAAAATATTTTTTGCAATTTCATGTGCCCTGGCATTAAAGAAAAGGAAAACAGTCGTAGATCGAGGCCTTATGTTACACTTGTTTCTGCATATGGCGGCAGCAGATGGATGTGAAGTGAAGCGTCAAACATGTTCTATTCTACCTGTTTGCATCCCTGATGCACAAGCAATACCTTAAACACGGATAATGGTAATGAGAATATCTTCAAAAGACAGCAAAAAAATAGAGATAATCATGATTTCATGTATGCTGACAGGTTTTATTTTCCGCTTATGTGACACAGCTGCCAAAGGCAGAGTTAGATTCCATTTATACTTGGTTTTGAAAATTAAATGAAAAGATAGGCATGATTTGTACATCTAGTTCCACCAATACATGTGTATTTCCCCTGCTTTTTCTTGTCCAAAAAGTGGCTTCGCACATTGACAAAGGGTTACACCGAAACGTTTGTGTGCCAGTTATTTGTGCTCCTGCTCTATATTTCTAATACATGTCGTGCTTGACTTCTCTTTTTGGTGCCATTCCAGTATTTGGTTGGTCTGGCTTAAATCAAGCAGTACTTAGCAGACCGAGTCAGGATCTGCGCTTGGTAGTGACTCAGCTTATGCCCACTCCTAATACATTTCTGCTGCTATTATAAGGAATACCCAAGTGGAATGTTATGTTCCACCAGTGTTTTTCTCATGTTGCTTTTTTTTTTCTTAGACCTTGATCATCACATCACAGGACTTTGTACAAGAGAAAGAGGATAATTCATCATCAATTTGAATGGTCCCAAAAGCTTTTGTCAGGGTAATTAAGATCTAAGATCGACTTTGTCATAACAATTTCAAGTGTATTCCTCCTCCAAGCAGAAAATACATCTTCAAAATATGAAAGCACAATAAGAATACAATAGAATGTTAATATATAGAAAAGACACTTTGGGACAGAGAAAGGTTAATGCAATCTGCAAATATGATGAGTGATGATCCAGTGGAGCGTGAAACAGGTCTGCACAAGGTCAACAAAGTTAAGGTAATATACAATATGGTAACAGGGTTAGGGAGGCCAGGGACAGCATGACAGATGCAGAGATACATCTGCTTTGAGGGATGAGTTTTTCATCACAAGACAAAAAAGGAAGGTGAAAAAAAAGAATAAAAAGAGAAATTGATGAGAATAATGTGTTGGAATTAAGGTGGAAAAAAGTAAATGATTTATAGATGAAGTAAAGGTCAGTGGAAAGATAAGCAAGTGTGAGAAACACAAAACAACCTCCCAAAAAGGTTAGTCATACTGATAGATATGGGGAGTACTCAGCTGGTCATAAAAGTCCATGATACAATAGGCCGCTAGACTGCATGCCCTTCTGTGCTTCTACAGCTTTCTTAAGACTTTATATTTCCATCAGAGCCCTTAGGTATTTTGTACAGTTAATTAACATTTCCATTATGCAAGTAATTTATTTGTAATTGAAAGGATTGATAACAGGGGGCTGTAGGTCCACACTGAAATATGGATGTCTGCTAAAATATTTGTGTAGAAAAAACATTAAATATATTATCTGTGTTATTGTGTTCAATGGAAGCAATGGGATTACAAGATGGAAACGCATTAGAGGTTGTGTATATAGCGTGATTATGGTTTTTTTCTTGGGACTTAATCACAAACCATAGTATTTCTCATAGACCACACAGATAGACAGACAGGTCAATAGATAGACTGATTGAAATAAAATAAGCCGACGCAGCTGTGATTGCAGAAGATCCTAGGTGTCACGAAATTAAATTAAATTGTGAAACTACTGGACAGTAAATTTAATAAAAAAAATGATTAATTAAGCAATTATGCATTGGGAAAAGAAAACAAGCTCTAAAATACTTATTCAATCACATTAGTGAAAGTGGCTCTAAATTCATCACAATATGTTTGCTCAAACCTTGTTGTTCATTTCTTTTAATGTTCCAGCAATTGTAAATATTCTTCACCACATATTGGCAGCACAGCATGCAGTGGCCAAGCAGCTATTATTTTTATTCATTACACACACGATGAAACACTGCAAGAGTTAAATACATCATATTCTGAAAGCTTTAAACAAAAAAAAAAATCTGTTTTTAAGGAACAGTCTTATTTTTAACGTATACTGGAGTCCATTGTGTATGAACACAAAAACGCTAAACTACATGAAAACCGATCTCTGAACCGCACCTATGAAGGATTGTGCCTAGGCAGCCATGGACAACCTCAAGGGCAAGAGGAGATTTATCCCGGCACTCAGCAATAAGGACAGCAGCCACAGAGTCTCTGGGTTGGCTAGGGACCAAGTAAACACAAGTTAAACACATCACATCAGATGGGAAAGCCATTACTGAGAACTGGTTACCAACAAGGACCGAGGTTGAATAATATTCCAAGCTGTCCCTAGTTACAGATATTCAGGCTGCACCGTGTCATCACAGTCTGCTTAAATTTGCATACAGGGGCTGAATTGGATTGCGCAGATCCAGAATTCTGGCTGGTAGCGTTATCAATGTTATAAAACATTCACTACGGTGATAGACTTTATTATCAAAGCGGTGCCAGAAGAGAGGTAGGATCGCAGTGGGCCAAAAAAATATTAGGTATAAAATAAACACAAACGTTTAAGGTAATACATAAATAAAAGTATAATATTGTGTGCTAGGTAATTAAAGTAGTTTTACCCCATTTATGTTGTGAATGGAATATAAACAAAGGTGGGTCTTTGTAGGGAAGGTGGAAAATTTTAAGAATATGTCAATCTATCATGATAATGGCAAATATTACAGCAAGTAGACTGCTCCTATTCTCTTGCTGTCACACTCACACATAAATAAATTCTGCAAGAAATATTGACCTTGCGTTGCAAACAACATATTGATCTTCATTCACGCCGCGTCAGCTTTTTCAGATTGTAAACACTGCACTGCAGGCCTGATTTCCTGATTGCTGTCAGGCAATGACTGCTAATTACAAACGTCGCTCTCACTCGGAGGACACCGGTTTTTTGTTCTGACCTGTAAATAAACTCCTAGTCTAGTTACAGCTGTTCTCACAATCATAGTTATCATTAAGTTACGTATGTGCCTCATCGGGGCAACTCCCTGACATTCAACCATTATTGCTTGTGGCGTGTGGAAACCAAGATAAACACGGACTTAAAATATATATGACCCCGTCTGCTTCTAGACTCTTAATTGCTTTACAAAGATTCATTAGCATAAAAGGCTCGACTGATGGTACCATACAACTAGCTTTAGTTTCCATAACAATAATTAGAAAAATAATTTGTACCGGTATGTGTTAAGGCGTGTTACGTAATTTTAAACTACCAATTATTTTAGCCTCTTATTTATTTTGGGGGGGAAATAATATTGAGGGAAAAAAAAAAAACAACTAAATGAAAGTCATATAGCACTGAAATTACAATCTTAGAGCATCCACAATAAAGTAAATTGGTTAAAACTAATTGATGGGAAAATGTTTTTTGCCACAGTGCGGAAGATGTTTTCTTTAGCCTATCATACAGAAACCTGCAGCAGATTAAATGAAAAGGAATACATCCGATAACAGGCAGGATTAATATTTATTTTTTGGTTGGAATGTAGAATGCCTAAAGGGATGTATGAGAAATGGTAGGGATTTAATTTATAAATTGCCTCGATTCCTGTTGTATCTGTAGGTGTGATTGTATATTTGTTATATGCCAACCCTCATATGTAAATTGTACAGCACTGCGAAATATGTTGGCGGTTAATAAATAGAGAATAATATATAATGTATATAAAAGATAATAATAACTGTCACATAAAAATAAAGGCTATGCTTGTGTAAATCTCTGAGACTGGAACCTTTAAAGTGACACTCGTACCCCAGTTTTTGGAGCTCAGTAGAGTTAACCAAGTTGACGTAGCTGTCTTAGTTCAGACTGATTACAGGGTTCAGGACTAAACCCAGCAGTACCCAACCCAGTGAAAAAATAAGACGTGTAAAAGAGTTGGTGCCTGAAGCCCTACATGAAATCTAATATGAAAAAATAAAGTAGCTATACTGTTCCTTAGAATCTAATACCTTCGATTGTTACATTGTTACATATGGCCATCTTCTCACTTGACAAAAAAACAATCATATTTATAAACTAAAGGTTTTGGAATCAGAGAAACATAATGGACTAATACAAAGACAGAGAATCAGAAACTAAGCCAATCCCCAACTCTAAAATCCAACATGGACTTGTGCAGGAAGGTTCCTTCAGTTTTGAGAAACGCTCAATGACTAAACAATAGCATTTTCTATAAAAAGTGATTTGGTTGCAAGATATGAAATGTGCTCTTTTCGCCATAGGAACTAATTGAATGTTCCCGCTTACTGGACCATTTTCCAAACATCCGATCGAAAATGTAATTTATACACCAAAAAACATTCATCTACCGCAAAACATGGATCCGTTGGTTTTAAAAAACAGTAATACTAATATTTCCTCGTTTTCAAGGGGAAACAGTATTTATTATTTTTCCAGTTGGCTGTATTACTAAATATATTTTTGCAATTTTTTTGATTAAATAAAAAAACCTGGATCTGATAAATGGCATCATGCTAGGGATTTAATATTTTATTCAAGGAATGAAATCTATACAAAACAATACATAACACGGTTATGAAATTATCATTCAGGAAATGTAATTAGAAATCCATTTTTCAAAAAACTAGAAAAAAGAAGTGGCACATTCAATGTAATAGCTGACCTTCTATAATTCAAGTGTAATAATATATGTACTGTAATTAACCATTCATTAACAAAACAACATGGAGGTCAGTGGATACCAACCCATTACTCAACATGCCAGCAATATTTTGCCTTTATTTTTGAGACACATCCTTTCCATGCCCTAAAGATGAGAAATTAAATGAGTTTGTTGATTGTTGCTTATTGGCATTTAACGTGGTAGATGACACGGACACCTTGTGTTTCAACAACTATAAAGCTGCCTAAACATATTGTTCGTTTTTAAGTATTATATTTGTCATACCTCTTCTGAATGCTTCCATGAAATAATAATATTTTAATTACATAAAAGTTTAACTCATTTTACATTTTTTCAGGGAATGGTTATCAGGTGACACAAAGGCTAGGACTTAAAGGTTGTTGTTGTAGAAACATTTTGTTTTGTTTTTTCTTGTAATTTGTCTAGGTCATAATTGTCAAGCCCAAATGGATTAGGATCTTCAGACAAGAACATAACTCACAGCATACACACAAAAACACAACTCACAGTCGGGCACTCACAGGCACTTCTGCCATTTCCCAGCCTCTGGGCTTCATTAGGTCTCCCAGTGGCTAGCTTCTCCTTCCACGAGTAGAAACATCATTAAATACTGCGGCTGCCAAGCAATCCCGTCTCTCAGCAGAATGGGGTATCAAGAGTCTCAACATAACATGCAACACAGGGGATGCAAAGAACACAGGGATTCATTCAACTCCATCTCCAGTGGTGGTTTCAAGTGTGCTACCCTAGTGACAGAATTAGGATGTTCCAGGGTAAAAACCTTGAGAACGACCCTGATATTTGGCAGGCTCATCTATAATGCCAAAAAATACTTCCCAGTTCGGTACAATTGGTCAAACTTACAAACAAACTGCTCAAAAACTTCAAATAACCAAGGGGACATGTTTTTATTTTATTTTTTATGTATCTGATTTCCAGATATCCAACTAAATGTCAGTAAAGGTTCAGTATAAAAGGTTCAGGGCAGATGAGAGGCAGCAGATTTTAACAGAGTAATTTTGACACTTGTCGGTACATTGTCATTATCTGTAATAAAGGTATTACATTAATGGAGTAAGAGGTATATACAGTGTTTTGCATTTAGATAACTTCAAATTCATTTGACATTTTCATGCCGATGTCATATTTTAGAACAAAAACAGAAACACAGGAGGTTATGTAAAAAAAAAAAAAAAGTGATTCTGGTGCAAAGTTTGCAGATCAGTTTCATCATGGTGAACAAGAATTAGATTTCGCCACCTGACATCAGCGAGAACGCCCCCAACGCCATCAGTGGGCAGTCCTGCCTGCGTCCCGCAAGGGCAGGCCCCAGCTGGCCGGAGCCAACAAGTTCCCAGGTATACTGATCTGAAAATGCGATAAGTAAAAACCAACAAGAAGGTTCTAAACACTCAATATAAATTTTAAGTGAAAATAAAAGATACTGCCATTCTAAACTATATTTATTTTATTAAAATCATTTATTTTATTATTACTTAATCCAGGGCAGAGTTGTTGTACCGTTTGATTTGTTTCTGAAACTGCAAAATAACTATCATGGGGTAATTACCAGCTTTCACCAAATATTATTGCATTTTATATATACATAATGGGATTTAAAATACAGCGTAAACTAAAAAATAAAGAAATGATATGCAGAGAGGCAGAGCAGACAGATAGTGATAAACACTACGAGACAGCAGAAAAACACACTAAAGTTTAACATTACATAGTAGAAGGAATCTATACAAAGAAACAGGCAATTAAAACCAAATTAATACCAAATGAAATAATAAATAAGAGAACCAGCAATACACCAGGTTAATAAGCATATATTTTAGGACATCATATTAGAGAAAGACATAAGTATATTTAACCCTAAAGATATGCAGATATGCAGTTTAAATCCAATTGTAAAACAGAATGATATATCTGAGGCAATGATGATTATAGATAATGGGAGAACTAGGATCCTCTATACAGAAAGGGAAATGTGATAATAGAAACACAAAGGTGAAGAAAATCTTGAGGATAATCAAAAATCACTTTAAAGGTAGTTCTGTGCCACAGTTTATGTGCGGTGGCAGAGTATCACGTATGCCAATGGAATCTTAGATTACACAGAGATAAGCAACAAAGTACGTGGACATTCAGATATAAGGGATGTGTGTCTCGAACTACGCTTACTAATAATGAATAATACATTTGTTAAATATGTCACAGGGCAAAACTATAATTGGAAAGCAGCCTCTGTGATACCCGATGTGTTGGACTGCCAAATCCGATCATTCTCAGGCGGCTTAGTGAAAGTGGCAAGTCAAGTGGCAGTTGTAGCCCAATAACAGGTGGGGTGGTGCAGCGGGTATTCCCATGGTGTTAATGCATTTAGTTGCAATCAATTACTGATAAAATATTGTCAGCTATAAATAAAGGCACAAACATAACATGACAAAAGGTTAAGACAACAAATAATTATGCTCAGCCAGCCACCTTTCCTGCTATTGCTGAGGATCAAGGATGTTTCCAGGTATCAACTGTTGGCAGATGCAGTCTGACAGCACCTGGAAGCCAAGTGTTATTTATCTCTGCTGTGGCTGGCTGAGCATTATGGGAAGTCTTCTTAACTGGGTGAGCGTGGATGCTATACTTAAACAGTTTAGATGTCCAAAAAGCTCCAACGCTACAACACCTGCTTCCTGTGATTCACGGTACAATGTCCCCCATTGAAACAACCAAAGAGTAATACTTTTGTTCTACTCATGGCTTTACCATATAGAAGAATTCTGTATGTATTTAAACAATTAAGTGTAAAAACATATTTTGGGTCCCGTTACTGAGACTTTTAGGACACTGTGATACTTCATATCCGCAAACATTCCGAGCTCCTAGAGAACCGGGACACCTAGGAAGAAGGAAGGGACAGACACATAGAGATCCTAAGGAGGGATTTGTGGGACATATAAGATACCGGTGGCTCAGTTTATATCCGTTAGTCGTCAAGAAGTCACAAATCCAAACAGATGAGCATGTGTTATGCATGGAGACACCAGCCACCAGGGAACCCCACGTAAACTGTATGCAGAAAAGGCTTGTCATCTCTAAGTAAGCAGTATTTATGTCACCGATTACATGCATAGCAACAGCCAAAGGACAAGTTATTTTCTATTTCACAAAAGCATACTGAGCATCATAAAAAAAGGCAAGATTGCAGGGGCATTATTAATTATCATTATGTATTGATTTATATAGCGTCAGCATATCCTGCAGTGCTGTACTAGAAAAAGCAACACGTGCCAACTTTTGCAACTTATTATTTCTTGTATTTTGGGCATACGTCAACGTGCCGATCAGCTGTCATTTTACTCCAATTTATGGTTTAAAAATAGATAACTAATAAGTGTTTTTGTCGTGAAAATGCAAATAGGCTGCTAGAAGGCAGTATACAAAACCCAGGCTTTTACGTTTAAATAGCATATACTTCAAAAAAGATATGTATTAAAGCTCATGTTTTGAATCACTCAGCAGAACTTGTGATTTTTATTGAAATGGCATCGTAAAGACAAAAAAAAGAAAGAAATCAGCCCGTAAAAGACTTCAACGAACAGGCAATCGCGTAAGAGACACAAAGGCGCACTATTGCCTTTCTCAATCAGGTCCTCTGCTTTGCCTTTTAACTGCTGGGAATTACAAGGACTGTCACGTTATGCAACACATAGTCATCTTTCAATAAATATTGGTTAGAGTAGCACTTGTGGTTTATTTGAGTGTAGTCTAATTTAATCTCAAACCTGTCATACTTTTCATAAATCACTGAGGGAGTGATCTCACATTTTACGACTTAATTAGCATTGCAGATTTATACAAAAAAAAAAAAAAAGAGTGCCAGATATACTACTCCCACACTGAATCCGCCACTTACAACACTTTAAGACGTCTGCCAACTTGCTCAGTACCTTAATCCTCGCACTGCCCACAGAACAATTACAAACGCTACCTACTAATGTTCCACCAAGTCCAGCAACCCACTGAGCGAGACCGCGGCTGCCAGGAACAGCAACCTGTGTCAGTGATTAAAGTATAGCATAATTTCCACGGGCGGTAATTTAGCGAGGAACATCAAGCAATGGCAGCTGCAGGAAATGTTCGACTAATTATGTAAGACTGGAAATATACAGCGAACGTGACATAAAGGATAAAAAAAAAAATTGACGGAAGGGTTTTCGGTAGCACACCCTGTCTATTTCTCCCTAAGGACCTAAGGCGAATTTTAGAAGGGTAATTTCTCGAAGGAAAAATGGCACACTAAGTCAAACTAAGTGCTATTATGTGTAACACAATCTTTTGCAAAAACTATAAAACACATTAGTGGTGCAGCTGGAAGGAAGGAAATGTATTTTCAAATCTACAACTCTAAAAGCCTTAATATAGGCAGACCAAGGAAAGTTGCTTTTTACTGACTTTTTTCATCAACAGGCTACTACTGTACATGGGGAGAAGGCCGTCTATAGGAGCAGATTATATTCATGAGGTTTTTTTTGTAAGCACACGAAAGCAGGGCTATGTTCTTCTTCTGTACCAGTATGTCTTAAGTGCACCGATGTTATTGTTAATTTTATATATTGTTTAATTTTGTATAATTACAATTGTGTTCATTATGTATTCTGCATTGCTGAGAAATATGTTGGTGCTCTATAAATAAAATTGGAAAATTGGAAATTTTCCCAGCCAGTATGTTGGAATGTTTAGTTTAATAGAGGAATATCAAATGCTGGAAATTATTTGTGTTTTTTTTTAATTAACCTTAGAATTGTAAAGAGCTCTGTTATTTAAAGCTTTCAACTGCTATCCTGCACAGGGAATATGCTTACTTTAGTACGCAGCTTAATTAGCTATCTACATAAGGCAGTCGAACTTGCTGTGGGCTGTACAAATGCCATAGGAGCTTACACACAAATATTTCAGCTCCCTGACTTCACTACGCATAATAAAGGGCAGTCAGTTAAATTGGATCTGCTACTTTAAGGCCACATACTTATGGGACTGATGAAGAGCCAAACACAGTAAGCTTCTCCTGCAAGTAGGGGTGAAGTGACATTTAAGAACTCTTCCAATAAATTATGCAGGACCACGTTAGCCTTTATTGCCCTTTATGATGTACGGTGTGACTCCCCTGCAGATCCCTAGCGTAGTGAATAAGGAAACAGGAAACGTTCCTTGTCACAGAACTCTTGAGGAACAGACGGGATCTTGAGGGACTGCTCCTCTGGATTTTGTCTAATACTGTTTCTTCTAGTGGCAGGTTTAATTTCCATGAAATGAAAATATTATAGAATAAATGCTTCCTTTTTTATTATTTAGCATTCTAATTTTCAGCCTTTCATAGATTTTATGCCATTTTTGTACATTATGTTGCACAGGCTTGTCAGTAAAATCAATAACTGTGCTTCCATTTATGCTCAATTATATTTGTTTCCATTACAGAACAGTGTTCACGTGTTCTCTTCCATATTTATGAAGACATAATGGAAGAACACCCTCAGTGTTATACAAACCGTCAGCAGCACCAAACATGAAGAAATAATGAGAAGGTGCACATTCTTATTAGACATGTAACTTTCCATTGCTGGGGCTGAACCCCTAAGTGCAAGCACTACACAATGTAGACCATGTAAATGAGGCAGCGTATTTGACTGGCCACCTATTTCACAAACTTGTATGAAGAACAAAAATGACATTACCTCTCAATGTTTGTTTCTTCTGTTGATATCAGGCTTTATGGTGACACAGTAGACACTAATTTGGAATTCTGGCATCTGCAGGACCTTTAAGGTAGAAAGAGAGAACTGACAATTAATCAAAGGGATATTGGACACAGTAAGACATGCGCCAAAATACCGGTAGTTTGTTTAGGTTTGTGACATCTTTAATTAGTTTTCATTCAAAGTTTATTGATGCCCTGGAGAAAAGTTTTCATATTAAATAATGAAATATAACATGCAGGTGAGTCTGAACTATTTTGCATATTGAGACATGGCAAACATTAATATGAAAGAACAATTAATAGCACCTGCTTCTTTTGGGGGCGGGAAAATTAGTATTCATCAGTTCAATGTCTGAAAGATTTGTTTCTGGATTTATTCACATTTTACAATTTTGTTCAATTGTACAATTCTATCCCTTATTTACCTAAATGTATGGTTAGAGGTCAGGGCTTGCATGTTACTTGGACATATAGATATCCTATCTTATTTATTCAATATATAAATACATTTCATTCTGTTTTGTTACAAATTATGGTTACACTTAGGGCTGTAATACATTCAAACATTCTGAGCTAGAAAAGACGAATATCATGGAAGGACAGATGATCAAGGGGATTTGGGTACCTGACAGAGGCAGTCACTCCTAAAAAGAGACACTTGTATGCTTATCAAAGTTGCAATGTTCACACCAGGATGTGCAGTTGTGCGTAATGTCACAGCCGATCTTTCCCAGATTACGCGGGTGCAGTTGTAAGATCACAATGCCCCATTTTTTTGCATGCATGGTAGTGGCCAATATGGGTATACTAAACCGTCCCAAAACATAGGACACTTGCCATAGCAGCTGGCATTCTGTACATAAGCCCAGATGATGGCACTGCTCTAAGCATTTTGCCACTTTTGGCAGCTATGTACCCGATGCATATGAATCCATAGCATAAGCATTCCATAACTCAGATATATAGACCCTGCTAACAATACCTCCCACTGAAACTCATCCCCACATGCTTTGTCCAAGTGATCAGTACTATCACTGGAACCTCTGTGATAAACAGACACAGATCCATTTAGACATCTGCCAGCTGGGTAAATGGAGGCAACTGTAGAATTGTACTTTTATAGATATATAGATAGATAGCTAGATAGATATAACAGTTTTTGAGGCATTAAATGTTAATTAAATAAATACATTTATGGAAAACATCTTATGTGACACTGACAAATGCCCTTCTGTTTGGACTGCCCTCTTATCTGGCTAAAATATGTGATTTAGATTATGCCCTTGAACTGTATTATTTAAGTAAATACAGGCTAGAACAATAGACCTATATACACTTCAACTGCATGACAAGGCAGCCTCCAGTTCTGCATAATGAGTACCTTGACATAAGCTACTGCACGAAATGTCAGCGCCTTCTGTGTGAAAATTACTAACTGTTCTCTGAATGTGATGGGAACCAAGACTGAAAAAGCCAGTGTGAGTAATTGCGTATTTCCTGCAGGAGACGGGTGGACTAGAATCCGGGTATCCAGTGAAGAGTTAAACTACACTTAGAGACAGATCCTGAACCAGTCTAATGGATGACAATCCCAAACGCACGCTGCTATTCTGGAGCCCCTATGGTTAAGGCTTTAACTGGGAGCCATCTCACCAGTTTTGTCATCTTTAAAAAACACGCACGGATGACCAAGGATTGGAGGAAAAATAATTACAGCCTGCACGACAATCACTACACATAAATTATGGGTCAAGCCATTTCATCTAACTAACCCAATGTACTTATTGAAACATTGCGCTATAATGTGTGAGATATTTCTTTAAAGCAATAGGTCTATATCTAACTAAATGAATTAAACTATTTCACATATACACAATTAAATGGTCATGGGGACAGACATGTATTATGAAATCTCAAGCATAACACTCTCTTCTCAGTCCAGGACAAAGACAGTAGTTACATATTATACACTTGTATGAAATAACACTGGGCTGTTTTCCTGCAACTTTAGTTTGAAAGTTAGCTTGCATGTCTTACATGGGGGGTGCATAATACAAGAGATTTTAGGGGAGATCCAACAAACGTTGCATAATTGGATGGAGCGGGTCTTATATCAGTTTATAGTGGTCTCAGATACAAAAAAGCAAGGGGACTGCATAGTCTACAGAAAGCTCCTCGGGGATTCGGGTTCAGAAAATGATTACCTAATCTAGATCATCTTGTGTGCCAACGGGAACAACAAGGTGACTAAAAAAGAATCAGAAACATAATACCAACAAAATAAAGATGTTGGCAGCAACAGTTTTCCTAATCTAGGAGACCTCTGTTGAGGCAGCATGAAAGATGTGTAAATGGCTAAAAACCAGAACAGGTGATTTCATAATACTTTAAAGTCGTGCTACTAAGGAAAACAAAAAGATTATCTACTCCAAATAGGCAATAAAGCCCTTCTATACCATTAGCAATGATGTCTGCTAGATGTGATTAGTTATTTTGATAACTAGGACAAGATGAAACCTACAAACATAAAAACAATAAAGGCAACGCTCATTATTTTATGAGGGGGGATCATTCATTTAAGATATAACTATATTTTTTAACATTATATTATATATAAAATATTTTTTCATCTTGAAAACACGATAGAAGGTTTTAGGATCAGCAGCATAAGACTACAAAAGACGGCATTAGCCGCAGCACTAACATGCAATAGAAATTGTTTTGCTGTTGGCATGTGTGCTCTCCGGGTTTCTGCTGAGAGACTGCGGAAATAATTGTGTTAAATAATGCTCATTTTTCTATGGCTAAGGAGAGACGGTATATGCTTCATGCACAGCCTAAGGATACCACTTTGCCCTCATACAAGAGTTCAACAAAGATAATGGAACTTCTAACAAACGATGTGCGCTTTGCAGAGGATGGTAGAACGCATGATACAAAGCAGATCACAGACTTCTTTTTATATTTTGAGCCCCATGTCTTTTGTTAATTATGATAATGCACGGTGTATTTATTTTGGTCATTTTGCTATTTTAAAGGGGCGGTAATGCTTTTTTCTTCTGGGGCCAGTGGCCCAAATAGCACTTACTACTACATTTACAATTGATGCCCTTCCTTCTTCCAAAAATTCACGCCGACAGGACCCCTTGGTGTACTTGGATTACATATCCGCAATGATTTCCCCCTAGGGCCACTGTTCTGGATTTGTAAAACTTTGTTGGTACGCATCCATGTCAATCTAAAAAGAAACAATATCATGCGGCTCATACATAGAAACCCTCTGCACAGTAAGGTACGGCTGGAGGCTGTTAGTTTTTTGTCAAAATAACATTTGTGTCAATAGTTTTGGACTTAATATTATTGCCTTGCAGAATTTCATATTTTGCACTAGTTGGTGTTCAAACTCTTCAGCAAATGCCAGGGAACGTTTAATCTGTATGCAAAATACTGTTTATCTTGCTTAGTATATGCCCATGTTATTAGTTTAAGCAAATGCTAAGGAGAATATACAGTAATGGAACACTTCCAAACTAAAACACCTGCTATAGATTTACAGTGTATATAATACATAGGTTAGAAAAAAAAAGATTATCTCCTATTTGGGAGTATGCGAAGAAGCAATGGGACCATGGTCTAGAGGAACAAATAAGAAGATACTGTGGTATAACATGTTGGGATTTACACATAAAAAATGGTTTTACACATAAAAAGTGGCTTTATCACCATAGCAACCATTGGCATGTTCCAATCAGCACTGACATTAATAAAAATTTTAACCCCTTTGTGACAATGGCTGATTTTATTTTTTGTATCCTTCGTGACAACGGCTGTTTTAACATTTCTGCGGTGCTCATGTTTATCTGTAATTTTCTTTCCCGTTTACTGAACCCATACAAGTTATATATTGTTTTTTCAAGAAAGGCTTCAACATCGTTTGGGTGCAGAAAGCGAACGTAGATCGCTAACTGCACACATTTAAAGCCATGACTGTCGTGGGACGTCAAACATCACTAACTGTATGTTAGTGCATGACATGCCCAGATCATCAATTGTTATCAAGGGGTTAATTTGGGTGCAAGTGGTTGCTTTTGTGTCACATGACAATTCACCATTCCCACCAAAAATTATTATTGAGACAAAATTTCACATGATTAAAGATTATTTTTGGACCTCCAGCAGTACCAAGAAGTTCTAAGGCTGCATTTAGTTACAAATGTCTAAAATGTAGATGTAGGTTTAAATTAGGAAGGCGGTTTAACAAAACATTTAAAGCACAGGGAACCCCCAGATGTCTATATAATAATGTTTATTGCTACAACAAATAGATCAGATGTTGATGTGTTCTCTGATGACTTGGGTCCTGAAATGAAATAGTCTCCCGAATACCACTGGAATGCTAGGGATCAAGAGAGCTGTCATGAAGCCTAGTCCTGAGATAAACATCAAATTCTTTCTCCTGGCTGTAGCCCTGCCAATGTGTAACTGATCCACCATAACAAGTGACACTATGCGGTACAGTTACTAAGAGGTGAATACTTGGAAATTGAAAATGCATGTGTTATTCAACAGCTTGAGAGTGATTGGACAACACTAGGGTTTCACGCTACAGATTTCACCCCTTAGTAAATCAAACCCTAGCTCTACCCTGTCTAGCAGTTTTATTGTATTGTTGTAATATTCACTGCAGAGTTTTGTATAAAGAGTTATTTAAGAAGTGCTAATAACGTTAACACTTATCTACTGCTTTGCTTTATAGAAACATAGAATTTGAAGATAAGATTTTCCTGCTGTATAAATATTAAACCTTAACCAGTCCTTGGTCTGGTCTTATATTCAGGATAGCCTTATGCCTGCGCCAAACATCTTTATGTCAGTGAATTAACTTCTACTAGAAGGCTCTAGCACCCTGTCACTTACACTGAAGCCTCCCATCTTCAAATTTTAGAATACAATTTTTTTCTGTCTTTGGCTAAAGTAAATTTAGTTAAAAAAAATAATGAAATTGATATTTAGTAAACCAAAAAAGCATGCAAATGTCACCACAAACATTAAAATTGCTATTATGCCGTTTTAAACAGCAAGTTGACTTTGCAACACCTCATAAGTGTGAAAGACTTAGATTACACTGTTTTACTTATGGGGTGTAATAAAAGTCCCATGTGAAACACACACACACACACACATACAGAGAGGAGCCGAATCCTAAAGGGTATATCCATGGTATAGCCCAGTAAAGCTGAGAACCTTGCACATAGGCAAATCATATTATGAAACAAATTGTGATCAAATTATAAACATAATTACATGTTTATGTTACATGGCTGCAATAAATCTAATCTATATTGTTTGTCTTACTTTGTAACACTGACACCGTCCGTATTAAGAATAAATTTGTCTTCTGTATTCTGCAGGCCACCCAAGGAAAATAGCGTGCACTGTATCATCCATACACCCCAGGACTCTCCAAGGGAGGCATCTCAAGGCTGTTTGTTGTACTTGGCATTTAACACGTGTGACGCGTTAAAATTGCTGATCTGCTACTGCTAATGCAGAACCCTTGCCTGCAATGAAACTGAAGCCTGAGATATTTAAACGAGGGATAAGCACTGCATGTTTTCTAAATATTTAGAGCTGAATGATCCAAATTCAGAAATGGGACATATACATATATATATACACACACACACACACACACACACACACACGCGAAGCTACTAGCATTTATAAATCCTGAAATAGGTTGAATACTCAATGGAAATATAATTGTCACCTCTGAAAATGAAACTCAGCAAGTAAAATAAAAAAAAAATTACGTCACATGGACATGTCTAGGACTACGGCATGCACACAGTACCAATACCCCTTGGTTACATGGGTTCCTTCATCTGCATATGTCTGCTGCTTTCGACACAGCCTTTTGACATATTGAAAGATGGAAAGTACAGGAGCCTGAGTGTTCTACCAATGTAACTTTTATGTTGTGTAGTTGACAGGTCAACTTTAGTCGATGCATGTGGTTTTCAATATCACTAATATCTATTTCACCTTCCATTGTAGTTTAGAGCTGGGGAACACAATCATCAGAGTCTCTATTAAATAAACAGAGAAGGAAATTAAAATGTATGAGTGGTTAGAAGTAGACCCTCCCAAGTCCCTACATTAGAGGAGTAGAGTTTTAATACTTTGGATACCTGCACTGAGGATAAACACTAAAGAAGAAGTGTTACGTAGATGCTCTTTTCAGGCTGTGATTTCCTCCCATTTAAAAGACCGATGCCAAGATTCCCTAACCAATAACATTTTGCACGTTCAATGCTTTCACTATTGTTCCTTCTCACTCTGCGCTTAATCTCAAGAGAAAACTTATTTCCCAACATTTGTTCTCTCACTTGTATGGATTGCTTTAATACACTGCTTTAGCTCCGTCCCATGGACGTGCTCAAGATTCCCAAATGCGTCACGTATAGACAGATAGACCAATTAAATTGCAAGTCAATAGAGCCAATAAAAATGCTGGCTGACTTAGACAAAGTGGGTCTTTTTTGTAGAACACTACTTCCAATTCGGACTAAGCACAAACCACAATAAACATGTATATAATAGTCAAATAAAGCTGGGCGAATAAACACATATCCCCTGTCGGATTTTATCTGATTGCTGTCTAATTTTGACACTTCAGGTTATTAGATATTAACCTAAATCTAAATATTAGATAAAAGGTAACCTGAGTGAGTGAAAAACACATCACCTCACCACATATTACATAAACCCTGGTTATGCCACCTGTAGCAGTAATAACTGCAGTGAAAAGCTTCCTGTAGTTATTGATCAGTTTCACACAAAACCATGGCGGAATTTTATTCCCCTCTGCCATGCAAAACTGCTATAAATCAATGAACTTTGTGAGTCTGCAAGCATAAATTGCTTTTATCAGGTCCTGCTACAAAATGTCAATAGGATTTACACTTCAAAACTTTATGACCCACTTAAGTTTCAGTTTCGACTGACTGACAGATGGCAAGACATTTTCTGGTATAATTTTCTGATACAAAACAGAATGTGTAGTTCCTTCAAAATAAGACGCTGTCCAGGTCCTGATGTATCAAAGCATCCCCAAACCATGACACTGCTATCACCATGCTTGACGGATGGCATAAAGTTCCTGTTGCAGACAGCATTTTGCAAGACATCATGAGGCCCAAATTGCCTAAATGTTCCACAGATGACTTGTCCGTACACAGAACATTGTACTTTAATTCTAGTTGACTTTGCCAGAATCTAGACCAGATTTAATTTTCTTCTTAGAAAGCGGTATCTTTCATCTTGCCTATGTGCCTTGAATCCCCATGTTTGCCCAAGGTCTTTATGGGGAACCTAGCTGTGACAAGAGAGACAAACAGAACCCTGTGTGTTTTTCTATGGTCCTTTATATCTTTCTGGATGATTTTACACTGTCCACTTTGAGATTTTGGCAGGATGGTCACTCCTGAGAAGATTTACTCCAGTCCCAAAAGGTCACAATTTGGTCGATATGGCTCTGAGAATGGTAAGGTGTAGCCTCATAATCCTAAACATGGCTATTCAAGCCTTTCCAGACTGATATGCATCAACAACTGTTTTCCATTCAGGAATGTCTTTTTAACATGAAATGATGCGGCCATATTGTAACGTTAGAGCTTTTACAGGACCACTCAAAACCCTAAAAGCAGGGATGCTTCTCGCTGTTCAAAAAATACATTATCAGGAACATCCCTAGGGTTCCTAGCACCTATGGCAAAGTAGGTCTCAGCCCACTTGTATTAAGATTCTTCTATTTGTTGCATCAACATAGTACTCCGCTATTAACACCCTGGCACTGCTATCTGTGTACAGGTTGTGACACTGCTCACAACACCACCCAAGGAACAGCACTGAGTGATGATCCAGAGTATCAGCCAGGTGCTACACTGCACTCAATTGCTAACCCAAGAACACACGTGAGAACCTAACAACAGCACCCTTGTACCAGCTCAGCACCTTTTGTTATCTATACCATGGGCCAAGTTTACAGAGACTTTTTGTCTCCAACAGCTGGTGACCAATTGGCAGATTACAGCTGGTGTTGCCAGAACTTTCGTTGGGTATGTCTGTAAGCAAAGAATTAGCACAACAAAGATGTTTTTGCGAGGTCAGCATGCACCACTGAACTAACAGGTTACTATATAATAGTGCATTCAGAGTCATACAAATGTTTACAAAATTTACCAATTTTGTGAATTCGTACAAATGTCCAAAAACAAACAGGGACCTCGAAAGAAACAAATGAAAACAAAGCAGAGAACTCCAAACATTGGCTTGCACTCTGACTACTTCACACATGAAAATGTCTCCATTCCTTCTCTGCCAACCTTTCACGTCCCAGTCTCCTTTCCGCAGCTCCGCTTCTTGTCTTGCCTCTTCTTATTCTTCTGTATTCTTTCTTGGCCTGTACCCCACAAGGACAGTCTCTACCCCATTCCTCCAATCAGGGGAGAGGGTCTGGTTTCATGCCATTTTGCAGAAGCACTCAGGAAGGCCTGGATACCGCAGTGGACAGTGGGGAGAAGCGAACCAAAAAAGATACAGAAGAGGCAAGACAAGAAGCGTAACTGGGGAAGAGTGGACAGGGACAAGGAAGCGGTTAGCTGAGAAGGTAGGGGGACAATGAAAGATAGTGTGAGAGAGTATGAAAGACAAGAAATGTTTTTTCTAAACTGAAAATGATGTGTGTATAATGTATCATACGTCTCACCATAAATGTACCAGGAAGACAGGTGTAACCTGCGTGTACAGGGGCAAGAAGCAGACTACATACAGTCTGGATCTAATTGCTAACAGATGGAAAGGACTGTTAGCAGAAATACAGGCTGATCAATACAGTGTAAATTAACATGTTAATTAATCATATAGTAGTTTTTAAGGTATTTATAAAACAATTAACCTTACCAGGTACAGACTGCCAAAACTTTCAAACTCCCAATTTTGCTTTAAGGTTATGGTTGTGAGCATGGTTTAGGGGTTTGTTTTTTTAAGGCTTTTAAATTGACGTAGTGAATAGTGTAATTAAGTAATTATTTTTGAACAAAATAGTGTATTTTATTTACACAACTAATTTATAAACACATTTCATGCTGTTTCTATACATTGGTGCAGAACACATGACACATTCATACTCGGCAAATACCAAGAAAAGGAGGACACCGGAAAAGGAAAGATTTAAGGAAGGACTGTCTTTCTATTTTTTTGGCAGGTTTTTCTCGCCATTGAACACAGTGGGCACACTGCATATTACGTGTTTAGGGGATCTCTGAGGACAACACACAATGATCAATTGAGCAGGAGTAGGAAATGTAAGAGCGAATTTCCATATGGCGTGTTGAATAATGTAAACACAACATATAAGCCATTTTGTATGCTCCATTGATTAATATGTATATGTATTTTGCTGACAGACCCACTTTAAACTGCATTACATGTAAAAGGTCATGACACATTTTGCTGCAAACATAAATGTGAAAAAGAAAACATTTTTGATTTTAAACCATAATTTTCGCTGTGTAGAGTCCATCACTAGCACCACTTTACCTTATATACTATATGTCTTTGCTTGTCAATGTGCTTTCCACATACCACATGCACTGTGTAAATGTTTGTGCTATAAAAAATAAATAAATGTCAATAATAATAATACCCTTATGAAATACACGCTTCTGTTCCTGGGTTGTAATAAAGGGTACTTGTGAGATTCTGGCTGGCCTCCCCGAGGCCACAGAGTTCTCTTAGTAATGACTATTCCGTGGGGAGATTATTCCATAAGAGTGAGCATTTCATCCAATGATCCCCTTGAGCTATGAAAAGAGTTAAGAGAAACTCATCCATTATTACAAAGAGAAGACATCTCCCAGTATACATGCAAAGATCAGGTGCTTAAGAGGTTCCTGCAATCTCCAGCTGCTCCTCAGCCGTTTGCTTTGGCACATAGGTAGACAATGACACTGATAACCTCCCCAACACACGCAGATAAGCATCAGACTCCTTTCTAATGCATAAGGTTACGACAGACAATTGAAATTCAGGGTTATCATTCTGTTTGCAGAGAAGATGTGAACAACATTGCTCTTCCATATCCCCAGCGAGCAAGAAAACAATGTTTCTCTCGCACAAAAAAAAAATAATCGTGTTGCACTTTTGTTGAGAAGAATAATTTTCTCTTCTATTATTAAGCTGTTTTTACTTAAACATGTGCATCCTGTCATCTGGAAAACAAAGCATTCCGGTGTCGAGAGGGTTCCCGTCTGACACTCTGGATACTTGATGTCACCAAATACAGTCAGCCTTTTTGTTAGATCTGCCTTTGGAGGTTTTACTGCATCTATCCGAGGGAGGATGGGTAAGACAGCTTTTGTTAACACAATAAATATCAAACAAAAAAAGAAGCATGCAACTGCAAAGTAAGCTGCTTGGGAACTCATGGAAAATCTTCCCTGGTGGATTTACAGTGAGCAAATTAAATTCCACATTATAATACGCTGCTTAAAATCACGAGTAGCAAATGTTTATGTAGTTTACACCCGTTGGGACAAAGACATTGAATGTTATGGCAGCTAACAATCAAATGAGCCTCTCTTTTCGAGCTATTGGTTTCACAGACAGTGAACACCTATATTGAACACTTTAATCTCTTTAATATACCTACCTTGGTATGTTCTTTGGTTATTTTTCTCAATTACTCAAAGCAGATGTGTCATTTGTTCCAAATCCAAGATTGTACACTACATACACTAAAAAGCCCATGTTGAGGCATCTCTGCCCTATTAACGGATTTTTGTTAATTGGTTCAAACCTTTGAATGGAAGAGGAAGGACAGAAGCTTAGGGTGGAAATTTCACAGGCTGCCGTGGAACTAAGCCTCTATGAGGTGAATTTTCAAACTCCAGCCACACGCAAATGCACGGGGGGGGGATTCCGCAAATAATTAACATGAGGAATTGTGGGACCACGGAGGAGGAGGGCAGCTGTCATGTAAGCAAAAGTGAAAAAAATCCCGCAAAATGCAAACCAGTCAGGGCTCTCAGCTTTGTTTTCATTTATTTCTTTCCGGGTCCCTCCTTATTCTTTGACATTTGTACAAATTCACAAAATTGGCAAATTTTGTATATATTATATAGCGTCAGCTCAGTGTCAGCTCAGTGGTGCATGCTGACCTCACTAAAAACATCTTTGTTGTGCTATTTCTTTCCTTACAGACATTTCTTTTTCTTTTTTGAAGAATGCATATTAAAGTAGTCACAAAGTGCATTAATACGCATTCTTCTTTAGTGGGGCTCTATGAGGCATTCAGTTGTGCCTTTAAGAAAATGCTAACTACTACCACACCAACACAGCATTAGGTTAACGTACTTGGAAGCAGCCCCTCTTACACAATAACGGGGGCAGATCATCCTATTAGGCAATTCATTGCACTGTTGCTCACTGGGTGGTTAACAAAGGAGATCTATAATTTACCCAGTTTTACACTATAGCCTGCATAGCATCCATAGCACTTTTTATCTTGTGGAGTGTGTCAGGATATGACATCATAACTCTGTTGTTCAAAAGTATAGTCATGCCTAGGGCAGCTCCCAATGTAAACATGTCGCCGTACACATGAAACATAAAATATTATATAACCTCCCAGACACAACTGTACCTTGACATATGCACGCACCTGCAGATGACAAACATACATAGCAAGCAGTCTCCCACGTATGGCATTCCAAAATCTACAGTGACCTCCCTTTGCTGATAAGGAATGTCCTTTGTCATGATAACTCATAGTAACGACAAGGCATGTTAGTAGTTACGTGCTATCCTCCTTTTGCCTGCCACAAAGACCTTAATCAGCCCCTGGTCTTGTCTTGAAGGTACACGGTATACACAGTTTTTGAGGAGTTATGAGACAGGGAATGGTTTTGAACGCTATAATTATATAGACACAGTTATTTGCTGGCAACTTATTTAAACAGTGTCTTGTCTGTAAAATGTATATCAGCTTCATATGTCTTATATAATTGCAAATTGCCATTCTTCTCCCTCATATGTTTTCACTTTATATAAATACTTCAGAAACAGTTATGTTATACTGCATTTCACTTCACATGTACTGTGTATTACTCTACCAACAAAGTTAGAGTACATTACACCACTAAAACTAGAGAATAATTTAGGGGGGTTTTTTTGCGGTTTTAAGTGACATTAGCCACTTAAGGACGAAAGCTTATATAATGTTTTTTGCGTCAAGTAGGGCTTTGTTTTGGAACCACATTCATTTGAAAAAAGATTACTTTTATTTAAAAAAATTGTTAAAAATGTAAGGGTATGTAAATGATATACAGTTCAGCAGTGTCTCACAATCAGTATTACACCTCAATAGTGTCTTTTTGAAACATTAACTAAATTTGTTATATTTTTTTTTACTAATAATTAGAATATTAGGGTGCACGTCTTACAACGTCTTCAACAGATCTCATATTTTTGTCCCACTTCCAACTTCTTTCAAATTCGTTAAATGGAAATCATCTGCCGTGACAATGCCCCCAGAGGCAGCCGCACGGTTGAGGCTACATTGACACAACTGTAAAGGTTTTTTAAAAGCCTGTGCAGATGTAAACATGATGTAAAACGGCTGTTCGCTGCCACGGTCACAAGACCATTCAAGTAAAAATGATGTTCCCAGCCCCGAATCTACTACCTCAGCAAAAAAAAAACAGCTGGTTTCAAGTTCAAAAGCTTAAAGGAGAAACAGGCCCAGATCCCTCTCTCTGTGGCCTTTTTTTAATGCTATGTTGGTTCTAGAACATGAAAGGGGGCCAGCAAACAATTGGAGCAGGATAGGATACCAGGTCTTGCAGAGTTTAGTTCAAATACAGAAGGGCAACTGATTCCGTCACAGCATAACATAAATTTACCAGAACCATCATTTATCATAATTATTTTATTTTCAATCTGTGCTTTATTGATTGAATATGTGGGAAAAGGTGACAAAACAAGAATACTCGATCAATTTGTGCCCCCTTCTCTTTTTCTGACAACAATGAATACACCAACAGTTAGAGCATTATCTTTATTTGGAGGCAATTATTATTATTACCGTATTTCCCCATGAATAAGACGCACATTTTTTACGAAATTTGAGGTCTAAAATATACAGTGGTTGTAGACTGCAGATTGCAGTTACTATGGTACTTCCCAGTACCTCCCTGCAGTCACACTGATGATTGGCCCCGCCCCTTTCTGACTCACTGCCTATTGGCCCCGCCCCTTTTCTAACTGAGTATAAAATTAATATTTGGGCTGCTGAAAGTTAGGGGAGGTGGAGGTTAATTTAGGGGCAATTATGGTTAATGGGGTGTTTAGGGTTAATTTAGGGGCAGTTATGGTTGATGGGGTCTTTAGGTTTAATTTAGGGGCAGTTAATGGATGGGAGTGATGAGGATGATGAGTATGAATTTTATGATAATACCTAATCTCCTCTTATTTTTGGCTCACATAATGCGTGCTAAGCTGCGGACAGTCCCAAAATAGGGACATTTGTCAGGACAGCTGAAATAAACCCTGTTGTTGGAATTGCACAGGCACATTGGTGAATGTTGACAGCTATGGCACATCTTGAGAAGTGGAAGTTAGGACAGCAGCTTCAATGGTGTAAATATGGGCTGAATATTTATATCATATTCTACCTTTTGGAAGAAAAGCTAATTTTGTCCATTTAAAAAACATCAAATGGATCAGAAATACAGTGTAGACGTTGTAAATGCTGTAAATGACTACCATAGCTGGATATGGTTGATTTTTTATTGAATATCTTAGGCGTAGAGAGGCTTTCCTGTGTTTCAATAGCACATTGTGTTCGCTAGTCCAAGTTCAACTTTAAAAAGCTAATTGATCAAGAAAACCCTTTTGCAACTTTATTATAGCTAGAATTGTCCTTGTTTTCCATAAAAACCCCTAAATGACCCCAAACTTTATATATACATATGCTTTTACCTTAACAATAACAGGAAAAAATACATTTATGATATATTAAAATTTCATAAGAATGTTATTTCCTTTATTTTAACTTCAAAAATATCACCTTCATACTAGACATAAACTAGATAAATATCACCCATTGCTACCGGGTAATTTAGGATGAGTAATAAAAATATTTTGTCAGAAGGCAAAAAACAGAAAAGAAGCTGCATTTTTTAGCATGGAATTGTGTGCAAGGAACACGCAGCCATGGAATCAGAGAGGAATAGATTGGATGCCTTAAAAACATAATAGAACTGTACAAATAAAAGTCACTGGATTTTTTTCTATTTTCTGCTATTTTTTCAACTCACACTTCCCTTTATACAGACCTTCTGTCCCAAACTCCACGCATTGTTACTCAGGTTTCATTTTATAACTGTACAATGGACTATGGTCAATACAACTGAAGAGATTGTGAGATTGATCCATAGCGATTTAAGAGGAAATGCAAAAAAAAAAAAAAAAAAAAAAAAAAAAAAAAAAAAAGATTGTGCTTTTGTTCATTTATTAAGGACTGTACCAAATTTGTATACCGTAATATGTTGGTTTTGTAAAACAGAGTACAACTAATGTCTTTTTGTTTTCAGTATTTTCCAAAATGTAGAAATACCGTATTTGCTCGATTATAAGACGACCCCGATTATAAGACGACCCCCCAAAATCAAAATATTAATTTAGGAAAAAAACAAAAAGCCTGAATATAAGACGACCCTATAGGAAAAAAAGTTTTACCAGTAAATATTAATTCATGTAAATATATTTTTTAAATTTCCTTTTATTTGCCAACCTGCCCCCCGCAAAGTTATGCCACTCTGCCCCCAGAAATGCTTTATACCCCCCCTATTTGCCACTCTGCCCCATGATATGCCTTATACCCCTATATGCCACTCTGGCATATAGGGGGTTAAAAGGCATATCATGGGGCTGAGTGGCATATGGGGGGTTAAAATGCATTTCTGGAGGTATATATGCATATCATGGGGCTGAGTGGCATATAGGGGGTTAAAATGCATTTCTGGAGGTCCAGAAATGCATTTTAACCCCCTATATGCCACTCAGCCCCATGATATGCCTTTTAACCCAGCATGTACTGGCTGCCTTGGCTTGATAGGAGTGTGATTGCTGCTAACAGCAATCACACTCCTATCAAGCCAAGGCAGCCAGTACATGCTGGAACCTGGGGATGATAGTAGTGGGATTACAGCCTCCCTATGCCATGCTACAACCCCCACCCCCCTTACACATCCATGCTATCACACACAAACACACATTCACAAACATTTAAATACTCATTCATTCCATTAATCACACATACTTACCCAAAAACCCTCCCCCACCCCCTTACCTGAACTGCAGATCTCTCACTCGAAGACTTCTGCAGGGGACCGGCTGTACCAGCAACTTCTCTGGCCCCGCCCCCAGAGGAGGGAGGGGGAGATAGAGTTCTGTGAGGAAGCTACAAGCTTCCTGTCCTCCTGCTTCTAACGGAAGAGACGCTGCTCGCGACCGGTAAGCAGCATGGCCCCAGCCATTTTTTTGGGGTCTGATTAGAAGACGACCCCGATTATAAGACGAGGGGTATTTTTCAGAGCATTTGCTCTGGAAAAAACCTCGTCTTATAATCGAGCAAATACGGTAGGTTCGGAGCCCCCACACTACTAAAGGGATCCAAAGTTCAGCGTATTCCTGTTTTAATTAGATTCATATATTAGACAGTTATCATATAAATAAAAAGGTATCAAATTAAACATAACCAAGTGTTAAATGAAGATTGCCCCACATAAAGTTCTAACTCCTAACAATAAAAAGTGTATTTTGTATCATGAATGTATAGTTGAATGACAATTATCTACAGATTTCCCTTTCAAATGGGAATATTTATGGGATAAGTTAAACCATACATAGAATGTAACGTGGCATTTAAGACCTAAAAAACTGTAGGAGCTCAGGGGGAAAAAAAAAAAAAAAAAAATCACACAAAAACAGTAATATATATCAATAGCCTAAATTAGTAGGCATATTACATTCTTTTATAATGACATTCAGTTCCTCCTGCAACTACCTTCTGTCTCATTAATTTTCTGTAAAAGCCCGTATTAAGCAGCCATGGTTTGAAAACTGTAAAGAAACAAGAAGCTCTCTAACATGTAGGACCAATTATTTGGGTTGATAAATAAGAAAGTCGTTGAAACATTTTAAGAAACATGAACAAAAAGCAATTTACCGGAAGATGCCGACGTGTGCTTTCCCAATTAAGATCAAGAAAAAACTAAACAATGTGTCGCAGGTCCGCTGGGGTAATCTTAAACATGCATATTTTTTTTTTCATTAAAGCGAGATGCACCGAGCGAAAGCATTAATACATCAAGTTCTCTACAGTTTAATAGAGCGGAGAGCAAACCAGCCTACGGTGAAGCACAAGTAAAGCCAGGGCAAATCCACACCTTAGGATCAGCTCATTGAGCTGGACACAAAACAAGCCTGTCGTGTAAGGGAAGTCCAGATCTATGTCAATATGGGTTTTGAGGGGTTTGGACCACCTCGACTAAAGTTTGCACTCCTTAACTCATTATGTCTAGACAGACAAACGGATATTAGGCTCATGCACACACTGGCTTGCCAAGCTATAGTTACGATACAAAAGGCTAACTTGCCCTAGAGTTAAATCTGTAAAATGACATTAAAGAAACCCCATTGAGGTTTAAATAAACCAAAGTTATTATATAAATTATTGGCTGTTTAACGTGATATATTCCACAATAACGAAAATGCAGTGAAGAACTTTCAAGCTGTTTTCACAAAAATACTTTTTATGAAGCCGCCTAGTTACTAAACGTCTTTTAGTTTTTTGCCTGCAAAATATCCTCAAATATAGCAACTGTATCAAAAAGCACAGTGGTGAGAGAGATTACACAATTCATAAAGTAATCCTCATTTTTTTTTAATTTAGATATAATGTGCTTTATGAAAAAATTACAGCCAAGAATAATTCTGTCACATATATTTATCCTCACACGTAGCTATTGGAAGCTGAGCAGAAAATATATTGTGTGTTTTATACACAGCTGCCATCATCGCTGATAAATATCCGTTACAGGACCCTGACCAAAATATGACATTGTCTCTGTAAAGATTGCAAGATATTATTCCAGCCAAGATCTCAATTTCATTATAAAATTTTATTATATGTTAATATTCCCTATCATCCTTAACAATAGCATCAGAATTTTTATTCCTGATGGAATGGAGTACTTCAATATTTAAGTATTTTAAGTTCATTTTAATTGTTACAAAATAATAATTTGATTATGGGTTCTAATGGAAATGAAAGTTGATATCAGGGTCACTTAGTGGCACAAAGGCTTTTGTTATGCTTGGTTTGGATAAAAGACAACATAGCTGGGCCCAATTTTGCTTACAGATACTCAATTTAAGATCACATATATTAATAGATATTATGGTGACTATGGTTGAATAACACATAGAAACATAGACACATAGAAAGTGATGGCAGATAAGAACCAGTAGGCCCATCCAGTCTGCCCAACCTCTGAGTACTTTCCTTTAGTACTTACCCTTATCCTATATCTAGCTTGGCCTTATGGCTATCCCATGCTTGCTTAAATGACTTTAACATCTACCAATTCTGCGGGAAGGCTAGTCCATGCGTCCACTACCCTTTCCGTAAAGCAATATTTTCTGATGTTACCATTAAACCTTTGCCCCTGGAGTTTATGGTTGTGTCCTCTTGTTGTGGTAGTATTTCTCCTTTTAAATAACCCATCTTCCTTTACCTTGTTGATTCCATTTAAGTATTTAAATGTTTCTATCATATCCCCCGTCCCGTCTTTTTTCCAGGCTATATAGGTTAAGATCCTTTAACCTGTCCTGGTAAGGTTTATCTTGTAATCCATAAACCATTTTAGTAGCCCTTCTCTGCACTTTCTCCAACATTTCTATATCCTTCTGGAGATATGGTCTCCAGTACTGTACACAATACTCCAAGTGAGGTCTCACCAGTGCTCTGTACAGCGGCATGAGCACTTCCCTCTTCCTACTGCTAATACCTCTCCCTATACAACCAAGCATTCTGCTAGCATTACCTGCTGCTCTTTGCATTGTCTACCTACCTTTAAATCCTCAGCAATATTTACCCCTAAATCCCTTTCCTCACACATTGAGGTTAGGACACTACCAAATATTCTATACTCTGCCCTTGGGTTTTTATGCCCGAGGTGCATTACTTTGCATTTATCTACATTAAATGCCAATTGCCACAGCTCTGACCATTTTTCCAGTTTTCCTAGATCGTTTGCCATTTGGCTTCTTCCTCCAGGAACATCAACCCTGTTGCAAATTTTTGTGTCGTCAGCAAATAAACATACCTTTCCATCAAGACCATCTGCAATATCACTAATAAAAATATTAAAGAGAATGGGTCCAAGTACAGATCCCTGAGGTATCCCACTGGTAACAAGACCTTGTTCTGAATATACGCCATTGGCTACAACCCTCTTTAATTCTTAACAAATTAAAGAATCTATATTTTGATTTTTTTTATTATAAACTTGTCTATCTTGGTCATGTAAAAAGCTATGTTTACCGTGAAATGTCTTGGGTCTATTCAATAAAAGAAGAGTTGACCCAAGAGTTTGCAGAAGAGGTTTTAAATGTTCTCACTTAACTATTCATTATGGAGGGCTGACCCCAGTGAGATTCTCCTGCAGGAAGGTCGTTAATGTTCTGGATAATATAGAATTCAATCAGCACAAAGTCTCCTCAATCATTGTTACACATTATAAAGATCCGTCTCAACCCTTCTTGTTGAAGAAACCTACCAGTGTCATAACATATAATGAAGTGAAGAAGTTGAAACCAAAACTCTCCGACCAACTCTCCCTCCAACAAAATAACTCCCATACACGGTCCACATAGCATACTGTATAAAGCAAGAATATGGTACCTGTGGTAGAACAAAGTTCCAATGTGCAAGGGTATAAATATAAGAAAAAACAGCAGTTAGACATTGAAAACATACCCAGGATCCCCAGCTGCTAAGTAACCTTTGGCTAAATAAAACCTTATGTGGCCATTATTGGCAGGTACGCCAAAAGATCAAAAGGCGTTAACATGGGAAAACCCCTCCCAAGCACAAAAATGGGCTTATTGCAGTGAAATACAAAAATGCAGCCCATGGTGTTTCATGAAAGTTATAAAAAACACAGATAAAGATTTAGGAACATATGAAATTCTAGAGAACCTCATCTATGAGACAATTTCTCAACATCAATAAAAATGTTTTTTTTGGATGGACAAATATGCAACTTCAACTCCAACCTGTTATACCCAAAGAGCCGAATGCACATGAGCTTCACATGGTTCCTGGCACAGTGATAGGGCTGATCAGAAATCCTACTGCATATCAATGTCACTTGTATTACAACACAAGGCCTTGCAGTACACAGAATTATTTATTAACAGATTGAATTTATTATCTCATTTTTATGTAATCACTGCAAAACCAGAGGGCCTTGTTTTCTGTGCTAGAACACGTCTGTAGATCAGATATAATATATATAATATCGTCAAAAACAAATGGTTTAAATGCTGTTCCATCTACTCTGGTAAAATTTTAACACCTTAATAACGAAACAAAATATCATTCCTAGTACTGTCAAAACACATCACTGAAATAATTCTTTAATCATGTATAATTGTAATCATGAATAATTTTTCTGGAAATGCTTAATTGTCATGTGACACAAAAGCAGGCACCTGTTGCCATGGCAACTGAAACGGCTTTTTAAATATTTCTATATCAGGCAAAAATAAGAGACAGATCTGGTAAGGCTTATTTGTTTAACACGTTCGAGCGATTGACTGCTTGTCGCACTGAGCACCTTTACCAATAGAAAAATGGTACATTTGCTTCATATTATGAAGTCTGTAGTCAAAAGTGATACATTTTATTGAGCCAACATAGAAAAAAAAAAGATGCACATAATCCTTCTGGACCTCAGGGTTTTTTTCTTCATATTAAGTACATGTCTGTATAGCTGACACTTCATACAGTGGCTTTGTGTGGAAATGCTAATATATATAATAATGTACATAATAAAACTATATGCATTTATTAAAACAGTATCTGCACAAATTATATGTTATTCATTATACAAGAAAAGGGCACTGTATGTATTAAGGTTTAATTAAACATAAGGGACAAGACATATGGGACAGAGGGGCAAATAAGCAGAAATTGTGACGCGAACAGGACAGGCTGGGGCAAAGGAATGACTAGTTGGGGCTTCACTCAGTGGCCCCTGAAAACTTTTGTAACTGGCTGCTCATTTAGGGCCCAATAAGGTACAATGCAGCAGCTTTTATAATCCCCAGCCCAAATATTGTTTTCCATTTTATTATACCTCCTTAAAATAGGCATTTTTAAATTTCATAAATGTTTGCTAGGTAAAATTAGAAAAAAAAAGCTTGATTTTATTGACCATTCTATGTATGTTTGGAGGTACTAAATTTGTATATATTCTACATGGACAACATCCGTACACTGAGTAGAACAAAATAAACAAATTAGCTTGACGCACTAAGGATCAAAGAAGCATTCTTGCTTGAAACAAAGTTCTTACTTTCTGTTTTTTGTTTGTTGAAAAATCTATGAACTACTAAAAGAGGTGATGCAATTCTGGCAAATAAGATAGCTTCTGATATATCAAACGAAAAGGCATTCTCTCCACAAAGACATGTTCTTTATATTCTGATTTCATTATTAAATATGCCCGCCTGCACATTGTCCTTCCCTTTAACCCAAACAAATAAAACCCTCTTGAGTGTCTGAGTAATGCTCACGTAGCAATGGAGGATCAGAAACGATCCACATTCTGCTAAAGGTCAAGAGATAGGTGGGTAGAATATAACATAATTCTGCGGGGACTGGACCAAATGACAGACAAGAAAAGAATGCTATGGATTTCTGATGAGTTTAAACTCAAAGCAATGTGCTCCTGACAGCTGCGGCATTACAGTGTTAACACACTCACCTCATCCAATACAACGGGGAACACATAATAAGTGTGATGGCCTTGTTTTTCTGCATCAGCACCTGTATGCTACATATAATTATACCTCAAAAACTGCAGATGCTAATTTAATTATAACAGTAGTACACCTGGCACAATATCTCTTATGTATGATTCTTTTTCCATTAACTGACTGCTCAACATACACTTATGTGTAAAGTTCTTTTATTTAAAAAAAGGGATTCTACAGGGATTAAATCAGAAACCACACAAACATCCACAAATAAAACCTTAAAAGGACACGTCAGCCATCACATGTACTTTAATGCATATAACAGCTGAATGATCCCTTTACATTTACGTGATCTCTAACAAGACCTCTCCCATGTGCGTACACTGTAAAAATTCCAATTTATATTACATTTATTTACATAGTGCCAGCAGATTCCAAAGCGCTGTTACAGTAAGGGTAGTGAAAATAATGACATAACACATTAACAAGTACTGGTACAGAAGTAGAATACGATCCTGACCTTTGTGAGCTTACAATGTATTTGGTGGTTGCAGGGGGAAGAGAGACAGTAAGAGAACCGCTTGGATAGGAGCTGATTGAAGGGAAGGTGATATGGATCTTGCACGGAGCTGGTTTAGGGTGCTGGATTAGAACATTAGAGTGAAAGGTTTTGCGCTTCTTGGAAACGGTGGGCAGTTAGACAGTGATTGAAATTAGAGTACGAGGGAAAAATGTGGTAGTGAATTCCAGAGTAGTGGTGCAGCACAAGTGAAATCCAGAATATGACTTGTATACACCTTTTATTTCAGTGGGAGCACTTTCCTGCCCCTGATTGGCAATCTATGATGAGAATCAGCTGATCATGAAGGAAGCAGTGGATGCAGCTTCTCCTTAAGGCTAGGTTTCCACTTGGGTTTTTGTCCTGCATTTTTTTCTTGATGAAAAACGCCAGGGAAAACGCCAATAAAACTGCCACTGCATTTACCTGTGTTTTGGCGTTTTTTCTGAAGTTTTTTCTGGCGTTTTAGCCTTTCTGTGGAAATTGCTTTTTTTGACCTTAGGCAGTTTTTCCAGCCTTTACAAGTTAGAAGTTTCACCCAGCTAAAAGGGATTAGGATAATTGGCAAGTATCTGCTCCCTCCTGATGTCATTTCCTTGGTAGAGTTCTACTTAAACGCCCCGGCAGACCCTTTTGTCTCTTTTCTGTGGTTTGTAAGGCATGCTTTATTCCGAATGTCTGCTCCTCTAGGAAGATTGGCCCCAAATGATGGTGCAAATTGTTTGCTGTTGCTTTTGGCACGCAGGATCCAGTGGGGTATGTTTGTTTGTAATGGCATGTTTGTTCCCAATGGTGTAAAATTTAATATGAACTTTGTTTTGTGTGAAACCGTTTGTTTCCAGCCTATTTCTCGTAGGACACACAGATACTGGGTCCATCCTCTGCATTGTAACTGTGGAAAAAACGCCATAAAAAACGCCAAAGCAAAAAACCCACATGGCTTTTTCATGGCGTTTTTTCTCTCCCATAGACTTCTATTGGAGAAAAATGCCAAGATTTCCTTGCAAAAAACGCCAGAGTGTCAACATGCTGCGATTTTGAAAAACTGCCACAGAGCCCAAAAAAGCAGAAAAACGCCAAAAGCAGAAAAACGCCAAATGGCATTGTGCGATTTCCTATTGAAGAACAGCTAACATCTGGCTGCAGCGTTTTTTCACTAAAAAAACGCCGTGTGGCTAAATTGGCGTTTTTATGGGCGTTTTTAGCAAAAAAAAACCCAAGTGGAAACCTAGCCTAAGTATATTATTTTAGGGGACTGTCTGGGACACTGGAGGATCCCTTTAAATTCAGTCAAAAAATAATGTTTTTCAGGATCTCAAGGACTTAGTACTATGTGCGTCTGTAAAAAATCAACTCGTTGACTTACTTATGCATTATACAGAGCAAGCACAACCTATCTTGTAGGGGAAGCTTATAGCGTTTAGCTCTTTGTAATGCACAGTGAAGTCCAAGATAAAATAGGCAATGCTCTTGCAAACCCATCGTTTACTTATGATAACACTGCTCTATTAAAGAGATAGCTCATAAAGAACTAAATTACTTATTAAAGCCTGTCCTAGTCTGTCCTGGTGCTCAAAATACAGCACACGAGGAACCTTCTGTACTGATATAGTAGACAAATATATATATAATGATGCCACAGATGGCCCTCGTGTCCCAACCACTTATACTCGTCAGCAAGTGTTCAGCAGCTGCTCTCCTTAATAATGTGAAAAAGAAAATCTCTTATTCCCTATCTCATGTCAACCACAAATGTATAGTGATCGCCAAAGATTGACACAGGCTATTTTGGGTTTTCCAACTAGGTAGGCTTTAAAATACTATGCCTATAAACGGCACATGCATCTGGCTGATTAGTTTTGGTCGAATAGTCAGTAAAGGAGCATCATGAGGGAGATGCTATATTGCACAAGCACCAACATATACTGCACTACACAGACACAGCATCCAAAATAGCTGCTGTTTAACCCCTTAAGGACAATGGGCGGTCCCTAAACCCATTGAAAACAATGCATTTTGAGCCCGTACATGTACGGGTTTTGTCATTAAGGGGTTAATAGGATTCTTCCATGGTATATAGCAATATAGACCTTCTTGTTTATCAATAGAGTGCAACCATGTGCATGTGGTCCTCGCCCTTCATCAGTCTCAGACACAGGAAAACTCGACAAAGTGAAATTAGCACAATGGATGTATTTTGTGATGTAAGCTGAGATAAGGTCTAAAGTGGGGGCATGATGTATGTGAGAAGCTGGTGTTGATAGGGGCTGCCTCAACAAAGAATAGAAAGGTGTCACTGAAGTGTACGTTTTTTTTTAAATATCATTCATCGCAAATCATGTTTTTCTTATTATTTTCCTAGGCTTAAGTGTTTGAGTAGTAAGCAACATATGACATAAGGCATCTGGCACTGAGGGGGTTACGTTAAAGTAAGCATTCTGACAGAGCGTTGGCCTGCAAGTACGTATCACTCAGCAGTAAATTATTTGCAGCACAATGAAAGCAGTACACTGAGCAGGGAAGTGATTAGGCTGTGCAAGCCATTACATACCACATGCAATTACCTTTGGTTTAGTTTTCTTGTGTTCACACAAAAAGGGCTGTAATATACTATTGTAAGAAGTTCTACTGCTGGCGTGCACGGCAGACTTTATTGCATGCGTGAGTCCAGCAGTGATGATGGAGAAAGACAGCTTCTTCATTCTGGTTCCTTTTTTTTTACTTCACAGTAAACGGTTGCTAAGAAACATCATAGCTGGGTGCTGTGATCTGTTCCACCGCTCACCATCCAATACCGTGAAAAGTGTGAGATGGGAATGGAGTTCCTAGAATGTGACATGGTCATTTGCCACAGGGGCACTGGTCATCATTCTCCTAGCATGTTTTACACTCACAGTAAACTAAAAAAAGTTTTATATATATGATATATAAGCAGGACAGGTACAGATGGATACCACTACCAGTGGCTCTAATATTTAGTTACCTCCAACATACAACAACCAATATAAATAGGGATGCATTGTTCGTGAATTACGGGAGATCTCAGAATAAATACACCCCTTGCAAATGGTTTTCATGGACGCTTTGATGATATCCTCTACACGGTTTCCAAGAAACACTTGCTAAACATATGTCAATCCCAGTATAGAACCGGTGTTGCTGTACCACAAACCAACATTGAGGGGTTTCATTATCTAACCAGGTGTATGGTGTGATTCATTATGCTATTTTCCCAGCATATGCAACATGACAAAGAGCTCAATTTAATCTTATGTTGGATTCAAGTCTCCAGGGTATAAAAAAAAATTCTATTCAGATCAGACATTAGATATTGTGATACATGCAAAAAATTGCCCTTGCAGGGGGGTGTTTGCTTGTGATACTGAAGCTACTGAATCTGCCGGCAGTAATATGAGGCAGACTAGCTGAGCGTAGCCAATGACCGCTTATGTCACTCGTTTCCTATTAAATATAAATAAGTTAAAATGTGAACATTGAAAGGCGCATAAAAAATCTTCCAATTAGTGGTTCAAGATTTGAATATATGTACTGGAGTATTGAAAAGAATTTTCCCTTGGCTTGCCAGCATTACAGGCACAATTATAACATGATGGATACCCTCTTAGATTGTGCTAGCATACAAGCAGCTGAAGCGGATACTTTAGATACATGCTGGCCTATTGAAGGACTTCATAACATGGTACGGGAGACATGTACACACATTTTTATTTTTTTTGTTTAACCCTTTAAGGACAATGGGCGGTCCCTAATCCCATTGAAAACAATGCATTTTGAGCCCGGGCTTTGTCATTAAGGGGGTTAAATATTAAAAGCATTAGCCATGTTATTATATTTTTGTTTGGACTGTTGCAGCCTCTGACACAGGCTTTACACTGAGAAAACAGTGTATCTTAAAGTGCGGTGCTAGATGAATAATTAAATATAAATAAATATAGCAGTGAATAAATAATAAATATGTGAGATTACACACACACATATATATATATATATATATATATATATATATATATATATATATATATATATATATATAAAATATAAATATTTAACCTTAATTACTGTAATTTCATGTGAAAATGTATGGATATTTTTTCTAAAAAAATTACTGTGGATTAATATATAAATAAATATTTCAGTTCAGCCATGTCCAAAAAAAGGAGTGGTCAGTGTTCTACAAAATCATCAGTTAAGAAAATCACTGAGAAATCAATATGTAAATTCATAGAGAGACCTGAGTATGATTTACCTTTTTGGAGTTAGTAGCTCCCCAATTGTTATTAGCCACAATGATTTAGCTCCTTTTATAGCTCTTGCTATATATTCCTAGTAAGTGTGTTTGGTACAGTTCCTGTCCTTTTGCTGCTTATAAAGGGGCTCATCACCAGAATGTATTTTTATTTTAACGGGCTTTACATTGGCCTACTTGTCCTAAGCCTCTTGTTCCTGCGCTCCATTGACACACCAGTTCAATTCTCCCGGGCTAGCTAAAATGTGCCCTACCTATCTGCTATCTGTTCTATATACTCTGGCTTAACATCAGAGGGCAATACCGTCAGTGAACGGGTTCTAACAGCTGGTACTAAACACTTTTTTTTTTTACATAAACCCATTGAATCTCTATTATTGAAGTCAAACAATACAACAGGACCCACCAAATAAACAGGATGGCAAAAATCAGACAAGGAGGTCATTTTATTAATTATTAAGTACTTCAAACTCCTACAAATAGTATACAGTAAGCAATGTATCACATAATCCACGCGGAAGATTGAGAATCAAGGGTATTAGAGCTGAGAACAAAGTAAGATGCTGGAACTTTCTTCCAAAAAAATAAAAATAAGGCCAGGGACACAATTCCTCAGAACTGGACCACAAGAATGGCAAGTATGTTTAACATTTTCTACGTACTCTTTAACAGTGTTTATAACTATGTTTTATCTATTTTAGCACAGCAACGGCAAAATTGCTTTATCAGGCACTAATCTCCCAGAGGCCAGAGGTCACAAACTGCACTACCCTTAGTGTCCACAGAGGGCACCCTAAGAGCCAATAATATTTCAGCAAAACCAAGTATTTGCTTTTTCAATGCCCTTTGGGTGGGCAATAGATTAATTTAAGTTCCCCACCTTCCAACCAAAGGCAAAGGATAACTTAAAAGGTTAATAAAATGTGCTTAGCCGTACACAATTTTTGAATATGATAAAACTCTTCAAAAATTAAAAACAAAAATTACTTTAGGTTGCAAAGCACAGTTTAAAACATTAGCTTTTAGCTATTTATCCAGTGCTCTCACGTTCCATCTTTTTAAGTTGCATATATCCTCGGCAATTACAACAAGAAAGTACAGTAAAGAATGCTTGAGAAATGCTGCTGCTCTATTTGTGGGATCTTCCCACAGCGGATTCACTTATCTTTTGGTGTTCATTCCTCTACCCACTTAATTTCAAATTATCATACGGAACAACTTCCAGGCTATAAAAGCTCAGGCTTCGGTTTCATCACCCGCTGTATACGCGTGTACTGGACATTGTGATTAAATGTGAGAAAACATGCCCTGGTTTGATCATTGCATTTAAAATATAAAGTGTTCGCTGTAGTACCAGAAAATATCCTATAAACATGGTTTAAAAATGTTCAACACCTAACAGACCGTGTCTTTCTAAAAGGTGTGAAAAACAATTGAGATGAATAACAAGAAAATTTGGTGATATGACCCACTCGCCATTGAGTTCAAGAAATCAATGCATACATTAACCCTTTGGAAACCTAAAAGTACCAGCATTGCACCGTTTCCTAGTGTCAAATGTTAATAAACATACATTGTGGTTAACAAAGCAGCCCAAAGAAAACAAAGCACTGTCACATCTATTTAATGCGATCAGCAGCGCATTCTCTGTAACTGCATTCTTTGCTGTGAGCAGGGTCATTAAAAAAGCCAATTGCTTCCAATGAACGAGCCAATTGCTTCCAACGAACAAGCCAATTCGCCTTTCACAGATGTCACCATCTGTTTTTTTTTCTTTCTTTAGCCTTCCTAACGTTCATAAAGTTCATATTTCATTTTTCAAAAGTCTTTCTTTAGTAGTTGAAGTAAGTTTTCACAAGTGCAGCCCATGAGAAACCTGATGCTTGAAGAATGTAGTCTGCTGAGCTTATTGATTCACTAAGACTCGGCATCTGTTCTATAGGTTCCTTAGAACAGTATAGCAATGGAAGCCAAAGACAAAGGTCATAGATGCATATGACAATGAACACATTGCGAGAAAGGGGCTTTTGTTCCTCAGCAGGGGAAAACAATGTAGAGGTTTAAGATAAGAAAGCTGCTGGTGACATTCTTGCCAATCTCATATGCCTCTTTAAAGTATGCAATTTGGCACAACATATACATGCTGGACACTGTACATCTGTCAGCACATAGTGCTGTATCTCACGGCTCATGACAATAGCAACACCATGCATGCCAGCCCATCTCTTGCCTTTTGTTGCCCACTGCTTCCCATCAGACAATCTAATCCAATAAAACAAACATTCTGAGAAACTTGTTGATTTTGTCCCCCATCATATTCTATAATTCATATATATATATATATATATATACACACACGTATTATACGTGATATGAAAGCCCTTTTAAAGGGTGCATGTACACATTTAGCTGTGGAACACATGCCATGTGTGTACATACAGTAAGTATAGGATGTGTGTTACACGCTGAGTGTAAAAGTGGGTGTGAGCGACTGATCCCCGGATGCCCTCATCAGCAGCCACCAACACTGCACCCCACGCGGGCAGGACAGCGGACAGTGACAGCCGGGCTGCCACATCCCTGACACTTGCCACCAAGAAGTGGTGTCCCGGCTAAACAAAAGGCAGCAGCAGCAGCAGCAGCCCCGGCTCCCATCACGGAGTGTGCGATGTAGGTCTGCAAGACACGAGGCAAATAAAACTTTCTCCACCCAGGGAGGAAATGCAGCTCTATGTACTGGGGAGGAAGGGGAGGCTGCGGGAGAAGGTGAGATGCCGGAGCAGGCACCTTGTTACACACAGCTGCATGAGAAACCTCTAGGACGGTACAGCAGCGGGGGGACGCACGGGGCTACAGGCTGCACACAGAGCCGGCAGGGGATGCTGCTCTCTCTCCTACCTTTGTGCCAGTCCCGTGCCCTCCTCTTCCCTCTCCTTCTCGCGGCTGCCTGGAGAAAGGAGCGTGTCCCGGCCCCTGAGAGCTCGAAATGCTGCAGACTGACGCCCCGTGGCGGGGAGCCTGGGAGCAGCCTGGCACTGACACAACAACACAGAGAAGGAGCGATGTGCCGGCTGAGGGAAACGCGATCAAGAGCCAGTCAGAAACAATACAGGCAAGGGGCGGAGGATAAACTCCTGCATCTGCTGGGAAACGGAAAATGAAATGCAAAAGCCTGGGCTGGCCCTGCAGAGCGAGCCTCCTATCAGAGATGTGTTACTGTAAGCGGCATGCACTGGGCTCCGCTCCCAGCGATTACACATCACACGCGGCCAGCCAGCGCCAATACGCGGCCAGCCGGCGCTCACTCCGAGGCAAGGTCAGCAAGAGACTGGCAGATAAGGGGTCTCTGTGGCATCAATGCATAGAGGTCGTACAGCCTAACCCCGGGCATCTGTGTCTGTGATTCACTCGTTAAAGGGACAGTGAAGCCTCATTAAAAATAAGTCTTCCCTTGGAGGTAGCCTCGGATCACACGTTAAATAACACCCCAAACACTCGATTTATTTTGATCCTAATGCGTTCCGTAGGGCAGATAAGCTGAGAAAATGCATCAACTTCCACTCCAAGGAAAAAGCATCCTTTTGTTCAATGTGGACCATTTTTTAATGAAATCTAAACCGTATGACCAAAAGTACAGGGTTAAAGTGGGGCTCTGCCATCCCACACTCATCAAATCCAGTTATGCTGGAGCAGGGCCGTCCATAACCGTGCCCCAAAGGTGGAAGCATACAATACAGGAGGGTAAATAACATAATAAATCCTCCCCACCTTTCCCCTCACCCGCCCCAATACCTGCTTACCTCATCCCCATTGCTCTCCTTTGTTGGCTCAGGAGAGGGGTGTCATGGTTGAAGGCAAATGTTGGTTACGCATAAAAAGGCATTGACCATTGTAGTGGTAGCTAACAGACCAGCATGTACCTGCGCAACATGAAAACATTACTTTACAATAGCTGGGGTGGTATAAATAAGCCACAACTACCCCATTAGCCTACAATTCCTATGGTGTTAAGCCAGTATTGGCTGACGATATATCATAGGAGCTGCAGTGAACAACAAAAAAGCTTGTGTGTAACTAACTCCAGACAGCCATGAATCCGCCGTCTAAAATGTATGCTGTAGCATTAACATTACCCTTCAATGTAACTAATGGGTTCAACACCTGAAAAACAGCCTGGCCATTACCCCTCCTCCACCCCACTTTACAGTAGCACTTTTGATGGTAGGTAGCATATTCCTGGAATCTACCAAACCCAGATTCATCCATCAGGCTTCCAGATTCATCACTCCAGAGAACACGTTTCCACTGCTCCAGAGTCCAATGGTAGTGTGTTTTACCCCACAAAGTTTGGCATTGAGCATCATGGCTTGCAGCAGCTTCGTCCATTGGAACTATTAAGGAACCATCCACAAGTTTGCAGCCAACTTTACCTTCTAGGTTGCCCACTTGAGTCAAATAAGGGTTGTAGCTAATTACAAAGTAAAGATGTTTTAAAATAATAAGAAATTCAGTAGGGTTGCAACAATTAATCGATAAAATCGATAATAATTGATAATGAAAATCGTTGCCAACGAATTTCATTATCGATTACTTGAATCGATAAAATCGATTACAAGATGAGGGTTTTTTCAGAGAAAACGCTCTTAAAAATACCCCTCGTTTTATAATCCGGTTCTTACAGCAGTTACTACTTGCAGTCACGCTTACGATTGGCCCCGCCCATTTCTGCTTCCCAGTCCCTCCCTGCAGTCACACTGTTGATTGACCCCGCCCCTTTCCTTATAGCGTCCACACAGCTCAGCAACTCATCTAACAGTAAGTATAAAATTAATATTTGGGCTGCAGAAAGTTAGGCGAGGTGGGGGTTAATTTAGGGGCAGTTATGGTCGATGGGGTGTTTAGGGTTAATTTAGGGGCAGTTATGGTCACTGGGGTGTTTAGGGTTAATTAAGGGGCAGTTATGTTTAGTAGGGTGTTTAGGGTTAATTTAGGGGCAGTTATGGTCAATGGGGTGTTTAGGGTTAATTTAGGGACAGTTATGGCTAATGGGGTGTTTAAGGTTAATTTAGGGGCAGTTATGGTTGATGGGGTATTTAGGGTTAATTTTGGGGCAGTTATGGTTGATGGGGTCGCTAGGGTTAATTTAGGGGCAGTTATGGTTGATGGGGTCTTTAGGGTTAATTTAGGGGCAGTTATGGTTGATGGGGTATCTAAGGTTAGTTTAGGGGCAGTTATGGTTTTTGGGGTCTTTAGGGTTAATTTAATGCTGAGGACTGAGAGTTAATTTATTTAATTTAATAAGGTTAACTTAAGGTGCAGTTAGAGGTAAAAGGGGCAAACTAAGGGGAATCTAAATCCTGGGGGCAGTTATGGTTGATGGGGTATCTAAGGTTAGTTTAGGGGCAGTTATGGTTTTTGGGGTCTTTAGGGTTAATTTAATGATGAGGACTGAGAGTTAATTTGATTAATTTAATAAGGTTAACTTAAGGTGCAGTTAGAGGTAAAGGGGGCAAACTAAGGGGAATCTAAATCCTGGGGGCAGTGAAGATTAATCCTGTATTTAATTATAAAAGTATTGTGTCAGTGTGTTGTGAACAAGTCTGTGAATCTATGAGGGCACTGTGGCATATCTGGGGGTATAAGGCATATCTGGGGAGGATGGAGTGGCATATCTGGGGGTATAAGGCATTTTAGGGGGCACAGTGGCATATCAGGAGGTATAAGGCATATAGGGTTTATAAGGCATATGTGGAGAGGGCGGAGTGGCATATCTGGGATGCATGTGGCATATCTGGGGGTATGTGGCATATCTGGGAGGCAGTGTGGCAAGCCTGGGCTCAAATGTGCATAACTGGGGGGGCAGGTTGGGAAATAATTATTTATGGAAATAATCGTTAGTTGCAGCCCTAAAATTCTAACTATGTATTAACCGATTATGCAAAAACAAAGTAACAAATTATTACTACTGTGTGTCTGTACAATGCTTAAGGCTCAAAATCCCTAGAAGTCGATTCAGGTCGGTGATTTCATAAAGTAAGGTTAATATACAAGTGCCAAGACAGGTGATCGGAAGCTTTATTTACCTCTGATCAGTGGCGTGTATGTGACCACGGATGTAAGTGCGTGTGAACGTAGATGTGTATGTGTTAGTGTGTGTGAGCATTTATGTGTAAAAGTGTGTGTTAGCATGAGTGGCGTGAGAGGGAATGTGTGTTAGAATGAGTGTGTATGTGTGTATGAGTAAGTGTGTGTTATCATGTGTAAATTTGTGTAAGTGTGTTTACATATGAGTGCCATTGTGCATGTTGGCGTGGGGCAAGGGGCAGAGAGAAGCTGTTTGGGGACATTGACAATATGCCCATAGGTATTGACAGGCTGTTTGGGGGCACCGATAAGATGCTTGGGGAAAAAGAGGTACTCACAAGCTGTTTGGGGGCAAAGGTAGCACTGTGGGACATGTTCCTTGGTGAAGTTGTGGTTTCTAGTTTAGCTGCTGCCTCTGATAAAAAAAAAAAAAATGTTTGTTCATTGAGTGCTGAGAGGACAACTTCTGGTTAGCCTGCTACACAACAAGGGTCATCATCTCCTAGACTAAAGAGCATGCAATTTCAACCTAAAATGCTCCTTATGTTTGTGTTTTTTCCTAATCTTGTATTTCATATCAATAAATATTTTCCTAACAAAGGCTTAGTGTGCATGTACTACAAATGCAATTAATGTTGTAATTTAATCACACACAGGTAAGCAGAGGTTAATGTGAGTTTTGCGAGATAAGGAAAGATTTTGTCACTATTAGTTACAGTTGCCAACTATCCTAAGTTACCAAAGATGTAATTAGCATATGATGGAAGGATGCTATAGGTGACCAATCATGTATGCCAGAGCAGTGAAGCTGTACTCTATAAATAGTGCTGATTTTCTGGGGAATACATACCTAAACACTACTACGTAATGATAATACAAGTGAAGTCTAATGCTTATGAAAATAGAAAAGTTTGGCAAAATTCAGTGTGGGGAGTCAATACAGCCAGCTGGCCCAGTTAATGAAGCAGCCCAAAACAAATTTGGTACACAGATTGCATAAAAAATATAAAAGAAGTAGGGCAAGAATCCAATAATTGTGTAAATGCTGCCTAAAGCTATTTCGGACACTTTTTTACATCTCAACTACATGGAACACTCTTAGCGCTCACAACTCTTAACTATACTGACTACTTTCAGCCAAACCAGTGTACATTCAAACAGACATACCACTATCTGTCAAACTAATGGTCATAGTATTATCACAATGCCCTCTCAAAACATCCACATCTCAATCACACTCCAACCCCTGCCATGGACACACACCACACAACCACAGACATAAATATGTATACTCATACACATAGTCCATTCATCAGTTTACCTAAGCAATGCTTCTCCCATTCAGCAGCAGCAGCGCATGTAGTGATATTGCAGGGAAGTGATAATGTCCCGCTGCCTTCCCGTCCCTCTTTATCACTACAGGTAAGCACCAGTTTATCACTTATCCATAGGTCAGGACAAGGAAAGCTGGTGTGGAGGATAATCCCCCCCCCTTGAGTTCTTCCAATTTTAAAGAAAAAGGGACCATTGGCAACAGGATTTTTTTTCTATTTCTTTATTTCTAATGCTACTAGAAGACACAGATTTGTCTATAGTACAAACACACACTGGAGTTTAGGTGGCTTGCTCCTCTTTAGAGGTCCCACTTTTACATGGATCATTCTAGATCCAGTGTTTGGACAGTAGTGGTCAGCATGCTTATTGTGGTTGACTGCTTCACTGTGGCTTGAGAACCATTTAACTGTGTGTACTTAGGTTTCACACACTTAAGAAACAGATTAAAAAGAACAGAGAATAGCTGTAATAATCTTACAAATAAAGTAACCATGCTTATTATTTCGCTAGTTTTCTCTAAGTCTTCATTTAGTGTGGTCATGGTGGATAACAACCTTTATTCATCGTATAATAGAGATGACGCTATTGTCAAATACTTTTATAGAGGTAGAATTCTTATTGAAATAAATCGCAATATTTTGATAAAGGATCAGAATTATTGCACCAAATCGTTTATAGAACATTTTGTTCCTTAAATAAGACAAACCCACAGTTAGCTTGTTTCTTCATATTACTGGGCTTTATATAACACCTGGGCATTACTTCTATTACTTGATTGCCTCCAGACTTTCATCCTAACATCTTTCTATAGATAATGGGTAACATTAAACAACTCTTTTACTTAGTGGGAGACACCTGACATAAAAAAATAAAATAAAATAAATGGACCTGGTTTGTCAGGGCTTCTGAGCATAAGATTTTATGCATACATAAGAACCGTGATCACTTTTAAACATACTGCCAGTTGATTTTCCCTTTGGAGATGGGTTAAGCACTCTGTTCATTGGTATCGGTTACCATTGCTTACCAGACATGGCACCATCACAAGCAAACTGAAGGGGTCTACTAGATTTGCATAGTACTTATCATGAAAAACAATATGCCGAGTTACAGGAAAGCCAGGTTTTAATTGTATCATAAATTGTTTTTCATAGTTTCTTTTTTAAATAATGGACACAAAAGTTCTCTCAAAGATTTGGCCAAGAAGCACATGACCTGTTTACCTTTGTTAAACTATTAAATACACTTTACTATTTTTTTTTTATTTTTTTTTCTACAAAATCCAGATTTACATGACATTATTCATGACATAAAATCCAACATCGCAACATATGCCACTGTTCATTTGCATTCATATGAGATGTAAAATGTACTGTTCTGTTAAAAGAGTACTATTTTTGTTAAATTTGTTAAAGCGTAAGCAGCAAAGTGTAGACTGACCTTTATAGCTACAAGCAGCCATCAGGTAATGTCGCTCTTTTGCATGAGACTGCGAGGAATTGCTCTTGTACACAGCCTAATTTGCACAAGAGAAACAAGAAGTTAATTTATGACCAGTGACAGGTAGAATACATAAGGCTTATATATCTGCATCCACATCATTCTTCTATAATACATTGTGTGGTATTGCACACAACGACATATACATTTAGGTTAGCAGATTGAATGAATGCGTGGGAAAAAGGTGAGTTGAACATATACAGCTAGATTTCTAAGGGAAACTGGAAATTTGTTATCAACGGTTCAACGATGGAAGCTTCACACACAGGGTTGTTAAGAAAAAGTTGCTCTTTAATAAAAATGTAGTTTATATTTAAGATTGCTGTATGTGTAAATAAGTCAGTTTTGGTTTGGGGTAAACAAAAGAAAAGCTCCTGTTTCGGTCTTGCAAATAGTCACATTGAATTGTTCTTCTTCTCTGTGGAACGACTGTAACAGATTCTACCAGGTGGCTGGTCTAGGTAACACAATACAAACAGGGCAAATACAGGTTATGAAACTTCACATACACACAAGGAATCTATCTAAGGTTCTACTAAGTTTGAAAAGTGGTCTCATGAGCCCACTATTTAATAGAATATGTATGCCGATTGGATTCTTCCACTGCTTGCTACAGTGCCACAACTATCACACATCTCTCTAAATAGCTTTATTCACATTACCAGAGAGAATTGTATTTATCTACAGACAATCAGTAATCAGTATGTAAGAGTCTAAAGATTTGCTTGTGCATTAAAAGCAAGGGTAGCGTAGATAAGACTAGAGATCAAAATATGTCATGAACAAAGATAAGACCATGGTGCTTTTGGACCATAGGATACCTTGTCACATTTCTGGGGTACATTTCTGCCACCAGCCTCATCTATGTGTTAATATTGGGATGATATTACCAATACACATTAGTGTTATTATTATATTTTATATAGCACGATCATATTCAGCACTGCTGTACAATGGCTAAACAGGACATAACAAGTAGTATATATAACATAACAACCTGACTTACAGAAACAACAGGTTAGGAGGGTCCTGCCCACACAAGCTTACAATCACATAGATCACAATCACAATAAGATTTGCACTTCAGCATTACACGTGTTTTTATTATGTTTGTAATATGATAATGAATTATTTAATTAATGATATGATAATTGCATTTATTCTGAAGTTTTGTTCAGAAGTGCCAAAGAAGTTCAGTCAAGAATAAAATGCCTAGAGGAGCAGGAGATGTTCATTAAGCACTGCATGCATCTGAATATTGTATTTTTGGACTGTAGAGCTTCAAGCTTTCACACGTGTTCGCTAAATCACTTTTCGCCTTCTTCAATGTGATTTCTTATATGAGAAGATTTTAGAGCTGGAACATTTATGACATTTTCTGGCACTTGTTAAAATGTGACAGTTGTCCTCTAGTCACCTCAATCAATTAGACATGCTTGTCTTCTGTGTCTTAAGGACTGAGCAACTCAAAAAATTAAGAACCAAGATCACTGACAAAAAAATAAGAAAGGCATAAGACAAACAGTGTGAAGTCCTGGATTTGAATGCCCAGTATGGCTGATTTATAACCTCTGTTATGAAAGGCAGTATTGCTCCACATGGACATGCAATACATAAACTATATACATTGATACAGATATGTAGCAATATGTTTATGATGCCAACTAACCCCACGTGCGAATGTGAACATGCAATATATATACGCCTATATTTTTACATATAAAGACAGATCCTTCATGTTGGAACTTGAAGGTGTTGTCTGCCATTTCAGAAGAAGACCACCACCTATTGATGATGTTGCTTAATTTCAACACCACACAGATCACAGTATTGAGGTTCATTTTAGCACCTTGGAATACAACATACATATATACACATATATATATATATATACATTGCTTCATAACAAGCGACACAAAATGCAGGATACCAAAATCACTGTTGTAATACACATGTAGTATACTAATTAAGAAAGCATGCTAATTAAAAAATACCAACTCAGCATACAGCATACAGATCTTTCCATGTTTGCTGGCCACGTGAACAATGTTACTGCATCACAAATTAACTGAAAGAACTGACTCAGTTTTCACATAAACCATATTATTACTGAAGCATAAGACAAAATGAGGAAAAAGTCATCAAATGTAGAATAAAGCTTGTTAATATATTTTCACTGCAATTACACTGCAAAGAAGCAACAAAATTTAACATGCACAATCTGGTGTATAATACACAGTGGAAGGGCGTTCACTCAAGCAAAAGATTATCACTAGGCTTTACTTGAATATAGTCTGAAGGAGTATATTTGTATAGTATTTTCTGCTAGGTAGAAAACAGAATACAGAAATATAAAAATATAATTTCCATTAAACACGTTAGGGAATTACTTATTTTTCATTATTTTATTTTTTTAGAATAGAATTTAAGACAAATTGGATAATTTATCATCAAGTACCTGTAATACTACAGGCGTAAGTAAAATCCCATCTTCTAAGTGATGCTCCTTCTTCCTTCGCCACATTCTCTGTAGTATAATTAAATTGTCATAGTTAAACAATACAAACACCGTGATGCTGTAAAACAATTTACATACATATTGCCTTGACCTTGGTTTTGTCTTTTTTGGTAGGCACAGTTCTTCTGTAATTTTACCCCTGAGAACATGATAGGTTTACCCAGAGTACATTGTTCGTAATGCAAATAAAAGACAACAAAATGTTATAAAGCACAGTCATGGAATGAGAGCGAAGTGGATGCTTCAATAGATCTAAGCCTCCACTGCCGGCAGTAAAACACACTGTTGGTTTACTGAGAGAGTGGTAGATAAGAGGAACAGACTCCCAGCAGAAATGATAGAGGCTAATACAGTGGGGGAAAATTCCCGGTGGGCCGGTCGGTCCGGGCTGCCGGCAGACCAACATTCAAAACAGCCGATCAGCGGCTGCGAGCGAGATTGAAAGCGGCAGCCGGGTCACCTTCTTCGTCTGCCGCCGCCTAATGAAGTTAAAGGGGCCGCCCAATGGGCCTTTTAACATTTTTGCTTTCTGGCATTTTAATACAAATAATGTGATAAAAAGAATGTTTATAGTTATTTGTATGGCAAATAGTGTGATTCGGGTATGTATAAGGGGTGCGTGTGAGTACAAGAGCTCGACCGCAAGATAACCAAATGTTTCCAGGGCTGCTTTTCAGTCCCAGTCCGGCCTTGGCTGCGAGCCGCGGTCATTCAGTAATTGCGGCCGCGGTCACTGTGGGGAGGAGTTGGAGCGAGTTTGCCAGTTAGGAGGACCTTATTTGATCCTCAAGCTGAATTGGGGGAAAACTGTAAAATATCCGAAATTAGCTAGCCTAGTAAAGTGCTGCATGCAAAAACATTGGTTACTGACTGCGACAATGACAAGCTGTCCTCTAAATTTGTGACAAAAATATCTGTTAATTTATGCATAAAAAATGCTGAGGTAACAAGCATTAAAAGAGGTGGGTGTGACAAAGGGGGAGGGGCTTGTTGGGGTGGAGTCAGGCGTGGCAAAATTATGTTTTGCCTAGGTTGGCAAAAATCCTTGCACCAGCCCTGTGCATAGGATAGGCATTTGAATTACATATGGCAAGACCAAGGTCTAGTTAAGGTTTAAGACTTTATATCTGGACAAATGGGCCAAAAAGCCTATGTATCTATGGATCAGTTATATTTTTGGAACTGGGGAAGAAATAGTAGGGTTTGAGAGATAGGCTTTGAGAGATGTTCCCGATTTTTTAAGCATCTCAGCCTCTTGCTTCTGTTGGTCACGGATATCTGGAGATATTTTGGAAAAGTTTCAGTGCAACTATTAGGTAATCATTAGTGTATGCCTGATGCAGAAGTTTTTGTATAGGAATACATTAAAAAATCAGCACAGAATGTATTCTAGAGCAGTATCTAAACTTTAAGAAAAGCAAGTTATAACTTTACAATTACTGAAGTCACTCCAGGACCGATGCAGGCAGCCTTTCCACTGCTCCCACTATTCACACTATAGATACGAGTCAAACATATTTAGAAGTCAAATGCAGCATAATTGTTGGCATTATTGCTTGCTGAAGAATAAATATTAACACAACGGAAGAGAGGTGATAAGTGTAACACTGAGCAAAACTGATAAGAATGGAGCTGTTGAATTTGGCTGCCTGATTAAAATTGACAAGCAATTGGAGCATGGACACATTCTGCTGTTAAATACAAGACTGCAAGGGTGTTTATTCCCCAAGCCTTGGCACACATTTAAGTCTTATCGGGATGCTTGTTTTCATTTTTTTTTTGTGGTTATTTCACAAAAGCAGTGGAGCTGTAATCATTTCTAAGATGCGTTATGCTATAAGCCAGTGCATGCTCATTATTTCTTTACTTGTCGACACTGTAAATATTCTATTTCTCAAACCCTGCCTCAGAAATACCATTAAAAATACCATTTCAATGGAATACTGCAAACTATCTTTTGTCCATGTGGTTCCCATTATAGAACAAACCAAAACATTTCTTTATGCTCTGCCTGGAATGGTAGATACACTCAACCTCAAAGGCGTGTGAGCATCTGAAACATTCTTTCATCAGTTTAATGCTTCATAACAAACTACGGAATTATAATTTAGCTCACAATTTAACCCCGCGCAACCATGGGACACCCATTCAGCATTCAAGATGGTGATTATCATCATCATCCAAATATTTGAAAATATGCTTCCGTCAGCACTGTGGTAAAGATACTAACTGAATTTACATTGCACTTTTTATGGATGAAGGCTGTGTTTTGTTAAACTGGATTTCACACTTTTCTAAATTCCAATTGTTTCATTTCAATGTACTGAATAAACCGATGTAATGGTGTTTACAAATACAAACAAGTAATGTATGTGTATATGAAGTTATATCAAGTTGCTATACTTTCGATGTAAGCTTCCATAGGTGGACATGGGTGATGAGGTTTTAGAACAATAGGCAATTATGCTGATTTGCCACGTGTCTTAGCTTTCTCAAGGAAAACACGTCCTTAACTTTAAACAAAACCTCCCCAAAGCAATTGCACACGAATTGTAAAGCTGTTCATTTTTTTCACCAGACTATGTTGCATAGTTGTACCCTGCCAAGCCTCATAGTTGTTTTAAGTGCTGGACTTCTAGTTCGGTTAGGATAAATCTTCATTGATGCTCCAGTGACACCTTCAGACACCTGACTGATAGCTCAGCTTAAAATTACTCTGTTTGTCGCTTGACTCAGCACTTTGGTTTTATTACTGTTAGAAATGGCAATAAAACACGACTTGCGAGCATCTGCAGTCGTGTATGCTGCCGGTGAAGCTATTGAGACCAAGGCGTTTAAGTGCACATAATGATAACACAATAACTAAACTGATGCTTGCACCGTGCAGCAAATGAAAGTTTTTGTTTGCTGGCATTGAATTACAGTGGGTTTATAAAACAACATAAAAATGAACACTGTACCATTAAGGGTAATAGTATATTCAGAGTGAATATTAGAAGTGACTGGTGAGATGTGAGCGTAGAACAGCAGTTACAGGGCAATCAAGCTCATGTTCTAGGTACGAAAAAGCAAACTATTAAAAAAATATGTTTGTAAGCATGAGTGGAGCGAAAATTGTCATATTGTGTTCAAAGCACTAGGAACCCACTGTATCCATCCTGAATACTGTATGGCTATGATACATAAGACTTTGGTATGGCTCCCAATATCCTTCTTTATATAGTTACATAGTTATAGTATATGTACACTATATGGACAAAGGTATTGTGACACTTGCCCATTACACTTTTATGACATTGCATTCTAAATACATAGACATTAATATATACTTCCTCCTTTTGCAGCTATAACAGCACTCTTCTGGAAAGGATTTCCACAAGATTGTGGAGTGTTTCTGTGGGAATTTTTGCCCATTCATCCAGTAGAGTATTTGTGAGGTCAGGCACTGATGTTGGCTGAAAAGGCCTGGCTCTCAATCTCCGTTCCAGTTCATCCCAAAGGTGTTTGATGGGGTGAGCCAGTCAGGCTCTTCCACACCAAACTCAGCCAACCATGTCTTTATAGACCTTGCATTGTGCACTGGGCACGGTCCTGCTGGAATAGAAAAGAGCCTTGGTATGCTGAAGCATTAAGATTTGCCTTTGCTCAAAGTAAGGGGACAACCCCTGAACAACAGCCCTATACCTCTATCCCTCCTCCACCAAACTCTATAGTTGGCACAATGCAGTCAGGCAGGCAACAATCTTCTGGCATCTGCCAAACTCAGACTCATCAGCCCATCAGACTGACTCGCCCATCAGACTGACAAACAGAGAACATGTTTCCACTGCTCTCTTGACATTGTACTTGGTCAAATAAGGCTTGCATGCAGCTGCTCGGCCATGCAAACCCATTCTATAAAGCTCCTGCCGCCCTGATATTAATGCCAGGGGAAGTTTGGAACTCTTCACCTAAGGAATCAACAGAGCGTTGGCGACTTTTACACACTGTGCACCTCAGCACACAGTAACCCCACTTTACATGGTCTTTCACTTCGTGGTTGAGTTGTTGCTGTTCATAAACTCTTCCACTTTCCAATAATACCACTTACAATTGACCGTGCAATATCTAGCAGGGATGACATTTCACAAACTGACTTTTTGCAAGAGTGGCATCTTATCACAGTACCACGCTTAAATTCACTGAGCTTTTTTTTAGGTGTTTGATTTTATACACTTGTGACAATGCGTCTGATTGAAACACCAGAATTTATTTAACCCCTTCCGTACCGGGACGTACCTGGTACTTCCTGGTTAACAGTCACCGGTAGACCGGGACGTACCAGGTACGTCTCCTCCAAAAAACGCCCCCACATCACCACAATCGCGGTGATCGCGGGGGCGCTGCTGCTGCCGTCTGCCCAGGAGTCCTGGGCAGACAGCACAGCCTGTCTAAGCCCTCCCCCAAGCCTACGATCACTCCCACGGAGTGATTCTCTAGGCAGAAACAGCGATTGCAGAAAAATCTGCAATCGCTGTTTCAGCTGCCACAGGCAGCTTCAGGGAAGGGGTGGGGGTGTTGAATGGGTCCCCACACAAGTGTGGGGGCCTGATCCAACACCCCCCTGCTGCCTGATCGCTCCATGAGAGCATCAGTGCAGCGTTAACCCCTTCAATGCCGCGATCGCTGCATTCAATGCCGCGATCGCGGCATTGAAGGGGTTAATTCCCGTTTTTTAGGGGGTTCTGCTACTGGTGGTCTGCCTGGAAGCCCAGGCAGACCTCCAGCAGCAAAAACGAACCCCCAGAAGTCCTCTGATCAGCCCTGTAGGGCTGATCAGAGAGACTCCTCTCCCACAATCTCCAGTCCACTGGAGATTGTGTCCCAGCTGCCAGAGGCAGCTTCAGGGACAGGGAGACAGGGCTCTTTGGTCTCCACATTAGTGTGGAGACCAGCCCCCCCACCCCCACCCCCCATAGTTAACCCCTACCCCCCCTCTTCCTCAATTAACCCCTTCAATGCTGCGATTGTTTATGACCCCCATCGCAGCATTGCAGGGGTTAATATTAGTCCCCACAAGCTTGTGGGGACTAAATATCAATCAATGCTGTGCTTCAATGGAGCATCAGCATTGAAAGAGTTAAAAAAAAAAAAAATTAAAAAATAATTTTTTTAAAAAAAATACTAATAAAATAATAAATAAAAAAAATAATAAAAAAATAATAATAAAAAAAATACCAGCACTGACCTGAAAGTCCAGGGTGCTTCCAGGTCAAATGCTGGGCTGATCAGATCGCTCCTGGCCAATAGGAGTGATCGGATCATTATGGCAGCCCACGGATGACCCTGCTCTACAAAGAGAGAGGGGTCATCTAGGGTAATTATGAAAAAACACAAATTATTAATAAATGAAATAATCATAATTATTACCTGATCACTTGTCGGTGACATTTTAAGTCGCTGATTATTGATCGGTCTCCCTGATTGATGTCAGCGGCCTAAACCTGTCACTTACAAGCAATCTGATAAAAAAAATATTTAAAAAAATGTAGATGCACATGTTCCAGTTTTGCCCTCATAGCTTCCTCAAAAAATGCATGAACCATGCATGTGAGGTCTTGTTGGAATCAGGGGATCTTGGTGAACAAAATGTGGTGTTTTCTTCCACTGTTGCACTTATGGTGTGCAAGAAATTCAGTGCAACATTGAAATGTATGCGTTAAAAACGCAATAAAATAATTTCCCTGTGAAGTTTGGCAGAAACGAGTGAAGAAATGGCTAGCTGAAAACTGTCAAAACTACCCTAGTTGAACACCTTGACTTGTCTACTGTTCATAAATATATACTTTTATGGGGTAATTTACAGCGGGGGGCTTCCAAAATGTCCCAAATGGGATATGGGCCCAGGAAACCAATTTCTGAAAATTCCAAATGTGAAAACGAAAATGCGCATGTTCCAGTTTTGCCCTCATAGCTTCCTCAAAAAATGCATGAACCATGCATGTGAGGCCTTGTTGGAACCGGGGGATGTTGGTGAACACAATTTGGTGTTTTTTTCTGCAGTTGCACAAATTCTATACAAAATATAATATAAAATCTAAAGCAACATTGCAACATATGCAAAAAAACCCAAAAAAATATAAAAATACCTCAAAATTTGGCAGCAACTGGCGATAAAATCCCTGTTTGAAAAGTGTCAAAATGACCCTAGTTGTACACCTTGACTTATCTACTTTTCATAAACATATAATTTTGGGGGGATAATCAGTATCTGTGACAACTATTGCAGTTATTAGACTACCATGCCAAATTTGCAAAAAATTACATTTCAAAAACACGATGCATGCCTAGCAATATTTGCCCTATACTGGTCAAAATAGATGAAAATCCTGGCCATGTTGGGTGGTTTCCAAATCAGGACAACTCAATGAATATATTTGGGATAATTTTTTCCCATTGGTTCAATGTGTGTACAATTTGTATGTATACAAAACTGTAAAAAAATGCGTTTTTTTCATTTTTTCACCACTTTTTCCAGTTTATTTCAAACAAAACAATGTACTACCCAGCTTAATATGGTTTCAAATGAAAGCCCTACTTGTCCTAAAAAAAACAATATATGATTTGTGTGGGTGCACCAATTAATAAGAGAGAAATTACAGTTGAAGAAAGACATGGCAAAAACACAAAAACGGCTCCGGTCCTTTAGCGACACGTTAGTATCAAAATCCCGGTCCTGAAGGGGTTAAGAGGCCTGTCCCAATACTTTTGTTCATATTGTGTACGTTTCATGGGGATCCTATGCACAAATGTGTGTATGCATCCCTGGGGTAGAGCATTTGGACAGCAGGGTGGGTCAATGCTCCATCTCCATCGTTGCAACAGACTGGAAGTCAAAACCAGATTTTTAAAGTCCAACTAGGACTTTGATAAAGCCTGCCCCATGTGCATAAAGTAGACATGTAAACCCACTGAAGGCTCACAATTAGAGAGAAGGTTGAGTGGAGAGGTAGTTTCTCTGAGCTCCCAGACCATCCCTGGGTGTGACACTGCCTTCCTGGACCTGTGTATCTCATCTGGGGTAGGATTTCCAGAAACTGGCTTAGCTGTGTCTGGCAGGGTGGTTTAAGATAGAAGACATTTAAGGTTGTCAGTCTGGAACAGCAGCATACAATTAGGAATTAGGCTTTTACTTAATGATTTTGTTTTAGGGTCTGATTTGTACACTGATTTGCTGCAAATTGGTGTTCCTGGGCCTTATTTACCTAGAGGACTGTGCTTAAGATCCCTAAAAGCAAACATATTTATAAAACACTATATATATATATATATATATATATATATATATATATATATATATATATATATATACACACACACATATAAATAGGTACTCGCACATATTAATGTAAGACATCTAACAAAACATTGGTATAAAATTATAAGTAGTCTATTCATCGCCTTTGCATGAAGTGCTTTTTATTCATAATAGTACCTCTTGCTTCTAAAATATGCTACTTCCGGCATTTGTAAGAAATGCACTTTGTAGTGATAATAATAATTGAATAGGTCAGAACAATGCTTTTATTCTATTTATTGAAAGGAACTGTAAGGAAGGATTCTTAAAAGCTTTTAGCCAACACTGGGCTTGCCAAATTTCAAAGACAGACATTCAGGAAAAACCTTAAATTTTATCTTCAATGACGGATCTACATCCTTAGAGTTCTAAATACAACAGGCAATACATTTAGGAGCTGTGACTAGGACGTTATTTTGCATAAATACAAAAAAGCCTATGTCCATACTTTTTATTTAAAAAAAATATATATATACAATATATATTATGTGAGTCTGTCTGAAAATCAACCTGATTAATAATCATTTTCCTGTCAGTGAGATGTTTGTACAAATCTTATTAAAAGCTTGGAACATCTGTATTTATTATTTATAAATCCAGTTGTGCTGTGGAACAGTGCCATCTACTGGTGTTTTTGGACTTGCAAAGTTAATGTGGTGTGAGGGTTTTCAGTGAAGCATTAAATACAGCACCTGGCCTAGTCTTACAAGGCAAATCCCTGCAGTCATTAATATGCCATTTGCAACATTATGACATTTCGGGGTAAATTAAGTAACCTGATGGAGTACAGCACTCTTTTGGATGCACATCAATCATAAATTATTGGTACAGGGTGGGCCAGTAGCTGTAGGCAAGAGCTCACCATGGACAATTTAACACAGTTCAAAAGTTATATATAAAACTTTCCACTTTAGAAAAAAAATTGGATAAAGAAACACAATGAGTCGAAGAGAATAAAAGTTAGTTGGAAAATCATGGCGTCTATGGGACTATGGCAGATCTAGCCACTATTCCTCTATTAAGTTGTGCACTTGGCAAGATCGATTAGCTTTTTCAAGCTTTTTAAATGATAGTTGCCTATCCCATGAATAATTCCTTCTTTCTGTTAAGCATTAGAATGTTGGGTACCAACCACCCCTTTACTGTCCAGTTTGCAAAGTGAAATCCGGAAAGGGAAGAAGTGACCAAACTGTTTTTAATTTATATGTCACAGTATCCCACACATACAGATTAACAGTGGCCTGTTAATTTAAAATAAAATGACACCTTCTAAACAACATTAGGACATATGAGAACACATTGCCCATTGTGGGTGTAGGCAGTGTTCTGTGGTGGCATCATCTTGCAGTGGTATTGGGAAGTAGAGACTGTCTTTGGGTGGCAAGCTTGATTATTATTGGTTCTTATTTTGGAGATATATTTTTCTCCCTCTTTTACATATGTGTATATACATATGTTATTTGTGCTATGTTATTTTGTTATGTACACGGTTTATTTTTATCTTAAATACTGCCTACCAGACTTTGATTTACAAAACTAGCTATTTATCCCTTAGTAAGTTGGTAAACCTTTGTGAAGGAATTTAAACATGCATTTGATAGGCATATCCCTAACCTGAATCCAAGAGAAGGCCAAGGACTGAATTAGGTTTGAGTCCTAACATCGGGAAAAATAACCAGACTATATGCTGCCAATAGTTCTCATCTGCCGTTAAATTCTTGTTGGCGTGTTTGTTTATACGTCATAATGTGGATATCCAAAAATGACCATTTTTTGTAAATTCTAGTCCTTTTACAAGTAACTAATTAATTGAATTTCAGAGGACCCAATATAGCTATTACAAATGTGGAAGAACAGAAAACCACATATTCTTCAATAAGGGGAACTGAGGTTGAATTGAATAATGATCTGTGATGTTTCCTGGGTAAAGAGCAGGCATTACTGAGAATGTCATTCAAATTAAACCATGTCGAATATTTACTGTCAATTCAAGTACCAGAATGACATTAATATTTTAGAGCTTCTTGATCCAAGGAGAAATGCGATTGCCTCTTGGAGTCAAGAAGGAATTTGTTTCCCCTGATGGCAGAATTCCAAGTAGCTTAATTAGGGCTTTTTTTGCCTTCTTTTGGATCAAGAAGGGTAGAAGGGTTGAACTTGATGGTCTTTTTTTCAACCTTATGAACTATGTAACAAACTGTTAAATATGCATCTGCTTGCAGCATATTTCGCCATTTCATCATACTTATTCTATAGTTTTCGACTTATAACACAACCTCTAAAGACCACCATACTGCTTCAGGTCTTCTTCAAATATGTACATCAGTAATACAGGATTGGATTCAAATAATGTTACTGTATTAAATCACAGCCAGGATCCAGAGAACATGCCATAATCTTTATGTCAAGAGCTGACTCTCATTTAAACACATAATACAGAAACACAGAAACATAAAGTTTGAAGTCAGTTAGGAACCATTAAGCCTATCGAATCTGTCCATTATGCCCTGTTGTACAAGCCTTCTCTAAAAGTCCTTAAGATTCACATAAAATCCAAAGTGATCCAGGGGAGAAAGCTGAATTGCCAAAATCATTATAGACAGAGGAGATGGTTGAATGTATATATTCAGTGTATCAGTGTTTTAGGTAGGTGTGAAAAATGCTGTAAGTTAAAAATGCTTTTAAAAAAATAGACATGTTAATAGTTTTTTGTATCATTTAACAAAATGCAAAGCGAGTGAACAGAAGAAAAATCTAAATCAGCAATATTTAGTGTGACCATCTTTTGTCTTCAAAACAACAGCAATTCTTCTAGGTACACTTGCCCACAGTTTATTAAGGAACCCGGCAGGTAGGTTGTTAGCCTCAGTTGCTTTTCTCTCTTTATGTAATCCGCCACTCATTAGGAGTGTAGCATACTTGCACACAGAGGTCCCATGTCTCCCGGAAATTTCCTCTCTCATTCCTCGCAGCTCGACTTCTGCGCTTGCCTCAGAAAGAAGACATGGGAAGAATCAAATGAATAAAGAAGACAAGAAGAAAAGGCAAGAGGAGAAGCTGTAAAGGGTAGAGGGACATGGAAGTGGTCCTGGAGAAGTTAAGGAGGCATTGAGAGAGAGAGCAAGGGTCAGCGTGTGAGAGAGAGTAAGAGTGTGAGTTTGTGAGAGCTTAAGAGTGTGGGTCTTTTTACATTTTAAATTGTTGGGGCAAATATAGGTTCCGCCCTGGCTGCCATTCTAGGTAAGCCCCCATCTGTGGTCATTTTTCTGCACCCCAGTTCATGTGTTTTCGTGAATAGTTGAGCTCGGTCACAAAGGTGTGGCTTCTTTGGCCTTCCATCAATACCACTTCTGACCAGACTTCTCTGGAGAGCAGATGGATGTACCAGTTTCCCACTGTTTTCTGCCAATATTGCGCTGATGGCACCACTAGACATCTTTAGGAAGCGAAGTAAGTATGATTTGCTGTAGGGGCAAATGGGGAGGAATGGAGAAGAGGACATAGATATTTAGGAAAATTTGGTATAAAGTTTGCCAAGAAGAGGCCCCTAGTTAGTTAGGAAGGAAACATATATAAAGAGGAAAAAGAAATGAAGAAGTGAAAAGACGCTGCAAAAATGTTGTGCGAGAGAGTTAAAAACCCAATGCCCCTCCCACAACTACAGGCTAATAAATTAGCCTTAAAATGTTTTTTTATCTGCTTTCCTTATCCGTTTCTTTGTGCGTTTACAAAAGAGCTTGGACAGGACATCCGGAAACCGTCTGCCTGGAAATTTCTGAGACCTTGCTGATGCAGTGTAACTGCCTTGTGTCTTGTTGCTGTGCTCAGTCTCAATGACTTTTTACATTAATTTGACTTGTTAGTGATTTTGGCTGTTCCTTGTGCAGTTTTATTCTTCCTATGCAACTGTTTGAGTTAATTATTATGTTTCAACCTACATATTAAATTGATAATCATTATCACGTTTGGTACGGTTGTTTAATCAAATAATATATGCCTACAAAATCCTTGACTTCACACCAAATATCTATTTGATTCAGATTTTGCTTCTGTTCACTCACTTTGCATTGTGTTAAATCATAAAAAATTAAATATTAGCATGTCTATTTTTGAAGGCATTCTTACTTCACAGCAAAAAACTTTTTCGCAGCACTTTACATTTTCAATGACACTTTTAAAAGCCATAGATGTCCCATAAAATTGAGTCACATGTCCTTCAAAAATCTGGAGGTGCACTTTAATGCAAAGGAAAGCTGTGTGGTCCCTTAAAAGTTTTGTGTTGTCCCCAGGGGCGTAACTAGACACCTCAGGGCCCGGGTGCGAGAATCTGTTAAGGGCCCCCCCACCCCCTCACCCCCCCCAAAACATGATTTTTACCCAACAATTTATTTTCAACAAATTCAATTTACATATTGAATCATATCTGTAAAAAAATCAAAGAAAAAGGGGCGCATGTACAAAGGGCATAATCCAGGGGTGTCCAAGTTTTTTCTGCAGTGGGCCACTTCATCAGAATTGTATACGTGCGCGGGCCGCACTCATTTTTCACTGTGACAAAAAATATGGCCTTTAATAAAATATGCAGATTAAAATAAAGTAAAATGACACAAAACCTTTACTCTTCCTCTCACTGATTTCTGGGCCTAGAAAGTTTTGCGACTACAAATTCAGGATTCCCTCGATTTATTCTAGGGATGAACTAAAATGAAAATTCTGGACCAAAACATTCAGGGTTCACTTAGCCAAAACCGAAAATGACCCCCACCTTTAAAAATAATAATAAAAACTCACATTTTTAATAAAAGTAGGTAACACACAATTGGACAAAATTAGCAATATGACTTGGCATGATAGGAGTGTGATTGCTAACAGCAATCACACTCCTATCATACCCAGGCAACCAGTAAATGCTGGTGCCTAGGCATGATGGGACTGTGCTCGCTGTGATTGCTGTTAGCAATCACACTCCTATCATGCCAAGTCAGCCAGTACGTGCTGGTACAGGGTGGCTGTAAGTGATGTGCAGACCCCATACTGCTGGCAGCATCACTACACAAGGGGGGCAGCTAGCTAGGTTTCAGCATGTACTGGCTGTCTTGGCATGATAGGAGTGTGATTGCTAACAGTAGTCACAGTCCCATCATGCCTAGGTTCCAGCACTTACACATCCATCCAGTAAATGCTGGAACCTAGGCATGATGGGACTGTGATTGCTGTTAGCAATCACACTCCTATCATGCCAAGTCAGCCAATACACGCTGGTACAGGGTGGCTGTAAGTGATGTGCAGACCCCATACTGCTGGCAGCCTCAATACACAAGGGGGGCAGCTAGCCAGGTTTCAGCATGTACTGGCTGACTTGGCATGATAGGAGTGTGATTGCTAACAGCAATCACAGTCCCATCATGCCTAGGTTCCAGCACTTACACATCCATCCAGTAAATGCTGGAACCTAGGCATTATGGGACTGTGATTGCTGTTAGCAATCACACTCCTATCATGCCAAGTCAGCCAGTACATGCTGGTACATGGTGGCTGTAAGTGCAGACCCCATACTGCTGGCAGCATCACTACACAAGGGGGGCAGCTGGCCAGGTTTCAGCATGTACTGGCTGACTTGGCATGATAGGAGTGTGATTGCTAACAGCAATCACAGTCCCATTATGCCTAGGTTCCAGCACTTACACATCCATGCTATCACACACACACACACTCATTTATTCATATAATCATTCATTCCCTCAATCACACACACTCATTCAAACACCCTCCCCACCCCCTTACCTGCACTGCAGCTCCTCGATGCCGCTCACAGACTTCAGCAGGGGGCGCGGCCTCCCTCTGCCTTCTCTGCTAAAGCACAGAGGAAGTAGGATGTCACGTGAACTCCGCTTCCTCTGTGCAGTCCAGAAGACCCTCCCACAAGTAAGTAGCAGGGCTTGAGGTGCGGCTCGCGTAAGATTGGTTGCCCTGGCTGCCGATCTTACGCGGGCAGCACCTCGAGGTCTCGCGGGCCGCATGTTGGACGCCCCTGCCCGATTTCGGGCGGCCCCTTGGCTTGGGCCCGGTCGAAGTCGCGACCCCTGCGACCCCGGTAGTTCCGCCACTGGTTGTCCCCCATATGCTTTCCCCCCATTTCCCCACCAGCTATTGTCCGCACTGGAGATGTGTTCAGCCAAACAAATCTTCATCCATGAGACATACTTACTACCAGTCAGCTCCAGCGATGGCTCAGAAAATGCTTGATTTCAATTGGACTGCTTTCCTACTTCAGCTCAGCAGTAGTTGTTGCAGTGTGATGGAGGTTAGCACAGCCACTGCACAAAAAATCCCTCCTTGTAGTCTGTGCACCACTTGATTCCAGGCTCTGGGATACGATGTCACCTGGTGGTGTGCAGATTTCAAACTCCTTCACAGCCTTGGCATACCCCCAGATTTTGAGGGACCCCAATGGACAGCTGCTATGCCCCTAAGGTAAGCATGAATCCAGGGCAGCTCCCCGATTTGTTTACCGCTGAGTAGCTTGTTTAAAGTAAAACTTTCTTCCAGCTGGTGTATTTTCAAATACCTAATTAATTTTCTGCATTTCATGAAACCTCCTTCAGAAACATCAATATCTGCTAAAGCAACATGGCACTTTTGAATATCCGCTTGCTGACCTCCTGTATTATGCAACTGTCATGGACCCTCCGAGCTCAGAGTGTTTGCTGTGTACGAGATTATCACTTTGTCCTACAGCCCTAACGGACACAATGATGCGTATAGAAGAAAGAAAATGCGGTCACAAATCAAACATCATTTGTTTTTGTTTTAGAAGTGGCACCTATCTTCTAAAGGAACTTAAACCCTTCATGACAGCACGTCACAGAAAAACATACAGTTCACAACACATGCGGTTAAATAAGCTTTCTTCGCACAGATGGTGTTGCTAAAATGGTTCCATATAAAGGCATTCAGAAACATACAAAATATTCCAGGGCCCTGGGTGATCGCTCTCTGAAGCAATCACATTCACCGTAGAGAAAGGCACCATGCCACTCACAAGATGGTGACGCCCTTCTGCTGGCCAGAAACAATCAAAGTAAAAAAAAGTTGCAAGAGGGTCTGCCTAGACCCGGCTGAGACCTCTCCCTGTGATCAGTAAAATATATAAGAATATATTTGATATTAAAAATGTAAAAATTGGTAAATTGTTAAGCAAAAAAGATAAAAACATTGGGTATTTCCAAAATTAGGACAAATCTAAGAACATGTTTACATCAGCTTTTGTCGATGCGTAAGAAGTATTAAACAAAACTGCTAAATAAAATGTATTGTTCAGTGCACTCTTACATTTACGTTCGGCACTGCCTTAACCCAGGGCAGTGCCAACAGTTGTTTATTATTGAGCGCGGGGATACGTCTTTTAACCCCTTCAATCCCAGGGGTTTTTGATACCTCACGTCGCGGAGCAATTTTGACATTTCTGCGCTATGTCGGTTCAGCGATTATTCTCTTTTCCTGCGAAAAGTGTTCCCATGTAAACTATATATTGTTTTTTCAAGGAGAGATAGAGCTTTCTTTTGATACCATAGTTGGATGATTAGCTGAAAATTTAGAATGAGAAATTTAGTGAAAACTAGCAAAAATTTGAAAAAACACCTAATTTTTTTTAATTTTCCCTCTGAATCCTCATAAAATTAGGTAAATTGATGGAAAATCCCCTCCAAGTTTATTAATTCAGGTGTCCTGATTTCAGAAATACCTAATTTACCGTATTTGCTCGATTATAAGACGAGGTTTTTTCCAGAGCAAATGCTCTGAAAAATACCCCTCGTCTTATAATCAGACCTCGACTAGGTCTGACTATGAGACTAAGATCCAGATCCCCCACAGCGATGCAGGGGACCTGGATCGTCCTGCCCCCCCCAACTTACCGGTACTTCTGAGTCCACGGTGCTTAGTCCGGGCAGAGTGTAGAGGTCTACGCCATTCGCGTAGACAACTTCCGCTGCAGCCAGGAGGAGGTGCTTTTAGCAGCGGGGGTTGTCTGCGTACATCGCGCAGACCTTCCCCGGCTGTCAGAGATCGGAGTTCCCCCGTGATTCCTCCCGGCTGCAACGGAAGTTGTCTTCGCGAATCGCGTAGAGCTCTACACGCTGCCCGGACTAAGCACCGTGGACTCAGAAGCACCGGTAAGTTTGGAGGAGGGAGGGAGTGTTAAATGGGGGGGCATAAGGCATTTCTGGAGGCAGAGTGCTCTGTGAAATGCCTTTTAACCCCCTTAATGGCACTTTGCCTACAGAAATGCCTTTTAACCCTCTATACGCCACTCTGCCTCCTGAAATGCCTTAAACCTCCCTATATGCCACTCTGCCCCATAATATGCCTTTTAACCCCCAAAACGCCAGAGTGGCATATAGGGGTATAAGGCAATTCTGGAGGCAGAGTGGCACATAGGGGGTCAAAAGGCATATCATGGGGCACAGTGGCATTTAGAGGGTATAAGGCATTTCTGGGGCAGAGTGGCAAGCCAGGGGGCAGATGTGTATTAAAAAAAGGAAATAAAAACAAAATATTTTTCTCAATCATAGCTATAGTTATTAAAAAAAAATGTTCACATAGTTTACATGAGTTAACATTTACTGGTAAAACTTTTTTCCTATAGGGTCGTGTTATGTTCAGGCTTTTTCTTTTTTTCATAAATTAATATTCAGATTTTGGGGGGTCGTCTTATAATCGAGCAAATACGGTATATAGATTTTCCATAGTTTCCCAGCACTTATAGGCAACATACTATAAGGTATACATTTTTTTGTAGAGTTTTTATGATTATGGCTTAACGGGTTTGGGGGTTGTGAACGGGGGCAGGAGGGTTATACTGGGTAGATGTTGTGCTAGGGCAATGGGATGTAAGGTTTTTTTTATTATTATTATTTTTTTAATATATTTTTTTAAATTATTTTATTCTTTGTATTTTTTTATATATATATATTTTTTAAATGGTTAGAGGTCCTCTTAGGGACCTCTTGAACATGTTATTAATGCCAGTGACTTACTTAATTTTTTTATTATTATTTTTTAAATTGAATAACCTTTTTTTTTCTTCTTTTTCTGTTTCAGCATGGGATGAGGGTGAGAGACATGGTTTCTCACACTCTTCCCTGCGAATCCGCAATCCCCCTGCACCGATCACACCGTGATCTCCATGCAGGTCCTCACAGGTGGCTCTGAGTGTCCAAGAGGGAGATTGTCTCCCTGATATGAGTCAGAGGGGCTGGTTCACTGTCCTCTTTATTTCTAGCAAATATTGTGTTATATGTAGATACACAGTTTCCTGAAAAAGGACAAGAATGACCACTCTGGTCTTTAGAGCATTTAAGACTCTTGGTCATTAAGTGGTTAATTTAGGTGTTACATAAGTACATATGCCACAAGTTTGTGCAAGTACAAGGAGCTGTATCTTCAAGATAGCATATGCACATTTGCCTGAAAATATGGACAAAAGCTTTGTAATTTGTAAGTCTGGTCTAATGGAAGCATAAGCCAACAACGAAGCAAATGTATGAGAAGCGCTGCAATTGAATACATAAGCACAGCGAAATAAGCCTAGTGCTATCTTTACTGGTTAAAAACATTCTTCAACTCACATCATCCAGCGCTTCCCGCGCGCAGAATGTAAATACCATGGCACATTCCATTTCCCTTCAGTGCGGGGGGGGGGGGTTATACCACGTGACACCTCAGCGTTTTGAGATAGTAAAGAGTTGTAAGCAGTGGAGAGCTATATCTTCCAGCTAACATGTTTTTAGACGTCTTTGGCCTCGACCATTTTCCTGGAGACCGGAAACACAATGACCAGGAACTACTTACGCTCTTGGCTTTAGAACTATGTCTTTAGAACTTAAGACACAGCGCAAAAGTCGTGCAGGTTAGGATGCTCTTTCTTCGGAGTCAGGCCAAGGGTTAAATAATAGTTTTAGGCACAGAAAGTCCAATACTCACCTCTAGGTGAAAATACACTACACTGTAAAGCTGTAAAATACATAGTTGTACTGTAATTGTATTTATATAGATTCAACAGATCCTGCTTGTCATTTGTCATGTATACCTTAATTGCATTTATATAGATCCAGCATCCTTTTACCTCTAAATGAACATAAGTAGATATGAATAAAATGCATACAATTATATTTGTTTAATAACGTGTTTACTGTAATTGTAAATAAACAACAATATATGGCTAAGGTACATATATTATATTATTACATATATAATATATATTACATATATAATATATATTACATATATAATATGTTTGTTAGTCTATACTTTTATTGTAAGTAAACATACATAGCTATGATAAACATGCATAACATTATATTTATTTTCTATACTGCTCATGTAGATGTGTTCCTCTCTGATATCTCATGTCAAAATTACAGCATAAGACATGTGGAGTTCTGCAAAATAAGAGGACCAAGTCATCTCTACCATTGGCTAAAACAGACAATTGTCCTAATAATTTAACTCCCTTTCTCTATTTACTGTGTCTATTATCTGTAAGGTTAGTTTGCCTGAAAGACTGCATGCCTTACTTTTAACCTCTTATAGCAATGCACTTCGATTCTCACATTGTGCCTGCATATAAAGCAATATAAAACATCCATTAAAGGGACACTCCGGCCATCATATTTACTTTAATGCATATTATAGCTTTGTGTCAACTTTCAATTAAGAGAGATTGAATATAGGCCACATTTCCCCACCCTAATTTAAGTCTTTAAAGTGGGTTTATCGCAGGGATGCGCAATTCGTATCGCCTGACACATGGGACATGCAGTTCCTGGTGCCGGACAGGGACGTCTGCGCAATGTGCAGACAACCTCCACTGCTGCTCACCACTTATGTATAGGCTTCTATGACAAAGTGGCGTCGTGACATGACCTTCCGGCGCTCCGTCATAGAAGCCTCGGTGGACGAGCTGGGCAGCTGCAGAGGTTGTCTACACGCATCGTTCATATGTCCACCGGCTGCCTCCACTAGACACCATGGAGTGTGGAGCGCGGAAGGCTGGATATGCATTTGTATGTCTGGGGGCAGAGTGGCATATAGGGGGTTATAAGGTATATCTGGGGCAGAAGTCATATCTGGGGGCTTAGTGGCATATAAGGGGTATAAGGCATATCAGGGGAAAGTGGCATATCTATAAGTAAGGTGTATTATCAATTAAAGGGGGCCTTGATTTTTCAACTTTCAAGTTGTATATAACATATCCTGTCAAAAGCATGACTAACTGCATAACAAATACCAAAACATGTTAAAATACATGTATTCCTGTTCATTAAATAAAATACTGTTTTACCATTGCACTAATGTGTATTTTTTAGTTAAAATAGCACCAAACTATAAGGGTGCGGCCTATATAAGTATGCGGCCTATAATCGGGCAATACGGTATATGTTTGTGTTTTAGAATGCAAGCTCACAAGTGGGGCCCTCTTAAGTCCCGTTGATGAAATTGCCATACGGCTAGTTCTCAATCTTTATGAGTGTCTTTCTTTGTTATATACTTGTTAACCGCTTCATATTTTAATTATACAGCAGTGCTGGATATGTGAGTGCTTAATAAACATACTGTTGTTCTAGGAAATGGCAGATAATACACCTTCACTAACTGAGGTGGTAAATCAAGTGGCACAGCAACAGCAGACACAAGCTTCAGAAATAGAGAAAAGCAGGGACGTGTTAAGAGAGTTCCAAGTAAGTTACCATAAACTCTTGTTAGGCCTGATTCATTCATACAGCACGTTCTTCATATTAGCCTGCTCAGCACATAAATTAACTAGACTGCTGTACAACGTTGTTGGTGTGGGGGGCTGGATTTTGTCTGACCAACAAGCTGGGGAACCAGACCCACAAATACTACTACAAATTACACACTCACACTACAACACTTACTAATAGACACTCACATTAAAATGTCCTCACTTACACTTTCACACATTTAACCTCCACAGCTTTACCTTGTGTGGAGCCTATCCTCATGGAAAGAAAACCACATTTTGGGACCATAACAAGGTTAACCAAGCTTAGAAATCGATCAAACATTGCCTTCTGCTCCCAAACAGTGTTGCTGTAATGTCTCAACATCAAGGCATTCAGCAAAAGTGAAAACTCCAGCAGTGGCCCCATCTGATCTCTCCCTAGAGCGACGTGCCATCCGCCTGCTTTAAAACAAGTTAGGATGTTCAGTGATGCTGAAAACCCACAGCAAGATGCACTGTGACCTCTCCTGAGGTCACCACATCCCAAAGGTGCTCTGTTGGATTGAGATCTGGTGACTGTGGAAGCCATTGGAGTACAATTCATTGTCATGTTCAAGAAACCAGTTTGAGGTGATGTGAGCTTTGTGTATCCTGCTGGAAGTAGCCATCACAACTACCGCTCAAAAGATGTTTTTCTTTTCCGGACCATACTCTATAAACCCTAGAAATGGTTGTGCGTGAAAATCCCAGTAGATCAGCAGTTTCTGAAATACTCTGACCAACAACAATGCCATGTTCAAAGTCACTTAAATCCCCTTTCTTCCCCATGTTGTCTTGACCACGTCTACATACCTAAATGCATTGAGTTCCTGCCATGTGATTGGCTGATTAGCTATTTCTGTTAACAAGCAATTGAACAGGTGTACCTAATAAAGTGGCCAGTAAGTGTATATGGCTTGAAGGAGGTAAATTGAACTGACCAGTTTCAAAGATGTCCCAAATAGGACATGAGGCAGAATGACTAGTTTTGAAAAAAATGGTTTTGAAAATAGCAATATGCTACTTGTACTTATTGCCCTATATCTTACCCAAAAAACATAAAACACATTGGGTATTTTTTCAACTTGTAACCATATTATTTTTTATAGTAACTTAGATGACATGGTCAAAATAAGTGCTATGGAATTTGATGGCGCTATATAAAACAATAATAATAATAATGATATCTAAAGAAAGCCCTTAGAAAAAAACAATATATAATTTGTGTGGGTACATTAAATGAGAGAGCAGAAAATTACAGCTAAACTTGTGCACTGCAACCATTGTCACGAAGGGTACAAAAATAAATGTTAAAAACAGCTCTGTCCTTAAGGGATTAAATTGCCATATTGCCATCAAGAAAATGACTAAGCAAACCTTACTTCTATAAAAAAAATTCCCAAAGATTCTCTAAAGCCAGTAAGAAACCCCACTTACTTTTAGTTCATAACTTAATAATACTTTACAGCTTTTGCCGCTTATGCTGAAAGGCTGGCTCACATATCCGCCACCTTATTAGTATATAAATACTTGACATTTTCACATCTCTGTTCTACAACCCAAAACACATGTTCTTCACCCCCTCCTCATTTTCCTGTTGTCAATTGTCAGATAACTCCCTTTGTCACTAGCCATCATACCATCAAAATGAATATTATTTATAAAGCGCCATCATATTCCGCACTGTACATACATGGTAACCATTTTTTATTTGTTAAATGTTACTCATGTCTTTGTTTTCTATGTAAATTTAGGTTCACAGTCTAATGTATTACATTTTAAAATTATTTTTATGTTTATATGTCTAGAGCACAAATTATGTTTTCTTTCTAAATAATACCATACTATCTTTTTTTTCATCCTGACTAATTCTGTGCTGCAACAGTAAGGATATTGAAGTGCTATTTAATGATTTGGTATATCAGGTTTTAATAACCATCCTTATATTTTAATGTTGCTCTACATAAATAGTCTCAAAAAATCTAATAAAAATTCAAATTTTCATAGACAAAACTGTATGAGCTTGAAGCAGAGCTGAAGTCTGTTTTATGGGATACAAAGGCAGTTGAAAAACAAATGTGTTATGAAGAAGACACAATGGAAAATATAATGCATCTCTGCGGAATCTTAGAGAGCCAAAACTACTCAATTTGTGCTGAGAATATTAAGCTTAAACTCGCTCTGGAAACCCAGAGAGAAGATTTTGAAGCCATTGTATCAAGAAATACTGACTATCGCAAAAGAATTGCTAATAAGATCAAACACTTTGATGAAGAGGAAAACAAATTGCCAGTCATGATTGAGCTTATTAAAAAGAGAAATGAAATCAGAATTCTGAAGCAGAAGAAGGAGCAAATGATGGGCAGTCTGCATAATCCAGAAAGTACTGCAATCAAACAAGTGCAGGTTTGATATTTATTTCCTTTTTCCGTATTTTACTGGAAAAAATAGGTGCCCAAACACCTTTTACTTCCTCCACTAGAAATATACATTAAACAGGACCCCTTCTTCACCCCGCCCCAAGGTTCAAAATTAAGTACAAATAATGTAGTATCTAAGGGACTATTTTGCTCCCAACTAAATATATGCATATGGGATATTGTTCTACTCAGAGGATGTTGCTGGACATATATCAGGGGTATGGTTTATTAGTGGCACCTAAGTAAAATAGAAAAAGCTGTGCTTTTTTCAATGTGTTGCTGTTTTTTTGACATATAAATGGTCCTTGAAAAACAACAATATATAATTTGTGTAGCTACACTAAACATGGAAAAGGGGAATCATGATTGAATAAAGATATGGTAAAAATGTAAAAAAAAAAAAAGCTAATCTGGATGATTTATAATAATGTTTATTGCAGAAAACATCACCGGTGTGTGCGTGTGTGTGTGTGTGGGGGGCGTGCTTAGCTCACTAGTTCCGCCACTGGTCCCGATACCTATTGTACATTGCTGTGGAACATGATGATGCTATATAAATGAATACATAATAATAGTTATTCTTTTTTTGTTAAAAACCACAGTAAAGCTCCATCCTCCGGTTACCTCAAACTTAAAGATGAGTTATTTATGAAATATTTTTTCTTTTTAGTTATATATCATCTATAAGATATGCGATCTTTTGGCTGCTCACTAACCCGAGCTATCCACTTTATACACTTTTATACAAAAGAATAACTGGCGAAGTATACACTGTACAGGTTTATAACACTTTAAGATACTGCAGTTCACTTGTGACAGTATTCCTTTTTCTTAACACCGCTGTGTACTATTGTTACGTCTGGGGTTTGCAGTAGGAAGTCTGTAGAGACTGATTTATTTGATGCTGCGCTAAGTCTGTTGCTACCCTCATATGACAACTCATTTTTTTACAGTCTTTTTAATGGCTGGATACATAGCGTAATAGAGTGAGTGTTTTTACTGCTGTCACAGCACTTCCTTAAAGTGGATCTGTCGCCTTTCTTAAATCTAACAATTTATAGTTCCGCACACTAAATAAATCAATGTAATGGTGTATTTACAGAGTAAAATAAACAATATAAATGTATTTTAAACTCACTTTATATGCATGCCATGGGGAAGGATAAGTTAAATGCCTGCTTTCAAACGCAGAAAATGTGTGGGCTTATCATCTCAATGACCCTTCTTCAGCTGATCATACAAAATATTAATAAATACATAGATACATTGAAGTAATAGAAGGGGCTCCAGTGAGGTTACCATGAGGATACGCTTCTTGATCCCAAGAAGATCGTTACTCATGTTGAATTGCTCTCCAATGAAAGCAATGTGTAAAAAGTCATAATAATAAAAGTAAAAAAATCAGCAAGACGAGGCTGACAGTAGCAGACAATTTTCATTTTGTGTTAATAATACTGGTGTTGACAATGTTAGAAACCATTTTTTTGGGGGGGTAACATAACTTGCAAAGCGATACTAATGATCTCTCATTCTATGCTCCTCTATAATAAAGATGGCTGCTCGTATGTATAAAAACAAAACTGCATGTCATTGTCATCATCGCACAATAGTTTATCTTTTTAATAATAAATAAATAAATACATAAAATGCCGAACCTGTTATCTGTATTCATAGGAGGAAATTGAATGTTTAAGGGAAAGAATCAACAATTTAAAACAATCAATTGCCGCAAAACATGAAGCTTATGAGAAGGAAAGGGAAATCCATGCTGCCCTCAGGAAAGAAATAGAGGCAAGTAGCAGTTAGTTTCATTTTTGTTGTAGATACCAAACAAAACAAGCAGGAAAAAATAAAAGGAGAGCAAACGTTAAAGGGACCTTAATATTAATGAATTATGTATCACAGAGATATACCATGATATTTAAAGAATCCAGATTATTAATTTTATTAACCTTATTGGATATTTCCTTTCCAGCAGAGCTGTGGCATATGATGGTGATATATACATCACTAAATAACTGTAATGAGCTGTGTATTGTGAAGCCAGTGTGTAGAGTGCCGCTTGTGTTGTATAGTGAATATATTGCTAAGACATTATGATGGTATGGCTATAGTAGACAGGGGGCCTCTGTGAATTCATTAATTAAATGAACTCTTTCAAGTCTCTCGTCATATTAAACAAAAGGTCAAAACATATATAAGCTAAGTCTCTTCAGTATGTCCCAGAAATCACATGATATTTCATCATAAACAGGTGCACAAGAAGAGATATGACGCCATCTTGAAACGTCTGCATTGTCAGCTGAACAAAGCACAGCTAAAGAGAAGACAATATCAGTGGGACATTGAGCGCATGGAGAAGATTGCCGCGGATCTGCGAGAGAGGGCCTTGGTATGATGATCTGTACCGAAGCAGAATAGTGCTTGTGAAAATACGAGCTGAATTTAGTGTGGCCACTTAGAGCCATGTCTCAAGTTTGATCACAAACCTCAGAGACTGGCTGAGGAGGATGAAAGTTTAAGTTCAAACACATGGAAACTATTGTGTTGGCAGACATTGGTTTAGTGAAAGTCTTATAAAGGCTCCTAGCTTTCTCAAATGTAGTAATGTAAACTAATTTGTTAAGGTGTAGCTGTATTCATGTTAAGTAACATTGGAATAAGTTTGCTTTTCATGGCTTAACGTATTAAATGTTCTTTAAATGTATTTCTATGTAAAAAATAATGTATATCGGTTGTTGTTTCTGTATAAAACTGCATCTACCATTTGTAGAGAACATTATTTCTGCCCACGTCATTGTCTTTTGGTGATGTCAAATGCTGACACAACAAGAAGCATCAGACAGTGTATCTATTTTGTTGGGGTCTCTACAGACCCTTACTGGGGATTTCAGTAAGCGCCCCTGATTTCTGTGGGATCATCCAAAAGGTGTTTGTTCACTAAAAGGAGATTCAAAGTGACTTCAGAGTTTCTCCCTCTTCAAAAAAAAATAAAAATTAATTTAAAAATGTAAAAAACTCCGATAGATCTGTACAAAAAGTACTCCCTGTGCCCCTCTTAGAAGAAACAATATAAAACCAAAACAATAATGCAATGTTTTCTTTATTAATGTAAAACCATTTGAGTTCATGCATTTTAAACAAGCCACCATGTTACACATAGAAAAATTGAGTTCTTTGTTTGTGATTGGGACTTAAAAACTGGCTTTTTTGTTGTTTTGAGTTCAGTGGTTTCCTGCATACCTGCATTAAAGGGACAGTATACCATCTGTGACAGCCCGCTAAAGAAGAATGCATATTAAAGTACCCTGGGAATGCTTTAACCTGCAAAATAAAGTTCTTACCTGAGATAGAAGCTGTAATTCTATAGCAGCCGTGGTCTGGAGATTCTTGACAGCTTGAAACAACTTGCAATGAGATGTGTTTGGGCAGGAAGGTGGGGAAAGTCTGTGGATTTTGCGTCAAAGTCCATGTGATGGCAGAAGTGTTATTTTAAATGCTTAAAACCTAAGCTACTTATCAAACGTTACCACCAAACACCAGCCAATTTCTGCATACCAGCCCCATTGTCAAGGTGTATAATTGACTGTGGAGCTGGTACATTGAAACCGGTTGATGTTTGATGGTTATTTTGCCCGAAACCAATAAAGGCTGTTCCACTGTGAAGATCTTGGTGGCTGTTTTACACCCTTTGCAGTTATGGGGAGTTGGTTATATATTTACACACACACACACACACACACACACACACACACACACACACACACACACACACACACACACACACACACACACACACACACACACACACACACACACACACACACACACACACACACACACACACACACACACACACACACACGCTCCTGTTCTCAATTACTTACTTTTGTGAAGTTAAAGAAAAAATACGACAAGATATGTAAATGAAACATTTTGAACTAAATGGAACAAAAACAAGCCATAGCTGATTTTGCTGATATTCTTCAAGTGAGGAATTTCCTCCTGACTTACCGTATACATGCTGTGGTGATATACATATGCATGCGTGATTCACTAGGAAAGGGTGACATGTGACTCTTGTAGCTCTGTTAGCATTTGGGTATTTCCCACTCACAGGAATGTACATTATGTACATTAATTCTTTACTTTGTGGTCATAAGAATGAAGACGATAGAAAGTATAAAGGGGAACCTGAACTACAACACAAAAACATAAACTCCAGCTGTCATATACACTTTAATACTTATGATAGTTTAGCGTCACATATAAATAAGGTATGTTTTTTTGCATGCAGATGCATACCTTCTATACATTCGCTGCAAGCCCACACAGATATGTGCATTGTATGTGAAAGCTTAACACATCTCCTGTGCATTGTGTACATGCACATGTACTCACCGCCAGCCAACTCTAGCACTGGCTTCTAAAAGAGTCCCACTGTGTCTAATGAGAACCACTGCATGCATGCGCAAACAGCACTCCCATTGATTTCAAAGGTAGCACTTTCCTGCCAGTGATTGCAGCCAGCAGAAACTGGAGCAAACTGGGAACATCTCCAGGTAAGTTTTGTTTCTGTATTTTGTACTGGTAAATAATGTATATTTAAGTACTTACAAAGTACTTTAAAATGCATTTTTTGTTGGTGGGGCTGCTGTGGGGAACATTAATTTGTCTCAGATGATTGTGTGCTGGTCAGCAATATGTAAAAATGATGTGTCCTGAAAAACATCACCCTAATTATGGCACTGAAATTGTGCACATTTGCAGAACAGTAAAAAAAAGATTTTTAATTAAAAAGAACACACATAAAAAGGTTTCATTGGACGTCTTTCCATGGTATATATTTTTTTGATTTATTATGTTTTATTGTTTGTTTTTTCCTGCAATAATAACGTTAATAAAAAGCTAGAGAAATGAGGCAAACTATTTGTAATGTGTCATTGTGGAGCTGACATCTTTACTTCCTTAGAGGGAGGAGACTCTCTGTACGTAATGCAGAGTTGCCCTTAAATCCCTTGCAGTTTAAGGAAGTGCAATCTCCAGTTACTGAAAGCTCGAGATCTTTTGAATGCTGTACCTGTAAGTTTGCTATCTGATTTCTATGCTGTATTACGTGCCATGTTATCCTCAATGTATGCTTTTAATGCATATGACTGTTAGCGACACTTTGTAGATATAATAATTTATTCAAAACAGCGTATGAAATCCAGATTCACTAAGAATAACTTCAGTTGCATACAGTGTATTATTAGGAAACACTTGTTTTTTTTTTTTATCTAAAATGCATTAGATAAACAGGTATCATGAACTTCATTTTCAGACTAATAAAAAGAGCTCTTATGTGTTTTATTTTGAAATAAAATATAATAGACATAAGAATGTCTGTTCATTCCATTAGATCTTACATCCTCTTATTCTGCAGTAATATTTAATTACTGTTTCATTTATTTCTCAATTATACGTCAGTGTAGCCAGCAAATATAGGAAAAGCAAACACTGTGAACTACCGGTACTTTTATATCATTCATGTGACACACACCCAAACTCCTTTAAATGGGAGACTCCATGTGAAAACACAACTACCCGTACTGATCTTAAGGCTGGATTCTCAACATGAGATGATGGAAATCATTTATTGTGTAAGAAACCAAAAGTTTGTCAGTTTTGAGATGTGCTGAGAAATGTCCTGAGATATCGGGCACTATATAAATAAGTGTAATGTAAAGCTATCCTGAATGTATGACCAGACCAAGACCTGGTTAAGCTATGCGTCTTTACATCAGCAAAAATGGGAAGACTAGGTAGCCAGGTGGTTCTTATCTTCTGTCAAATGCTATGTTTTTATGAAATTTTCTGCACAGGTTCCAGTGAATTTGTAGTCATACTAGCCAGAGAGGTCACAATGAGAAGTCTGTAAAATAACAGAGTCAAGATCAGAGTCAGGAGAAGCTTTAGTCAAAGCCAGATAGGTCGGCAAATTACCATGCAGGTCTATAGTGGGAACTTAGCAGAGAGTAGGACAGGTACATCGACAGAGCTAGGGCACACTGGCGGATAGCTTTGTTGTAAGTATGAGCACTATCACAATTGAACACTAAGGTGTAGATGACAAAGGTTTAAATAGGTTTTAACCCCTTTAAGTGCCAAAATAGGCAGTGAGACCTTTAAGAGAACCTAACCTGGCACACATACCAGAAGCCACCAGATGTCCACAGATGGAGAAGCTCCATTGGCAGCACATGGAACCAGCTGTCTGCAGATTACATCTTCATGTCAAACATTTTTGCGAATGTGTGGAATACATTTTAATGCTGTAGTTTAACAAAGAATAAAAAAGAGGAAGCACCTTCCCTTTGTCCTACTTAAGGCTTCTATCACAAACAGAAAAGTAGAATGTGATGACAGCGATAAACCTTCTGTCCTTTCTATTTTTAATTTTTTTATTTGCCTGCGTAGTTTAGAGTTATGTACATGCCAAATGCTGTTAAATTCTGTTTCTATGTTAGTCTTTACTTCATCTGCGCTAATCTAGGTATAAACTATCCTTTTTGTAAAGTTTGAACATTCACAGCCTCAGTCTTAAACTGTGGAATAATGTTAAAGTATTTCTCCTTTTTTTTAGTATTTACAGCAAAGCAAGGAATCAGTCCTCAACCCTCAAATACAATTTAAAAGCACCTATCTAAGGCAAAAATATTGGAGATTCCATTATACTTTATAGCCATATGTTGCTTAGTCCGCCACTACGTCAAAGTACCCCAATTCTGGTGAGTCCTGTCTAATCCTAATATGGATGAGTCCATGGAGCTAAATAGAGGGACTGGGCAGCCTTTTAACCCACTGAGTCTCTCCTGCAATTTAAAGCCCTGTCTGGACACTGGTAATGAGGCATGGTCTTAAGGTCTGGTCTGAACCTGCAAACTTTTCATCTTTACCTTACTATATCTGAAGGTTTCTTGTCTCCTTTCTGACTTCTCTTTTCCAATACGATTTTGACATCTCATTTAACTTGTCTCATTTTTGTAAACAGCAAAATTATAACATGGGTCACTCACTATGTAGAGAATTTAGTTTATTATTAAAATAAAAATACATTATAACAGCTAGTTAAGCATGAACTCTATTGGTCTGGCTGTTTAGAAGACAGACATCAGGCTCCAAAGCAGTAATGCAATAACCACACATAGCTACATTTAGTTACGTATACCGAGCAATCCTATTAATAAGTCCATACCTGCAGAGTTTAAAAACAATTTGATGCTCTGTAGAGCTTCATTTTTTTTTCAAATATGTGTGGTAATCTGGAAAATGTCACATTCAATCATTTTTTTTTGTTTTTTTACCAATTTCCATCAATGTTTTTAATTTTTGCTGTAGTCTTGCTGTGTAATGCCTTTTACAGAATAAAATAATCAATGAAGCCCACCTTATCTGTACATTATTTTCCTCTTCTAGGCATCTCCATTAATTTTCCCCCACTCAGTTATCTCTGCTCTTTTGTTACGTTAATAATCTAGTTAATAATTGTTTACTCAAGGGAATTGGCGTTACGTGGCCATTGGTGGATGAAAATATGAATCTCAAAAGAAAAGGTAGAAAAAAAGTAACATTAAATAAAGATATTAACGACAATACTAGTGATAAATGCTTTTGAGTGCTAGATTCAATAACGTTTATTTCCATTTATAATGTGACAGTTTTATATGTATTATAGAGGAAGAAGATAAAGTGCAGCGCTCAATAATTTATAACAAATATATCATAAAAGTGAATAAATAAAATACTGTGCAGTATTCAATAAAATGAATATATCTATTCTTTCAATGTAACACCAATGTGAATAAAGTGTAATCATATACTTAAATTCAAATTGTGGATGATGTCAAGCCAGTTTGTCCAATTCGTTTGTCTCATAGAGGACATCATCCACAATTTGAATTTAAGGATATGTTTTTTACTTACTCTGAATACTGCATACACCTTTGACAATATTATGGCGTGCTACTAATGACTGGGTGATTGATTTAGCCTGCATTGGTTTTATAGTTTCCCAAACCACTTTTTACCCTTTCTCTTAACCTCTGTAGGTATATTATTTATTCTGGGTTTTTTTTAAATGATGGAAGAAATGAGTAGAGAAGAAGCAGTTCTTATCGACCTGTTTGATCCAGGATGCCCTTTGCACAACCAAAGAAATGAAGAAGCTTTGAACTGTGCCCTAAACACTCTTGAAAAATGTTACGGCACAAATGCTCCATTTACATACTTAATGCTCCATCAAGATTCCAGGTGCGTAAACGGGACTCAAGACATATCATTTGTTGCAACAATCCAGCATTTAAAAGTCTTAAAAAATGGGCTTCAAATAGTACGGAATTCAAGCATGGCAGCAATTCTTTATTCAATCAAACAAGACATTGATAGGCTGAACATTAATAAAATACTTGTCTTATTGCCACAGCAAAGAAAGAAGCAAATGGGTATGTTTTTAAATCTTCTGTTTACTGAGATCTATAAATTCAGAATTGAGACATTTGAAGTACACTATGAAACAGACTATGTGAAACATTTAAATGGTGTATCACAAGTAGCCTTGGAGGATTATGAAAAATACACAAGGAGAAGCATCCAGGAGCATCTAGAAAGTCTGGCGCCTCTGAAAGGAAAGCTTGAAATCCTTAAATCATATCTTATCCCAGGTAAGGTTATTTATTTGCCTGGGGTATGTATTGTAAAAACAAACTGTGATCATGGGGATTCTACCTTGGTGAGGATCCATTAGATCTTATGAGCCGCAGACCAGGCCTGGACCGGCCATCTAGCACAAAAGACAAGTGCCTGGTGGGCTGCTGGCACGCAGCGCTGCATAGCCCCCCAAACTGCCGCTCCTGTGACAGACCAGGTGCTGCAGTGTGTGATTGCCAGCTAGATATACCCGGCTGCAAGTTGCATGAGCATAAGAAATGTAATGTGTGACCACACTATCATCACTGCATCAGACAAGAGTATTTTATTGTTGTTATTTTTATTATATATTTATTTATTATATATTTTTAAAGCGTGCCAGCAGATTCTATAGCAATATTACGGTGAGAAGAAATAACCTGCATGATGTATAGTAGACGTGTACACTTGGATTCATACGAATTGCAAACTTACCGAATTTTGGTAAATTCGACAATTTGTACAAAGCAACAAAAGCGAGGCCAGGCCACTTACGAATCAGATCAAAGTAAAGCAAAAAGCTTTAAATTTGTATCCAAAATACGTGAATGTGAGTTCCGGGCAACAAATTTAGTTCTTGAACGGACAGGGAACGCAATTTGTGGCCCAAAAACGAATAGTTTTCAGCCCATCTGCACATGTAGGTGTGTACTTGTTGGAATGTTGATGCGTACAAGTACAAAACCAACCCAGCCCTATTCACAATGTAAAATCACTGTGATGAATTCCTTGGGCTCCTTTACCCATACCCCCTCATGTTAGATTTTGGTAAATCAGAAACTGGATTTGGAAATTGCTTGGCTTTTAAAACTTCCCATGAGTGGGCGTTAAATAAATGACTTGTCTGCCAGTTACCAAATGCTCCCACCTTAAGCTTAGTTAAATTTCAGAAAGCCAGTAGGCAAATTATCTCAAAGAGGAAATGGGCCAAATATTGCAACATTTTACCAGCAAACTATATGTACCAGTAAATTGGTAATATTTGTCAAGAATGCAAATCAATCCAAATGTTAGGACGCTGGTGCTTTACCCTATGAATCCACTAGATGGCGCCATGACCCAAATATTTTTCCTGCTGTGTGAATCAGAAGCAATTAGCATCACTCTTCCTGTCATTTCACATAACTGTGTGTAATGAAGAACAAGCTAATAATACATCAAACACAACTTAGAAAATAAACAGTCATATTTGTAACCAGTGTCAATAGCTTTCATTTTTAATATTTCTTAGTTTACATTATTATTATTATTCCTTACAGAGGACATCTTTCTGCATGGCTATACAACAAGATCAGGAGGCATATCCTACATACCCACCCTCAGTGCACTAAATCTCTTCAGCAGTTCCAGAAGGAGAGATCCAAAGATGGTTGTTGCAGAAAATTTCCGACGGTTAGGTGAAGTTGCCGGATTCAGTCCAAAGAATTATGTCCCTGTGAAGGTAATACAACTTTAGAAAATTACTTCAGTAAATTATTAAAGTGGTAATCCATCACCCTAGTCTACATTCCCTATAACGCGTCCTTGCTTTCAACTGTATTGAGTTTCTCTCTATTAAACCTTGATGCATTTTGTGACATCACGGGTTTCTTATAAGGGTTCCCCCAAACTTCCTTAATTGTAATCAATTTTTAAGTAACCTTTTAAATCTCAAGAATGCGTAACTGTTACATAATGTTTTGAACATATTTTATTCCATTGAATGGTAATTTGCAGTTTTACCTAAATCCAGCATACCCCAAATTATGTACCATGGCGTGTAATTATAAGAATTAGCAATTAAACAAAATAGGGACTAGGACTTGGCAGACTTAAGTACTTCTTGGACCTATTTTTATATTTTTTATAACCATGTATCTTATTTATATATTCTCGATTAAAATCTACCATTAAACCTGAGTGCAAAAATTTGCCAAAATATATTACATTAAATAGGTAATATCACATAATGGTATTTGCAGATTATACACATCTACTCTTAACACTCCAGCCATGCATATGATAGCTGAGTGTCACCTTTATAGATGTATTTTAACCCATGCAAATGCATGGAGGGATTTATCAGTTACCCCAGGAGATGCATTACCATTGCACCAACTAACTCCAGCACACCCAGTTCCAGGGTATCTAACGGGACCCTCTGCAACCTGCTGTATAGGGCATTATACTGTCCCTTTAAGGGGGCACTTTGCTAGTAGCTTATATTTACTTTGGAATTGTATAATTTCATAAACATTTGTAAACTATAGCAAGAGATCCGAGAAACTAATAACGTTAAGACATGGCTAATATAGTTAAAATCAAAGATGACAACATTATGTGTTACTTGTTGGTAGGTGGATCATGCCAATAATGTTTGGATCATGGGAAAACCTCAACCGGACTGCTATGATGGGATAGTAACCAATCAGAGGGGTGTCGTAATAGCAGCTCCTGGCGCTGACTGTATACCTCTTCTATTCTGTGATCCAGTAACCAAGGCATGTGGAGCTGCCCATTCAGGTAAACTCACTGGACCTGCTGAAAACACCACAATCTCCTGACATGTGTGCAATGTAATTTATATTAAATGCCAGGGATTATTAATGACTGGCTAACATCAGTGGTGCCTTGTAAAAACGGTTCCGAGAGGATCAGCATCCTGCAAAGGGGAAGACCTCCCAGGTCAAGGTAATATCCAAAGCACACAAGCTTGGCATTGTAGTTGTTATTTTTGTACTGTATAACACACGTGTGTTTAGCGTATCAATTAGATTACATGTCATCAATTATTTGCTCTAAATTCTACATTATTTAGGAATGATGCAAGGAATGAATGTAAATGTCACCTTTTTACCAAAAAACATTAAAAAAAATGGGCAAAATAAATGGTTCTTGTAAATCAGAAGAAGCCAACAGTAAGCTTGATACAAGCTTATCCTATTGTGTCTCTGTGTAATATCAGCCCTTGGTATTGTCAGATTTTCTTTTGGGATTACTTGGCGAGTGTTCATATATTGATTTCATGTATTTAAAAGCTTTTGTCTGCTTGTCTTCAAATTGTCTATTAATTATCTATGAAGCAGACCATCTGCTATGAATCTCTTTATCCAGTAGGTGGCACTGCAGCACACCAGACTGTTATAAGTTTGCAAATATAATATTTGGAGCACTTTGTGGACATCATGGCAGAACTTGACAAGTCACGGTTACTTTTACTATATTTTCAATCAAACATATGTTATGTGTAATTATTAAAAAAATAATTATAAGTCAAGTATAATATTCATCCCTCACCCCACCTCCCTCCTACATACACGCCATAAAAAGCCTGTAGTAAACACATTATTACTGGATAATGAGCTAGACGAAACAGCTGTGTCCCTAAGAAATGGCAATTAGAAAATGCTTTAATTTGCTTTATGAGACATTTGTGGTGTTATATATTAGCATCATCTCTATGATGAGCAAAATATCTGGAATAAACACTAATTGCACTACATGCAGCCAGTGGCCACATACTAACAGACGGGATCTGGCGGATTAGTGACGTTAAGGGTACGTGGAAGGTGTTTGGCTAGTTTGCCTGATGGCCATTCCAGGCCCTTCTACACTCTATTGTATTATTATTTTTTTTAAATAAATTCATTTTAAATAAATGAACTCATTTACAAGCTATAATTTCTTTGAACACTATTTTCTATTTTAGGTTGGAAAGGTACCCTACTAGGAGTTGCAATGGCCACAGTAAATGCTATGATGTCAGAGTATGGGTCCCATGTGAAGGACATACTCGTGGTACTTGGACCTTCTGTGGGACCTTGCTGCTTTACGCTCTCACAGCAAGAAGCCAAAGCATTTCATGCAATCGACCCTCAGTGTGTTAGGCAGCTTGACTCACCCAACCCCTACATTGACATACGCAGAGCTACTAGGTGAGTCTTTGTACACCTTAACATAATACTCCTTTACCTGTAACATTTAGAGGCAAATGTTTTAGAACTACTTTGCCATGGACTCCAGTTGATTCATTGTTTGTAAGATTATTTTTCTTCATGTTAAGTTGTTACACAATTGTGCTGTGTTTTGGAATTCCTGTGTCAGTAGTGTCAAGGAGTGGTATGATGACACATACGGTCCATTAGAATCAACCATTAAGTGATTGTGCATCACCAACTGCGTTATAGCATGCATCAAAGAGCAAAACAACCAGGATCAATGCATCTATTAAAGTATACGGTATATTTTGCATGTTTTTCAAGTGAAATACTTTATTTCTATGTTTGCTTTCATACTTGTTAATGTATGGGCATGTGTGTTGTCTGGTCTATGACAAATGTCAATATTTGTCAGTGGCATCCTTGGGCTTAATTACTGGAGAAAACAAAGGTGAACTGAAAACTGGTAATTCCTCTATTTACTAGCTAACAAAATATAAGATATTGCAGACTTTGTTTGAAACTAAAATATAGATATATTAAAGAAATATATTCATTTTTAAAAAATACAGTTTTTAAGACACAAGAGGCAGGTTGGACACATTTCTATTCAAATAACGATACTGTTTTATTCCGTCTAGAATTAAAAGAGCACTTCAGCCATCTTATGTGTTTTAATTGGTATGATCGCTGAGTGGTTCCTTTAATTAAAAGCTTTTCCTCACTTGCAGAGTACCCCCTCTTATGCATTTGCCTCCTCTTTTCCTGCCCCCAGTTACTTGCCTTGCAGGAGATGTGTTCGACTTACGCATTCATGCTGCGTGTGCCCATGTGCCAAACTCACTACCAACCAGCTGCAATGCTGACTCAAGAGAGTTTTAGGGGGTCTCACAAGTCCCTTTGTGTGCATGTGCAGAAAGCGCTCCCATTGATTTCCTACCACTGCTTTGTCGTCCTTCCCTGCCCCAATAGCAATTATAGAAACCTACGTAAATAATTTTAAAATAAGTGTGCCGGGTGTTAACCAAAGTTGGGGAAGGGGTGGTTGCCCAACAAGATTGACTTTAGTGTTTCTTGTAGAAAGAAAGAAAAAAAAAAAAAGCACTTGCTCTGCATCCAACGGAAGATGGATTTCCACGACGACTTCATCAGCAAAAATAGAAAGCGTTTAGCTTCATATAGAACCGCTCATTATACTTTCCATGGTTGATTTTAAAGGAAACTCAGAATTACGCTACTCCAGCAAAAGTCTGACTTTATTTTAAACTAAGTCCCTTTGGAAGTATGCAATTTCTGCTAAAAGTAAAACAAATTTTAAAAAAATAGAAACACACAATTTTGTTGCTTGTTAGTACAGGAAATGAAATTGAAGTTTAACCAAACTGGTGTAGTGTTACAAGCAGGGTTCCTGTGTAAATATTGAGTCTGCTTGTCTCTGCGCTATTGCAGACACACCTGACTAAGCTCAGTTTATGATCCGGATTTTCTGGGAAATACCGATTAGTATTTCAATGGCATTAAACTGGTTTTGTTTGGTAATTACAGTGAAAGTAAAATGCTCAGTTCAGGAGAAGTTTCCATAGATACTCAAATCTCAGTATAAATATTTTCCCTTTCCGCCTTCGTGGACTGTTGAGATAGTGGAAAGTATTTGCTTCGGGGCAGGATTCACATCACTCCTAGCCTGCAGAATGCTTTTTATTAGCAAAAAAAAGATTTATTTTAAAATCAGCTGTGTAATGATCACCAATTGTTACTTCTCATTTCCCAATAACCCATTGTTAATTGATTTTTCAGTACATTTACATGTACGCATGTGGACAAGAGGTGAAATATATGTGACATTTAAGCTTGGTTATACACACTGGCATCCTTATACATATCACAGAGCTGGCTACAGGATTTTAGGGACTCTAACCAAACAGATTTAACAGAAACAGCGAATAACCAGTAAATCATAAAAAAATATAGGATTATACCACAGTATATAATCTTTGTACTATAGATTAAGGTGGGCCTTAATCATATGTGTTTTCTTCTAATATGCTGGTGCATTTAGGTATGGCATCACTAAATAACCTATACTTCTGTAGATTTGCAGTGATACACTCATACATACACACACTTACCCTGGCATCCATACATATATATAAGAAAGCATCTAGAAATGCCACAATATTACCATTTGTTGTGCTAGTACAAAGTAACCATCACTGCTCCTTGTTGGACAACGCAGCAGAGACTTTGCTAGTGAGGACAGAGGTCACTTGCTTCTACCACCAGCCGCTGCAGCGCACCTTTGCTGCAGGGCATCTCGCCCTGCTTCATGGGGACAGCATAGACTTGTGGAGCCTGCAGCACGATGGTTTTAGAGTTTTGCTCAATGAGCCTCCTGATAATGTTAAGTATGATAAACAATAAATAAATGATAATGCTTGATATTTGTCAAGGGCAGTTTAATCACTGATCAACACGGATACCCAAAAAGCACTTCACTATAAACAGTCTTGTAGCCAAGGAGTCAAAGAGGATGCAGCTGTGACCCGATTGCTCTGTAACTCCTGTGGATTCTGGATGTTTATGATTTAGAGGGCAAGTAGGGTGATCTGCGTCTTTCTCAGAACTGATCTGCCTTAACAGCCCCCATATTATTCCCATGTTAGTAGGGATTCTAGATCATGATTCTCAGAGCCTCTTCATGTGCCAGCATGTGATAGAGAAGAGGAGTCTATATCTATATACCACTAGGGAGGGAGCTCTGTCTGTTGCATCATGGTGACATGTAAACAAACAGAAGGGGGTAAAACCTAGACTTGCGTAGGATAAGATTTTTTTATCTTCTGGGATGTCTTTCTGCATTTCTACTAGAAGTGTTCCTCAAATTATAGGAAACAAAACCAGTTGTACAGATTTAAAGCTTTCCAATAGACCTTATTCAACAGAATGGCAATTGTAGTTGTTCCCTACTGCTTTTAATATATGTTAAAGAAATTGGGCATATCTCTCGGTCATTAAATAAACCATTTCCGGAAGTTCTATATCTTACAGTGAGTTAAATCTTATTCAGCCGATTGGCGTGACTTTCCTTACACCTAATGTTATATGACACTGGTTAACAGAGTTCTGGTGCTAAATATTTTATGAAAGTTGCTCAGCTCATTATGAAGAAGCCATTTTCAGTGCAAGATTATGCAATATTAATTCATTTGGTTTGAAGCCATATTGGAAAAACCTATGAACACGTGATTACAAATAATGGTCAGTTGTGCTCATTATCCTTGCATTTACAGTATTGGCCGTGAGGATGTTGAAAACCAAAATGTGTTACGAGTTACACAGACCATCCTCTTTAAGAGGGAGTCTTCAGGACCTGTTGAATATCTTTAGTAATACATCCAAGTATTATGTCACTGACCTGCCTAGCAACATCGCTGTAGCTCTAGAGATTAAATAAGGTTAAACCGTTTTGTTGTGTCAAATATTCATAAAACAACATGTTGAAATACAGTCATTATTTATTAATTGACAGCACTGCATCCACTCATAAAAAATGTGTTCTTGTTTCAAAGCCCACTACGCCTCTTCTGCATCACTTTATGAACTGTCTGGCTAACCCTCTATCCCAACCTTTAAAAAAAAGGTAAATACAAAGCATGCACATGAAAAAATACGCAACAAAGTGCACGTACAGATTGTTCTTACATGCAAAAGGGTACGTACCTGTTCAAAGAAAGGCCAAATTGTAATACTGGCGATAAAGGGGTTGATTGTCTTTCCATGATTAATAACATATCCTCTCCCTGCCCTGTAAAGTAATTCTATGAAATTGCTTGAATATTTTGTAGCGGCCAAAATGTAATTGAATATAAACCTGGAATTTAGTGTTGCGCAATCCTGTTTGTCGATGTAATTTGCTGGTATAGAATTCTAATCTTTGTTATGCAGAAGACCAGCCTTTTAAAGCTGGCTTGGGCACAGGTGGTAGGGTAATTGGTTCAGTTATCTGTGAAACATTAAACCATTATCTCCCTTCTGTTCTCTGTGCGGCTTTTGTTTGCATAATAACTGTCTGGGGCCTTTATATCTATTGTTGGCTGGGTTGTCATTAGGGAGAGCGTTGAAGTCAGACCTTCCCGGTGTTAGTATTTGTGAAGCCCAAATCATATTTCTAGACTATTAATAAAAATAAGGTCAAGAATTTATGCAGCCAGTTTTAACCTGAAGATGTTCGCTGCACTACTTAAAATTGTCCATGTATTCAGAGCACAAATCACGCACAGTGTGAATATATCACTTTTCATAAATATTATACTTTACAGTACCGATGCACTAAATCAACTTTTTTATATTGTTAGTAGAAGTAAAATATATGGAAACATAGCACTAGATAAGATTTTTATGGTTATTTCTCTAAATTAACTTATTCCTTCCCTTTTGTTAAGTAAACACTCTTTTTGTTGATCTGAACTTACAGTCTTTGAAACAGTTGGTTGAAGAGAAAGCACATTTACAAGCTGGATGTCATTAAATATTAGATATTTAGAGGGTCAGAGCTTTAGATGTAATGTAACAAAGTTTTACAGAGAGAGTTTTAGATAAATTGAACAACCTCCCAAGTTGTAGAGGCTAATAAGCATATGACTACCTTAAATATATTTATGTCTGAGTCTTTACATCACAAAAAGACTAAAGAGGAAGGGAAACAGGTGAGCCCCTAGATCCTGGCATAACAGCCTGGACAAATCCGCCTAGGGGTACAATCTGGAACATAGAAAGTCCAGACAGCTGTCTAGATAAATGTTCTGCTGAATGAGTTAATGATAAACAAAATGAGTCAATATTCAATCACAAAAAAGGAGATGGGAATTTGTGAAGTTCTGTAGTACTGATTATGCCGCCTCTGTGTACAGCATCTGTCCAGAGAAGGGGAATTAATCAATGCATAGCCACGTATTACTAATTCTCACAAGGTGACCGGCAACACAGTGAAATGATTTTCATATGCATCACATGCTGTGTCTATTATAAGGGTTCTGCCAGTTTGAAATTGGGATTTGGGGAGATACATGTGCATACAGGGTTCATATAGAGTTTATTCAGCAGAACATGCAATCTAATCATAGTTATTAATTTCCAACTAAGCTTCTTTTAGGTTATTTGTTGGTTTCTTAAAAGCTATTTTTTTTGGCTCGCTATGTCAATTACATGGAAAATTACCCAATATTATCAGCCAGTGTAATAGAAAATGTTGCAAATGCTGTTTTGTTTTATATTTATGGTCTTTCTCGAGATACAGTCTCCTTTTGTTTGCCTTTTCTAGGATTTCCTTTTCACTCCCGTGGGATGTGTTTTCTTGTGTGCACGTGGTAGTACTGAAAATAATATAGCATATTACAACAAAATGTAAAAGGTGCTGTACCATTAAAAACTGTTTAAGGGACTCATATGTTTCCTGTATAGAACCATTAAGGAATGTGCGCGCACAACAGATAAAGAGTCAATTAAATAGTTGGGGATTCTGCTGAATTCTTCCATGTAATTTTAAGGAAAAACCAAGCAAAAGTGTAAAGGATTCACGCAGCTGTGCCATTTTTAATTTCTTCTGAAACTGTAATCACATAAAAACAATGCAGAAGCTTTTCTTTAGTTTCTACAGCAAGAACCCATGAGTACATTTATGTCACATGACAATTAAGTACAGCCCCGGGAGGATTCATAATTAATTCAGTTTGATGTGGCCAATTCAAAGCTTTTGAATCATTCGGAAAAGAGTAGCTTTCCGCACTGATGACTTAGTGGCCTATGCTGCATCATCGAGAGAGAGGGAAAGAAACGGTAACATATGGTTTTTTTTTTTTAATTTTGTTTAGATTAATTATATTGAATGTGACAGTGTGTCAGTTATAGAAGCATATAAACAGTCTGATATGTGATTTGCATTTTTTTCTTTGTTGTTTAAGAATTCTTCTAGAACGTGGAGGTATTCTGCCAGAACATATCCAGGATGAGTCGGTCGCTGACAAGAATCAGAACCTTACCCTCTGTACCTCCTGCCACCCAGACAAATTTTTTTCCCACGTTCGAGATGGCACAAATTTCGGCACTCAAATTGGCTTCATATCAATTAAAGAATAACACAAGAAGGATGGTGACGTTAATGCCACATTTATCCTGCAGATAAGGAAGAGGTGATAAAGCATGCGTCATTTAAACAGATCTGTCATTTTCCCAAATCCTACACATTAATAAAAAAATAATAATAATAATAATAATTTCCTTTTAAACTCTGTACCATACATATATGTATATGTTCCAAACACATTAACAGAAAAGGTTTACGTGATGTCTCCCCACAACAGAATGTTGGCACTGGTGCTTTTTCCACCATATTGTGCAGGATTGCCACCTGGACAGCTGAACACTTCCTCTTACATTTTTGACAAATGTTTTTTTCTGACAAGTTCATTTAAGGTCATAAATTGACCTAGTGGGAAGTATGATAACAATATATCCAGATGTGTTATGCATAACAGTGTAACAAACAGTTTAACAAACAATTTTCTTGAGGGAGTCATACACGTTGGCATCACTTTAATTAACATTGGACCACAACACAGTTTATTATTGTTAGAATCTATTTATAAAACATATGAGTAAACAATATTCTTCTGTTAAAAAAAATATTCTGATGAACAGTAATATGCTACAGCTTGGAGCAACCATTTTACTCTACAGACAGTTTAATGTCACTCATAGCCTCACCAAAGAATAAGGCATATTAAAGTACTTTATATGAGTGCTTTAATATGCTTTCTTTAAAACTTAAAAATAATCAAAAACTTACCATAAGGAGAAGCTCAAGAGCGTAACTAGAAATCACAACCCCAACTTCACCAAGCAAAATGTCCTACAATGCCAAATTTGGCCCCAAGCAGCTTGTCAGTGCCATCCTAACCTCCAAACACTCTGCCTGTGCCATCATTGTCCCCAAACAGTTTGCCTGTGCCTTTTTTGGCCCTTGCAACATACACTCTGGCACACATACGTAAACACACTTACACATATTTACACATGCTAACACACATACATATCCTTACACATATACTTACTCTTACAAGCACACATGTACACACTCCCACAAAGTTCGAAGCATAGCATTGTCCAAAATGTCTTTGTATGTCCACTTGGAACAGTTTGGGAAGGCACTATTCTAACAAGGCCCGCACAGAGCCCAGACCTCAACCCCATCGAACACCTTTGGGATGAACTGGAATGGAGATTGAGAGCCAGGCCTTCTGGTCCAACATCTGTGCCTAACCTCACAAATACTCTACTGGATGGCTGGGCAGTAATTCCCACAGAAACTCTCCAAAATCTTCTGGAAAGTGTTCCTAGATGAGTGGAAGCTGTTATAACTGGAAAGGGGGAACCAACTACATATTAATGTCTGTGTATTTTGAATGTGATATCATGAAAATCCCTGTTGGTGTAATGGTCAAGTGTCCCAATACTTTAGTCCATATAGTGTGTGTGTATATATACACCCACTGGCCACTTTATTAGGTACACCTTGCTAGTACCGGGTTGGACCCACTTTTGCCTTCAGAACTGCCTTCATTCTTCATGGCATATTTTCTACAAGGTGCTGAAAACATTCCTCCGAGATGTTGGTCCATATGGACATGATGGCATCACACAATTGATGCAGATTTGTCAGCTGCACATCCATGATGCGAATCTCCTGTTCCCCCACATCCTAAAGGTGCTCGATTGGATTGAGATCTGGTGACTGTGCAGGTCAATGGAGTACAGTGAACTCATCGTCATTCTCAAACCAGTTTGAGATGATGGTAGCTTTCTGACATGGTTCGCTATCCTGCTGGAAGTAGTCATCAGAAGATGGGTACACTGTGGTCATAAAGGGATCGACAGAGTCAGCAACAATACTCAGGTAGGCTGTTGCATTAAAACAATGCTTAATTGGCCTGAAACGTTGATACAAGGCAGGATGGATCTGACCATCTGAATGCCGCAGTTGGAATTGAGACTCATCAGACCAGGCAATGTTGTTCCAGTTTTCCATTGTTTAATTTTGGTGAGCCTGTGCGAATTGTGGCCTCAGTTTCCTGTTCTTAGCTGACATGAGTGACACCTGGTGTGGTCTTCTGCTGCTGTAGCCCATCTGTTGAACGTGTTGTGCGTTCAGAGATGGTATTTTCCATACTTTGGTTGTAGCGTGTGGTTATTTGAGTTACTGTTGCCTTTCTGTCATCTTGAACCAGTCTGCCCACTCTCCTCTGACATCAACAAGGCATTTTCGTCCACACAACTGCCACTCACTGGATATTTTCTATTTTTCGGGCCATTCTCTGTAAACCCTAGAGATGGTTGTGCATGAAAATTCCAGTAGATCAGCAGTTTATAAAATACTCAGACAAGCCTGTCTGGCACCAACAACCATGCCACGTTCAAACTCCATTCTGATGCTCGGTTTGAACATAAGAAAGTTGTCTTGAGAATAGGAATGTCCTCATGCCTAAATGCACTTTACTGCAATGTGATTGGCTGATTAGCTATTTGTGTTAACAAGCAATTTAACAGGTGTACTTTAACAAGTGGCCAGTGAGTGTATATAAAATTGACTAGAACGATGATTGCAACATATTTGTGATTTTGGCCACTAGGTGGCACCTAAAGGATTTATATAACTACTCAGAAAAGAAAATGCTAGAAAACTGACGGGAAGTGAGGGAATTGTGTGTAGCTGATTGGAATATCAGATAAATATAACTATTATTGCATACAAGGAAGCACTTGAGCATTGAGTATATCTGTACATTGCATTGTACATTATGCCAACATGTACTGAATTCTAAATACAAATATGTTAAGAATTCTAACTTCAATTACATTTGGATTCCGAATTCAGTATTTTACTGACATAGGGAAGCCCTGTACCCACATGATCATTATATTAAATAGCTATCAGTAATGGGTAAAATATTACCCATATTTGCATTTGGTAGGGATTGGTGAGGTACATTACAGTTGTTTATGTAGCGCCAGCAGATTCCGTAGCACTGTTGCAATCAGAGGAATAAAATAAAATCACACACATTAATAAACTGGTACAAAAGGAAAAGAGGCCCTGTTCTTGCAAGCGTACAATCTACTCAGCGGTTAAGGGGAACTGAAGGAGGAGAGGGCTGCTTGGATGGGGATGAGTTGATAGAGTCCGTGTGATCTGTAGATGGCTTGATTAAGATGATGGCTGTTGATTGCACGGGGAGATGGTGTTTAGTTCCCTGCCATTTCCTCCCAGTTTAACTTCAGTGTAACTCTTATTTGTCCTCTTATAAAGACTATGTTTGGAAGGAGGCCACTGCAGCTACATTTCCAAGCAAGTATTGTGCATCTGTGGGCAGCTGGTTTGGGTAGAATTTGTAAATTTGTGGAGAGGAGAAATGAAAGTGCTCAGAACAATTAATGTTATTGTTGTGCCTCTTTGAGGCACAGATCTTAGCTTCTAAATCTGAACCATTCATTTTAAACCGGGCATCCCCAAAACAATAGCATTGATTGAAAAAGAGTTATTTCAATAGTTTACTTAGTAATGCAAAAAACTATGGTCCAGACAGTCCACCTGTGACTACAGAGAGTCAGAGATATTGTTTTTACAAGAGAAACTCACAAGGCCTATGCTTGACAAAATGCAACTCCCCTGCCCGGAAATTGAAAATAGCTCAGTGAAAGCAGTGCTTCACCCAAAACTATGGGTGAATCCCTGCAAGTTCCCATGAATGCAGATATACAAGGGGTGATGTATATACTATTTTATTTAATTACAATTGAATGAAAAATTTTTATTTACCTGTGCTGCAGTTTACTTAATGAGACAGCAGCAGCAGGTATGACTGAGGATTGACAAGCCCCCAGGGCACAACTATTACACAGCTGTATAATACACACAATGATAACCTGGTCTGCCTCATTGGCCCTTGTTCTCTGGTAACTCACATATGCACTGGCTCAAACTTACATACGTTAACACACATACACACTCACAGTTACACATACTTAAACTAAAACACATGTATACATACTCACTAATACACACTTACACATGCATACTAACTCACAGTCCCTCTCACACACATATTCATGCTCACACCCATTTACACATGCACATTAATGCTAACACACAAACATTTGTGCCTGCAAGGCACTGTTACATAAAAAGATTAAGCAGCTGCTTAGGGTATCCATTGGTCTAAAAGCCCCCATAAGAGTACGTGGGAGGGGTGAGACACTGATCACTCTAACATGCATATCTCTAGAATGTATCTTGTTCATTAACCTTCTTGTGGTTATAAGTATAATATTCTTTTATGTATAATTACCTATTTTCACCAAATGTATTTAATATAGACTCTTGTAAATCCTCCTAAAACATAGAGCCGCTCTTGATCACAACTAATACTGCATGTTTTGAATTTTTCAGTAACCAGAATTGTCACAGATTGCTGCTTTGATTATTTAATATAACTCATAAACTTTCAAACAATATTTCCACAGCTTAATGTGATTGTGTAGAGCCAGGCCATCACGTCATATACATCCAGCTTGTTGTTATGCTTTGAATGATGTGATGTCCTCTCAAAACTAATCAATAATCCACTAATTAGTTTAATAATTTCCTAATCACATTGTTCTTATTTTTTCAGTTACAAGAATACTTTTAAGAATTATTATTTTTGATATATAATAGGAGCTATATTTATGAAAATGATTCATTTTCATATTTGCCAAAAAGAAGGGAGGTGTGATGGGGAGTAGACAAAAGGGTATTGCCACTACAGCAGGTATATTCACTTTAAGTGTAAGAAGGCGCAGAGAACTACGGTGTGAATACAATACAGAGGGAATACCAAGTGAATACAAGCACAAAGCATCTGCGTGTATGTATAAGCAATATCATAATTGTGAGATATGCCATAAAAACATGTCTGCCAAGACTTTGGAAGGGAGGATAGGAAAAAGGTGGAGGAAAGGGTGGGAGATGGAAGGGGGAAAAAAGGGGGAAGAGAAGAATACAGAGAAGTGGAGGGATGAGTAGACAACTAGAGAGCTATGATCTCTTTCAGAGTGGGAGAGAGTGACAGGATTTATGCTGTACTATTGTCAATGTCTTGTTCAGTGTATAGTGGTGGGAGTTATGCCGTAAAGTAGATCATAACTCCCATCACTATATACTGAGCCGTGCATAACATGATATGAATGTAAATAGTGCCAGCAGATTTCATAGCCCTGTTACAATAAGTCAGTAAAATTAAAAATCACATATCACTCTGACACAAAAAGAAAAGAAGGCCCTGCTCTTGTGAGCTTACAATCTAGTTGACGGTGGTACAACCTAACTCCTATCACTATATACCACCGTCAATGTCTGTCTCAGGGTGATCATATTGGCCATGTTTTCCAGGATATCTATACGTTTTTCATATTGATGACCAGCACATCATCCATACTGCAGGGCAGCACTTTATCTGGTCTGTTCAGTAATAAGTGAAAATTATATGTGTCCTGGAAAACATGGCTGATGTGGTCACCCTATTCTAAATATATAATGATAGTAGTTATCCTGTACTACCGCTACTAGGTACTCTAGGTACGTCCCTGAGTGGAGTACAATCCAATTTGAGTACCAAAGCCCCAAGAGGCGGTCAATTGGATTCAAGGCAACTAGGTTCACCAGTTCCTCTACTGCCCTTGTCTCCTTCACCCGGTCAACCCACTACCTAGTAGATTGGACTTGTTCAGTCTTCCAATGTAGTGGGATCATGCATTTTGCTGCATTAAGGAGATCTATTGTAAGAGAGCACTTATAGGTAGACACCCCCGCATGGGTGTAGTGGAAAAGCATCGCACAAAGAGCCAGCGGAGTTGAAAAAAGTCCCCTCTCCATATCTACCAGGAAGTCTGGATTCTAGGCCAAAGACAGCATCGGCGCAGGGTATGTTGAAAGATTCCCCCCAACCCCTCTCAGCCACCAGATGAGAGGAGTGGCCCAGATAAAGGGGTGCGGGGAAACCACCTCCTCAACTGCAATAGGGACCTCCAGTGCTGAGGCCGGCTCCTGGCTAGTAGTCCTGCGCACATGAGTCTCCAAGTAATACATGCAACAGACGCCTGTGATCTCTGCCAGTTTGTGGGTAATCTTCCCCGTTGTCGTTTCCATTTTATGTATAGGTGTTGTTGTTGCTTCTTGTGTGCATTTGTCGCCATGTGAGTAAAAGAAACCTTTAGTGAGTATAAAAGAACGCTGGATGCTTCCAAACATCAAATGGGAAAGAAGGCTATCTGTTGGGATACTGTAACAATTTCTGCAGAGGGAGATCGTTCTCATGGAAATAATGATCCAAGGTCTGTCTCACTTCCATGACCACTAGAGAATCCGACAGGAGCACCACACTGAGCCTTCAAGTTGTTCGAAAAGGCCTGATGATGGGTGCACTCAGAACCAGGGAAACTAGGGAATGATTGGAACACTCTGCTGATGCGATGGCTGCACTGACAATGAGATCCAGGTGGTAGTGCTTCATAAAATTAGGAGCCTATCTGTGACTAAATCCCATGCAGTGGGGAATAGAACATGTAGCCCCTCTCCTCCTAACAGTCCACCAATCGTTTGCTACGCAGCGTGGAGCAAAATTTACGGAATGTGCGTGACCCCACTCAAAGTGTCAACCCTAGGGTCCAATGAGATGTTCAAGTCACCTCCAACACTAGCACTCCTTCATTAAACCCTGTCAAGGAACCCATGATGAAGGCAAAAGCCTTGTGTTTTTGCCTATTTGGCAGATAGACATTAGCAAATGTGTATGAGAAACCCGCTATGGATCCATCGAGAAAAATCTACCCTCTGAGTTAGAAAGCCAGTCCACCAGCAGAAAAGGAGTGTGTTTGGAGAGGAGAATTGCCACAACCTTGAATTTGCTTGAGGTATTGTTGCTATAGAATGCTAACGAGAAAAGGTGATTGCATAAATGAGGGGCGTCATTGCCCCTGAAATGCTTTTCCTGTACAAGCACAACTGAGGCTTTCCTACATTTGAAATCTCGTAAAGCTCTGGACCTTTTTTGGGTTGGTTTAAGCCTCTAGCATTGATTGAGGTTAGTACTAGATTAACCTGAGTATAACGGACATGAGAAAGGGCTCGACCCCCTGTTCGTAAACCCATTCCACCCACAACAGAACCGAATAAAGGAGGAACCATTGGAAATGATTAACACCAATCAATTTTAAAAAATGGAAGCCAGATACATAAGCGGAGGCCACCAAATGATATAAGAGAAATGCCCCGAGTGGCTCAGAAGCCCCATAACTGCACACTAAAACTAAAAAAAAACACATTAGGTACAGGCAGTCTTGCTTTTAAGCTTACAATCTAGAATACTACTGAACAAAGATAACATTAAGAAATAATCAATGTATTAAAATATAACTGAAAGTCTTACTTCTTTCCTCACACCAGACGCTGTCATATATGTATACTTTGACCATTAGATACAGAAGAAATTCAATGTCACTAGCATTTAGTTACACAGATACTTCTTGTTGGTGCATGGTAGAACAACATGCCAAGATAAGACCTTCATGTTTATATTGAAAAACATAGGGAAAAATGTTTGTTCAATGTTGTTGAAATGTTTGTTTAATAAAAATTATTGCTGGAAATCAAGTGGCAGTCATCTGTAAGTCACAAATGTACTATGGTAATAACTACTTTAATATCTAGGAGGTGAATGCTAGTTTTATTTTTATAGTTCAATAGTTTTTAAGTTTAGTGTCAGCTCAAATGAAACCAGAGGTATGCTCGAGGAAGACGATGCTAGAGATGCGGAAGACTTAGAGGCAGCAAATATTTTTGGATGAATGGAACTCCCAGTTTAAATTGTAGGGTTTACAAAGTAAAACAATTAGAGGGTAACTGTGATAGACAGGAGTAGGATTGACGATAGGGTAAGCCTCAGTTAAGGCTGTGTTAATCTTTCCCAAAAGAATGACGCACGCTGAGTCATCATGACAAAATATTTTTGAACATTTCATATGTATTAATAGTTAGAAAATAACTAAATGGATCACGTACTACAGAAAGTTTAAAGGTAAAACTTGCACCCACCCAAAACACCAATTAGAATGGCAGTCGGACCCACATTTTTTACATTTCAGTTAATAGAAAGGAAAATTGAATTTGCTTCAATGACCACTGTCAAATCCAAGCGGCATTAGTCAGTCAGTGGTAGTGGGTATCTGTTCATGTATAGCTGGGGGAGCTTGCAGTAGCTCAACCCCAACACTGCATAGGCCAGCAAGAGTGTAGGTATATGAGTCGGAGCAGACCCAAGGCAAAGCCACCAAGCTGGCTCAAATTCCTCCTCAGGTTTTGGTCATTGCATGTACTGTCAGAAAACTTTCCTAACACGTTGGGCAAGTCCAGCTCCACTTACACACATTGTGGTCCTGGCTTAAGTATGGCATGGAGGTTTGGGTCTGCCCAGGCTTGTTGAGTTGTGCGCCCAGTGCCTTTCAAAATAGATATAGTTATATTAGCCCAAGAGACTTAACTTTTAGTAGGTGAACATAGAAAAAGATGTAAAGTCACATTTATTTCAGATCCTCTGAGGTCTCCTTTTCAGATGGAATTCATCCCACACACACATCACATCCACATTATTTTATGGAACTTAAAAGGGTAGGGTAGATATTGATGAGATAGAGCATATTACTAACATCAGTAGTCACAAGATGATTTCCCAGTCCATGTATCTTGGGCTTGCCATGGGCCATTTGCACTATGGAGGGCTTTGGCTAACGGACACATTCCTCTATGGCATACTGCTCATACTTAATAGACAGAGAACCAGGATACATAATATCCCAAAGCTCAGCAGTAAGGATGGCAGATTCAGAAGAGAAGAGATAAGTCTGCCTAGACTAAATAAAGGTATGTTATGAATATTACAGTAGACAGAGCAGACACCACAAATCAGCTCAACTTTACGTGACTCAATCATATTGGTCTGAATACATCAGGTAGTTTTTTTTGTACTACTTCCTTATTTTTGTGGCATACCTAATAACCAAGCAGTAAACATGAAATGTATTATGTAGAGCTGAAGTTATACTTGACAGTGGTTCATTATTCATGCTGGAGGCTCATTTCCATATACCCATTTGCTCTGAGCACACTCCTGGCAAATTTGTATTCTCATCCACACCGGAGACAGCACTGAAAACATCTACTTATTGCAATGCAAATTTTCATCCAAACATACTAAGCAAACATTACCACGGGACTTTAAAAACACTACATTAATAAATTGGTATTTCAGGGGAAAAGTAATAACTGGGACACAAAAGATGGGTATTACGAACTGACAACTGAAGTTGTTGCTTCACAAGTTTTCAAAGCATTATAGGTCATCATTCAAGACATACCTGGGATGTATACAAAAATCAAAACTTATCATTATAATTCAAAAGAAAAAACCCTAGAGGCTTGAGTTTTATGGCCATTAATCACATACTACAAAACTGGACAGGTGAGGATCATAAAAGGAGCTTCCAAAACGCGAGATGTGCTGGATTTATGAATTTAAGACTCTTATACCAATTTGAATGCTGAATTCAAATCGTACAATTTCATGTAATAATCTAAACACTTGTGGGGGGAGGGCAGGCCCGGACTGGCCATCGGCCGGGCCGCTGCAGAGCCGGATTGACTTAGGGGCTGATGGAGCTGCAGCTCCAGGCCCCTACCTTAAAATAGGCCCAGTCAGGACGCATTAACGCAAGGCCCCTTAAGCACGCCGCAACTGCGACCGGGTCCGCCACTCTAAGTCCGGTCCTGACTGGGCCTATTTTAAGGTAGGGGCCTGGAGCTGCAGCTCCATCAGCCCCTAAGTCAATCCGGCCCTGCTGCGGGCCAGGTCGCAGTTGCTGGTAAGTAGGGTGAGGGAGGGGGGTGCAGTGAGAAGGGGCAGAGGGGGGTTAGATAGTGAGAAAGGGGGAGAGGGGATAGATAGTGAGAGGGGGTACATATTGAGAAGTGGGGAAGGGGGTACATAGTGAAAAGGGGGAACATAGTGAGAAGGGGCAGATAAGATGGGGAGAGGGGGTAGTGTGAATGCATTTGAGAATGAATGAATAAATGTGTGGATGAATTGTGTGAATGCATATGACAATTAATGAATTCATGTATGGGTGAATTGCTTGAATGATTTGTGAGACTGCATTAATGAATGTGTAAATAAATAAATAAAAACGGCGGGCTTAATGGGCTGCTCAGGCTTAAATGCCCGGGCCTATTTTTTGTCCCAGTCCGGGCCTGAGGGAGGGTGTCAATTTGATTTGCATGCAACAGTTGTGAAGTCTTTAGTAAATTATGTTTTTATGTAAACATATTTTTAATGTGAATAATGAGGTCATCTGAGAAACAGAGACCAAGTTATACTAAATGGGTATGTACATAACACATTAAATAGTTTAAGGATTTAATGAACCATTTTTTCTCCTTTATATCATAAGGACAGTAATAAGAGCAATACTATCTCAATTTATATAATATCTATCTATCTATCTATCTATCTATCTATCTATCTATCTATCTATCTATTATCTATCTATCTATCTATCTATCTATCTATCTATCTATCTATCTATCTATCTATCTATCATACCCCTCTCATAAGGATGGTTTAATTCCTCTTTAAATAAAGATTTAACAGGGTTATATTAACACTTGCATTTACAACATTTTAGGCTAGAAATTAAATTAGATTTGGAAGCGTTCCTCACGTTGGATACTTGATGTGTAGGTCTGTAGGAGCAGAGTCTCATCGCCTGGCTGTAAGAGTAAAGCCTCAACAGCTCATTTTCCATGTCAGGAGGCGCGTTGCTATGGCAACGTGTCTCTATCACATTGAAATCATGGAACCTCAATGTGGGGTTATCCACTTCATTAGTGTGCAGCTGCAAGTCGTGCAGTTTTTAAAACTGCGGGCTGACAGTGTCCACTAAGCCGAGAATCAGAGTATAGCACTGCTGATATATACAGGAATTATTCTTAAATAAGACATCCAGCTTGATACATTAGAAGTGTAACAATTCATGATTTTAATACATGGGAGTCATTTTTAAATTCATTTTTTTTACGCCTGTTAAAGTAATAATCACACGGTTTATTGGGTTCTTCATTTATGCTGACCAATTATGTCGTTTTATGTAAAAGTATTTAACAGGGATACTTAAGATACAATGTGTGCCTTATGAATAGTATTTGCAGATTATATGATGCTTAAAGAAAGGTTTTGAATTTATTTTAGTTAATTACACAAGTATACAGCAACAGTGGAGGTTTTAAACAGTTTTATGTATAATATATATTTTTAAAATACTATATATTTGGTCATTGTTTCATGTTGGAAATGTATTCAATTTCTTTTCATTTGGCAGGACTTGATTTTAATTTACTTATCTATGAGGAAGCCTCTTTTTTGGGGCAAAATGCATTTATAATATTTTCATTTTTTGGTGATGATTACTTGCTCCACATTTTTTCTAGTAACCTTGTTCTTATTAGAAGAGGAATTGCATAAATCATGGATTTCATTTAATAACAAGAAGATTTAAGACGTGGTGGTTGATGACTTGCTTTTTTCTTGGCTGCTGTTCTGGACATTGATATTATCCACCACAGCAAAACAGTACAAAACTCTTGTTTACTTCATTTCAATCAACTAGGAGACATTATGCATTCTTTTTTGGTTCCTGTCTTTCCCAATGAAAAACACAAATGTGTTTATAGGATGAATAATTGTGTTTGCATTTAATGGGCTACCTCTTGCCGCTTACAGTAAGGAACATTTTGTGACTCATTGGGTGGTAATGAGTTCAGTTTATGTTGTTAAGTGGGGTGTTTTTCTATTTTATCAGCTGAAGTGGTTTTTAGTAGCCAGTGAACAGTTGAGAAGATTTTGTTGTCCTCCCTTCACTCCCACAAATCTTCCTTAGAATTGTTTAAAGGATCATTAATCATCCTTTGCGCAACAAAGTGTTAAATGCAAGCTCATCTTTGTATTAGTTTTTTTCCAGAGAACAATGTAAAATAATTGACTTACATCCCCACATTATCCAATCACCAGCTCATTGTACTCATTGGATAGCATTCAATATGAGAGTTATCATGTGTCAGAGCCAACATTTGTTTTTGCACTAATATTAGATGAAAACCTTCTTAAAATTGTAGTTGTAAAAGCTTGTCATTTTAGTAGAAGATGTCTAGCATATTTACATATATGTATCAAGTTAAGTTATATTATTAAATATTTACCAAAACATTAATATGAAATATAAACCCTGAAATTATTGGAAGAGTAACTGTCCCCTGTTCAGTGTTGCCATGTTGTTTCCAACTACCCCAATCCCCATGGGGCGATGATGTGCTTTATGGGCATTGGCTCCCGGTTAACTCGATCATGTTTTGGTACACTTCAGCCTACAATATAGCAAAGGATCACCGGAGCTGCTTATAAATATGAACTCCACTCTGTAAGTAGCAACAATAAATATAAAAAAGCTCTCAATGAGAGAGACAGGGGAAACAGAGGAGTAGGTACTCACTGGGTACAAATGTATCACCCTCAATAATGAATTTGAAGAAAAGCAGAAGACCTTGATAAGGGCGTTTGTTCACGCCGAAACCAGTCGGTGTTTCCATTAATAAAGAGGAGAACTGTTTTTGACCATTATCCTGGCTGAGTCTTCTGCTTTTCTTCATATTTCTTATTGAGGGTGATACATTTGTATCCAGTGAGTACCTACTCCTCTGTTTCCCCTGTCTCTCTCATTGAGAGCTTTTTCAATTGGTACACTTCACCCAACATGGCTTATGATATTTCCCTGGCGTAAGACAATGGGTTACTGGTTATTAGAGCCCATTTGGGTATTTCATTTAAATATACTAATTGTTTTGACAAATTTTATTGTTCTGTTAGTGAGCCAGGAGGATATATGGAGAAGGTGGAGAGTAGACATAGAGGAAAAAACTAAAGCAAATTAAATTGATGGCAGAGAAGAACCAGTCAGCTCATCTAGTGTGGTCTGTATTGCTGTACACACCCAATCAGTCTTTGTTCTTGTCTTAACTTCAGGGTTGCCATATCTCATTCATGTTCATAATCCCTACTTTTATTAACTTCTACCACTTCTGCTGAGAGGTTGAAGTGTAATCCTCTCTGTAACATCAAACCTTTTTACATCTATGCCTTTGACCTTCTCGTTTTAGACTTTGACCTGTTATTCTATTATTTCTCCACTTTAAAAATAAACGTCCCTCTAAAAGGCTAGGGTAGGTATCCAACAAGTGAAACTAGTGGGTCTTTACAGCAGCTAAATTGCAATGTCTCTTTTATGATATTTTCGACTCTTTAGGACAGCTAAATGCCTACTAGACTTGTGCAATCAGATTTGTATGGATTGCTACTTTACCAGATGTTGGCATGAAAGCTAGGGCAGACCCGCAACAAAGTGGAAGAAAATGTTTCATCCAGAATTCTTGGGCTCTTTCACTCATACGCTCATTCTCGATCACTCTCTTTCTCACGCTCTCTACCTTCTCTGTTGACCACTTCCACTTTTGCATCTTCTTGTTCTTCATCTTCTATCTTTTATCTTCTATCTTCATCCACATCTCCATGAACATAACCTGGAGCAAACTTGAGCCAAAAAACAATGGGCCAAAAGCAAACCAAAAAAGTGTAGAAAAGTTGGCCGCCCAAAAGAAAATCAAAAAGGAAAGAGCACAACTGATATATATGCTCTAAAAATAGTTTTATTGACAGCAAATAGATTAAACATTGCAAAAGGTAAAGTGACTTACATCCAATATACTGTAGATGGCATATGTGTGTGGCAGAAGAGCGGAAACAGCCTAAGAAACCCTCGTTTCAACTAAAAAGTCTTCCTCAATATACTCTACCCGTAAATGTATTCGAGACATTTATAAAGTTTAAAAACCAAACCTGGAACACCTACGCGTAACATGTTGTCATGACTTCCGCATAACGTGATGTCATGACTTCACACTTCAGTGCTGTGGTACTAAACTCTATCTTGTACACATGCGCCTCATTATACCAAGATAACAAGGATATGCACACACTGTATCAAAGAGACATAAGCAACGCATGATTCATTTGCATGAATTGTAATGTAACAGCATATAAATAAATATAGTAACATCGCAAGACCATGTATAAAACACAAAAAGATCAAACAAATCGTTTTGGCCCTGTTTGCATATGTCTAATATTATATGCATCTGATGGAGCAAAAGGGTTAGATACAGCTTATGTTTTGGACTGAAAAAAACAGTTAGATTGCCTGTAGCTGAGGAAGGTGGCAGAAAATCCACACAATTGTGTTTTTAAAGAGGCACATAGCCTAAACCTCTCAGTCTAAAGATAGCCGGTATCCAGACTGGTTGTTCACTGAAGCTTGTCTGAAGTATAGTAACTATAGTTAATATATAAGTGTATGTTTAATTCAGACAAGATGTTTTTTTGTTTTGGTTCCAGAGCTGGTAATTATCTCTAACAACAATCACTTACGCACATTTAAAATAACAAAACCCTTTCTATGCTGATGTCTCTCAACTGTTCTACAGTCTTATCTGGACAACATCTGTCTCAATAACCCTAGAGTAGCTACTCCCCTATTTTTATTTTCCTGGTTTCATTTTAACATTTTTTTTCTTGCTTGTTTTTTTACTTTCAGAATACAGATAAAATCATAGTTCTAGTTCACCACTAGGCATTTGTAATTCTACATTACTTTCTTGTAGACAGTTGGTAAACTCTCTGATGTTGCTATGGCTAGATGTGTATTAATTAGCAGGACATTAAAAGAGACTTTGTAAGAATGCACTGTAAAAAAGTCACCATTTGCATCTACTACAATAAATCTAAACTACCTCTTTAATTTTGTGTGTTCCTTTCTATGGAATAATAGTGTGGATTACGGGCTACTTTAGTGTAATCTTGGAAACCAATACATACCGGTGTACAAAAGTCTCCACAACTTCAAAAGCCTGGCATCGAATTGAAAAGCTTGATCAGATTCTTAGGCATAGTGCCAAATTCAGGCATAAAAAGAAGTTTGGTCAATAAACTCTGTATCTTTCTACAGATCATTTAAAGTCTTTGTAGTCTTATTTAATAGCCGGTGATAATCCCAGCTCTGTTTTACAAGGTCTAAGCAAATATCAGCATGAACAGCAACCTTGTCAATGATTTTCTTTAATTACATATACTGTAGATATATATATATATATCTATATATATATATATATAGATATATATATATATTCATGTTTGATTATTTTTAACAATGTCACATAATCTGATTGTTACATTTTAAGTGGATTCGCGTGTTCTCACATCTCATACTAAACTAAGCTCATTATAGTTGTGAATGCTATACGTGCCCACTTGCATGCTATATATGGCCACTTTTATGCCTACACATGCTTTTTAAATTATATAGCAAGTGCTTGGAAAATGGGAACAAGTGTGTAGGCAGGAAGTGATTGGCAGCAGTTGACAGATTCTGCATCACTGTGCCACAACGCATGCAAGACTCATTGTATTAACACAGTGAGATCTGGTTCCAGCTACAAAACAGAACTGGTTGATAATAAACATATATTTCTAGAAAATAATTAGGTGTGTATGTGCAAAATGAAGTTGAATGTCTATTATTATTATTATTATTATTATTATTACTCCGTGATAGCTATGTGTTGCATTTGGTTGCTCAGAACTTTGTATTGCTAAATTGGCTGAAATTGTCACCTTCCAATCCAGATCCATAGTATCTGAGAATGTGGTTTGAGATCAGTGAAGATGGACACTAATTTGACGTGATCCCTGGACCTTCACAGTTTTTGAGATATTTGAAACAAACTATTTCAACATATTTGTTGAAAAAATGTAAATTGGCATTTCAGCCTATATCCTATTTTAAATACCTTTAAAGAGAAGTCAAAACACCTCTAGACCTGACTAAACTCTCATGCCCCCTAATCTTAATTTGCCCCACCCCTTCCTCATTTGGTCTCACCCCTCCTCTTTAGGCTCGACCCATTCCTCTCTGTATGTTAAGCGTGGATACAGAGTAGTTGCTTGTATACAGTATATTGTTCATAAAGGGCTGGTCCCTCCCTGTGTGCCAGTGTGGCGCCCCCCCGATGAGAGGCATCTGGGGTGGAAAAAAACCCTGGGAACCATGTAACAGCCTGTTCTGGGTAAGGGCAGCTTTGTATGCCACCCCTTATAAAGTGCCGCCCTAGGCCAAGATACCGCCCTCTGATATATTAACATATAAACGTGGATTTATAGGGATTAACTGCACTGTGTAATGCAAATTCATCACAGAAGAGACATGTACAAATTATTACCTGAAATCTTCATGGGATGCCTTAATAAAAATGCGATAAGTTATTTTAGAGTATACAAACCTCACTACGATGCAGTCAAGATTAGTATACAGGTTTTTACTGTAAAAAGTATATAGTATAGTATGTATATAGGGCAAGGAGAGCAATGACATCACTGGTCCTAGACTAAATGGCATGCCAGGCAAGAATAATCCTTGGCGCTCATCCTATTTTTTTCTGTTTTAGATAGAATCATGACTTAAACCCATCTTTGCCTCTGCGTCTTGCCTTGCTGTTTTATCTCAACATTGTAGAACACTATAGTACACTCATAGGCATCTAACATTCTGAACTTTTAGAAAGGAGGCATGTCAGAGGAGGAAAGAGGGACTCGATTTGGAAGAATAAAGAACTGCCCAGTGCCTCCATGCTTCAGGTAACCCGTGCAGTTGCCTGGGATGCCTGTTGCCAATACTGGCCCTGAACAGTGACACTAAGTCGAATGGGCACAAATCAGAAATATGAAGACTGGAGAGAACTGGCAAGATACACTCACACTCTCTCTCTCTTAAAATTGTGTTGGGAATTATTCATATTAAAGGTGCTGTTCCACATAGACGTTCTTTGCCCAACTTTCCTAGATTATTATATTGTTATGCACTATTATGGTATGCATCTTAAAAAAAACATATTCCTTTTTCAATATTGTCATGGAAACCTCTGTGCCATACAGGCTATGGCCCCTGGCCTTGGGAGGGGTGCTGTTTAATGTTTAGTACTTTTGTGCTCAATAAATGTTTCTGCTTTATTTGGCATATGTAGTTTCTATGTTTCCTTATAGTGTTTGGGTGCACCTCTATATCACTCTACTCTTATCCACAGAAAACATGGGGTCCTAGAAAAGGGGGCATCAAACTCGAACTACAGACATTCATCCTTCTCATACAACTCCATAGGATATCATATGAATTTTAGTTTAACTGGATATTAATGTTTACTCTAAGTGACAATACACAAACCTGATTCTATTGTCTTTAATAACAGCAGAAAATCCAAGTATATTTATTTATGATCTGTAGATGTAGGTCTGTAGGTCGCTATTTGGTTGGCCACAAACATTACATGGAAGTTTATGTTTTTCAAAAACAGTCAGTACAACCAGAATTCAAAAGAAAAATCCAGAGACCATTAAAAAGTCTATATTTAGTAGCTGAACAGACAGTCTTTACACTCGTCTGTTTAGGTCAAACTGCTATAGACTTGTTCTGTTTATATTGCTGAATCATTTGTAGCAAGAACAGGAGACATCACGTACAGGATTTCCTTGTAATAACCTTTAGAGACTTTTCTGAGGTCTTAGTAAACAGTATCTACATAACATGGACACATTATTCCATTTGGGAGCGGCAAAATATAAGTAGAATATTACAAAGGGGAACAATAACGTCTGCTGTTTCTGCGTAACTTGTGTTTGTAACAAAAGGAAAATGTGAGTCATGCATTATGAGATTCCCACAGTCTTCCCTAACTTTTGTATTTGAAAAGGTTCCAAGGGACACATCCCTTGTTGATGTTAATCTTGGGGTTATTCAGTAAAAGCTGAGTTTTCCCAAGAATAACTATAAGTAAGGGTGGCCTTAGAGGGGAAATTTTGACCACATGTTCTGTAAAATGCATTTAAAGCTGATCACCTCGTGGAACGAAAATACAAAAATGTCTATACAGGACTGATAACAAACAATCCATCATGGGTTAACACTGATCACGCTACCGCACTGATCACACCTGAAATCACAGGGAGAAGGATGTCTGATGGCTGCCTAATCTCTACTCCGTCCCAAGAGCCATTGCTGGCACTTATAATGGTACTTGATACATGCACCAGTTACATTTCAAGCATCTGAATGCCAGAACAGAAGTTTGAACATTCCCTTCCTGCGGTATCAGTGCTGATGTAGCATGTAGCATTAGACAGCATCGGACAGTGTATGATCAGGAAAGAAGAGGTGTGATCTACAGGGAGCTTGATCCGAATAATGAGAGATGCAACAAAGTTTCTGTCTCGGGAAAAAGGATTTCTTTTTCAAAATCTAAAAAATCATAAAAACAAAATTGAAAAATAAACAAATATAGGGACCCCTGGGGGTATCTAGTTACAAGACAAATCCTTATGTTCTGCAAAAATCCCAAGGGAACTCTTGTTATGTTGCTCTCCTCTCTGATAAGGGTTGAAAAAGTAAATATGGTACATAGATAAAAAATGTTTTTAAAAGTGTCAAAATGGACAGTTGGAAGGTATGTGGACATTTATTTGTTTTCTATTTAGTTTAATGCTATACTTAATTATCATGAATATTTCATGAGGATGAAGAAAGAAGAAGCTGGAAGCCGGCAAAATATATAGCTAGAAGCAAATTATCATTAGTTTCTTATTTCAGTACTGCTGAAATCCTTTGGAGGCATCACTAAGTCTACATCATTTGATTCAGTGGAGGAAGCTGCTCATACAGAAACATTTCATTCATTTGCTTTGATGTCTGTTGCTTGTTGCATCACGAGGTGCATGAACATAGATGCACAAGCATTGGTGTCAGATCCATCGTGCATAATGGCACACCAAGCTGCTATGTGCCATGAAGACAAAGGGGAAAAAAAAACTCTACCAAGTCTTGACTGCAGAACATGGAGTGCTGATGGAGTTCATAAAAAAAAGTAGTCATGTGACTTTTTTATTTTTTTTGCATGACTGTTCCATTTAACCTTCCCCTTACGTTTTATAAGTTCACTTTAGGCCTTTGGCAACATGTTTATAGAGTCAGCATCTTCAATGAGTTTACAGACACACACTGTCTGTCGACATTGTGCCAGCTATCGTCTCAGCCAGCGTTTTAATGATGCTGACTGGTTCAGGAAAATACTTTGTGACTAGTGCTGTATAATTAATTCTAAATTGGGAAAAATGTGATTTAGGAGCAGGGTACCAGTTTAAAGTGGATAATCCCACCCGAAAAATGTGCAAATCATTATATGATGGAAGGTTGCCATTGCCCCTCATATGCTTAGATTCATTGCACATTACTGAAAATCTTTTCCCATAATGCTTAGCTTGGGTTAAACCTCACCAGCATGTTGTCCTTGACTTTATCACTTATACTTTAATAAGTTCACTTATGGGAGTTTTAAACCATTAAATGCATCGCTACAGACATTTACAAGAAAAAGATCATTGCCTTTATTGAACAAGTGTACGACCCATAGCATTCTCTTAAACTGCACCCAACTGACCTTCTCTCACCACATTCTATCTGTAGAAGAATATGAGACTTTGTTAAGTAAAGCACTTAATAACAGAATACAATTCTTAACATTAAAATGTCCTCAACAGGTTCATCTAAATTTAAGTATGAGAAACAACCATAATCACAGTGTGCAAATTCTTACCATAACCATAGCAGCATTGATGATGATATTATATTTATTGATATAATTTGCAAAAACGGATCAGGAGCATTTCCAAAAGTTATTTATTTATTTGTTTTTATTTTATATAATGTCCATCCTAATTCATACTAGCTTTTTATAATGTTTTTCCCATTAAATAACCACAAATGTTCCTGTACTCCGTGTGTGGGTGAAACACATATTGAAAAGGCTTGCCACAGGAAAGATATTATGCAAACTGTCTCACCTGTTTACCTTAGCAACGGTTTCAGTTTACATGTGTGTGAGTGGGAAATAGAAACTGGTAGTTCGTATATCCTACCTAGAGAATCGCACACTCCCTAGAGAGGTTTCTGTTTGCGAAGATTTCTAATTGCATAGGCAAAGTCTTATGACATCACTCTTTAGAACAAATTTACAAATACTAATGATTTTTAAACACGTAAAAGGAATGCAGCATTTAGGGTGTGTTCTGAAACCTATTTTTATTTGTTGTATCATAATATGTCATGATTTTTCTTATTCTTAAAAAAAAAAACATGTTACCTATAAAAAAATGTAATCTATTGCTAACTGTTAAAAGTAGTAAAATGAACATTACAACCAGTTTCTGCTGGTCAGTGGCGTAAACCCTTTGTCCCTGTCTCCTTGTATGGATTAAAAATTGTTTAGAAAGGCTTCTTGCGACTGGAACGCACCAGTCCAGGTCGGAAGGGCCCTTTCTAAACTATTTTGAACAGGAGACAAACTACGCATTTGAGGGCTGAAGGGCTGAAAATATGCAAACCATCTGCATCTGACAGAATTTAGAAAACCAAATATAAGTGCTAAAGGAAGGTTACAATCCATAGTATTGCGTTTTTCTTTGTTTCGGTAGTCTGAGGTATCTTATGACTCCCCTCATCATGGATGTGATCCAAAATAACAGGGCTACAGTGGAACCCCAATATTCCTCTTGTGGGAAAGTGTGCCCCCTTAATTGTCCCTTTGGTCGAACCCTTAGGGAGAAAAAGGACACAGGGGCTGACTGGCCTGGAGGGAAAATTTAAATAAAAAACTTGGGACAGGGGGATAAATATTTATACCAGCGTGGTGCATAGATAGAGTCTGTGGAAACATTTTTGGATTTTTTTTTTTGCATCTACAATTAAACACGCATTAGCTAGAGATGGAGTTACATCCCAAGATTTAGAGTGAAAACTCTATGTGACTCATTATATAGACCACTTCTTCCTTACTCTTCCAATATATCCTGTACCTCAGATGTCATTTTAGGTGCTGACTGGCCACGGGAAGGGAAATGAAGATACTCTACGACCAATGTTTCTGGACCTCCAGAAACAAAATATTTGCTGAGGTAGAGTCACTAGACCCTGTGAAACTTGGGGTCATTAATGGTTGCATCCCTTGTAGTTGTCAATGGAAATTTCCTTCAAACAAAAGTCTTTGTTTTTAAATACCCCAGAGACAGGGACCAATTTATCACAGGTAATAAAATATTCTAGCCCGTATTCCGTGTGTCTAAAGCTAGTTCAGTAGCCCCACTGGGTATGTGTACAGTACTGAATATTCCAGGTCTGTTTTTTTTCACAAAGCAAATAACTAAATATGCTTTCCTTCTTTCCTCATTGCTTGCTTCTGCTGTGTAAAATAAATAAGGATGTGGAAGGAAAGCTAATAAAAAAAACGAATTACACATCAAGTAAAGGAAAATATAGTCCTGCATGTTTGCTAAAAAGTTTTTGTCTGACAGGAATATGGAAACATACTCATCCTGCTTAATTACAGACTTATAAATCCTCTCTAAGCTCATGTCGGATAAAGAGTTTTAGTGACAGTAGAGCATGTTTTTTTCCTTTGGTCTTTAAATATTCAGTAATGACAACAAGAAAAAGATTTGCAGCACACATGTTCGTACATACATTCAACTTTGTTATGTCTAGATTGGACTGAGAAAAGAAGACAACAACAACAACAGCAAGTTATTGTAATATGATGTCCTTGTCTTTCTTTACCCATTTCACACCTTGCTTGAATACTTTCTTGAGGTTGACGGCAAAATTGCTTAAATTAGACAACATGGTCCAATTCTCAACTCATAACCCCTTGCAAGCACTCATATTCACTTGAGTGAGTGGTCTCAACTTAACTCAAGTCATGTCAGCTGAGTTAATACCTTAAATCAACTGGTGAATGGACCAGGCTGAGAATAATAATCTACACCAAGCCATAAACTTGAACTTGAAGAGTATATCTCTACGGAAACAGAAGCGTCTGCAACAACCAGTAGTAATGGACCCAAAAATATAAGTGCTTTTAAGAAAACTTTTTAAGTTGAATTGTAACCATTATGTTGTCCTTGGTCAGTAGTGTAGTTCATTGTGGTCCTTCTAGACCAACAGAAGCTAATTGTTCCAGACATTTAACTGAATAGAAGGTATTCAACTTTTGTCAATGTTTTACATGTATTGTAAAATTATGAGTTAATATTTTTATTGATACAGATTGGTACTTACACTTTCCTCATGTATTTATAGCTATTGTACCCCACTCAAAATGTCTGTAGACCACTGTACTCATTATATGACTGACCTTTATGTACCTTCCTTTTATTATACTGTAACTGTAAAGCTCCAAGCACGAAATCAGGGTCTGCATTTGGGGCAACTAGAATTATCTGATCACTTTTTTGTTTCGAACGTCCCTCATTTCTCATCACTGACCTTAAAAGGACTGCTTGAACCAATTAGCTAATTTAAGTTAATAACGGGGAGGGATAATCATAAAGCTCAAAAGAAAGAGAAGTTAAAATAACTGCTCCCATGGTATGCACTAATGGTGGGGTTTGAATTATAGAACGCTTCAGGTTGTTGGAAAAAGTCAGAAAAAATTGCATACTTATTTTTTATTAAAAATAAAAAAACTAATAATAATAGATTTTCAGGATGGAACACAAAAATGAGGAGATGTCTTCACTTAAAGCAACAATCAAACATTTTTGCTTCTTTCAGCAGGAGACTGGTAAGTCCAACAAAAATCCAATATAAAAGCAATACTTTTTACATAGAAAAAGCCAAACAAGTTACAATTTATTTCATGTCAGATTAAATTTAGTTTTGTTGTTCTGAAAGCCTTTTCTAAATAGTAAATTGTTTTGAAGGGATGACAGTGTAAATGCGGCTTTGAAACCCATGCCACCTAAATACCTCCACTCAGAAGGCTACGCCATGGCTTTTAAATCTTTCGTGTCATGTTGTTTTTCTTGTTGACTTTTAAAGCACATATGTTTGCATATTTAAATTATTTGGGTAATGTGAAGTAGGATATACAGTGAGAAAGCACTGTGTGTTCCTCCGATTTACCTAATATGCCCCTTCCAGACACACAGAGCGTTACAGTGAGCAGGCTGTCTGCCTTTGGCTCTTAGCTGTATTTTGGCTTAAAAGGCCATTAACCTCAGACTTCAACTTGGCTTTCCTTAATTTGGTCCAGCAGGACTGCCAAGGCTACGAGACACAAATAACCACTGCTATTATTTTAATAATTTGCTGACAGGAAATAATGTGTAAATTGCAAAACTCTGTTATAAATGGTCATTCACCTAAAGAGGAACTTTGTTTCCTTCACATCCTTTGCACTTGAAGGTAAATTGTCACCGTTTTAACTTGTAACTAAATTCATTTATTTCAAATAAATCTGCAACTCCTACTTTTTATTTATTTCATTCCATGTAACTGGTTCGGGAATACGCAGATTACAATGGATAATGTGTGGCAAAAAGGGGCACAATTAGCATAAGTAATCATGGCCCTTTTCTGAAGCTACTTCTCGACTCATCACCCTTAGGTCATAGCTCATGAGTGCTAAGAGCGCATGTACATCTGGGAATTCTGGCCTCTGATCTCAAAGTGTTAGATTTAGGACTGGAAGATATGACCACAAGTAACCACCCTTTTTTCTCCCATTCTCCCTTGCTCATGAATGGCCTCCATCTCCCAATGAGGTTGGTGCCCCCTCTCCAAACACCCCCATGCCCCTCAGCTAGACTGACCACATTTGGAGGACCCATACATTCTACATGTTGCTGACCAGCAGTGTTTGGAATGCATAAACTAACAGAAGAGGAACTTATGCCCTATTATGTATTCCATACTGCAGGGTAGCAAAAAGGTCGCCCTAGACACAGACACCATGAGTGACCAACACGTTGCACTTCTGAGTTCTTTTCCTATTGAAATCAATAAAATATGAATTTGCAGAGTGAGTGAGAGACGAATGTTAAATTCCCTAGTGTATAGTTTTTGCTAACCTTAGGATCAACAATAACGTCTGAAGAGGGATGGGTCTACCAAATCTCTAATGTGTTTTTTCAAAAGGGCTTTACTTAGACTGTTAAATCAAAAATGATCTTTTTTAGCGTCACTGCAAATGCACAAAGGATAAAATACAAATTATATATTTTGCTTTGACTGTCACGCCATAAAGCTGATTTGAAAAACCCAGTAAGCTTATAATTACAGTATTATTTCATGTTGACAATTGAAATGAATGTAATGCATAACATGTATATGTAGGACACATCTGATTTATAGTTATTTCATTTGGAACTATGGAATCATTCCAGAGTTGAAATTTAATGCTATAATAAATAGATTTAAATTATTGAATATTTCTTTAATACATTTGCCAGCATAAAGTGTAATTTTTGTAGATGTCATGTACTTTTGTACTGTTGTTTAGGATTTTGGTACTTTAGAACAATTCATTGGACATCAAAAAAATGAAATTGCCCTATTTTTCTTTAACATCAAATGCATTCTTTCAAATACATGTAACTTATCTTTAACTTTGTAGCTACTTCATGTGATGTCATTTTATTGTATAAAGAATACATGTTTGGTAATGTTTTTTTAATGCTTATTACCCACCGGGTATGATCCTTAACCTGCCAAACAGGGCTGGGTGAAATGTTCCCATATCTGAAATACGGCGGCATGTAGTATTTTCTTTCCTGTGAAAATTCATACATAAAAAATATTCTTCTGTTGTTACTTACATCATGAGCATTGTAACGTTTATGTCATATGACCACATGCGACATCACAACGCACACAACACTTCATAGAGTGTTTTATGATGTCAGCAGGTATTTACTCCCATGAGAGTTACTGCAATAGTGGACGAAAACATGCCGTTTTTGCTTCAGTCCCTGCAAGAAAATGTTTCCGTTCTTCACTTGTCTTGTAGCCCATGTAGACCTTGGTCACAGAATAATCCCTTCACCTCCATAGATATTCCTTTATTGTAGTGTCAGTTGTGCATGTAAGTATAGTACTTTATTGGAAATAGTAAAATAACCCAAAAACCCCATGCACTTCAGTCTAATTTCCCAGCACTCTGAGTGCCTGGCAACTTACTGGGGTTGGTTTTGGCCAGGCTACATATGAGACTCTGTAGGAAACATAATTTAAAACTTTAATTGGAAAACATTCGGGAGACTTGTCTCTGTTGGTTGACAGAGGCTAGAAAGCAGGTCATGTGGGCGCTACTTAAAATGATAAGGTCTACCAAACTCATACAAAGATTTCATGTGGTGAACTGGTTATCATTGTGTATTTGAAGTTACTTATTGAGAAACTTTCCTTGTGGTTCAGTAGTTTCAGTTGCTGCAGCCGTGACTGGTATTGGCTCCCAGGAGACATAGGGTTGGCTTGCATTCACTGTGACTCCTGCCCCAGAATCTAGCTTGATAATTTGCTCTGTTGTGGGGGGTACTTAGACTTTGAATGGCAATGCCAACACATGACATCATGTTTTCTGGCAGCAGCACATACTGAGCAGCCCATTAGACAACATTCAACAGACTATGAAATAATATATTGGGTGCCATCAATGATACACAGAGAAGCCTGTGAATGGAAAGGGAGCCGGTATCTGTGTCAACACCAGCAATGCTTGGCCATTTATACAAAGGTTGCATATATTCCAGGCTGAGTGCATGTTGCTCAGCATCCTAGCCCCTGATGCAAGTACAAAAAAGGTCTTATCATTCCATGCATGTGTCCACCCATATTACATGGATGGAGATGTCAAAAACAGATTCCTCCTACATTAGTTAACAGGCAGCATTATGTAATAGAACTTTCCGCAAATGGCCAGAAACTGAGCAACCAGTCAAATGCTTACCATCACTGATGCTTGTGAGGCAGATCTGGTCCTTTAGTGTATGTCCTGCAACCGAACTGCAGGAATCAGGAGTATAAGAGCATGAGGCTGCATGTATCTAACAGGCAGATGCATACAGTCTATGGAATTTATCTGCTGCTGGCCTTAAAGTGCCAGGGTAGATTTCAATCCCCAGTCCATCCCTGGTTGTTGGGACTGCTTTCTAGAAACGTCTATACCTACTTTGTAAACACTGTTCTGTTTAACGTTCATTTCAATTATTTCCTATAGAAATGTAGATATATCAGCAAATATTGTACTGGTGAGATTTTTCAGTTTGACTTTTGCTTTAGGGTAATAAAAGTTTTGATCAGCTTCTATTTATAGAAATATATATATTTGCCATGGGTTTTATAGTTCTTGGAAAAAATGTCTGCCAAACCATAACTTTTTTTTTCTATATATAGCAATATAGACAAAAAGTCATACTGAATGCTGCAAAGCTGAAAGCAAAAACAGATGTAGGGAAATAGAGAACATATTGAATTGTGAGCATGCACTTTAATTTTGCCAATATACTGTGTGTATATATATATATATATATATATATATATATATATTACAATTGCGTTTTTAATGCTTATAAAAGCAAAATGCAGCTATACGTTTTACTTTACCTGTTTTAACTACATTTCTTTATATTTTACTCTTTAAAAGCCTGCACAGTGAGAAACGGACTGACAATGTATATGTCTTTCTCGCCAGCCTGGCATTTAAAGGGTTTACATTTACGAACAAGAAATACTGAATCTCTTCCCTTCAAATGTTTCAGATGCTGGATTTCATATCCCTATAAACATCACAGCTTCTTTAGAAACAGGAAAGAGACTGACTGTTTGAATTCCACATTATATCACTAAATGTGGATGTGAATTTTAAGTAGTTTCTGAGATGCAGAGTAAATAGCCTGCCAAATAAAGGCAGAACACGATATCATCACAAAAGTGAAAACAGCACTTGAAGGTCTCAAGTTTTATCATTGATGCGTATTACACTGAGCACTCATTACAAAAACCACACTTGGTTTCTCATTATTTGTATGCAACCTTTAGAAATAAAAATGCACCTGTTGTTGCTAAGTATGCCATTCTTTTTACATAAGTAATTGAATATATTTACAAAAGTCAGTGTTGGCAGTAACCACACAACAAGGGCTATGAATAAAAAGTGATTTTGGTAAAAAGTGGTCATAACACTGTGGAAAACACAATGATGGCCAAATTGGCATATCTGAGAACGTCCCTGGATACCCAGAGCTCTTTCTCTTCTTAGGGAGTGCCTAGATATATATACAGGGTTTGGGCTAGCCACAATCAGCCTTTAGTGAGTAAGAAGAAGGAGGGAAGTGGGCAAGGAGTTGGTATATCTAAGTGACACTCCCCAGCATGGAGAAAGAAGAAACTGCACTGGAGACCCAGCGCATATTGACTCACCATAGACTCCGGTCAAACCTGGAGAGTTCCCTTGTGTGCCCCTCCGCTATTACGGTAACAAGACCACCTTTAAAACTTTGCACCATCACCTTTGTAGACATAACCATTAATAATTCTACATAATAAGGTAAATAGAGAATCACTATCCACTTGATACTCTGCATGACATTTTTTATTTTTCTTCATTATATACTGTATATATAAAGCCTCATTATGGCTGCAACTAAAGTAGTCTGCATGATGAAATTATCGGGGTCCAAATCTTTAATTAAGGCAAACTACAGAGTGATGCGTTTTATCAAAACATGATTAAAGGGTAATCTTCAAGTTATTCCCATAACCCTGTACACTCAACCCAATGATTTGTTACCCTGCCCTAGGGTCTTTCTAATATTTCCCCATATTTGGAGAAATTGGATTTTATTTTTGTTTTGATACTTTTAAAATTCTGTTTGTGCATATTTTTTTCCGTATGCATACTTTTCTTGAAGGAATATGTCATTTCCCAAAAGGTGTTAACATGTCTGCTCTTTATGGTAAATATTGAGGTCTCTTTGAAGTTCTATGGTCTGCAGAGTGTTGCATGGATCTTTTCTATTTGATTGCATGGATGGGTCCTGGCAAGCTTCAAACCTAAGGTTAATTTGAACATAACCCTCAATGCGCACAACACATCTGAAAGACCTGCCTGCCCGATAACAGTCCACAAACACCAGGAGAGAAAAGAGATTTGTAGGTGGAACACTACTAAATTCATTGAGAGACGTTATGCAGCAAACATCACCTGCCCTGGAAATGTCTCTTTAACCTCAGCGATCCAAGGTTAACAAGTCCGCCAAAGCAGTTGAGAACGTATTCCCATGCAAAAGTAAAACTACAGTATTTGCAAGGTAAAATGAATTGAGTATGTATGGTTTCAGCAAATTATAATTTCTGCATGTTGTTAAAGAAATCACAGATGGTTCCATTTCCCTCCCAGAAATTACAGAACAGTATAAAAGAACTGATTACAGTTTATTTTTGCCTGCAACAGAAAATGCAGCTGTAAGATTTCTATGATATGGACTCAGCAGAAGAATATCAGTGCTAAGGAAGAAATAATTCATTAGTGGTCATGAACTTTGCAAACAAAGGCAACTTATTTTCCAGGAAAAAGTAATTCTAAAAGACTGTTTTAGACAGACGTAAAAACCCATATTTGTTTATATGTTGAAACATATCACGTCCTGTCTTACACCATATCATATCTAAATATATGTGTCTGTATATATCTATGTATTTGCTGTGTTAGTCCGTATGGTACAATGAGATTTTCAAGGTTATTCATTATATGAGCAAAACAAATGTCAGGAAAAACCACAAAGGCAAAACAGTAACACAGAATATCTGATGGAGACAAAGTGCTTAGAAATGGTTTGCTTTTGAACCACCGGGTTTTTTTGGCTATGCTACACCTTCGATTTTGGGAAATCATTTAAACTTTAATGATGGTGTCAATGAGGCCAAAAGTTACAGGTATATTGGAATAGAGGTAATCCATGTTAGGACTTATCCCCCTGCCGGCAAGAAGTAGCCTCCCAATCGACCATGCCGGCCAACCACGCTCTCTCCCATCTGGGAATGCGCGGTCACATGACATTCTCACCTTGGGCCAATCTGCGAGGGGGGGCACAGCCGCCTGGTCAGCAGCTGCAGCCTGCGGGACTAATGGGAGATCACAATCCCCCTCTAGTCGGCTCAACATTAGGGAGTGCGAGGTCTGACACTTTAGACCTCGCTTTACTGTTCCCTAATCACTATGCGCCGGCAAATTATACCGAGCACAGGGATATGACATCATTATAATCGAGGTCTGAAGTGACAGACCTTGCGCTCCCACCACAGGATGGTGTAAGGGCAGTGTATATGTGTATGTTTGTAAACTTGTGTGTGTGTATGGGCAGGTGTGTGTAAGAGCAGTGTGGGTATTTATAAGTTGGTGTGTAAGGGCAGTGTATGTGTATATGTGTGTGTAAAGGCAGGTGTGTGTAAGGGCAGTGTACGTGTATATGTGTGTGTAAGGGCAGTGTACGTGTATATGTGTGTGTAAGGGTAGTGTACGTGTATATGTATGTGTAAAGGCAGTGTATGTGTATATGTGTGTTTGGGTGTGTGTAAAGGCAGTCGTGTGTAAGGGCAGTGTATGTATACATGTGTGGTCATGGGCAGGTATGTGTAAAGCCAGTTTGTATGGACAGGCATGTGTAAGGGCAGTGTATGTGTATATGTGTGTTTATGGGCAGGAATGTGTAAGGGTCCTGGGAGGGAGAAATCTCTGCTGCTGTGGACTGCTCTTCCAATGATACTCAGCCAGCATTATGGTGGACACCTGGCTGAGAATCATGGGAATTGTAGTTCACAGCTAGTATCTGCAGCTTTACTGTTGCCTGCACTTCCCATGATACTCAGCCAGCATCCTGGAAGCAGTATGTCTGGCTGAGCCTCATGTGAACTGTAGTTAACAGCAGATGATGTGACAGGTGTTAGTTGTGGATTACAACTCCTGTGATGCCTAGTCATCGTGGACACCTGGCTGGCTGAGCATCATGGGAATTGTAGTTCACAGCCAACATCTGCAGCTTTATCTACTGTTAGATCTACTGTCAACCAGCATCATGGAGGCAGTATGTATGGCTTAGCCTCATGGGAATTCAGTTCAATGTGTTGGTTATTTTTAATATGCATGACTGTACTAACAAAAATGGAGCGTGTCTTAAGTGGTGATGCAAGTGCAACATTATAAAGTGCAATTGCTTGTATTGGTGAGTTCCGTGAGAGCGATTTAAAAAAAAGTGTATTGCCCTTGGAATATGCGCTGGAATATGACATCATATCTGGTGCTCAGCAGTGAAGCAGCTCCCACCGCGGCATAGGCAGAGACCTCGCGCTCCCACCGCAAGACTTCTGTAAGGTAAGTGAACTACAAAATAGGGAGAGGGTATATAGTGAAAAAAAGGGGAGAGGGGGTAGATAATGGGGAGAGGGGGTAGATAGTGAGAAAAGGGGTAGATAGTGAGAAAGGAGGGTAGTAAGAATATTTAAATAAATAAAGAGTGAGAATGAGTATGGATTAATGTGTGTATGAATTGTGTGAATGAGTGAGTGTATGCATTAACATGTGGATGAATTGTCTGAATGAGTGAGAGTATAAATAAATGTGTGGAGGAATCTTCTGAATGAGTGAGATAATCAATGAATTTGTGAGAATGCATTAAAGAATATGTGTAAATGATTTGTGTGAAAGAGTGAGAGAATACATTATTGTGTTAATGAATTATGTGAATGAAAGTGTGAATTAGTGAGTGATTAGAGTGATTAGAAGTGTTTGTGTGTATCAAAGATGGCACAAGCAGGGTGTTTAAGCCTTGGGGACCAAGATGGCACAGGCAGGGTGTTTATGGGACAAAGACGTCGTACTCTGGGCTGTTTGGGGAGACAGTTTGGGGACTCATGCCGGGCTGTGTGGAGACAAAGATGGCATGTCCTATGTGTATAATTTGGGTGCTGGTCAGGTTCTATGTGGGCAGTGTGGATGCCAGGGCTGGCCTTTGGGGTGCTGTTTGGGCAGTGCTGTTTCCATGTGTTATTTATTTAATCTATTCCTTCAGTGCTGAGTTTACATGTGATTTCCAGTTCATCTATACCTGCAGTGCTGGGTTTGTGTGTTCTGTTGATCTATACCTGTTATGCTATGTTTCCATACATTATTATTGTATACCTGCAAATACAGGGTTTTTATTTCTTATTCAGTTGATCTATACATGCACATGCTGTTTACATGTGTTGTTTATTTGATCTATACTTGAACTAAAGGGAGTAAGTAAATATTGTGATATATTGAAATATAAAGCTTTTTTCTGCTAGCATCCCGTGACAGAACTATTGAATTATATGGTTATGGGGCGATCTAGTGCATACTGGAAACAACTGGATCACACCTGCCTCTTTTGTTGATTTCTTTGTACTAACAGGAGTTGACAGGTATTGATATGCAATCATGATGGAGAGACATAATTTTCATGACATTGTTTACACACTGATTCATGCTTTGCTCTCATTGCTATTACAGGTAAAAATGTAATGAGGCATGCAGCAAGCGGCAGGTGACTTGTGCAGTACGCTGTGTTACCAAGAAAATAACAGCTCAGGTTACCACACTTAATACTTATCAAAGAGGGTTTGAGTTGGCGCTGCATAATTCATTACTATGGGCATGGGCGTAGGAACCCCTAAAAATCTGGGGGGGATAGCATTTTTACTGGTAGGGTATACCTGACCATTTCACCAACAGGGACTTTTATGACATTGCATTATAAATACATAGAGATTAATATGACGTTGGTCCCCCTTTGCAGCAATAACGGCTTCCGCTCTTCTGGGAACGATTTCCACAAGATTTTGGAGAGTTTCTGTGGGGAATTTTTACAACCATGCCTTTATGGACCTTGTTTTGTACACTGGGGCACAGTCATGATGGAATAGAAAAGGACCCTCCCCAAAACTGTTCCCACAAAGTTAGAAGCATAGTGTTGTCCAAAATATCTTGGTTTATCACCTTCAGCTCATAAAACGTTCTACTAGATGAATGGGAGAAAATTCCCACAGAAACTCACAAAAAAAGAAAAATCTTACAACCACAGATGGACCCCGCTGGACACGGACACAGACACTACTGTGATGTACTGAAGGAACCATCTAAGACTCCTAACACGTCATGCACACAGGAACATATCCACACGCTTAAACACTTGAATAACATACACACGCATGCACACACACACACACACACAATGGGTTAAACATGTGTTACAGGGAATCATTATCTTCCCTTTAAGTACGACATGCCTGCTCATACACACACATATGCACTGCTCTTACGGATGCCTGCCCACAAAAACACACATATACGCTGCAATTGCCTGCAGATACACACTTGCCAGTACTCACACATATGCACTACCCTTATACACGCCTGCCCAAACATACATAAACTGCTCACACACACACGCCTCCCCATAAATATACACTGCCCTTGCGCATACTTACACAGACGTATACGCTATAAGACAAATACACTCCTTATATACACACGTATACAATGCCCATACAGACGTACACGTATACACTGCCCATACAGACGTACACGTATACACTGCCCATACAGACGTACACGTATACACTGCCCATACACACATACACATATACACTGCTCATACACACATACACATATACACTGCCCATACAGACGTACACATATACACTGCCCATACACACATACACATATACACTGCTCATACACACATACACATATACACTGCCCATACAGACGTACACATATACACTGCCCATACAGACGTACACGTATACACTGCCCATACAGACGTACACGTATACACTGCTCATACACACATACACATATACACTGCCCATAAAGACGTACACATATGCACTGCCCATACAGACGTACACATATGCACTGCCCATACAGACGTACACATATGCACTGCCCATACAGACGTACACATATACACTGCCCATACAGACGTACACATATGCACTGCCCATACAGATGTACACATATACACACGTATGCACATACATGCACATATACACAGCTGCCCTATACACAAACACATATGCCTGCCCAAGTACCCATACACATGCCTCACCATATATGCACACACAAATCTACCATCAGACCCCCCACCTTCGTTCTCCACATCAGACCCCCCCAAACCTTTGTTCTCCACATCAGACCCCCCCTCCACAACCTTTGTTCTCCACATCAGACCCCCCTCCACAACCTTTGTTCTCCACATCAGACCCCCCCAAAACCTTTGTTCTCCACATCAGACCCCCCTCCACATCAAACCCCCTCCACAACCTTTGTTCTCCACATCAGACCCCCCCACCTTCGTTTTCCACATCAGACCCCCCACCCACCCACCTTCGTTTTCCACATCATATCCACCCACCCACCTTCGTTTTCCACATCATACCCACCTACCTACCTACCTTCGTTTTCCACATCATACCCACCTACCTACCTACCTTCGTTTTCCACATCATACCCACCCACCTTCGTTTTCCACATCTCTTACCTTTCTCTTCCTCCTTTCTGCTTTCTCTTCCTCCTTTCTGCTTTCTCTTCCTCCTTTCTGCTTTCTCTTCCAACTTTCCTTTTTGCCGCTCACAGTCTGTGCAGTGCGGCTGCGCACAGCTGTTTATGCTGAGCGCCGGGGCTGGATATAAACGTCATATCCCGTCGCCCCGGCGCTCAGTTACAGACAGCACGCTGGTGAGTGTGACCTTAATGAAGTTGCAGTCTGCAGGACTGGTTGGGGAGATCACGGATTTCCCTAACCAGTCCTGCAGGCTGCAGCTGCTGATCGGGCAGCTGTGAGCACCCTCACAGCTGCACCCGAGTGCACTCGCCTCACGTACAGCCCTGGGGGGGATTTCTATATTATCGGTCCCCCCCTTATGATTTCCTGGGGGGGATCTGTCCCCCCCGTCCCCCCCGGTTCCTACGCCCGTGACTATGGGGAGATTATTTTTATCTCCCTGAATAAGCCTCCATATGGGCTAGTATGAGGCCTTAGGTCTCAGCTAAAGAGTAATCACAGGTATCTGACTCTTGTTATCGCCTCCTGCAATGTTTACTATATTAAACAGCTATTGAGGTGAAACACCTTATTTCAGGGCAAAAACAACAAGTAATATTTTCACTTGACAAACTTGTCAGTACTATTGAAATCTTTCTATTACTATAATTTACTGATATCTGCTGCAGTCCACGTTGTGGAAAATATACATGTTTGCCAGAGGTTACAATATGGAGCTCAGGCATTATTTTCATTGGTGGCTCAGGGTTTATTTAATACTTTGTTACTTATGGTGTCCGAAAGAACAGGGTTGAGCATGTACATCTGTCTTCATCCATTTGTTCACATGCTGTACACAGTGTATTATGGGATGCTCAACATAAGCAATTACATAAACATGTACTCAACAATCCCCTCCGTGTCCTCAAAAAAAAAGAAGACTTAAAGGGAACTTCTTATAGTGCTATTTTTCCCATATAAAAAACCTACTGAGGACTTCCAGACAGGTATGTAAATGTTATGGAATTTACGTGATCTACCTTTTTGGTTGTTGGAATAAGTCCTGCAGGTAAGAGACATCAGGGACTATAAATAAAAAATATCTTACAGTAAGACATTATCCTGAAATGTTCTGCCCTAACAATGCTCACATCTCAACAAATTATTGTCACCCCTGATTGCTATAAATAAAGCGAAAACAAAAAAGCCTGTATATGTATATTAATTTGACATGCTCTAAACGTGATCTTTCACGTAAACTAAAGAGAAGCTGAGGCATTATTGTCTTTAAAGGTAAACCATTGCAACTTGACTCACCATGACTTGGATCACCATTTCATACAACTAAAGACAAAATTAATCTAGTTGCTGGAGATAAAGTTAATGAAAAGAATGGTTCTAAAACAATGAGATTGTTTTGAATGGACGAGTTATTGATGGACAAGGCTTGAGCTGTGTCATGTGACTTTTAAGAAATCCAGTGTAATTATTAATTTGAATGTCCTCAGTTCACCTTTTTCTGAATCTCTCTTGAGATCATGCCTTTGGAAACATCTCTGTCCTGTCGCTTATTCAGTAACTTTCTTCCATGGAAGATAGGTGGAATGATACACTAAGGGTCAACTCTCACAGAAGAAAACTGTGTGTGTTAGAAAAGTCGAGAATGGGGAGAGGAAGCAGTGGTTTGTGTGCCAAAGTCAGGACTGGAAGCACATGTGTTGGAATGATAGCGCATCCAGATACAGAGGAAAACTCAAAAAGATTTCAGAAGAATTGTAATAATGAAATGTGCCATGTGTCCTATGACCATAGCTTAACATACTTTCAGATCATGTTGTCCTGGTTTCTGAATTCCATCTCTTTATATAGCATGTAAAGAATTTGATCCTAGAAATATTCTCCAAATTTGATTGGTTAAATCAATGCACATGTTCGATGAGGTCATTCTTCAAAAACAAATGTGAGGAACATGCAAAGTCTATTATTTGGAGTTTGTAAACAAATAATATTTTAAGTAACACATTTATAGATGCAACTTACACATTTATTAAAAAATACTATTACATGTTTACACATATAATTGGGAAATCTTAGGCGTTCCTAAAATTATGTGTATATTAAAATCCTTCTACTAACATAAAAAGCCAGCCATAATACTGCTCACCCATACATTTCTGCCCCCATAACAAAAAATCTTCTTTTAGCCTTAAGCTTTCCTCTTCACTTATTGCCCTTTTCCTCTTACAAGACTTCACTTGTGCTGCCCGGTACCTCTGGAACTCACTTCCACCGAACCTTCAGCTGCCCCCCACTTCTTCAGAGATGTGTGCTATCTTTGTAGCTAGGACTGCTAATACAACCTCACACTACCTCTCCCCTTTCTCCATACTTTGTTTCGTCTCACCCTGTTACCTCTAGATTGTAAGCTTGCAAGCAGGCCCTCCTTCCCTAATGTATCATGTTTTTCTTAGTCTGTCAATTCTAGTTTTGTCATATCCCTTGAATACATGCATTGTAGGAACTGCACTATATAAATAATAATAATATATAATTCCATGCAATGATTGCTAGATACTACCATATATACTAGTTATTCCTCATAAATAATTGCTTGCCCACATGAAAAACAAATGTGAAACTATTCCATTCTATTAAGAAAATGAACAGTGAGTGCTTACAATAGATTTGATTACCTTGCTTCAACCTCTCCTCCTATCTACTCTAGCCTGTTAACAGCTTTCTGTTTCTATGGTAACAGAACAAATTCCGTCCAAATCTATAAAATCCACCTTCAGGGCATAACAGACAGGAGTAAGTCTGCCAAACATGAGATCAATTATATAAAAAAGAATAACATTCTGTGAAATTGTGAGGCCATTGATTTTACCAATTTACTATGCTGGACTTGTTCTGAGGATTAATAGAAATCAGTGAGGATGGTTTAATAGTTACAGCAATGATATCACATCAAATAAAAAATGTCACCATTTATTCCATTATCTCTATCCCCAAGGGGGATTGACATAAAACACTGGAATCATTTTTTATTAGCTAATTGGTACTTTCACAATTGCCTTTTGGTGCTAACATTCAATAATATTACTAGCTAATGACAGTATTTTAATTACATTGATGAATCCAGGCGTTCATTAAATAGACAATAAAACTCTTCTTGCAGATAATGCCTGATACATTAAATTGTTCATAGTTATTGTTAAAAGAGGAAGAATAATGAATTACAGCTAGAACCATTAGCTAGGTCACACTACCTGTCAGCTTTAATTTATAGACATAAGAGCGCTGAAACTTTTACCTTAATAATGCTTTGCTCACCCAAAGAAAGGTTGTGTCGTTGCACGTCTGCAGAGGTAATGCCGCAGTTCAAGGCAAAGCCACAAACGTATTTAGAAGAATTTAAAGAAATTTAATATGTGCCTTGTCACCCACACTCCCATATATATGAGTATTTAAGGATACCGTTAAGGATATAAAACTGAATTAATGGCTTGTACATATATTTCTGTTGTTACCTCCACTTATATGTGACACACTATTTCTTGTTGGGCCACATTTTTTTGTTTGTTTGTTATAGTGGATAATTAAAAAAAACTTGAATCAATTTATTCAGTCATAGTTTTGCACTCTATCCCCATTTTTATACCTGTGACACTTTCTCTGTGAAAAAAAATCCCCAAATGAGGACATCTCATTCAAGATCCCATTCACATATCGGGGTTTTCTGCGATCAGTTTTGACCATTTTATGTGGACCTTTTCACCCAAATAAGCATTTCTGTTTGGGTAGAAATACCAATTGCTGATTGTCCTCTTCATTCCGGTAAAAGATACCAAGCCACCTGTTATTTGTAGGATACATGTTTTACTCAATAGAAAACAATCTGAATTAGTTATTTCATGATGATGTACACAGATAAAAAGAAGTAAAAGTGAGAAGTCACCTATGAATATGACAAAATGAAAAAATCGCCATCCAGCATTACTTCTGCTAAATTCTATTTAGGAGGCAACAGGTTACTCTTAAGGTGTCAGCTTTCCTCCGTATTGCACTTTTGCTATGGAGATCTCTAGCGCCAAGAATTCCTGCGTGCTTCTCGCTAATCCTCATTATAAATACAAAGAAAATTAAAAGAAAAATGTGAAAAAAAATATTTTTTTTTTTTTTTTTGAGGTAAAGATTACAAAGCTAAATAATTACCCTTATCCAAGTGTTAGAAGTGTTAAAGAAAACAAAGGACAGGTGCGCGATTAAAATGACCATTCATAATTTTATCCGAATAACATCCTTGGTAATTATAGAGCAGGCACGATCTGTGATGCAGAGACCCAGATGTTCCTATTACATGAACCAAATACAAAGAGATAGCAAGATGGGCGATTAAGTACCACAAAATCAAGCTTATGCCTCGCTGAAGCCCTTTTTTAATGAAATACATAGAAATACCACATGTTCACAGTACTAGTGACTGCTTCCCACCTCCTAGCAGACCCAACTACAGGTTGGTAATGATCCAAAAGTCTTCTGAACATGCTAAGGTACTGTCAGAGTATTTATGTAGGGCTCTGCCCAGCTGCCTCCTTGAACCTAGTAGTGTTTCATTTTGCTCATAAAGATGTCAAATATTGGTGCTTTGCATTAGATGGTTGCATAGTGCAGGCGAATACATATCAGATACCTGTGGTTGCTGTGTAATGTGGATACAATGGATATAATCCCCAACTAGTCCATTGAACAGCTGTCCCCTGGGGGAAAAGGCAATCTGCCCTGTGCCAGCTGGTTTGGTATAGTTTATGGTTATTAAGTGGTTGTTTTAACAACTAACACTTTATAGTTATATTTCAGGGCTTGCACGTTTTTCATGTGTTTAATAAAGTAATAAAGTTATTTTATATCTGTTTCAAGGTGTGGAATGCAAAAAGCGTACCGTGGCATAGTAATCCATAGTCGGCTTTATAATTAAGCATTGTTAAAATTACTATGGTGTTTTTTTCTTTATTTGGGGGGAAAAAAGAGGGCGCCACATGACGCTACCTCAGTCATGTAACGAACACATATTTATATACCTATGAATATACAAACATTCTTATTTAGGCTGGCAGTTAGGGGCAGTAAACTGTCACTTTAAGTCTAACTCTGAGCACCATCACATTTCCTTGTGCTACTTGAAGGTTACTAGGGGAAGTTTTGGATGAAGCATGTAGTTCTAAAGTCTTTGCTTTTTAAATCAACTTAAACTTCAGAACTTTAATTCCACAAGTCGGCTCCTAGATCTACTGGCTGGTATAATTTCTTTCCCAACTGATGTACTCATCACACTCATGACACAACTTCTATTGTTTCTCTTGCTGTGTTGGCAGCTGCTAGTAAGCTAAGAAACCATGTTATTTACAAACACTAATTGCGGAATGACATGTAATGTAAAAGATGGGGTTATAAAAAGCTAAGTTTAGCCATTGTCCTATCATTGTTTGCACTTTTCCTTCCAGTTTCTTATAAAGGTTTATGACATAACCACATAAATAAAAGAACTTACACATGAAAAAAAAGAAAATGTGTAAAACTTACACATTTATTAATCTTGCTATTGGGGGAGGTAGTGTGTACCCAATATTGTGTTTATTTAAAATCTTTTTTTCGTGAATAACATTGAATACTACCAGTTTAAAGCTCACATGGCATGTATTTTTACAATCCTGTACTGAAGAGATCTAAGAAGATTATCTCCAGGTGGAAGGCTCATCTCGCGCAATTCTGATCCTGTGCAATATAGTTTAATGTCTAAGAAGTGAGTAACTCATTGCATGTAAAAGGCTAAAGTGTACACCGCTGAGTTGGCATTTGTGTGACTATAATTATAGAAGCATTTGTTATGCTTATTTTCTATACACGGGACTGAGTAGGCTGGTTGTCTTCTATTTACAGGAAATTCTGGTTTAGGGATTCAGAGATGCACAATTTATACAAATATCGTAACATGCAATTATCTGCTGCTGTTGGGTAACTTATATAGGTCAGGATTCCAAATGCAGTGTAATTGTTGATTTAATAGTGTCACTTATGCACGAACCTGTGTTTAGACTGCCTTCATGTACCGATAAACATGTGAAAGATGATTCAGTCAGGCACATTATAGTAAACAAACATTGTTACAGAAAAAGGCTAAATGATGTAAGATTTGAACTTCAATATGATCTTTCCCTATTTAATGACACTGGAAAAGCAAGTTTGAATCACCGATATACACATTTACAAATTTGCATGACATATAAAACTATGTTCCTAGGTAGGTTAAAGGTCCACTTCTGATTCATTTTCAGAAAGGGCATCTTTTTAAAATGAGCTTTCCCTGGTCAAACATATATACTGGTAAAATGAATTCGGTACAAGATTTAATACATGTTTGTTCTGGTTTATACCTATCACTAAAGTTCTTATTAGTAAACACTGGTCTTCGTATTCCATGAATTCACCCGTTCTTTTCGGGCAAATATTTGTGTACGTTCTTCATGCTAGTTTTTTTCTTTGTTTTTTTGCCGTTTTTTAATTTGCAGGGGTTAATACGGGGTTAACGCGGTAACAATACACAGCAGCTTTGGCACCAGGATTTTAAAATTCCGTAAGAGCGACTCCATTGGTCGCCGGCAGGGGCTCCTTTGCCATCAACCAATGAAGGGCAGCTGGGAAGGCTTCAGGAGTTGAAAGTTCGTATGAGCGACTCTATTGGTCGCCGACAGGGGACTCCTCTGGCATCAATCAATGAAGGGCAGCTGCCCTTCATTGGTTGATGCCAGACGAGCTCAGTGCCAACGACCAATAGAGGAGCTCATGCGGACCTTTTACTGATGCTGAAATATGGACTGTGGGGTTCCAGGAATTAAAGGTCTGCATGAGCGACTCTATTGGTTACTGGCAGGGTCCTCCTATGGCATCAACCAATTGGGCAGCTGCCCTTCATTGGTTGATGCCAGAGGAGCTCAGTGCCAACGACCAATAGAGTCGCTCATGCGGACCTTTTACTGATGCTGAAATATGGACTGTGGGGGTTCCAGGAATTAAAGGTCTGCATGAGCGACTCTATTGGTTACTGGCAGGGTCCTCCTATGGCATCAACCAATTGGGCAGCTGCCCTTCATTGGTTGATGCCAGAGGAGCTCAGTGCCAACGACCAATAGAGTCGCTCATGCGGACCTTTTACTGATGCTGAAATATGGACTGTGGGGGTTCCAGGAATTAAAGGTCTGCATGAGCGACTCTATTGGTTACTGGCAGGGTCCTCCTCTGGCATCAACCAATTGGTTGATGTTAGAGGAGGCCCCTGCCGGCAACCAATAACCCCTGCGATGCTGTGTAGATAACGGGAGCAGAAATCCGTAGGTTCACTGTCAGGAGGTAAATTGGTTGATGCCAGAGGAGGCCCCTGCAGGCGACCAAGAGAGTCACTCGCAGGGCCCTTTAACTCCTGACAGCGGAACTTGGCCTGGGGAGACCAAGAGTTAAAGGTCCATACGAGCCACTCTATTGGCAGAAGAGAGAAGATAAAGAACAAGAAGAAACAGAACTGGTTGGCAGAAGCGGAAGTGGTCAGCAGAGAAGGTAGGGAAACATTTAGAGTGAGAGTGAGCGTGAACAAGAATGGGTGTGAGTGAAAGTGAATGTGGTCACTGAGCAACGAATTTAGTTCCGGAATTAAAAATGTCCCCCCAGGTTTCATCCAAAACGAATGGGTAGGAAATGACATATAAACGTATGGGCCAAAAAAAATGAATTAATTAAATTGTCTGATTTGTTTTTGGTCGTATTGCACATGTCTAATAGCCATGTAATATTCGATAGTTATACTTTGGGTGGTTAGACACAGTGGGGGCTAAGCAATATATGGCTATATAGTGTGATGGAACCCCCAATATTTATACCTTTAACAGGTGGTTTTTGAATATCATTTGTTGGGTTAACATTAAATTCTTACTTTGTTTTGTTTTAAATTAGCCTGAAGAAAGAAACAAAATAAAAAATACTTATAAAACAGTTCCCATTTCCAGCAACTCAATAGATTTTGTACTTTTCAGCTATTTTTTACAGTGAGATCACTAGCCATGTTTTGACAGCTGTGCAACTAGTGAATGCTTGCCAAATATAAATCTTTAAATTGCCATATTTGCAGAATTCTCATTTTGCTCACATAGTGAAGAAAAGTTATTATTTCTTTTTAAGTGTATATTAGTGCCAATTGATACTTTTTGATACTTTTAATTATTTTGCTTCCCAATGAAATGTACCAGTGGAAACAGAGCTTTGCCTGATAAAATACATGGTCTTTAACTGCTAAGACTTTGCTCATTTATACTTTATTGCAGTTTAAGAATTCCCATTTTAAGTAAATTTAATGCAATGTGCTTCTGAAACTTTCAGACTTCCATAGAGTCCTTCTGATAACAACAATATTTTTAAGCATGGACTGTGTAGAGGTGCAACATACATTCCGTCACCCTGCTTTACTTTTCTGGGACAGTGGACCCAAAGGCAAGCATGTAACAATTGATTTTAACTGTGCCTTAACAGCTACAAAGCCACCTCGCCAGCTGTTTGGCTTTCAGAAATGGCTAGATCTATGCTACAATACCCCATATGTCCTGATTTAAGACCCAAAACATTTGCAAGGGTGCAAAAGAGCGCAAAAAGGATAGGTCAGGATAAATATATTCATTTAGAAATGGTTAGACATTGTTTTATTTCCATCTTCCTCCAGCATATACGCCCTGGCACTGGTCACATGACCAGAAAGTAAATGATGACGTTATTCATTAAACAGACAACAAACACAAATAACATTGCTGTTAACACAACATACTATAAACATGATCACATTTCCCAATTCAAGCATTTAATGTTAGTCAAAGTCCTACAAAATAATTGGTTTTATTTTCTGACCATATCTGGAATAGGGGGCATTTGAGTCAGCAGGGTCAAATGTCCACTCCACCTGGAGCTTCAACACCACTACACGAGGAAGTACTGGAATTGTCAAGGTTTCGATCTTTCCTGTGCCCTCCTGTGGACTCAGAGCTTAGGAGATATCTATTGCCCCTGCCCATGCTGACATATCACATATAACCTTGGAAAGTCACATTGCCATTTGTTTCTAGTGAGTTACAGCATGTCCAAGACTGATGGGCTTTAGAGACTTACCCGTTCTGTCATAATATAGCTTTTGCTTCCTTATATTTATGTCTCTTTGTGCCACCACTCATTATTGTGCAATGGTTGGCTGCTGTAGCTTTTCTACGGCAATAGGCTGGTGGGGATTACCCTTTTTGTTGGTGTAGTACTACACCTTTTTGTTGGTGTAGATAAGTAAACCCAGGTAGGCATCTTGGCTTTTTTTTTATTTAATGGACTTTGTTAATCCAAGATAGAAACATAGAAACATAGATATTGGCTCACTGGTTGAGTGTGATACCCACAGTCATGTAGCAGGTGTCAGAGTACAGCACTCGAAAACTGTGGTCTAGATCTTTGCTTAGCCCATGTCTGGTGTGTGTCCACAGGTTGTACAATCTTTGGCAAGCAACTGCAGCTTTGTTACTCACTCATCCACTGATTCAGTGTCCCCTTGGCCCCTTTCATAAAACACCTTTGTATGCACTATGATATTTTTGCTTCTGGAGTTGTGTCACCACCAGTACTCAGTGCACTCCACACATCATAAGCTCTCTCTCCATTGTGTCCACTTCTCTGATATGTTTCCTGTCTCCAGCTCCAAGGGTAGAATATTATTTGTTGTTATTTGCCAGTATTGTCTGGACCCTACTTCTGGTACTATGTGTTTTATTCACTTACAAATTATGGGACATTTCCAGAGCTTGAATATTTGCTAATTTAACTTTCGCCAATGTACTCTTCATAGCTCTGGTGACATATCCTGGACATAAACAAACAGAACAAGTAAACTACTATAGATTAAAGAGACACAAGTAACATTAATGTCAACACAACATACCATAAACATCACATCCATTTAAATTGCAGAGAAACATCATTTTATGTGGGTTTACAATATAAATGTTTACATAATTCTTGAGAGATAAGTAATAGGGAAAAATAACAGACTAAATTGTAATCCACTGTATCGCCCTGACTGTATGCCAGACTTTTTCCCCTACATGTAATTGCTAATCTGAGGTATAGCCAATAATTGGGATGCAGAGAAGAAGTAAGAGACACAAGGAGTCCCTATACTGCACATAAACTAGCTGTGCGACACTACCGGAACTAAATGAGAATGCTCACCAAAACAATTACCAGTATCAGATAAAGAAAAAAGTTTTGAAATGTATTATGCTATTTTTTAAGCATTTCTTGTTTTTTGCATAATATAATGCAGTCAGGCATCTGCATATTAGTCGTTTATGTGTTTTAGCTATGTTATTATGGCCCATGATACAAGACAAACACTAACTCCTTATTATACTGCCTTGTATTGTATATAATAGAACAGCTGAGTCTTAATCACACATAATAACACTCTGACTAATGAAACCCAATGGAGAAAGGATCTCATTGGGCAAGAAGGATTTCATTAGCATTGCCATGAAGAATCAGCTCAATGTGGTAATTGCGTCATCCAAAATATCACATGACTGACAAAAATGGCGGCCTCCAGGTCTGCAGATACAGGATGTTTATTGCATTAAAATGAAGTTTTTTCAATGCTTACCACTTTATCATGCCACATTTTTATATACAGTACTGTATTATGCTCAAGGTGAAAAATATTTCTTTCCCATGGTGCTTCCCTTTTAATGAGATAGGGGACTGATTTCTTTTAAAATGGCATTTGATCTTCTTTCTCGTTATTTCTCAGTCAAGCCTACTACACTTCACCTCTTTCTTGTTCAAATGCGTAACATGATAGCTGTTGGATAATTTACAGTAAGATTAGATTGAGGAAATATATATCCATTAATAATACCTTTCATGAGATAGCCACATAACAATGGTTTGTTATATAACAAGAAAAGATGTGCAAAAGGTTGAAATACAACAATACAAATAAAGAGGAATAGATATTTCCGTTTGTGAGCAACAAAGCATGGAAAACAATATTACAGCGTATGAGAGAAAAAAAATAAACTTCATGCCATGGGAAACACATAAACTGTTGAGATAGCTAGTCTGTGACTATATGCTTGGCATTAGGGACCAGCAGAGCTGTAGAAGCACCTATCTATGATAGCAGACTAGTACCTACACTATATGGACAAAAAGTATTGGGATACCTGACCATTACACCAACAAGGACTTATATGCATTATAAATACATAGACATACATTAATATGTAGTTGGTCCCCCTTTGCAGCTATGACAGCTTCCACTCTTCTGGGAAGGCTTTCCACAGGATTTTGAAATAGTTCTGTAGGGATTTTTGCCCATTCATCCAGTAGAGTATTTGTGAGGTCAGGCACTGATGTTGGCTCACAATCTCTATTCCAGTTCATCCCAAAGGTGTTTGGTGGGGTTGAGGTCAGGGCTCTGTGTGGGCCAGTCAAGTTATTCCACTCCAAGCTCATCAAAACATGTCTTTATGGACTTTGTTTTGTGCAGTGGGGCACAATCATGTGGGAATAGAAAAGGGCCTTCCCCACTGTTCCCACAAAGTTAGAAGAATAGCATTGTCCAAAATGTCTTGGTATGCTGAAAAACAGCCCCATACCATTATCCCTCCTCCACCAAACATTACAGTTGACACAATGTAGTCAAGCAGGTAAGGTTCTCCTTGCAAACCCTGACTGCAGAAAAGAGTGATTCGTCACTCCACAGAACACGTTTCCACTGCTCCAGAGTCCAGTGGGTGGTGTGCTTTACACCACTCGACCCGATGCTTGGCATCATACTTGGTGAAGTGGTATAAGTTTAATAGGTATTCGGTTTGAACAACAAAAACTCAACATTCGTGTTCGTTTTTATGTTCTCCCAAATACGAATGCTCATGTCTAGTTACGACAATCCCCTCATGCAAATTTCTGTCACCTACACACAATACTATGGCTGTAGCTCTGTGTGAGGATGAATGCCTGGCTCACATAGTATCTCATTTTGCTTACAATGCAAATTTTGGCTTGACTTTAGTAATTCCAGCTGCTCACTTTACTTTCATTTGAGCATAAAATAGTTTTCAAGAATATCATGATCTGTATCTACATTGTGAACTGTATTGCTTTCTTTGTTCCTGTTCCAGTGGTTTTGTTTCATAATCCTCTTAGACTTTGCCACTTTGTTTAGACTGCATTCAGCTTTGGCTTTCATCTCTTTATTACTATAGTGTTATGTTTATGTGTTCTCAACCCTGTTTTACAGAAATTCTTTTGTATGTTACATTTCATGTATGGTATTCTATTAAACCATTTTAAAAGTGCGTTTCTTGGTAGTCTGCTGAAGTTAAGATATTTTTAATAAATGCAGTATAAGAAATATATAAGTATAAGATTTCTTTATCATTTAAAATGTAGTTCTTTGTCACAGAAACTTAAGAAGCTTCTCAAAAATTATATTCTTTAGAGATAAAAAATAAAAGAGTTCAAGTCAAGAGTGGCTGAACACACCGGTGATTAGTAAGCCACCTGAAAAGTACCAGTGCTGGATTAAGGAATTTGGGGGTCTGAAGCTGAAAATTCTGATGACGTTTTTTAGAAAAAGGGGCAGCCATGTACTAAGCAGTGTGTAGGAAGGTTATTAAAACCCAACCCAAAGTCATTGAGTAAAAATGATTACATATTTAGCAATCCTTCCTATTACATATATTGTAATGATTCCTTACACACTATACTTTTAAAAAAAATTGGATTAGTGGGAGTGACAAGTGTTCTTTTATTTTATATATCTACTGAGAGGGGTGCTTGTGGGTTTTTGGATTTTTTGCTTATTTATCTTCTACCTTTTTACCAGAAAGCAGTGTGACACGAATAGTGATTTCACTGGGGTCCTTGTACGCATCAAGTGCTGGAATTATGTATGTAGCCCATATTGAAAAATAGGAAATATCTAAAAATACACTGTGTTTATGTGAATTGTTTCCAGATATATAATAATGAGTGCAAATAAGCAAAATGCCCCACAATGCTTATTAACAAAGTTACAATAAGCAAAGCTTCCTCAAACAGGCATACTTATAAATAGCTTAAAGTGTTATGGTTGCAGAATCTTTAAATACAATGCTGTTCTGTCTGTCTTTTATTACACTTCATGTACATTATAGCGTATACTTTAAAGACATGGTTCTACATGGAATGGCTATAGCCCTGGTGTTATAGTCTTGTACTTTCTACTGCTATCAATTTCTGTAAAAGTGAGCATCATACCATCAATTACACGTAGAAGATTGTTACACATGATTCTCATGTAACCTATACTATTCATATAGTTCATATATTTTCTGCAAACTAGTAGGCATTTAGTGATAGCTCACAATTTCATACTCTATGTTATGCATAATGAAATGTTTATCTTTTATATGTTTCACTGGAATGCTAGGATCAAGTCTTCCAGTTAAATGATAAAATGTTTGTTGGAGAAACAATATCTTACAGTAATTTTCTGGATCATGAATTGCACTTATGGAGTGTACTCTAGAAAGACAATTTTTCTTTCCTTCATGTCAATGGTTGTTTTAACATTTCTGTTTTGTTTGTGTTTAGCTGTAATTTTCTTCTCTCTCATTTACTGCGCTCATACAAATTATATATTGTTTTCTTCAGGACAAGAATGACTTCTTTAGATACCATTATTTAGAGCATATCATCAAATTTAATAGTTAACAAAACCCTCACTTTTTCTGACCTTATTTTGGGACATCTCAGGGTATTTAAAATGGCTGTATTTTTGAAATTTTAACACTTTCTGTGTTTTCTTTTACACAGATTTTACTTTTGGAATAAATGTATATGTTTTACTTAAGCAATTCTTAAAAATTGTGTGTCCACTTTGACTTCAAACTTCAAACGTAAAAAATTTTTTGAGGGTCTTTGATGACTCTTCCCAGTTTTCTGTCTCTTATTACTAAATCCTACTTTTCAATGCGAAACATAAAATCTCATTTCTGCAACTGACCGAGGTCCAGTGCAGTCAAGGGTAAAGTTGTAAAACAAATACGATAACCCATCAGATTATCTTTTTGTCAATGGAATGGTGAATACATAATACAAGAGGTTACCCTGAAACCTTCAATAGAACTCACCAACATGACAATACCAATCCCTCAAATAATGCCAATCCCTCATGGGATCCCTCTTAGACAATATTGCTAGGGTGAAAATAATACACACATTTTACGTATTGCAGACAAACCCTGTAAATTGCTGCCTCATAGATGAAAACAATTACAGAACAATGATAATATAGTTTTATTGTTGAGTACTGTCTACTCAAGTGTCAGGTTGGGATAGCAGCTATTTAAGTCTATTGGACTCCTAATCCTCCTAATCCTCACCCACCCCTTGGGCCTGATGGCGCACTAGAGTATATATATATATATATATATATATATATATATATACATTCCATATATACATAAATACATACATTCTTCTGTAGAAAAATAGGCCAATCTGCTGCTATATGGCACATTTGTTTTTGGAGTGACCCTTGTCCTTGGGCCAGAAATAAGTGACAATAGCTTCATGGATCAAATCTGGATAAACCCTGAACAGGTAAGCAAGGATGTTTTCCCCACAGGTTTTGCATATTTGAATGCTAATGAGATAGACAGTGATTTTCACTGCTTGCCCTCCTGGTACCCAAAGGTGACAGAATGGACCTTATTCCTCTTACCTGAGGAAAACTGTTTTTTTTTTTTTTTTTTACAGTTTCTTAAATGTACCTGAATAGGATCCAGTCTATCTTAAGGGGTCTTGATCATCGGTAACGGGAGTTGTCCCTGGGGATTGGAAAGTAGCGAATGTTGTGCCCATTCACAAAAAAGGCAGTAGGGAGGAGTCGGGCAACTACAGGCCAGTTAGTCTTACATCTGTAGTGGGGAAATTAATGGAAACAATGTTAAAGGAAAGGATTGTTAAACATCTGAAGTCACATGGGTTTCAAGATCAAAAACAACATGGGTTTTCCTCAGGAAGATCTTGCCAAACAAATCTTATTGATTTCTTTGATTGGGTGACTAAAGTAATTGATCAAGGTGGTGCAGTGGGCATTGTGTATCTGGATTTCAGTAAGGCCTTTGACACTGTCCCACATAGAAGACTTATAAATAAACTGCAATCTCTGGGTTTAGATCCCAATGTTGTTGAATGGATTAAGGAGTGGCTGAGTGACAGAAAACAGAGGGTTGTAGTCAATGGCGTATATTCAGAACAAGGTCTTGTTACCAGTGGGATACCTCAAGGATCTGTACTTGGACCCATTCTCTTTAATATTTTCATTAGTGATATTGCAGATGGTGTTGATGGAAAGGTATGTTTATTTGCTGACAACACAAAAATTTGCAACAGGGTTGATGTTCCTGGAGGAAGAAGCCAAATGGCAAACGATCTAGGTAAGCTGGAAAAATGGTCAGAGCTGTGGCAATTGGCATTTAACGTGGATAAATGCAAAGTAATGCACCTGGGGCATAAAAACCCAAGGGCAGAGTATAGACTATTTGGTACTGTCCTAACCTCAGCGTGTGAGGAAAGGGATTTAGGGGTAATTATTTCTGAGGATTTAAAGGTAGGCAGACAATGCAGTAGAGCAGCAGGTAATGCTAGCAGAATACTTGGTTGTATAGCGAGAGGTATTAGCAGTAGGAAGAGGGAAGTGCTCATGCCGCTGTACAGATCACTGGTGAGACCTCACTTGGAGTATTGTGTTCAGTACTGGAGACCATATCTCCAGAAGGATATAGATATGTTGGAGAAAGTGCAGAGAAGGGCTACTAAAATGGTTTATGGATTACAAGATAAACCTTACCAGGACAGGTTAAAGGATCTTAACCTATATAGCCTGGAAAAAAGACGGGACGGGGGATATGATAGAAACATTTAAATACTTAAAGGGAATCAACAAGGTAAAGGAAGAGAGTTTATTTAAAAGGAGAAATACTACCACAACAAGAGGACACAACCATAAACTAGAGGGGCAAAGGTTTAATGGTAACATCAGAAAATATTACTTTACGGAAAGGGTAGTGGACGCATGGAATAGCCTCCCAGCAGAAGTGGTTGAAGTGGTTGAAGAAGTACTCAGAGGTTGAGCAGACTGGATGGGCCTACTGGTTCTTATCTGCCGTCACTTTCTATGTTTCTATGTTTTTTATGGAAAGGGGTTAATGTATGTTTAGCTAAAATGTGTAGGTGTCAGTTTAGAACATGCCAGTTTTCATTCATCTTGCACACCCTCTCCTAAAACACATACAATTTAAAGTTGTAGGCAGTTGCAATCAACTTATCTATTAATAAATGTTCGAATTGTTTTGAGTGACACCATGAAATTGTATAATATAATGTTTCCCACCTAAAGAGGAAAATAAGAAAGAACATTAAGTGATGTATTGGAGGAGGGTAACTTCCAATATATGGTGTATAACCATTTAAATAACCCTGAAATAATACATCATAGTTGCAAATCCCAACTTTGATAGCTAATAATGTATGTCAACAGCAGGTATGATTAGTTAATTAATGTATGCCTACAACATTGTTTAGATATATGCCTTGCGATATTGTATATTGTATAAATTGGACCTCTCGGACATCTGTAATTTCCCTAGGCAGATATGAACATATATATTAAAGCATCATGTCTGTCTTCTGTTAAGAACAAATGTAATTGCTTGTTCCATTAACAATATTGGCACTGCAATAATTGCAAGCTAATGAAAATATCCCCCGTGCTATTATAAATTGCTGAATAAACAAAAGCAACTCGAAATCACAATGGTTTATTCTTGGGATACAAGAATTTTGCTACACTTAACATTCTCAAATGATATGATAGGATCTGTCTCGTGTTTATTGTACAGCATAAACCAAGACAACATTCAACCTGTTGGTAAATGACAACACTCGATTTACTGCTCTCTGCTCTACCTCACCCTTGAATTTCCTCTAATCATATATCGGTTATTTACTGTAATATAATGTATTATTTTATGATACCTCCTAAAGTTTCAAACAACCAAAGAACTTGTTTTAGGGGATGTGGTTTGAGGCATGGCTAGGGTGTGGGGCTTTAACAAGACTTTTATGTGACACGCTTTTTCATGTTTTTGTAAAAATATACCCTCTTAAAAGTAATTTCCACTGCTATTGTAATATGAAATATGCAAAGTGAATTCATGTAGCAATAAAATTACAATCTGCCATAGGGTCTAAGTGTCACCATATTTAGCATAACTAAATGTATTATTATGTTGTTTAGCTTTTAAATTGTAATTAATATATAATATTTAGTTCATAAACAAGGTTTATTTCAAGAATGGAACATCAAGATGTTGTGATGACATGGTATGGGTCGAAATATTTTAAAACCAAATGTATTAAAAACAGCAGAAGATGGAGAAAGGGAAAGTTTGTAGAGCATTTTGGTTCATTTTTTTCTTGTGCACAGTTGAGCCTGCTGCTTGCTTTTGCCTAATTTGTGTGAATTCCATGTATCCTGTTTAAAGGCCCACCCTAATTTTCACATATGGACTTGTGGCCACAGTCTCAGTTGGGACACCTGACCATTATACCAAGAGGGGCTTTTATGACATAGCATAGTATTGTCCAAAATGTCTTGGTAAAACAGCCCCATACCATTATCCCTCGTCCACCAAATGTTACACAATGCAGTTAGGCAGGTACAGTTCTCCTGGCATCCGCCAAACTCAGAATGCCACACAAAACATGTTTCAACCGCTCCAGAGTCCAGTGGCGGTGTGCTTTACACCACTTGATTCGACGCTTGGCATTGCATTAGCGATGTGAGGCTTGAATGCAGCTGCTTGATCATGGAAGCCCATACCTGAAACTCCCAGCACACAGTTTTTGTGCTGATATTAATGCCAGAGGAAGTTATACACGCCATGCCCCTTAGCACTCAGTGACCCTGCACTGTGACATTATGTGGTCTTCCGCTTCATGGCTGAGTTTCTGCTGTTCCTAAACGTTTCCACTTCCCAATAATACCTCTTACAGTTGACTTATTGTAAAGGTGGCATCCTATCACGGTGCCAAGTTTGAATTCACTGAGCTCTTCAGAACGACCCATTTTTTCACTAATGTTTGTAAATGCAGACTTCGTGGCTAGTTGCTTGATGTTATACACCTGTGGAAATGGGTCTGGTTGAAACACCCGAATTCAATAATTAAGAGCTGTGTCCCAATACTTGTGTTCATATCATGTATTTATAGCTTGCAATTCAGAAAGTGCATTAATTACACTAAAAACAACAAAAACATTTACATTAATAATTTATGCACATCGTAACCCAGAAGGGACACTGTCTCAGAGCATAGGGTACTTAAAAAAGGCACTAAATAATGGGTTTTAGAGATCTTTGGAGGAAAAGGAGAAGGCAATCATCACTAGATTAGACAGGTATTATGCTGTATTGTTAATGTAAGATATTATTGTTATTATTATTTTCTTTTATTTATATAGCGCCAACAATTTACACAGCGCTTAATACAATGCATATACTCAAGGGGTCTGACAAGACGAGAATTAATCAGATCCTATGCTATACAGTTAAATTAGAACATAACTGTGCTTCTGAAGAGAAATTAGCACATGATCTCATACCTGTGACCGGGGAACAGACATTGAAGTTAAATCATATTCCTGGTCAAGAGAATCTGGCAGTGAAAGTGTTAGAGCAAATGTATATTGGAATTTATCAATTTACGCTCTAAGAAAAATCCGGGAATGTTCTAACCTGTCATCAGACTAATTATTTTTAGCAACTATCCTTAACCAAGATTTAAGACCAAGGTATCAGCTTCCCTTCCATAATAAGCATAACAAAATACAAAGAGCGTTTTGATCTGAGCATTATGAGTAAGGACAGACTGATTTCTGGTTCCAATTGGTGAATATCTTACTTCAAAAACGCTCTAGATATTATGACACTAGGTAAATTTGAAAAACCATGTTTGTACCTACATCAAATTTAGCTTCAATATGTATATAAGAAATAGTTGAATAATTTGTAAACATTAATTTATGTTAGCGGTGGTTTAAAAGACATGGTTACATAATTATGCATTTGCTCCTTCCACCTCCCAGCTGTTTTTCAATGTACGAGACTAACTTAATTGCATTCTACAAAGAGGTAAGTAGACGTGAGATCAAGGTCCTCCAGTGGATGTAATCTACTTGGATTTTGCCAAGGTGTTTGACACAGTTCCATACAATAAATTAGTATTCAAACTGAAAGAAATTGGTCTAAATTAAAATGCATGTTCTTGGGTTGAACATTGGCTTAGTGATACAGAGAGTACAGAGAGTTGTTGGTAAATCTTCAAGCTGGTCAAAAGTGGTAAGTGGTGTCCCTCAGGGTTCTGTTCTGGGACCAATTTTATTCAACATATTTATAAATGACCTGGCAATAGGCGTTGAAAGTCATGTTTCTGTGTTTGCAGATGACACTAAACTAGGTAAAGTTATACAGGACGAGCAGGATATTACTGTGCTGCAGAGGGATCTAGATAGACCGGGGGACTGGGGACACAAATGGCAGATGGAATTTAATGTAGATAAATGCAAAGTTATGCACTTCGGGGTAGCGAATGCACAAGCAACGGTAGTGAATTAGGGATAACAACAAATGAGATTTTGGAATTGTTATGGACAACAAACTATGCAACAATGTGCAATGTCAGTCAGCGGTTGCTAAGGCCAGTAAGGTATTGTCATGTATAAAAAGGGGCATCAAGTCGCGGAATAAAGATATAATTTTGCCTCTTTATAAATCAATGGTAAGGCCACACCTTGAATATGCTGTGCAATTTTGGGCACCTATTCTATTATACCACTGGAAAAGGTGCAGAGGCGGGCTACAAAATTAATAAAAGAAATGGAACACTTTAGTTATGAAGAAAGGTTAATTAATTTAAATCTGTTTAGTTTAGAAAAACGGCGCCTCAGAGGGGATATGATAGCATTTTATAAATATATTCGGGGCCGATACAAACCATTGTGTGGAAATCTGTTCATAAACAGGACTATGCATAGGACAGGTGGCCACGCATTTAGACTGGAAGAAAGGAGATTTAGTCTAAAGCAGAGGAAAGGGTTTTTTACAGCAAGCATGTGGAATTCTCTGCCTGCAGAGGTAGTTTTATCAGAGTCTGTACAGACATTTAAACAACAATTGGATAAATACTTGCAAAAATATAATATTCAGGGATATCATTTTTTAATTATGGGGAAACAGCTTCTTGATCGAAGGAGAGATCTGACTGCCATTCTGGGCTCAAGAAGGAATGTTTTCCCTAGTTTGTTGCAAAATTGGAAAGAGCCACAAACTGGGTTTTTTTTTTTGCCTTCTTTCAGATCAACCAGATGTACTTCCCGTCATCTTCTGATCAGGCCCTTGTGCGTATGCACTGATTTCAATGGGAGTGCTTTCCTGGCACTGATTGGTTGGTTCAAGCAGCCAACTGCTAGCAAGAATAATCAAACCACTGAGGAAGAAGGTAGATGTGGAGCTGCAGTTGCTAATTGACACAGAGTACTCGAATATGCATTCTTTTTTGTGTGATTTCTTAACACTCACAAATTGTTGTGGCTGTTCTGCTGCTGCAATACCATAACATAATAAACTACTAAAATAAATTAAACCCAGACCTCCACTACAGAAATCTGCATATCTGTATATGACAGTGTTGTAAAAATTATCAAGTAATGCTAATAATATAATAACACTTAAAATAATAACTTATTTAGTTATTGGATTAATGTAATTGAAATGTTTTTTTTGGGTTATAGTAAGACTTAACTTCTCTTCAACATGAACTTGTTTCATTAAGAATTTTGGCTTTTTTAATCCATACAAGATATATCTTGGTTTACACCAATTTAAAAACATGAAACCAAATAATTTCTGAATATCGGCTGTCCAATTGATAGCACTAGACACCACTATTTGCTTTGTGGATTATACTTAAACTATTTAATGCCCCCTTTGCTCGCTTATTCAGTGATCCTGCTTTGCACGTTTATGTTTAATTTATGGTTAATTTGCACATATTGTGTTTAAAGAATATGTATTTAATATCTACAATGTTACCCCTTACATAATATTGTATGACTGTACTTTTATGTTTGTAAAATTAGAAATATTCATTATGAATTTCAAGAGCATGTCTTTTTACTTTTCATTTGCTGCTTTTATTCAAGGTAAAGGGGATTTTTAATTGGTTTTGGTCCTTTTAACTTATCTCTAAAGATTTTAAATCTAGTACATTTCCCAGCATTTTATAGCATTTAACGTTTGGTGAGTTTTTGTATTTACTGTGTATAAAAGAGATTACAAAAAAATGCTATTGGGGTTATACTTAATTATCCATACACCAAGATGAAGCAAGGTAAGCTCGTATCAAGATGACATCCAAAGCTTTTGCCTAAGGTCAGGATTCGCTGATAAAAACAGATACTGTAAGAAAATCAAAGGCCCCATTACATAGCTGTGCTTCAAAGCTTGCCATATTCACTAAGCATGCACTTCTAGGATAAAGATGACATCTGTAAACCAACACTTGTAAAGGTAACACTAAGTCTCATCATGATTTCCTTTAAAACTTTCATAAAAAGTAGGATACAGAAGAAATGTCAATATCTAAGGTTTACTACCTGAATTTTCGTTCTCTGTCTACCAAGCTAAAACTTCATGCAGTTTGGGTGCACGCAGACTGAACTAGGTTAAAAAGACTCTGCAGTGTCACTAATACATGAGGGTCAGAGTTTTCATCAGTTCCAACATCTGGAGATTGGCCAACCAATACATTTTCAATTGAATTTGGGTACCTCCGATATGTTGAGGGTACTCGGACAGATGACTACACCCAAAACATTGACAGTGTGTGCTCAAACTGGCCATAAACTCATCACAACACACTTCACATGTGACCCCTAGCTATGATTTCCTAGCAGTTGGGGCCCTGGCACATTAATATTAACTGCATTGTTTAATGCAAAACTATAAATTATTCAATATATCTCAGTGGCGGTTGCAAATTTGTTAGTTTGAGCATTTCCTTAATCTTTTTCGTGCTCTGTGACTTTAGAATACGGTGTTAATGGCCCAATTTGAAAATTCAGTTTCATTACTTTCATTGCCATTAATTTCTATTACTACATAAGGAAGCTCATTACAACCAATGTCATGCGACCAAGAAGTGTGTTGGTTTCATGATGCTTGTCTTAATACGTTAACCCTGTGCCAAATTAAAATATTACTTTTGCAGCTAGTAATGTATGAACCAATATTATTAAGATTGTGAATATGGTGTGGTAATAAATAAGTCTGTGTAACTCTTAAGTCAGTAAGATTTTATTTAGTGTATGTGTAGTGTAGTGGCTTCATTTTTATACTACATTCTAGAGGACTGCATTGGGAGGAGGGTCCCGTGGGCGGTCTTGCTGGGGCTGCAGGCGGGAGCGGGCGGTCAGGCACTGTACCTGCGGGTCCCGATAATCCTGCGCAGTCCCGCAAGGCTGCCTTCTCGCCGCTCCCTTACAGTATCTCCTCTCTTGATCCGCCCAGGAACCAAACGGAGTCACATGATGTGACGTCACTTCCCATGACTCTGCCTCGTTCCTGGGCGGAGCAAGAGAAGAGACGCTGTGAGGGAGCAACTCGAGGGCAGCCTTGCGGGACTGCGCGGGAAATCTGCAGTTCAGGTAAGGAGGTGGGTGTGATTGAGCGGGCGGGATTGGGCAAAAAATCAGGGGGAGAGGGCATGTTGGCATCAAAAGCATTGTTACTGCTATACTTTTTTGATTTATCCATTTAAGACGCACTCCATTGAATATTATAATAGTTGTTTTCTATCGGTTACAGTGTAGCATTGTTTTGGAGGTCACAATGTAGAATCCACAACTTTGGGCGTTGTCAAGGTTTTAAATCATAAACCTTTTATTTTTAACTACCCCTAACACCATTATGACTTACGTAGACCATTGACTTGAGTCCATAATGACTAAATGATAACTTACCCACTTTCAAATTATTAGTGTGGTACACAAGATCTAACAACTAGTTCAGCTTGTTAGGAAGTTTTATATTTATTAGATACTCAATGAATTTGTGGGGTTTTTTTATCCGTTTGTCAATGTTTTGACCAAATAGACTCTGTGAGTAAAGAGAAAAATAATAAGAAAAAAAAGTCCACGGATATTCTTGGGATTTTGTACCACATCTGAATTCTTACTTCAATGGTTTCTGCATTACTTAGAAGCTTTTAAGTTGCCAGAAGTATTAATTAACTTGGTAAAATAATTGCATGTTTAATTCCCATGGAAGGGAGACCAATAGGACTCCCTTCTATGAAGAACTAAAATGCAAAGCCCATGGGCTTACATCTCCACTTGTTGGCTGACTGTTAATTGGACACCGAGAAATTAATTCACTCAAGATGTTTAGTGAATAAATTATGTCAATTCACTTTAATTAACCATGAGAAATCCAGTTAAAAACAGCTGTTTATGATACCATGGGTAATATATGCTTTTTTGAAGGTAACTGTGTCTGGGTGTTTGAGCCACATACATTGAGTATATTATCACAGGTAAATGGAATTGGCATAGAGACAGGTTAGGATTTAATAAAGATGTAATTAATTGTGCATGCATTATGTATCAGTATGTGAATGCCTATGCAGGTATACAAAATATAACATTTCCTCAGTGTGGCCACTGGCTGGAGACATGTAGCTGCAGACGGCAACAGTGTGACAGTATAGCCACTGGCTTGGTATGCATGACTAAATGTAGATTTGGTGCCAAGGCTGCTTTTCATCTTCAGCCCGGCCCAACAATGAGTTACCATTGACTGCTGTTCCACTTAGTACGTATGGTTTAGTATGGAACGTGACCCAGAAGTAACATCAGCAAGTCACATTGTCATAAGGTTATGATGGTACTGTTAACTAATTATTAACTCTTGGCATATAAGACAATACAACTAAGACAGCATTTTTCATTTACGTCATATATTTTAAAATTCTTCTTCCACTGTAGTTTTTGGTACACATGCAGCATGAGTAACCAGTAAGCTGTGCAGTTGATTTTTATTTATTTAAACATTTAAAAAAAAATGAAAGATGTTGCCTAGTTGGTATTTGTACCACCATACATTATATGATTAATGATGCTTTTGAATAATTCTTTAAACAGAATACTGAAAAGATGTGCCTGACCGAGAAGTCAAGAAGAAGAGGCGATACATCAAACTTAAACAAAGGTCATGCAGGAACATATTACACAGATTAATCATGTCAATCAGCTGCATAAAGAGCTTAAAGTTAATTGTAACAAGATCCAAAATCTTTAAAACACTTTAGCAAATAGCAGACTCCAAAGACTCTTCGGTGACCACTCATCAGCCCCAGATCATGTGTTTAAACACAGAGGAGAAGACATACAGGGACCTACAACTCATCGCTGTGCCCTGTCCCATTGGATTTCCCAAAAGCTTAAGAAAGAATAAACCTTATTTAGTCCCAAATGCAGTTTGCTGAAAATCACTTAGAATGGGACTGGTTGGCAAAACAGTAGACATTTTATCAAATTAATCTAATGGCATCTAAAAGTGAAAAACTGTCATGAACATTTAAATTATTTCTGTCCCCAAACACATATTTAAAAATTAATTTTGAGGTACTTTCTATAGAGAGAAAAAGTACTAAAATACAGAAAAGGGGTATAGCTTCTGTGATACATGTAAAACAAAAGTGTTATGTGAGCTTGGTAACTAACTGGAGGATAGGAAAGCCATGTCTGAAGAAAGGACCATGGTGTCCTCTAAGGTTGCATTTTTTTATCCTCAAAGTTAACTGTTAAAGCCATTTTTACATCTGTGCTGTGATTTATTATCATTAAACATACAAGTGAAGTCAACCATGGACCAGTCAAATATATGTTTACAAATCTGTCCAGAACCCAATATCATTGGGTCTCCGAAGACAATGTTCGTAGGGAAAAGCTTTGCAGCTGCCTGGGATGGTGGTTATGATACATAAGGCAGCATTTAATATGAAAGACCCGCACAATAATGAAATTTTACAAAAATGCTGAGCTAACGTGTAGGATGTGGTAGAATCAAAGACAGATTTGTATAAAAAACAATAAGGGATCAAATTAACATGGAAAGAGTGTAGAAGTATATGTGGGATGTAATTTTTGGTTCATAAGGCAACTTCATTGCCTATAAGTAAATGCTGTGTTTGTACAAATATATGTTTTATCATATCGAGTTTAATCCAATATAATATATAATTTTTTTGGGGAAAAAGGATAATCCAAATGTTATATATAGAGCTCTTCAATAATATTGGCACCCATGGTAAATATGAGAAAAAAAAAGTCTTTATTTAACCTTTTGATATTTTCTTCAAAAAATACACAAAAAAACTAAGCTCTCCTGGATATCAAACAATTGCAAACAGGTTTATCCAACAAAAAAGGAAACATTCTAAATAAATATGCGGCAGAATTATTGGAACTCAATTGATTTAATTGAGAAAATTATATTTAAAGTATATTCCCATTGATATTTTACATTTTTCAAGTATACCTGGGTGACTAGGAACCAGGGGAGGGCTGGCAGCCTAAGGCCTGGGGGGCAAGTCTAGTCAAGTGGCCTGTTGCGCCACCGAATCAGCCCATCATCCATGCCCATCGTTTCCTGATTTTCTACCGCATATTGATGTAATGTGATGGGATGGGATAGGGAGTACATCAGTACTCTCAAAACAAAAAAAAGTCATCATACATAGGATGCCCGAAGCCACAATTTAGTGCCACTAATCCTCAATAAAATATGCAGATTGGAATAGAGTAAAAAATCAAAACCTTTACTTTTCCTTTCACTGATTTCTGGACCTTAAAAGTTTTGTCCTCTGAAGTGACTACGAATTAAGGGCGTTTTATCTCTGGATAAGTAAAAAGTAAAAGTACCAGGAAACAGATGACCAAATACACAAACCAGGACAGGCTGTGCCACACCAACACCCAAACACACACACCAGGACAGGCTCTACCACACTGAAACCCAAACACACACACCAGTACGGGCTCTGCCACACTGACCAAATATACACACCAGGGTTGGCTCTGCAACACTGACACACCAAACACACACCAGGACAGGCTCTGCCACACTGACACCCCAACACACACACCAGGACAGGCTCTGCCAGGCTGACAGCCAAACACACACACCAGGGTAGGCTCTGCCACACCTACACACCACACACACACTAGTACAAGGTCTGCAACACCGACACACCAAACACACACCAGGACAGGCTCTGCCACACCAACACTCCAACACACACACCAGGTCAGTCTCTGCAACACCGACACCCAAACACACACACACCAGGACAGGCTTTGCCACACTGACACTCGCATCAGTACAGGTTAATCTACACAAAACATAAAAATGCTTTCCACACTGTTTTTTTTTCTGTATTTCCCCCCTTGTGCCACACCAGCACCCAGAGTGGCATATCAGGGGGTATAAGGCATATCTAGGGGGCAGAGTGGCATATAGTGGGCTATAAGGCATATGTGGGGGGGGCAGAGTGGCATATCTGGGGGGGCAGAGTGGCAAATGAAAGGAAAAAAAACAAGAAATGCATTTTTCTCAATAATAGCTTTTCTTAAATATGAAAAAATAGTTTACATGTCAATTCATATTTACTAGTAAAACTTTTTTCCTATAGAGTAGTCTTATATTTAGGCTTTTTCTTTTTTTCCTAAATTAATATTAAAATTTGGGGGGTCGACTTATAATCGAGCAAATGCGATATATGAGTTATCGTTGACCTATTCTCTAAGCATGCCCACTTAGTAGCGCTGACATCAGGCTCTAACAAATGTATTCATAAAAGAATTACATGGTTGCATGAGATACCCAACATATCTCTTATCGAGGTTCCCAATTCATATCTCTGTCCTGAAAAGCCCTATGCAAACTCTATGGGTATGGAATTGCATGTTTCCTCCGCTTATCATGCACAACCAAATGGAAAGAACACTTAAAATAAACTGTAAAGCAGACCAAGCCAATCGTTCTTAAACCCACTTGTTTATTCAATGTATACACTTGCAGGTTTACATTTAAGCAAAAGAAGATTACTCTTGTATGTTAATAATTCCAAAAATGTATTTTCCTTTATATTGCGAGGGGCAAGAAAATGAATTCCACAATCGTATCAAAGAGAGCAAAATTAAAACTATTGTTTATCGTCTGACACATGTTTAATTTAGACCAATAATTAGGAAAGGAATACGCTGAAAGAAAGTGTGCTAACAATAAAAATATGCAGAAAAATGAACAGTTCCTAGAGTATTCCTCAAACTCTGCTGCAATTTGTAACACACCCACATACTGCCGCAGCAAGTTTATCAGCATGTTCGAAAAGCAGTTTAGGACTCAAATTATTCCTTAGACTTGTCACTATTAAGGACAGAACTTTCACCAATGAATAACATGGCTGACAAGAAAAATGATGGCTTCATTTCTGTCAAACCAGATAAATGACACAAAAGTTACTATAGATAATTGGATTTAACTGTATAAATTTAAAATGTATATATTTTACTGCAGTACACTGAGTTTAGCAGTTCAGTTTAACAATTACTAGACATCCCAGGAGGACCAGAGCACATGCACAGATTTTTTGATGGATGTCCTTTTTGGGATGTCTGTTGCGGTTTGCGGGCGTCGGGGAGCCTCCTTGAAAATGAGGGAGACGCCTGGAACTTCCCAGAGAGTTGGGATGTCTGAATTACTATCTTGGAAAAAAAGCTCACATTTTGTCCAGCTCTAGCAGTAATCTTGAGACCCTAAACACTGTACATTCATGGCGGTGGCAGTCCACAATTATGTATTAGAAACATAGAAAGTGATGGCAGATAAGAACCATTTGGCCCATCCAGTCTGCCCAACCTCTGAGTACTTTCCTTAGTACCCTACATTATCACATTTAATCTGTGTGTATGTTCATTTTCTTATTTAGTATAAATTTACTGTTGGATTTATTGGAGATGCCACCCAACCCCTGGGTATGTTTTATTCCTGATGATGAGAAGGAGAAATTCTGTTTATTCCTCAACAAAAACACTGTACTACTCTGCATGTGGTTTGTCAAGTGACAAAAAAAGAATTCAAAACCAATAATATATAAATCATGAACTGGCTTAAAAATATAGCACAATCCGCTTTATTTTAATTCTTTCTAATGGGGCTGATCCTTCTTGAATCTGTTACTCCTAGTTTGCCGACTAAACTGTCATCTCATATAGGATTATGGCAATAAGATTCAACACTTCGACAGTAATCTTAACAGTAATACAATTGAGTCTAATAAAGATTACTTTTTATTTTTAGACTCTTGTTCATTTAACAATTGTGACTTGTCTTCTTATATTGCATATTAAATGTTTGTCATTTGTTCTGATTTGGGAAACTTAAACAAAACAGCGGAAAGCATTTCCTATGAGACCGGGATACACGTAAAGGAAAATAACCCAGCTTTGAAAAGTGGAAAACAATACCATTATTTCACATTTTGCCTGCAAGAAGAATAAGAATAAGTATTGGCATGAATGTAACCATCACTTCACCCCCATTTGTATTAATGAATAAAACGGTTTGATTTAAAATTGTAACTTTTACTGTTTTTTTGTTTTGTTTCTTTTTAATTTCAAACTTTAAGAGATTGTCTTATCATTGGTGGTATTAGGACAACACGGTACTAGTGATGATATGTTGAGCTAGGAGAATATGTTTAAATAAGATTTAACTCATTTAAATTGATCTGGGAAGTAGAGTAACACAAAGCCTGGAACAGTTATCTTCAGTGGCACTTCTGTACTCAGGCAAGAAATGTAATAATACTTTGATTTATCTAGTCACTGTGGTTATATCACAAGGGAGATATAGCAAAGTAGTACAGCTCTCAAATGTGGTTTTCCTACAATGTTTCCCTTTTTCCTTAAGCCTTTTTTCAAGCATTGTTCTCAGGCTACCTCCAAGTAAGATGACTAACCTCCCATTATATGGTTTATGAGTACTCACATTAGAAACATAATTAACAGTTTTGGTGTATGATTTTATGGTTGACCTCTCTAAAACTACATATTTCAGCTGTATAACTTGTCACGTTGTATAAAAGGTATAAGATTCCAAAGGGTCGCCGCTGTTCTGCCATCTACAAATTCACCCTTAAAAACTCCTTCAAATCCTTTCACTTATTTCTCATCCAAGCTATGCCTGTATTTAATGTGTTCTGAATGTTCAAAGATTTCCATCAACTTTCCATTATTTATTATTTATTATTACAGAAGTTAATTAGTCATTTGTGACATTTGCCTCCTGTTCCAAATTTGTCGCTACTGTTTGTCACAATAGCAGTGAGCTCTACACAAAATAGCTTGATTATTACACCCTTACATGATTTCACACATATATATGGATTTTGTTACAAAAAGTCACTTGAACTTGGGTTTAGTTCTGGAACAAAATAGATACTGAGGAGTCATGTCACATTGTGAGGTTCCACAAGCAGTAATTCCAATGATAATTGCATCTTCTGATCCATGACAAGCCCTTATGACGTAACCACAGCTAGCGCTCAAGTACCTAACATGTTTAAGAGATCAGTAGCCATATGTGCACACTTTGCATTAGACTAATCTTCCAGGCTTCCTGCATAGGTAATCCTATAGCACGTGAGACAGACAGTAGACTGTGGTACTAAAATTGGCTGCCAAAGAGATCACAGAACATCCTGGATTAATTTGATTCTTCCTGAATTAGTGGGACTTTTACAGTTTCTTACTTTCACTGATATAAACAGGTGAGGAAGCCTGTGTATATATTGCCTTTTAATGTGCATATCTGCAAAAAATGTAGCCCATCAAATAATAATTTACAAAGGCAACTTTTAAGATTCCAGCATCTGTGGACAACAGTTTACACCACGCTCCTCCTGTCTTTGGTTAAGCATGGTGGAATCTCGGCAGTTGATGAAATGCCAGATGGTAATATCCCTGCTGATGTATTTTCATTAAATAAATATAATTTAAACATAATTGCTTGCTTTATAGAGGAAATGTATATTTATTTATATTAATAAAGGATACCATACCTACTTGCGAAAACTTGGTGCATTCAGGATAAGTTAATATTTAAATATGGGAGCGATTATAAATCCAGCTCCTAATTAAGCCCATTAAGTTGGTTATGGAGGAGAAGAGAGTTAAAATTATATAAAGAATATTTTTTAGTCCCTTAGTTAACATGTGATTTACCACAAGATAATGTTGTCTGAGGACAAAGGAGGTTATAGAACAAGAACATAAAAAAGTGGCTAAAGCATGAAAACCATAAATTCGGTCATGAGTTTACAAAATCAAATCATGTGGCAGCAAGTTTATATTGTGAATTGAAATGTGAGGAAATTACTTCTGGAGTGTAGCTGCTCAAGGTGGCTACTTTCACATCATGCTCTCGTTCACATGGAAAAATGAGGGTCATTTCTACTAATCTCAACAATACATAACCTGTGGAATAGGAAAGAGTCAGTCCAGCTGCCCACCTTACTTTCGTAGAATCTACTTATAACAGCCTGACTCCTGAAGTTATTCTAGGTGATTAGTCTGCTGCTTCTCCCTAAGTAAGCTCCCACCTGAAGCTCGATGGTATCCCTCCCTGAATCAGAACTGTGTGGCTACTAAGAACTAGATGCTATGCCCATGGTGGGACTGTGCTTTCCCTCTATCCATATGGCTGTTTAATGGGGAAAGGGAATAACAATGCTGATTCCATTTCCAGCAATCTGAAAGGATGTATCTTCATCTGCCAGAGGGTGGCTTGTGCTAACCTGGCTTTCTTGCAATAATATAGCACCGCAGAAGCCCCCACGCCACCCCTTATGAAGGTACACAAACATTAGACTGATCTGATCTTTAGTATTGCCTAGGAAGTATATTTTTCTGCAGGGAACTAAGTTCACGTTTCCCGTTAAATGGTATAGACCAAAACAAGTGTAAGGATGTTCATTTTGAGGAGGCAAGTCTAATTTGATTTATTTGCATAATAGAAAGTCCTTCATTCCCAATGAAAAGTTTGTAAAGACATACTCCTTTGTTTTGAAGGGGTTAACAAAATACAAGTTGTTTGCAGTAAGGTAGGCCACATGGCAGACTGCAAGTGCTTGTGGTCCTATTCAAGAACTGAAATAGCATGACTAAAGGAAGTGCGATTCTATGTAGACTGCTGGCTATAACACAACCTAAATGTAAGATTACGCACAACACTCCCAGGGGAATAATTCCTTAGTTAGAATTTAATTCCGTTTATTTTGCATTCTCCCAGAGATAGAGAATGTCATCTATGGAGGTTGAGGATGGAAGAGCCTCGCCGGGGACTCCCAACACATTTTACTGTATGCAAATTGTTGCACGCATTCTTTTGTTAGAGATAATACTTTGCCTAATTTTCTTCCTCCTGGTTTCTTCTACTGAAACTACGACGTGTATAGAGGAAGCACACATGCACGTCCTGCCCGTGTAGAACTCCATTGTAATTAATGGCAATAGTGGCAGCCAATCACGTGACCTATCTGAACTGTCCATTAGCCTAGCTAGTTAGCGGAGATGTTGCTTTTTTCATACAATAATCTACCTATAAGAAAAATCTAATTTTCAGAACTCAATTTTGCCTCTAATCCATCCAAATGCATTTAATGTTACACAGAATTATATAACTTTAGCCCATATAGACTCTGTAAATGCTTAGCTACTATAAAACCATCAGGCCTTATTTGGCCCTTGGTCTTGTCTTATATATTTTTACATTTTGACATTGTATTAACCTCTAACACTGGAAGACCATTCCACATAGCTATACCATCTCTTTCTTTCTTTCTTTCTTGTAATTTGTTTTGTAAAGCTTTGATATCACGGTGTTTGTGAAATAGTGGTGGTTCTGGCACACGAGATTATATAAATTCTTATTAATGATTCAAGAGTCAAGTTTTCTACCTGTATCAATGTAAATGGATAGTGGCCCTCTTTTGGGTTTCATGCGGAAGGTTATCAGAGGAAATTGGTTTACCTGTTAATAGTGCTTATTATGCCTACAGGTATAGCCGTGAACCTTTTCTAAATCAACTAAACAAACCACTATAACAAGAATGCAAACCTTTAGAAATGCAAAATTAATGGAAATTACAATTGTTAATGACTCTGTGATCAATGCATACATTCCATACTGTGCTGTTGCTATTTGGATTGCAGACAGAAGTGTTCCATCTAATTTGGTGGAGAAAAGACAATAGTGGGATTTGTGTAAATAGTGGACAAGTCTGAACTAATTCAAAACTAGTTGAAACTCGGTTCAAATCTATGCATGCTAACAAGTTTGTCTCCAGCCATTATGATCATGCAGACATGGGCACAATCCATTTTTTTTAAATGCTGGACGAGCATCGGTGGATCTGGTGGCTACCCCTTTCTGCGAGCATGGAGTACATTGGGTTAGCACAAGAATCTCTGAAAGATACTTCACATTAGATTCTATAAGTTAACAGACAAAAGGCAGTGGGCCATGATGAGATACATCTTTTATTGCAAATATTAAACTTGTGTTTTTAGTCGGCTAGCTTCTAACGTTGGAACAACACCAACAAAGACACTTTACGCACAGGAACAATATGTTACCTAAGACTGACCATTTCGAAGAAGGAGAGTTTATTTAAAGGGGTTGTATTTACATAATATAAGTTTGTTTATAAAAGAAATAGTCATTTAATGAACTTGAAAAATATACACCGATCAGCCATTACATTATGACCACTGACAGGTGAAGTGAATAACACTGATAATGTGGGTGGGATATATGAGGCAGCAAGTAAACATTTCATCCTCAAAGTTGATGTGTTAGCAGGAAAAATGGGCAAGCATAAGGATCTGAGTGACTTTGACAAGGGCCAAATTGTGATGGCTAGATGACTGGGTCAGAGCATGTTTTTGTGGGGTGTTCCCAGCCTGCAGTGGTCGGTACCTGGTGGGCAGGTGTCTGAACACACAGTCCATAGCAATTTTTTGTGTATGGGGCTGCATAGCCCACAGACCAGTCATGGTGCCCATGCTGACCCCTGACCACTCCCAAAAGCGCCTACAATAGACACATGAGCATAAGAACTGGACCAAGGAACAATGGAAGAAGGTGGCCTGGTCTGAAATTTTTGTTTACATCACGTGAATGACCCACACAATATTAGGCAGGTGGTCATGATGTTATGGCTGATTGGTGTATACTGTATATATTTTAAATATTGTCTTAATTCTTGCAGGTTCCCCTTGTTCTGCGGATAAAGAAGAGAGTATTGGTAGGATGCAGCTTATTGTCTGGTATTTCTGTGCAAAAAAAAAAGATTTATTTCACATGTTCAGGGCTACCAATGAAAAGCGAAAAATCTGAATTTTAAGAGTCTTATCACTATAGCAACCCATGGAAATAGGATCTTTCTTTTGGTTGCTATAGTGATAAGATCATCAAATGTTACACTAAAAGCACTTTCATATGTAAACCCTAATGACCCCAAACATCAACCCACAGTGTTTTTCCAATGTTTGTGTTGACTTTCTAGCTGCAAGGAAGCCTTCCTCCGAGACTTCCAAACATAAAGGTAGTTTAGTTAACTAACGGGAGAGTTGTGTGTTTATCTTCCTTGGCTTTACTATACATTACGAAAGCCCAACCCCAGTGGGCTTCTGCTGCAGGAAAAGCGTATGTAATGTATAATTAAATCCACAAGATCTCCTTACAAATTAAATTATACAGGGTCACTTTAGTCCTTCATGCTGGATAAACTTGCTGGTGTTGGCCCTTAATAATGAATTGTGACGTGACGAAGTTAAAACTGAAACTTTCCTCCGTTTAGTGACTAAACTCCAAACTCCAGTTGTTTTAAAGATTTTTAAAGTGTGACCTACCTGACTACAGGCGGTAAAGAAGTCATAAGCTAGCGTGTCTGTAACTGTGTTTATCTATGTTCTGAGTTGTTCAAAAACAAAGTTAAGCAAATGTTTGGTTTATGAGGTCATAATGTATCGCATCCTCTTATTACTAAAAAGCATTGCCCAGTAAATCAGGATTTAACAGTTCTAGTTCACGAGAAATGGTGTTATGCATATAAACAGGGGACTTTGAAGTCAGTTATTTGGTCACTATGATCAGCTGTAGCTAAATACATGTAGCATAACTAATGATTAAAGGTGCAGCATAACCTAAAGATGAAAAGAGTTAATTTCCATTTCAGCATCATGCACTCCAAGGCACCATCTGTAATAAAATAAAAAAATTAAAAAAAAAAAACTCCAAGGAATGGTTATAATGCTTGTTTAGAGCTGAAACTTTACCTATGAGGATTTTTTTTGTCTCAATAAGTTAACATTTAGAAATCCAATATATTCTGTGCTTTTCTTGCATTAAGCTTGAGCTTGGCCTTGTTCTTGAAAAGCAATTATTTGTATACCTGTCCTGAGCGCATATACTTTCCTGTCATTCCTCATGCCGAACCTGATCATTTAGTAGAAATATTTAGAACCAGTGGGAATGAAAAAAAAACACCTCTCAGTTTCCCCAAGATAATTTACCCTCACTCCATAAAAAAATGAATAGACCTGATTTTGGAGATATTCCATGGAATCTTAAATACTGCAAGGTCCCTGTCATAGTTTAATATTTTTTTTTACATTTGGGAAATTTTATATGCTTTACCTTCTGTTAATGACACTCAAAACAAACATTACACTGACTCTATGACCTCAGAAACAGGAATATTACCTCCTGCTGAGAGGGTAAAGTCCAGGCTGCATCGGCAGGTAGATTTTTTCCTTGTACGATTGCATCATAGTGGTCAATACAATCACTTTTTCAAAATGTAATAAGACAAACTTACCACGAATGTTCCTTCATATTTCATAATGTTAAGTTGGTGAGCTCAAGTCACAACTCGCCGAAGTCCCACTTTATCCTTATTCTACTTCAGTTAAAGCTGAAACATTACTATACAGATTATCCCGGAGCCCAATTCTTACATCTATATATACGGTACAATGTGTAAATTGTCTCTTTTTTCACATATGTAAGAATTTTTTTTAAAAAAAAAATTGCTTTATTATTTTTTCTTGCCCTTTATAAGAATTACCATTTTACTGTTGGATCACAAGCTTTAAACAGGTGCTTTGTTCTAAACATATTTGTAGGAGGAATTTAACTGCTGTTTGCTTTCTTCAGTTCCTCGCTGCTCATGCGTGTCTAGTAAGTGTGTTCCAACTTTCGGTTTTGGGCTGATAATAGGATTTCAATGCAATACTCACTTTTGTTGCCGAGGCTTAGACATTAATGGCTGTGTTGAGTTATTTTGAGGGGAGGGCAAATTTACACTTTTATACAGGCTGTACACTCACTACTTTACATTGTAGCCGAGTGTCATTCCTTCAGTGTTGTCACATGAAAAGATATAATTAAATATTTACAAAAATGTGGAGGGGGTGTACTGTGTATATGTGTATGTATGTATGTATGTATGTGTGTGTATATATATATATATATATATATATATGTATGTATGTATGTATGTATGTGTGTGTGTGTGTGTACATATATATATATATATATATATATATATATATATATACATATATATATACGTGTGTTATATCCTGATATCCTTGCCAGAACATTGCAATCCCGTATAGAAGGAAATGCTATAATTTTAAATGAAAATATATGAGATTTTTCTACAATCCCGATAAAACGTTGGTAGCTTATTCTGTAGCTTATTTCCTGGATTCAATTAACAGATAGAACATATCTCAGTTTTTCACACAAAAAACCCATTGCGTTCTGAGAAAGAATTGATATTCAATTTCCTGAGACTGATTTAGATCAGGTTATTGATTCCAGCCCAATAGGTCTCAGAAGGTAGTGTAGATCAGGGCTCGACAAATCCTGGGCGCCATGGCAACTGGAAATCAATTTCTGGCGCCCAGGGTTTTGCAGGGACCCCATTGAGAACCCGAGCCCCACTGCTTGGCTGCAGGGGCACAGTGAAGCAGGTGCCAAGAGGTCATGTAACAAGCATTATGTGATCCAGAGGTTGAAGACAGACAGTGGCAGGTCTCTGTAAGGTGAGAGGGGGAGTAGTGTATGTGTATCTATGTATGTATGGTGCCAGATTCATTACATAGTGTATAATGTTTAAGGGTGTATATTTCATATATGTTTAGTGTTAGCATGTGTGCATGTGTATATGAGTGAGGTGTTAGCGTGTGTTTACATATATTGTTGTCTGTTACCGTATGGCATTAACATAGCATTTAGTGTTAACATATGTGTATATTAGTGTATGGTGTTAGCAGGTGTGTTACTGTAAGTGTATCTTTGTGTATGGTGTACATATGTGAATATATGTTAGCATGTACTGTATATGAAACCTTATGGTGTTGAGTGTATGCTGTCAGCATGTGTTACTGTATGGCATTAGATTGTGTGTGTTAGTATTTGGTGTGAGCATATGTGGGTGTCAGCTTATGGTGCGTAGGGTTAGTGGCACCTGGGAGATGGAAAGGAGGGGCAGGAGACTGTTTGATGGATGCGTGCTGAATGGGGCCAAGCAGCATCACGTGACGCGTGCAAGTACCAAGGATACACGGAACTGAAGTGACAGGCACAGTGAGCTCCATTCCAGGCAGATTCATCAACTTTATTTAATGAACACAGAATTTATTTTTCTCCAGTTGTAATATTTATCAATTATTGACTTGATTTACAAATAATTTTATATATTTATCAGCTTATTACATGGATTTAATGAAATGGATTACCATTAATATACACCGAATAGCCATAAAATTATGACCACCTGCCTAATATTGTGTAAGTCCCCCTTTTGCCACCAAAACAGCCCTGACCTTTCGAGGCATGGACTCCACTAGACCTCTGAAGGTGTGCTGTGGTATCTGCACCAAGACATTAGCAGCAGATCCTTTCATTCCTGTAAGTTGCACAATTCTTGTGCCATGTGTTCCCCAGGTATGGACGGCCATCCACACGATGTAAAAGAAAAGCGATTCATCAGACCAGACCTCCTCCTTCCATTGCTCCGTGGTCCAGTTCTAATGCTCATGTGCCCATTCTAGGTGCTTTCGGCAGTGGGTCAGCATGAGCACCCTGACTGGTCTGAGGCTACGCAGACCCATATACATAAATGCCATGGACTGTGTGTTCAGACGCCTTTCCATCAGAACCAGCATTAACCTTTTCAGCGAGTTGAGCTTCAGAAGCTCCTCTGTTGGATATGACCACATGGGCCAGCCTTCACCCCCCATGTGCATCAGTGAGTCTTGGCCGCCCCATTACCCTGTCGCGGGTTCACTGCTTTTCCTTCCTTTGACCACTTTTGATAGGTACTGACCACTGCAGACTGGGAACACCCCCCAAAAAAAGCTCCCGTTTTGGAGATGCTCTGACCCAGTCATCTAGCCCTCACAATTTGGCCCTTGTTAAAGTTGTTCAGATACTTATGCTTGCCCATTTTTCTTACTTTGAGGATGAAATGATCACTTGCTGCCTATTATATCCCGCTCACTGACAAGTGCCATGATAACAAGATTATCAGTGTTATTCACTTCACCTGTCAGTGGTCATAATGTTACGATTGATCATTTTTTTTATTTTCAAATTGTTTATGTATCGGTCCATAGTTTATGGGGAAAAAACCTTTTCTATTATTTATTAGATATATTTTGTGAGATATCTATCTTTAAAATATCATATTGTTATGATATTTATGTATTTAGTAACCTGGTTTATGATGTTGGAGCATCACCATAAAGGGAGGGGCGATATGACCGAAACTTTAATAACATGACTCCTAGATCCAAACCAAATTTCTATTACAGCAACATGTGTTCTCTATGTCAGCAATCAAACATTGCTGTAGGCGATCTTCCTAGGATTGCTAGTTGGTACCTTCAGGGTCAAACTCTTAAGCCGAGGCAGTAAAAGTCATAATGATTAACCAATGGAGTAATTACAGCCAGTGTAGTACAGTAAATAGTATTCAGAACAGTATGACACTGCCAATAATTACCTTGCACAAACAGTGTAACACACTTACTAAGATGAAAACTATGATTATATTATATATCCAATGTATGAGTCCAAACAATGCACACCTTAGCTATATTAAAAATATACATTAAAAATAAAAACCACCTGCCAGAAATATAGAGGTCATGACAAAGGGCATCAATGAGCTTATGTTTTGTATTTACAACAAAATGTATGGCTGTGTTTTTTTTTTTTTATTTGTTTTACTATTACTCAAGACCTGAGAGTGCTCAATATTTGTGGATTTATTGTATATCAGTTATAGCTATAATGCTAAATAAAAATCAATTGTTATGTTATGATGAGAGGTTTCTGCTTTAGTTGTGCGTTGTCTTACCAATTATAGGTACTTACAATCTGATATGTCCCTACTTTTCAACCTCCATGACAGCCAAATGTTGATTGCTTAAGGGTCCTTCGCTGTTTTGAGGATACTTAGACATTAAATACACTTGTGTATGCCTTCTATCTGCCAATCATGTGGTTGCTAGGCAACACACACAATTATATAGAATATAAAAATATAATGCTATGCACTGTACACATGCACATCAGCAGTTTCACCATAATTATGTGCACTGATACTTTTGGGGGATGCTGCCCCAGGCCCATCTTGTTGCTGCCTTCTACATGCTGAACACTGGGATATGTCATCATATCCACATGTGGTGATTTTTTTGCATCATTTTTAGAATGAAGTAAAACCATTTACAAACATGGGAAATACAGTCAAAATTTTATTTGAAATAAAGTGGTGTACTTGGAGGGGGCAGTCCATCCCAGGTGCCACACAGAAGTCTCAAGTGTCCAGAAATTCCCTCTCTCAATGTCTCCCTACCTTTTCCACCAACCACAGTCCTGGTCTCCTTCCTTGCACCTACACTTGGGATGGAGGGCTGTGAGAGAGGCTGTCCCAATGGCTCTGCTGTTTTGCAGAAGTACAGATTCACAGAGAAAGAGAGGCACACAAACACTTCTCTTATCCCGGGAAACCGTCTTCATTATTCTGTCCTCTGGGAGTACTTCTGCAAAAGGGTGTAGACACAGGGGCAGCCTCTCTCGCATCCCTCCAATCTGAAGGCCCTGCCCCTTCGCAGAAATGCTCCTGGAGGCCCAGTTCACTGAACAGCGGATAAAGAAAAGAAAATATAGGATCCAAATACTCTGGGTACGCCACTGATCGAGTCTGATATTTGACTCATACGCAACATTTGGAGCATGGAATTTGTTGGAGAGTAGTTTCTCACTCACATCTACTTCTCCATTTGCTGAACATCAATACGGGATGAGCTGTGAGACCCATTCAATGTGTCTAAAGATCAACACAAGGCAGTTCTTCCTCTAAATATCTCTGAATTGTGATTATAGAATAAAACCTTGAAAACAATTTCACTTATGCCTGCCTTTACCGTTGCCATAATACAAAGTTGGTGAGTGCAGTCAATTCTGCAAGGTTAAAATTACTTGCTAGTAACGATACCATGCAATGTGCATTAGCAGTCTCTATGTCACCTTCCAAGAGCATTTAATAGGAAGTGTCAAAAGCCGAACGACTGAAACAGTAATAGATCATACCACTGAAAATGGCAAGAATACTTTAGTCTGTTGAGGCTTAATGATGTGAAATACAGAGTCTAAGATGAAAGGTTAGCTGAGATTTCATGACCAGTTTAGTTTACAAAAAGGGATGTCTAGACAAGATTAAAGTCTTGGTAAAGTTTACTGCTGTATGCTATTCTATGTAGTGGGTAAACAGTGTGAAGCAAATAGACCCTCACATCGAGATAGACACCGTAGACCTAGGTTCTGGCCTTCTAACCTCTATCGGTTACAGAAAAAGAAAGTCAGTACCGACACAAAACACCACCACATGCTGTGATTAACAAAATACCATGTTACTTTCACTCCATATGTCAATATAGTACAATTGACAAATGTAAAGAGGTAATGTAATGCTGCTATTGCAGAGATTGTAGCCAATGGCCTGCCTCCACACAGTTTGGTTAATTGTAACCATATTCAATCATGCTACCCCTCCTGCAGCCCATCATTTTTAATCTCCCCGTATCTTGTTGGTTGCTGGTGCTACTAAACAGGTCTAATTATAATAAATGACATAGGATGCTATAAAACATAAGCAGCGGCCTCTTGAGAGGAGAATAATAATGTGCTAATTTCAAGAACGGTCAATCTCATGTATTTCAGCAGGCAGCAGGTAATCCCGATAATCATTCTTGGCTTATATATGTATGCTGGAACATTAACAACACTCTGGAGGGAAAAAATACACATACCAATGATCAAGTGCTTAGAAACATGTTTCTTCGTGGTTTGAGAACAGCAGCTAGTAAAACAATCCTTTGAGGACCAGAACTGTAACCAGTGAATTACTGAATAAACCATTATGTATCTATCAAGCCTTAATTTGCACCACTCCACATATTTAACTGGACCGCACAAGATACTTAATCAAAACAGTGTTCACTGCGCTCTTTTATGTATAAGGTGATAAATGATTCCATCTGAAGAAACATCTGAGGTTCTTAAAGCTCCAGTGACCACATTTTTATATATTTAATATAGTGGCTCAACTAAAAGTATACATGTTCTTATTAACGGGGAGCTGCCATGATACTTGTATATCCTTTAGTGACAGTCTTCTTGGAGATTTGAACACTTCACTTGGTGCAACATAGTCACATCAATTTTTACCCTTATCCAAGCCACATATTGTAGAGAACGCTGGATGTATCGCAGGTAAATAATAGAAAGAATATGATTATTTAAGTTTAAGCTTCCTGCTTGTCTTCAACATACTTAACACACTGAAAAGGTACCCTACTGATAATACAAATATGACATCCACAGAAAACAAAAACACCCACAGAAAACAAAAAACCTGCAGGGATCTAGGCATAAGAAAACAAGTATTTGTTGCGCCAATTACAGACATACAAACGATGCCATTTAGTACGAGACCATCTCACACACAGACACTACAGACTCACACCAGAGGTAACATACTGAGCACCTCGCCGTTAATAGAGTATATCGTACCGTTTAGCTCGTTCCATGCCAAATGACATACTTTGCATGAAAAGGGAAAGCGTAAACATTATACAGGCTTTACAGAGTATATACCATCAACAGAGATATTGTTTTAAGGGTAAACATTTAAATATGCGAAGTACTTCACTGTCTCGATTTCCTAACAATGCCTCTTTCACAGCTCTTTGAAGACTAGGCAGCCTCGACCGCTGGCAGACAATTCGCTCTCCTCCCTTGCACTGCTTGTGGGAGATTAGTTGAATTTGTTTCCTGCCAGAGTTCAAACAATTACTAAAGAGCCGATATCAGCATGACAAGCAGCACACGGAGTTGGTAATGCGGAGTAGCTAGTTATCTGAAAGAACCACAACATCAAATTGTCTTACTTGACATCTCTTCTGACCAAGTCAGGAAGGGTTCACAATGCAGTAGAGTAACCAACAGCGAGACTTCAGACCGCAGTCAGGAAAACAACTCTCTCATCTCTACGTTGAGGGCTTATACTCTTGTTATGTCCTGTTTACAGAGATACTGAATACGATGGCCCTATATATAAATCAATAATTTTAATAAAGTTTTTGTGTTTTGAAACCCAATAGAATAATGGGAACAATTTGAGAAAATAGAAAGCGATATAGCATCTTACCGTAGCGAGCCGGGTGCCTTCTTCGACGCTCGACACCACCATCTTGGTTATCCCTGCAGGGTCCCCTCCATCTTAGTCCTTCTAGACAGCGTGATGAGGCTTTTCGGATTAATACTACGCCAGCGAAGGAGCTCTGATTGACAGCTGAATAGATTACAGAGTATCTATGTACGTTTTGTCTGTTGTATAGTATTTTGTACTTTGTAAATGTAAAGTGACAGGGCCAATATTGTATTTCTACAATAAAAATACAAATAGTATCCATATACACCGAGTCTGGCCAAGGCTCTATTTTGAATTAGTATTATGTTTAGAGAACATAAAATGGATAAGCATTCGGCCCATCTAGTCTGCTCATTTGGCCTGGTGTAAAGACTCAGCCCTTTTTTTCTCTTTTTGTTTAATACCAGAGAACCGGCATCACCAATACCCTATAGGCTCTCCTGAGCCATTGAAGGAAGCACAGATAATAGTATGTGAGACCAACCGTTGCATCATGCAGGATGCAGATCCATAAATGATTCCTGAAAATTTCAGTTACTACAAAAGAATGTAAAAGGTAATTAAGCCAGCCAAATAAACGCTACTGTAAAACCAGTTATTCCAAACACAATCCAGTTTCATTCTCAGTGGAGTTCAGTGAAGCCTTGTGGCGGGAATTTAATAGCTTAGGGTGCAGCCCTGGATTGAATGTCTCATCCCAACTGAAACAAAGAAACTCATAGTTCTATTAAAGGGAGAGAATAGAAAACCAAACAAAAAAATATTAATAAAAAAGTGTTGAACTTTAGAGCTGGAGGAGTCGAATTTGTGCTTTGGAGAAGCCCCGTGGACAATTTGTTGTAGTCCCACTTATAGCCTTTTGTACTCAAAAGATGAACATCTTGTGAGGGGGTTTTAGCCCAAGAGCAGTAAGTTATCATTTTGCTAAACAAAGCTTTCGACAAATATTAAAAAAAATACACAACAACTGGAATTAGAGGAAGTCTACTGTTATAGCAGCCAAATATGCATGTTTCCAATTTTTAAATACATAAAATTTAAAGCCATGTGTAAACTAAGAGGAAAAAAAGTTATCCTATTGAACACTGTGGATTTTAACATACATTAGGCTGCAGAAAATTAAGCTTCGGTAGTTTCCTAAAATTTCAATAATGAACTTCAGCAACTCAAGATGTAACCGTGGCAAGCCCTTTTCTTTACCTTTAAGAAAATACACATTATCTCAAATTAAACAATTGGAAAAGTCTGTAGCATGCCGATCTAAAAATCCTATGGCAATTCACACCCGCGCAGGATTTGTAAAGCCGCGCAAGCATTTTCCACGTAGCATTCGTATGCCTGTAGGCTGTTTGCATGGGAAGCCCTTCACAGCTGGGAAGAGCGTATTGTTGCCAGGAGAATGCATTTCATAATACATTTACTGAGCTCAACAATATCACTTTTATTCCCTGCGTCTCGGAAAAGGCCAGCAATGCTTCTTTTCAAATGAAATATTTGTATTAAAAAAATGACTTAGAAAATAAACTATTTCAGAACCAAAAGGCTACAAAGTTATGTGAAAGACGTAACACTGCAGCATCTGAACATATAGAAGCCTTGATCTTTAAATGAAACAAAGGAGAATACCCGTTCGCAGCAGAATACAAGAACCTTTTTGGTTGTTGACCATGGGGCTGATACATTTACAAAATAACCATGATTTTTATTTTATAGAAAGCTAAAATTGAGCTGAGCAGTTACCGAAGACATTTCTTTACCAACAATGTATGCTTTATTGAAAGTTGACAAGTGCAACAGTTAAATACATTGACGTGTTACAACTGTTCAGAAACCATGCACGACATATGCATACTACCTTACAGCTTGTACTGTATATCCCATTTTATTAGCAGAAAGTGGTCAGCATCTGGAGTGTTTAAACCAAAAAACAAACTTAGGTGAACTGGATTTTACTTCAAAAAAAGATATTCAGTCAAGGCAAATCCTGAAAAAAAAAATATTACACAAAAATCTGCCATGTCCTAAACAGCTGTGCAGTTGTGTTCCTGGCTAACACCTTCTAGTGCCTGATGAACATACAGCTAGGGCTATTCTGGCACCTAAGGGGATAGCAGCTTTAAAATAAAAAAAATAATAAAATAAGACTATTCAAACAATTCAGATCAGCCAATGATACCACTAAATTTCAATCTGTACAACCTAAGTAGTACTTACAAGTGTTCTATATTACAGAGTACTTACACTACATACACATATACAGTAGGCAACTTAACTTCATTGAAATAATTATCCTAGCGTCCAATAACATTTTCTTCTCAAACTGTTCTGCGCATGATCTGCCTTTGAGCAAACGACAAGAACTTCAAAGGAAGGGCTCAGCTGACTGATAAAATAAACATGGCGGAATAAACTTCAATACTTAATTAATAGAAACATGTATGTTGAGGTCTGCAACGTGTTTTCAAGCAGACTCTATCCCATAATAAAACAACAAAAAGGGAAAGCCCACTGGTTATTTTCGGTATCGCTCAATCAACTGTTTTTGCACCCACATACTTGATAATTCTTTTATCATTTACAGCACAGCATAGGCAGAATAAAATCAAATAAAAAATAATGATAATAAACACAGGGACAAAGGTTCGAGGAATCACAGCGTGCATAACAAGAGTTCCTAATATTTACACAACCAGCCTCAGTCCATGCTGGAAATATGGTGTGTTCCCAATTTTCAAAAAAATCAATTAAGTCAAAATAGAAGTTGCAGGTGGAACAGCTCTTTAATACTGAAAAGGAAAAAAAAAAAAAAGAATATATGCCGCAAAGATGGATGCTGAGGCAGAGAGAGGACCGGGAGGCACAGTTGAAACCTGCGTATTCAATATGCTGTGACGATCAGAGGCACATCCAGCGGTGGGTGAATCTTGGGGAGTTTCCAGTTACTGAAATTATCAGGACACTTCATTTAAATAGAAAAGGCTGATGTGTTTGTATGCGCTCCACTAAGTAATGAAGTCAATGCTCTAACGCCCCCAAAAGTTCCCATCAGGTGCTATTTTACATTCCTGTCTTCAGAACGAAATGACCCGATTGTGACAAAAGCCTTCAGTATTTGCTGCTATAATATGATGAGAATGGTCACTAGTAGAGTCAAAGTAGAGGCAGCCCCCTGGGAAAGTGTTAATGACAACGTTCAGAACAGTATGGGCAATGACCATTTCGAAACCTGCTATGCAGAAGGGCCAGAACTTTGTGAAGAGGGTTGAGTTGGTGCTGGGGTATTTCCTGCAGGCTGTGAGCAAGATGAGTTAGAGGAGGAGGGAGGGGAACCACTCTGGAGTTGTGCCTGGAACTGGGCAAGCTGCTCGGGACTTGCCAGTGTCTTCAGCAAGTTGTTCTCCTGCTCCAGTTGAGAGTTCTTCTCAATGAGCTCTTTAATCTGCTCCTTCAAGACCTCTACCTCCTCCCGTACAGCATACATCAGATGGCTCTTCACCAAATCCTGCAAAGTAAATACATCAGTGTGGTCAAATGTCACACACAAACAAAAGTAATAAGAAGAAATATTTTAGAGGGTGAACAAGCCTTGGAAATACTCAGGTGTCTACAACAGAGGTTTTGCTCTGAGCACATTAGATGTTTTAGGTCAGTAAAGCATGCAGTTACTGCTCCACCTGTGCTAATCTGAGAAAATCCTGAAGAAGGCATCTAGATTATTTGAAGACTAACGGAATGAATGTGCTGCAACATCTATACTTTGAATTTAAAAAACGTGTGAAGGAGTTTATACCACGTGGCTTGTTTCTGTCAAACTAGAAGAGCCCAGACTAACAATACATTGAACATCTATGAAGGTATTCCAGCTGCCCTCGAGGGCTAGTATCCACAGCATTCTGGGATTCAGTTAACAGGCATTCACCACATCCGATGGGTCCCACCTCATGGACCAACTATAAAGGCATCTAGTGTACCGCGTGTTATTAAATCACTTGACCAACACACACTTCTTTATGTTTTAGTTAAGATGCCCTTTTAGCTATAAACCACTATTCCAATATTATATATTAAATTTAATTCTACATTATAGTAAATAAACATAGATCATAAGAGCAAATCATGGGTGTCGGGAGGGAATACATATATAGTCCCGTATAACTATCGGGACCAGGACAGCCCCTGAATGTCCAGCACAGGACACGGCCTTCCCTGTGACAGGCACGTGATGAATATGGATGCTCCTCAGGAACTTGACAAGAACTGACGGCATTAAAGACCTCTCACCCAGGGTGCCATATTTTGGGACACTGTGGTATCTAACAGCCTGCCATCTTGCCAATGTATGTGTGTTAAAGTAATACACTGGCACGCATGGGCCAAGCGGCTCTCGCAGCCTTAGCCGGATACTGGCTTCTAGTTGTCTAATTATCATGAACTTTGTATCTATCGCTCTAACAATGCTGATGGGAAAAACAATGCCATGTATGCACCTCACAAACAAAATGAAAACAAATACACACACACACACTAATATATATAATATAATATATATAATATATATATATATATATATATATATATATATATATATATATATAGTTCTATACATATTTTGATATATATATATATATATATAGTTCTATACATATTTTGATATATATATATATATATATATATATATAACACATGTGTGTATATAGTATATAGATTAAATATTCTTTTAAAGGGCCAGCCCCACATTGTGCACAGGTTACAGTGTCCCCCATTATTGTAGACTTGATGCAGCATGGCTCAGTGACAACAATAGCGAGCTCTTCCTGCAGCCAGCCCGGCGCACACCGGCTGCAGCTAGTCTGAGCCGAGCAGGTTGCCGCATAGTGCTTTCCTCCTCAGCGGTGACGTCACGATGCCCGAGAAGCGCCCTCCCACTCAGACTCTCCAGCAGCCAATCAGCGGCGGATATATTTATAGCCGGGAGTTAAAGGTTCTCCTCCTGCCTAGTAACAGCGAGCAAGGAATCGCGTGAGAGCAGCAGCGGTGCTAGCACAACCCTGGGCAGCGCACCAACAACAAAGAGCGGGCGCTAACCGCAACCGTTCTCACTACCCCAGGTGTGCTTCCCGCAAGTGCCCCGGCACCAACTGTTATTAAATACCCCTATTACACCAACACCGTGATGGGATAAGGTACGGCGGGATGATACACATCCTACCCAGCAGGGATCCCAATGCACTGACTGTGTAACAAGCACCCAGAGATACACGTAAAAGCCCTTAACGTTGTGTATTGGTCCGCAATAAACAATATGTAACACGGAACTTACCATGGCTTGCTCGATCTTGTTGTCGATCGCTACAACACTGGCACCGGAGGCGCTGAAAGAGAAACAGAAACGGCGTTATTAGCGCCCACGCTGCTGGACGAGCAAACATCCTACCCGATCACCACACAGCCCTGGGTGAGCCCCGGCACATCTGCCTCTTACCGGGGATACCGTAACGGCTCACACACCGTGCTCCCTAGCAGACACCCCCCCCCGCGCCGATACACAGGTGCTACGGCACCCTGAGAGCGTGATCACCCGCTGATCTCATTACCTATTATCCAACTTCACCGCCGCGCTATCAGTGCCCAGCAGCGAGGACAAGAAGGAGATGGAGAACTGCCTCAGTTGGTAAACTCCTAGATCCATTGCTGCTGCCGCCACCGCGCTACATTGGGGGGATTCATGAACGCCCCTGGCTGGTGGTAGGGAGGAGATGAATGGATGCAGGGCTGCCAGGTGGATGTTGAGGGTTAGACCTCCTGCCGGGTGGCTGCCATACAGGGCGCGGGCAGCGGGAGCCGCGGCGGGCTCTGTGATGCTGGGATGAGGATGCTGCTGCAGGGAGAAATGTCCCAGATCAACGCTTCCCAGGCTCCCAAGATCATTACATAATGTATGCATACTAGGTATCGCCCATTGGCGGAGCGCAACTCTGGCTCCGCCCACCCAGCGATCCGTTGGAGGGGGGATGTTGGTTGCTCTCGGTGAACGAGATGGGGAAGCCCTCATTAAACGTCACACCGCCGGCTATGGGTTGCAACCATTTTCTGGCGACAATGACACCTCTAATGGGGGGGGGATGTGCCATCAAAGGGCCTGAGAACGGTCCCAGCTTCTAAGCCTGGGATTTAGCCTCTACGCGGGCCAGGCTTCTATTAACCTTCTGACTGCCACAAGCACCTGCATGCGCCACCCCCCGTACCTCGGGTTACCATTCATTCATACTGCTGCTGGTCTAGGGACATTTACCCGGTGTCTTCTATTGGTCTCCCCACCACCCTCAAAGGGTTTAACACCCCCCCTCGTTTCAAGCACATCGCTGCACATCGATCTAGGCTGTATGGCGCTATTACCTACATCACACGAGTAGCGAACTACCCCATATCTGCCCAGTATGAAGGCGGTACAGGCGCTTTATAAACAAAGCATAGCTCACACCAACCTGCCACGCAGTACGAGAGACACCTGCCAGGCGATGGGCCACAGGCAGCCTATGGATTCTATGCTGTGGGGCTACGTATTGTACGCTATGAAGCGACGCCAACCAACAGCCGCACCATTTACAATGTTATACTGCCCCCCAGTGGAGCAATGGAGCATTTCAGTCCATTTGTGCTCTATCTGCTTAACGGCCACAGACAGCCCTGCTACACAAAACCTACAACATGTGAAACCATCCAGCTTGGGTAAAAACAGGGGTCTACAGCTAATGTGGACTCTTGGGTCAAAGGTGATACTTTTTTAATCAGACTCTACACTTTATTTCTACGGTTACCAACTTCCTCTAAAGACTTGATCTTCGCTTGGACCTATACAGGTGTATTCATTGTCCCGGTCACTGATAATGTGACCATATAAAAGGGTCCAACATAAGAGTGAATAGAATCTGCACTGCCATGTGTTCTGGCAGCCCGACATACTCAGCAGTGCTTAACTGACTTGCCAAAATAGGTAATGTAATAGAATTAAGTTTTAAAAATATACATCGCTTTTTGTATCTAACCCCGATTATGTCTGCACACAAAAAATTCACTTGTTACAGTAAAGTAAGTTAAAAATAAATTTAACATATCAGTCAAATGTTATAACAAAATGCTGTCCATTTATCAGACGGGATCTTATTAACACATAAAGTGCTTCTATTGATTGAAATGGGAGATCACTCCTGCATATGATTGGCTTCAAGCAGCCACAAGCGGTGTAAAAAAAAAAAAGAGACCATAGATGGGCAGTGTGCTGCAGCTTCTCCTTAAGGTAATAGCCGTAATAGCTCATTGGTTGGCCTGGAAGACACAACTGTCCCTTTACTCTGATGGAGAGTACATGAACGCCATCATGATTTAAGGTTCAATAGGGATATCTGTCACTTTGCAGCATGCCGGATATGTAAAATTATTTTCTTTTTTTAATGAAACGTATACCCATGCTGGCTGGACACTACGTAAACAAACCCAAATTTGAAGCAATTATTGTAGAAGATCTCATCATGTGACGCAAACTGAACTGAAACTAAGACTGTTGAAGGTATCGTATAGTCCATTAAACAATATTCCTTAATATGTTAATATTCCATCCAATTTAAATCCTTTGCATATCCCGCCGAGTGACTACGTTAAGAAGTCTGCCGTACGCACATCTAGTGGGTGTAGTGAATGAGTAGAAGCATTTCTTACATCACCGAGCTTTACTAGCGAGAGGTAAACAAACAGACAGGGTGTGTGGCTGGAATCACGTCAAATAACCAAAAAGAAAATATTCTAACACGTTTTTACATTAAAAGTCTGATGTTTTTACATGTGCAATTCTAGGTAACATTTTGCAATTGCACACGATGGGCGAGCCAGAAAGTTACTGCCCGTATCAGGACGCTCTTGTGCCGAGGGCTCTCGGTTGACGGCTGCTCTCTCGGACTTTATGTCTCCATTTGATTTTCCATTCATTGCGCGCTGTGCATTATACGCTTAGACATTTTAAATATGTCACGGGGGTTTCACTTATTACGCTTGTGGTTTCCAGCCTCATGCTCTAAACACCGGGTCGGTTTGTGTAAGTCAGCCAGCATGCTGATGCAAAGGCTCGCAACACGTATACCATACATGTGAATGCTTTCATGTCAATTTTGCATTGAATCAATACACAGGACTGTACAATCTGATTAGAATAAAAAAACAATCATTTTCATGTGACAACAGATGTCCTGCAACCATCTCAACACCATAAGAAAATGTTCCGGTGACCCTCTCAGAATACCCCTGCGCATCGCACGGACCGCTGATGTACAGCGTGTTTAAGAGCCGTGTCCAACTGCAAAGCGACTTATTATACCTTTACGTTTGTCAGGCTTTTCTTTGTAGAAACGGTGTAGGGCCTTACACATACATACGGTTTGTACTGCGCGTTTCATGGAGGTGGTTGGATGCAAAGTGCCGATGAGGCATTTTTACCCTAAAATGTATAGATCAGGGGACGGCGATTACATACATAAAGAACGTTTACAAAATACATTTAGCTACAAGGTTCCCAGAAGTCGATGCATTTATTCTTTCCCGCGGATTAGCTAAGGTACAATCAAAACAAAAAAAGGAAAGGCGACCGCATTTGGAAAAGGGCAATTGTTTAAAAAAAATAGAAGTGACCTTTGTAAACTTCATAAGTGACAACAGACTATTGTGAAATGATACATTACTACACAAGCATGTGAAAGGTGCCCATAAAAGCTGGGGCCAGATCCATCAGGACAATCACTAGCTTTCGGTGTAGGAAGGTGCAAGCCAGAGGCAGCTGGAGCCTGAATGCGCCGGACAGACGCACAACAATTAAAGTGGTTAATCTTTCTCCTTGTTAGCACACAAAACTGCGTGATGTTATGGGTTGCAGGGAGCAATCTTGGATTACAGCACGCAAGCCATTCACGTTCTAAGTAGCCACTTGTTTGCGTTGTGACGGCAACCGCTCAGGAAAGCACTTGGGTTTGTACAGGATAAATACAAAAACCAATGCTATGTACCAAGAGGAAGCCTTCAAACCAAAAATAGAAATACCTCTTTAGATGCTGCTCCAGCTCCAATACAAGCACCTTCATGATTTCTACGCAACAGCACCCGCTATGGTGAATTCTCCATTGCACTGAAACCTCCAGGGTGAACCTGCCGAGTAGCTTGCAAAGGAAACAGTCATGTGGAATCATTTCATTCGTCTTTTTCCGGGCAGCTCGTTCCCATTTCTGCACTCGGGGCGCTTTGTGATTTCTATGGTACACCGAGGGGGGGGGGTGATATCCTTGCAGTCTAGGACACGCCGGCTCGCGTACGTTTGCTGTGGTTGTTAGTGGATGGCTTGCTTTGTAATCAAGAGGAGGAAACGAGGACAGATGATGACATCACAAGCTGCTGGTCACGTGACATTGTTACATAAAGCTTCAAGAAAGATTAAAATCTTTATGACTGGGAGATTTCATGTCTGAGCTAACATGGTGCTCACTTTCAACGGGGAAGGCTAATCCAGTTATGAAAATTTCCCCGTGAAGCCTGGCTGCTAATTGAAGGCTTTTTCCCCTATAATCGACTTATGGAGCCAGTTACTAAATATCAGTGAACACCGAGAACAGTCCACCACCTACCAAATCAATTCTAACACCAAAAATCAACAGGCATTGCTTGGGTGATATTAAATTCACATGTAACTAGCATTAGGACAGAAAGCCCGGCAGGGTAAATATACCTTTATGGCAAAAATAACCATATGGTTTTTAAAAACAATGGGACATTTTACAAAAAGCAGCACGTTCTAGGTGTTCTCAACAAAACAGGTTAGTATAGAATGGGGTTGCTAGGATACGGTACAACAAGCCGGTCCGCACCATAAAGCGCTCGACCAGTTTTACCATTGAAGAGCAGAACGTCAATGGAAAGTCGTATTCGTGTTTGAACACCAATCCAAAGAACCAGACTAGTTACCAGGACCAGAAACCAACAATTTGCTTCAGTAAATATTTTCTAATATTACCGTACAATGCTATGTTTTAGCGTTATGACAGGCCTACGTACATTTACACATGCTCTACACTTGCTCAATGAAACGTGCCAACTTCAACTAAATACACGGCTATATCTCTTTGCTTTATTATTTCAGCATTTAAATAACATTTCACTCCTCAGTGGCCAGCAGCTATCTGACACGACTAGTCCAGCGACGGGAACACGAGGTTTGAGTGTTCCTTTACGTGTACACGCTTTTGAAGAGACGTCTGTAGCACGTTTTGAATGTTCCAAGCTCATTTTCACTTCGCTTCCACACTGACCTCAGATGCACCATGCCTACACCATTGTTTTATTTTTATTATTATTATATGCTTGGTATATCAGTTTACAAATGTTCCAGGTAAGACCAGTTACCAGAAGATGTCTTAAGATTTAACTAGTCATTTCTTGTGCTTCCAACCCTGTGCTATACTCTAAATCCTTGTTTAAAGATTGTATACCATGCAACAATAGGCAGAGTCAAACGCATAATAGCACAATATATTTATTTTTATTCCTTTCTTTTAGACATGCCCATGCCAGTACAAGTATTTTATTTTGCCTCTTGTACAAAGTCTCAAATATATGTAATTTCTGAACAAAGGGCACACAATCAAGGCGATCTGAATCTATAACCTACACGGTTTTATGATAAGTCATTCCATATACCCCATTCTACACGGCTGCGGAATACGATGGCTCTATATAAAAATACAATAATAATATGTTGACACAAAATCACAACACACAAAACCTGCGTTGGCTGTGTGAATCTCTAAAGTAAGTCATGGTCTCCTATCTCCTTAGCACAATACCAAGATCCAGGGACCTCCAACAACAGTAAAAAGAGTAGCAATGAATATCTGCTATAAGATTTTTAGAGTGTGACATCATAACATTAGCCATGTTTTGCAGTAATTGTTTCCACAAACAGAGGTAGGCATCTTGAGACCATACTCAGCCCTTCCCATGGGGAAAGGAAAAATAAAATCCATAATGGAAAATTAAATCAGTTATAGTGTTGATTGAGCGTTGCTTTACTTTTGTTAAACTGGTTTATCTCTCAGGCATCCAGGAAAATGTTGCAGTGGACACAGCGGATGCTGGTTCGGGGGACCTATGCCTATCTCTAAATTGGGTTACCTGCTATGGTTCCAAAAAATTAACCCAGAGCGACACCAACATTTTCTAAAAGCAAACTCCATGAGAAAATAAAAAAAAATGTTCACTGAATTAGACATAGAAATGTGTATGTCTGAATTAAAAAGTACAATTCTTACACGTTTCTGCACCTGATATAGAATCTATGGCTTGAAAAAGACTGAATTCACGTGAATTTACATTTGCATACATCATTAGTTATGTCATCAGTATAGTGTACAGCACAGCAATAACACCTTTTATTAACCCTGTCATACGCAAGATCCGCATTATACTACCAAAAAAGGGTAACAGCTGCAACCGAACTGAAATCATTGCTAAGTTATGTGTGAACACACTTTAGATGTAATAGAAACCAAAGTAAAGTTCTTAAACCAACTAGATTAACCAGGGGACCGAACGTATTGAGCTGCTATGAAAAACAACCTCTGGCTACAGCTGAAATGCCTCAAGTGCAAAGATCGGTTTTCTTCTGCTGTCACATTCAAGAACTCAGCGCCGGGCTACGCGTTTCTCTCATTGTGCTGAACTGATCAGCCTCTTATATAAAGTGACAGGTCGCGCACGCATGAATCACCATTCCGGGTACATCCTGGCAAGTTCTAGCCACGGACAACAACGAACAACGCAATATATATTTCATACTTCAGGGAACTTACTGGCAGCTTGTTTTCTTGCTAAAAAAAATGTGTAAGCATTAAATAAAAGCAGGGTATTTGTTTCATTTATAAAGCTCAGAAATCCCACTAGAGTTTTATTCACTAAACAGAAGTCCGGAGGAAGGCCGCCTTTTCAACATACAGACCTCACTACCTACTACAAAGGACAAATCTCACAGTCTCTCCTGTAAAAGTACTTCGGCCCTGTACGATGTATAGTTAAATCTGATTTCACGACAGTCACCCAACTATGTATTACACATGCTGCCCCTCCAAAGGCTTTCATGAATAAACCCCTCTACCAACGTAAAAACAACGGATGGAAAAGGGACTCCCGCTAGCCACCGCGACCATGGATTTTAAACAGAGGTGTAGCACTAAACGAGGCATATGTAAAGCAGACATCAAAAACGGTCCTCAAGATCCTGGCGGACTCTGCGGACATGTATGAAAATGTAACGGTTACTTATACAGAGCAATTCAGGTGCAAGGTGGTAAAAGTGGGGCAATCAACATGGACATTCCATTGGTTGCTATGGTGACTGCACCAAAAGTTCTACGCTCTAAGAGTATATTCTGATATTAGACTAGTCTGAATGTGCTCATTTAGCAGTAGGGTTTTGTGCATCTAAGTATACAGAAATGGACTGAGGAATGCTAACACCAGCATATTATTTTTATGACAATGCACCAAAGATAAATATTTAATCCTGATTCAGCCGCAGGTGTCTGTTATATCATTCCTTCCTGTGGCCAAATTTTCAAAGCTCTCCGATTTATTACGCTAGTGCAAAACAAAGACTCAACAGCTAAGGATGTGCTGACAGGACGCAAAAAGTAAAAATACATTGATCAGACATTAAAAGTGATAACACTAAAATGTTTGTGATCAACACAATTACCGGTATTACATACGTTAAACATTTAAAGTGTTTGTGTGTTTACCATGAGAAGGACCTAAAACAGACTACCTGCATGTCATTGCTTTAATGTGGTTACATGGCTATCCACAATATTATAATTATATGTATATATATTTTTTTTAAATGCCCAATTGACTACTGCAGAGTTACACTTCAAATAGTAGACCCGGGGAAGGGGGCTGCAATGAGCAGACAATAATGCAAATATTGAACCCGCTAACGAACATCCTGATGAGCCATTTACAAAGAACACTCTAGATAAGGGCTGGGTGTTATGATTTACCAGTGGGGCGTTCGGCATATAGTAGGGGAAATATTTTTCTCCTTGAGCATAAAATTCAGTGCTGTATAGAGTTATGTAGGTTAGCATTGACAAAAAAATGGCTTTGTCTCCTTGTGTTCCCGTAAACCTCCTTTATCTGCCAACATGGAGGCCGCCATTGTGGTCAGGTGATACGTCTGGTGTCTTTCCCTGCGCAAACACTGCTTTGAGCTCTATTACAGTGCTGGTGAAGGTTATTTTTCTCTTCATGGACTGTCGTTAGTCAGTGTCCAGCTGACTGAGCCATTCTGTTTACCAGGAGATGTATGATAAGGATGGCTAATAAGACAGCTGAAGACATGTTATGAAAACACACAATGTTTTTGAAAACATTTAACCCGATAGAAATAACAAAAACAAAATGTGAGTTACCCTTTATGTTTAAGGCTACAGAACTCCGGACTCATAACAAGGGACAATAGTAAAGGGTTAAGTCAAGACACCATCAGCTCAAACCCATCCAAAACGAATACAATGCGTCAATCCTCCCGAGAGCAGCTCACCACGGGAAGCAACAGAATACGACAGTGCTATATAAATCAATGCGTAGCACCTTTAAATCGTAATGTTATTGTTATGTTATATACTACTTGTTATGTCCTGTTTACCCACTGTACAGCGCTATGAAATACGATGGTGCTATATAAAATAATTCCTTAGGGAATATCCAAGTGGATTAGAGGGGTTTCCATATCCCTTGGGCTCTTTCCTCTTTATCCAATTTAATGAGGACATCTAGCGTTGTTATCCACCAATCACCCTACCTCTTCCTCTCCTTCCCTTTAACCTTTTAGCTCCCTGCAGCACATCAGATTCACTTCCATTGTTAAAAGCGGTGGGAAGCCCTTATAGTGAAATATAACAACCTATGGTGCCGTCAGCCATATTTCTCATGTACCTATTTTTCCCTTCCTAATAGCATTCTGTGCACGAGCTCTCCCTTGTTGACTTCCTTTCTCTTTCCACTCCCTAGCCTTTACCCTGCGCCTGCTACTCTATTGTTCGAAGTCTCAAAATAAACCAACAGCAGCTAAATGTTGTTAAAGGTACATGCCGGCCATCATATGCACTTTAATTGCATTGAAGGTTTTTGTCACCAGGATTGCATCCAGCTATTATATTCATCCCATACAATACACATACTGTGTGCCGAGCTGAGGATACTACGGTCCAGTTTTCCTAACACGTTATATGCTGCCCGGATCTAGCCTATGATTTAAAGGAGATCACTTGCTGTCTGAATCCTGCATCTTACTGTTCCATACAGTAAACATGATTTCAATAGGCATGATAAACATTGGCACCCCCTCCCACACGTGTAAACTATGGGGAAAGGGATCCCAGCTTTCTGCTCCAGCCCATGAAGTGATCACTGCTTTATTGTTAAGATGCTAATTGTTATGAACCGGTTCACGCAGCCATTGTAACGGTGGGGTGAAGGGAGGAGTGCTAACTTTTGGACAGGGCATTTATTCGATAACGCTGAATGCGACACGCTGCCTTCTATTAGGGGAACTTAAATAAAATAAATACTGCCAACAATTACACCGATTAACAAAGGAAGTGCAAGCTAAGGATAGTTTCACTTTACTTAACCCAAAGCCCACGGAAACTCCGGCCATCACACGCAGCGGTCCAGGAGAGTAAGATAAACCGATCATAGGGAGCATTTATGAGAGTTTCAATTAACTTAAAATACCCTGGATCTACATTATCAACAAACTGCCCACCACTGACCGATGTTAACATAGTCAACCATTTCACTTACTGAACTGCAATCACACGCACCACATGCAGCGATGTATTTATCTTAAAATTGGAGAGCGTTACTCTATTATAAAGCGACAAGTATTTTTTTCAATTTTATACACTTATAGTTTTCTGTTGAATTTTTTTTTTTTTTATATAAAATACAATGTTTTCAGACAGATATATAGTTGTCTTGTGAATGTGTTCTAGCTCTGGTATCCTGTTAGACAATCACCCAGACTCCATACATGTATTGCCTTTCGGTAAACACTAGAAAAACATAATCTTTGCCCCCAGCCGGACACTCCGACTAACGAAAGCCTGTGGAGGAAAACAATGAAAGCAGGAGTTTGTTAGCCTTGCCAAAATGAATCAGCTCAGTGTGGGGATTATACGGGAAAGTCACCCAAAATAGCACATGATTGACACTAGCAGCAGGCTACAGGCCGACAGATAATTCTGTTCCAATCAACTTCCTTTAAAGAAAACAAATTTCCTCCAATACTACACTACAGTATACAGCATTGTTCTCGGGTCTTCTCCTGTAAGTACTGTTATATGCCTGACCCAGGGCAGTGCCCCATGTGTATATGTTCTCGGGTCTTCTCCTGTAAGTACTGTTATATGCCTGACCCAGGGCAGTGCCCCATGTGTATATGTTCTCGGGTCTTCTCCTGTAAGTACTGTTATATGCCTGACCCAGGGCAGTGCTCCCTCTGTGCACTTCTGCTAAACCGTTAGACAACTCTTAAAGAGATAAACCAAAAAAAAAATAATTATAAATTATTATACGCATTTGTGTAGCGCTGGAGACCAGAGTCCCAAGGACCACCAACCAAGGGTTATTTAATGAAGAATATAGTGTATATATTAATAAACACCTAAAACCAGGACAAAATACATTTCGTGTCTTTTAAAAGTGCACTTTTTCCTTGCTGTTAAAAGCCGTAAGGGGGCATCCATTAAATAAGAAAATGCAAGAAGAAATAAAATGTGTTATTTTGTCTGGCAAACATCGAAGATAGGACAATAAAAAGAAAATGCTCTTGTATATGCAAACATACAAAAAACATACACTGCAAAATAATTTTACTGCCGGTGTCGTGTTCTGGTATTGGCGAGTTCTGGCGGTTCTCTCCCAAGGCTACCTCCACCCACCTTGGTAAGCCACAACGTGCTTTATTTTGTAGGTCTGTAGGCAAGCTGGAGGCTTCCTAGTGCTTGAAACGGTAGAGGAACACTGCTGCCACACGGTGGCTACCATTGGCAAAGCATACAAAAACCTAGTAAAGAGAGACGGCCGCTCAGTAAAGGGAGACGGCCGCTCGGTAAAGGGAGACGGCCGCTCGGTAAAGGGAGACGGCCGCTCGGTAAAGAGCACCGTGCCAAGACAGCTTGATACTATTGTGTTTGCAACAGTCAAGTTCCAAGCATCATTCTACGTAAGACAATGCAGGCAGAACAAAAGATACCACGACCAAGCTGGAAGCCAGAATGGGTGATTTTAAGTAGGATGTATAAACTACATAATCACATATTCTTTTAAGCCTTAAACACTGCCCCCTTACACAATAATCACATGTATGCTGCCTTCACTGCACTGCGGCGCAGCGAAACTGGTGTCATACAGATACTCTAACGTACCACCGGTGTTCTTGTGCTGCTATTTTATTTAATACCTGTGATCCCTGAGAACCCCTTTAATTCCAAGGGATTGTTGTACCCTAAAAATCATACTATTTTGCCATTTTTACCATGTGTTGGTTCAATCAAGAATCTAGTTTCTGTGTTTGATGTAGCCTACACAAATTATACATATTTTTTTTTCAGGACAAGCAGGGCTTTCTCTTGAAACCACAGAAATACACTAAAATAGTAGTATCATGTGAAAAAAAAACCTAAAATATTTTCTGCAAGTTCACTTACATATTTTGTGCTACTGCTGAACAATCATCCAAGTGCACCATCCATCCCGATTACCCTATAGTGCACTATTTTTAATACTACCAGCTTACAGGGTAATGATGATAGATATATATATAAATGAGAGAGTGAGAGAGTATAATATATATATATATATATATTTCATTTAGATTTAATTTTATAAAAACAGAAAGTCTAATCCATCAATAACCAACATCAGCTGGTCAGTGGAAAGAAACGTTGACAAGCGTATATTAAATCTGGATGCCAAGGATAGTCTTTGTGGGTCTGCATATTTATTACCAACATACGCATAGCAGAGCAAACATGAACCATGAAATGCATAGGACAACCACCGAGCTATCTCAAATAAATAAATATTATATTATATATATATATAGGATTTTCAATGTATAATTCTAATAAAGCATATAGGAACATTAGCACCCATACATATTGCTGGCCCCCAATCATACTCCAACCAAATATACAGCGAGAATAATCTTCCCCAAGTTAAAATAGCAAATTTCTTCATACTACTTATCCTTTTATTTAAATACAAGGGATATCTTTTCCCATCAAGAATAGAAATAGTCAAATTAAACATGTCAAATCATTTAGCCACATAAAACCACTATTATGCAAAAGCATGTATTTCAACAGGCTACATAAATACATTTCGTGGTACAGAGAGAGTACCAGGAATGTTGAGGTTGGTCACACGGTGGCAGTAAAGTATCAGCTATATGTCCTACAGCCAGAATGCTCTGGAGCGCCATCTAGCTGCAGACACAAAAAGAACAGTAAGAAATCTACAAACCTGCACTATAAATACTGGAGGCACTTTGTACCTAGTAGCTTGGTACTTGGATATAAAAACAAAAAGGTCAGGACAAGCATGTTAAGGGTGCATTCACTAAATCAGATGTTTGCAGCTCACAGACTTCAATACACACTGATAGCACAACCCAGTGAGCGTCTCGAAAATAAGTCAGAAGGAAGACCGAAGACAATCTCACCTCTTGCATTACACAGGACGAGCTCAGCCCTTCTTGGAGGAGTTTACTAACGCTGAACCCTCATGACAAAAATAATTTAGGGAATTCACCCCATAGCGAATAGGGAGCGCATTTAACCCCTTAAGGACAATTGCCTATTTTCTTAAATGTTTGTCTGGGACAAGAGCGATTTTGCTATTTTAGCTATGTGTGCATTGAAACAGAATTGCACACATATTTTTTGAATGTATCCCCACATATTATATATTGTTTTTTTAAGGACAGACAGGGCTTTCTTTTGAAACCATCTTTAGAGAATTAACCCTTTGTTTACTCTTATTATAATGGACAAATGGATGAAATTACACAAAAAAATTTTTTTTTTCCAGTTTTGTTAAACATAATTTATAGAAAACTAGCGCAACTAAAGAAAACTGCCTCAAAATACATTCACATATTTGTCCTGAGATTGGAAATACCTGACATGCCTAGGATTTTCATGTATTTTTGTTAGTTATGGATCATATATTGAAAGGAACAAATTTCGACAATTTTATGTGATGGGCCCTTGTCTGTTTCTGGACCCCCTGGCAGTCCCCAAGTTTAATTTACCCCATCTTGGCAGTCTGTTTGCAATAGTAGACCCCCAAGGCAACGCGGCAAGTGGTATTTTGTACCTCTTCAAGTGGTCATTTTTTAACCATTTCCTGCCAAAAATTAGAGTAACATTATTTTGTCATTTTTTTTACACAAAAAGTGAACTTTTTGTGTGAATTGTGTACACCTGGTGGGTGCCGCTGCCACAAAACCCCCCATTTTGCATTCTGCTGTGTCCCCCCAGTACAGCGGTGCCTCCAGTTTATGCATATACCAGGCTTTTCTGTAGTTATAGGGTCCTATAGCAGACGTGTAATTTTCAGCTTTCAAACGTGGAATTTGGACCATTTGATTGTAGAGGTCCATGTCTGGTTTTGGACCCCCTGGCAGTCCCCAAGTTTAATTTACCCCATCTTGGCAGTCTGTTTGCAATAGTAGACCCCCAAGGCAACGCGGCAAGTGGTATTTTGTACCTCTTCAAGTGGTCATTTTTTAACCATTTCCTGCCAAAAATTAGAGTAACATTATTTTGTCATTTTTTTTACACAAAAAGTGAACTTTTTGTGTGAATTGTGTACACCTGGTGGGTGCCGCTGCCACAAAACCCCCCATTTTGCATTCTGCTGTGTCCCCCCAGTACAGCGGTGCCTCCAGTTTATGCATATACCAGGCTTTTCTGTAGTTATAGGGTCCTATAGCAGACGTGTAATTTTCAGCTTTCAAACGTGGAATTTGGACCATTTGATTGTAGAGGTCCATGTCTGGTTTTGGACCCCCTGGCAGTCCCCAAGTTTAATTTACCCCATCTTGGCAGTCTGTTTGCAATAGTAGACCCCCAAGGCAATGCGGCAAGTGGTATTTTGTACCTCTTCAAGTGGTCATTTTTTAACCATTTCCTGCCAAAAATTAGAGTAACATTATTTTGTCATTTTTTTTACACAAAAAGTGAACTTTTTGTGTGAATTGTGTACACCTGGTGGGTGCCGCTGCCACAAAACCCCCCATTTTGCATTCTGCTGTGTCCCCCCAGTACAGCGGTGCCTCCAGTTTATGCATATACCAGGCTTTTCTGTAGTTATAGGGTCCTATAGCAGACGTGTAATTTTCAGCTTTCAAACGTGGAATTTGGACCATTTGATTGTAGAGGTCCATGTCTGGTTTTGGACCCCCTGGCAGTCCCCAAGTTTAATTTACCCCATCTTGGCAGTCTGTTTGCAATAGTAGACCCCCAAGGCAATGCGGCAAGTGGTATTTTGTACCTCTTCAAGTGGTCATTTTTTAACCATTTCCTGCCAAAAATTAGAGTAACATTATTTTGTCATTTTTTTTACACAAAAAGTGAACTTTTTGTGTGAATTGTGTACACCTGGTGGGTGCCGCTGCCACAAAACCCCCCATTTTGCATTCTGCTGTGTCCCCCCAGTACAGCGGTGCCTCCAGTTTATGCATATACCAGGCTTTTCTGTAGTTATAGGGTCCTATAGCAGACGTGTAATTTTCAGCTTTCAAACGTGGAATTTGGACCATTTGATTGTAGAGGTCCATGTCTGGTTTTGGACCCCCTGGCAGTCCCCAAGTTTAATTTACCCCATCTTGGCAGTCTGTTTGCAATAGTAGACCCCCAAGGCAACGCGGCAAGTGGTATTTTGTACCTCTTCAAGTGGTCATTTTTTAACCATTTCCTGCCAAAAATTAGAGTAACATTATTTTGTCATTTTTTTTACACAAAAAGTGAACTTTTTGTGTGAATTGTGTACACCTGGTGGGTGCTGCTGCCACAAAACCCCCCATTTGGCATTCTGCTGTGTCCCCCCAGTACAGCGGTACCTCCAGTTATGCAGATGAAATTTAGGGATGGGCAGCTGCTCAGGGGTGAACGGGAGTAGCATGGTACTCCCTAAAACAATCGCCGACACAGAATCCCGGCTGGGAAGGGCAAAAAGGACAGTAGAATGAAGTGTCCTTCCTTTTGCCTTTCCTTCGGCACACTCTGCATTCCTTTTGGGGGGTTCTCTTTTTGATTGTTGGGGGGATTTTATAAATAAAGTGGGCTTCAGCAGTCCTTCCCACTGCTGGACCTGCTGAAGGGCGGGGTGCATCAGAAGTCAACACCTCGGAGATCAACTGGAGCTGAAATTGGAGAAAAGTTTTTCCTCCGGGGTGTGACTTTTTAAAAATGAGGAAGGCATTGTGGGTGGCGATCTGCATCATGTAGATTGCCACCTTTTTGTACCACGCCCTACACTTCCTCATGATAAGGTATGGCTGTAGCAGCTGGTCTGCCAGGTCCACACCTCCCATATGCTTATTATAAGCTCTGATGCACGCTGGTTTCACAGTAACCCCAGCTCTGCCACGGACAGGAACGCGCATAGTGCTCTCGTCATGGATGGTGCTGAGCATGCACACATTCTTCCTGTCCCTAAACTTAAGTGCCAGCAGCTCCTCCTGGCGCAGAGCAGAGCATTCCCCCTTTTTTAACCGGGTCTTTGCTAATTTTGCTGGGAACCCCTTGCGGTTACTCCTTATAGTTCCACAGGCGACTGTCTCGAAGCAGTAAAGCAGTCGGAACAAAGGGACACTGGTGTAAAAATTATCAAGGTACAGATGGTACCCTTTGTTCATCAGGGGTAGTATAAGGTCCCACACAATTTTAGCAGTGGTTCCCAGATGTTCTGGGCAACCAGGAGGGTCAAGGTGGCAGTCCTTTCCCTCATAGACCCGGAATGCATGAACATACCCACTTTCACTCTCACAGAGTTTGTAGAACTTAACTCCATACCTGGAGCGTTTTGAGGGTATATACTGTTTAAACGTGAGTCTCCCCTTGAACTTCATGAGAGACTCATCAATGGTCAAAGTCTGCTGGGGGGTATACAACTCAGCAAATCTGGCCTGAAGGTGGGTAATCAGGGGCCGTACCTTATATAGCCTATCATACTGGGGGTCTTCTTTTGGGGGGCACAGGCTATTATCATTGAAATGCAGAAAACGTAACAGCATCTCATAACGTAACCTAGGCATTGTATGGGGGAATATCGGGGTAGACATAACGATGTCTTTGCTCCAGTAGGAGCGTATAGAGGGTTTTTTAATGATGCCCATGCAAAGGCTAAGGGCCCAAAATCGGCGGAGCTCCATGGCATCCGTTGGATCCCAGTTTTGCTGCTTGGAGAAGCTGCAAGTTGGTTGGGCAGCAATATAATTCGCTGCATAAATATTAGTTTGGGAGGCTATCATAGCCAAAATATCCTCCCCAAGAAAGAGGTCCAGATATTGGACCGGGGTAAAACCTGCCACATCCACCTTTATGCCAGGCGTGGCAGTAAAAGGTGGGATGACTGGTGAGGTTTGGTTTGGGGGAACCCATACTTCACCATCACCAGCATCTGCGGCAGGTGAAGGGCGAGTGGTATGTCTCCTCTTTGCCGCTGGCTCAGCAGCAAGAGGAACTGTGACACTGACATCGCTGTCAGTGTCAGAACACTGACCTGCGTCAAAGTCTGACGCGGTGTCAGTCTCACTACCATCAGAGGCAGATGCCAACATGGCATAAGCCTCTTCAGCAGTATACTGCTTCTTCATTTTCAAAAAAAACTAGCACTAACTCCTAACGCAAACGAATTCTAACTGGATATTTGGGGGAAGGGTACCTAAACTAGTACTGATTTTTTTTTTTAAAACCAAAAAAGCAATACAATAAAGATCAATCAAATGATCAAATGATCAAATAAGAAGATAAACTGTCAATAGCAATGGAATAATGAAATAATTGCTCAGTAACACACAAAGCAACCTCTCTCTCTCTGATACAAGATCAAAGTGAACGTTAGGAAGAGGTTTGGCTTTGTGGGGTCACTGAGCGGTCATTTCTTTGGGATGTGACCACTGTGATTGGTTTTCACAGCAATCACATAACTGTAATTTCATATTGGATGATCCTGGTTTGCCTAAACTACCAAGGCAACCAGGATCAACCCACCCCATCAACCCCCACGAATGTGGGGGCTGATCCCTGGAGATTAGTGACAAGCCCCCTAGGCTTGCCTAATCCTCCATCCAATCAGAACACTCCTTTGGGCATTGCAGGCTTGCCTCAATGAAGAGGCATCCTGGAATGCTGGGGGGGGCGTGATTGACAGACCAGTGATATGAATCACTGGTCTGTCGTTTAACCCACCGATCGCTGCGATTCACAGTGAATCACAGCGATCGGGGGGGTTGTGAAGCCCCCTCTGGGGCATTGCAGGCTTCCCTCAACGAAGAGGGAGTCTGGAATGCCCTTCACCAGATTTGCATCTGGTTCGGGGGCGGGGGGGAAGCGTGATTGACAGACCAGTGATATGAATCACTGGTCTGTCGTTAACCCACCAATCGCTGCGATTCACAGTGAATCACAGCGATCGGGGGGGTTGTGAAGCCCCCTCTGGGGCATTGCAGGCATGCCTCAATGTAGAAGCAGCCTGGAATGCCCCTTACCCGATTTGCATCGGGGGCAGGGGCAGGGGGAGCGTGAATGACAGACCAGTGATATGAATCACTGGTCTGTCGTTTAACCCACCGATCGCTGCGATTCACAGTGAATCACAGCGATCGGGGGGGTTGTGAAGCCCCCTCTAGGGCATTGCAGGCTTCCCTCAACGAAGAGGGAGTCTGGAATGCCATTCACCAGATTTGCATCTGGTTCGGGGGGGGCGTGATTGACAGACCAGTGATATCAATCACTGGTCTGTCGTTTAACCCACCGATCACCGTGATTCACGGTGAATCACAGCGATCGGGAGGTTGTGAAGCCCCCTCTGGGGCATTGCAGGCATGCCTCAATGTAGAAGCAGCCTGGAATGCCCCTTACCCGATTTGAATCGGGGTCGGGGGGCGTGTTTAACAGACCGGCGATTTGCATCGCCGGTCTGTTGGTTAAACCGCCGATCTCCGTGAATTACGGAGATCGAAAGGTTGCAAACCTTTTTTTCTGGGTTTGCCTGGACAGCCTCACTTGTGAGGCTTCCAGGAAAACCGCGATGCCGCCGATCGCGGCGAAAACGCCGCGGTAAACGGCAAGTAACGTTACCACGTACATGTACGGGCATTGTCGTTATCGCGTTGCACGGCAACCCCGTACATGTACGTGGATTGTCGTTAAGGGGTTAAGCATGCATTGGATGGGCATAACTGATGAAGCACATGGGGGAAAACGTTTGTAACAACTTTTTTTTGTTCCCTGAAGGGTTGACCATGCAAACTATAAAAGCACACACACACACACACACACACACACACACACACACAAAAGATTTAATAGAAAACAACCTCAGTTCATTAATGAATTAAGCTTTGGGAAACTGGGAATCTAGTTTTGTTCCCAAACCACTGCCTACTTCCTACATACCAACCTTTGTCCAGATTATTGCACCGGTTAAAATATTTTGCAGATGTATATAGAAGAAGCAGACACATGATAAAGTGATCAAGTGGACAAAACTGGAGCATAGGCGTTATTACCCAATCTCTTAAACTGGACTTAAGGTCAGTAACATTATTTATGCCTCATGTTCTTCCCTCGCCCCTTGATTTCAGGTCCACTTCTTTGTACACTAGCATTATCTTTGAAATGGATATGAAAGCCAACATGGCTTCCAATGAATTGAGGTGCAAGTCATCCAACAATTTTAAACTCACTAGCGTTGACATGTTCCGAGGGTCTCTGTGGCATATTTCCCGGGGTAAAAGCACTTTGCCAAACCAAACGTTTGATGTGCTTTGATGATTTATAAAAGCCGAGTGGCCTTGTAATAAGACCTTCATCGATTGAGGATATTTTTAGTAGCTTGTATTCTAGAGAAGTGACAAAATAATGGACCTTTGTGTAAAGCAAGTCTAACTGCTTCCATGATTGGGGTTATTCGCTTAATAGGATGAACACAGTGTGGAAGTTTTAAAAGCAGCAGCTATGTAGCTGCTACAATACTTTAGATTAATGGTCGATCTACTCCATAATTTTTGTGACAGTGTTCAAGGGCAGAACACTCACCCAGCAAGCCTTAATCTACCATGTATTTGCTCTACAAAGAGGGCAGATTGTGGGTGGCCACAATCCGATGTTTCATGAGCACTCAAATGGCTATGATATGTTATTCATGGAGAACATTCCTTTTTTTGCATTCCTTTGCCATTCAGGAAGGCATCCATCAAAACAAAAAACTAATATGGGGCTTTAATAAAAGGCACAATGAGGTCGCCTACCATCTTTAATGATTCAAAAGAAGTCCTGCACAAAAGAGCTCTGCCACCGCACGGTCTGCTGGCAAGCTGGATCTGGCAGATTTTATTCGGCGGCTTTCTCTTTTTTGTTGGGATGTCTATACATTAGCATACTTGCTTACAACAAGGGATTACGTTTAGAGCCTGGAATCTCATTTTATAGGCCTCTGTGTATTACAGTAACTAAGCCAGGCGGGAAAACCTCTGCAGGGTGGGTAACACGAAAACTTTTAGAAGTGAAAAACACTAAGTGAGAAGAAAAAAAAAAAATAATGACCAGGTCAGCCATTTTTAAATTATACGCAAAGGAACCCCTCGTATGCAGAGAAATTTTGGTCATTCAGGGCATAAAGTTTAACCTAACTATTAAAAAAAGATTAAAGCAACATTAAACTTTTTCACCCTTAAAGAATTTGATGGCCCATCTAAAGACTAAAGTCAGAGAGAAAGAAGGGATGAGGAAGTGAGCGGTGGTAACCAACACATATGTTCTACACAAATGCCAGCCATCATAATCACTTTAATGCATATGATAGCAGAAATGTCCCTTTATGTTCATTGTGTTCCCCTTCTACACAAGCTGCGGCTGGTTGAATAAATGTATTCTATGGATCTATTTTATGACCTCAGGCCTGAAAATGTTCAGACTCCTTTCTTTATGTTTTCCTTACAATACACACAGCCATTTTCCAGTCCTTGATCAGTCCTTCATAAGACAAGACATTCAGGACAGCACACGCTCGGCCCCACATACTGACGCTTTCCAGGAACTTTAAGGAAACGCTGAGATAGGACTTCTTTAATGCACATTTATTTTATTGCAAAACACCCTGCCAAGCAGAACATTACTAAGTGAGCACCCAGGGAAAGCACTCACGTACATTAGAGACAGCCAACTGCAAAGTTACGCGGAAAATGGAAAGCCATCCGCAGGGGTTCATTAATAATGGAGGCGACCAGGGGAACTTTCTTCATTTAAAGAAGAGTTTATTGTTCATACTATCAATACAGCCATCACTGTAGTCAAACAAAAAACTCGCTCATTGAAAATATAGGCACACGAGCTTGACAAACACTTTTCTAATGTGCCGCTGCCACACATACGCAGGGATGTTAAACAATTTAGCGCGTTTACTATGGCTTTGATAAATACATTTGATGACAAGATCAAATGTTTATGTGAAGAAGTTGAGAAAAGCACCTGTAATAGCAGCATTAGCATTATTAGGCGTGGTTAATAACTAAACATTTTAGATGTATCTTAAACTTTGTTAATCTAAATTATATACTTACTGACAAAAAGAAGTTTAAAGGAAGAACTGTCGCCATCATCTTTCACAGTAACTAAACAGTTTTCATGACGTCACAGCTTTTCGCAATCGTAACATTATCCAAACTCCCCCTACCCTATGATTTGGGGGGGGGGGTTATTTTTTTTTAAGCATATTTGGTTTAAACTATAGGACTTTTACCACAGGGAGACTAAAATGCAGGGGCGGATGGCAAATCAACAACTAATTTCCTTTCCTGAAAGCCTCTCCCTTCTCCATAGTCCAACTTCCAAGAGCTGCCAGGACAGATCCGACTCAACAACTTGGAAATAACCACACAAACTGGTAAAAATAGTCACACACACACATATATACACAGCATGCAGATAGTTTAAAAGAGTGTTCATTTAGAAATGACTGGTTTATTAACTACACTAAACTGGAAACTGTAGGGTTTAAGTAGAATGTAATCCAAATGAACAGCACTGACTGATTTTTAGCACTTATGGCAACTAAACCACAACTTGGCTTGAGTTTGACAGACCTCATACTCTAAATCAAGGACACATCTGAAAAAAGAGTGAAGAATATTATGACAGGGGGTACTTAAGTACAATCAGTCGAACGGCTTAAAATAGAAAGAAGGCTGATCCACTTATCTAAGCGATCGGCATCCACCGGAGTATTTATGAAACCAGAAAACCAAGAGGTCTACAGCCTCTGAGAACTAGATGAGGGCCGAGTACCGGGAGGTAATTAGCAATCTAACAAAGTTGTGTGTAAATACTATTCAGCAGGAACCATTATATAGATTAAGGAAGAACATAAGCACACACACACAGAACGAGTGGTAAGATCAGAGCCATTTATAGTCGCTTATGTTTCACAGAAAATCACGCCTGTGCAGAGGGTTAAGGAAAATGTTTATAAGTCAAATACTTTCTGCGCTGAACTTTTCAGCTTATTGTAAGCAGTTACCATACATATAATGGACACATGCGTAGCCATAGACAACTAGGCTATTAGACATTACCAAGACAATGATCAACTGTTAAATACATATAAATGTAGATCTAATCTTTAATCTTTATTTTCCCCAGTTGTGCAATATGGACAGAAATTCCCAGATCTTTTAGTGGATATCATTTATATCATGGTGACATCACTTGCGCAATAACTTTTGCCATTTTATATTACCGTATTTGCTCGATTATAAGATAAGGTTTTTTCCCCAGAGCAAATGAAAAATACCCCTCGTCTTATAATCGGGGTCGTCTTATAATCAGACCTCAAACAGGTCTGACTATGAGACTAAGATCCAGATCCCCCGCAGCGATGCAGGGGACCTGGATCCTCCTGTGTTATGCCCCCCCCCCCCAACTTACCGGTGCTTCTGAGTCCCTGGTGCATAGTCCAGGCAGCGTGTAGAGCTCAACGCGATTCGCGTAGACAACTTCTGCTGCAGCCGGCTGTCAAAGATCAGAGTTCCCCGCACCGGGGAAGGTCTGTGCAATGGACGCAGACAACCACCACACCTCCTCCCGGCTGCAGCGGAAGTTGTCTACGCGAATTGCGCAGAGCTCTACACGCTGCCCGGACTAAGCACCGGGGACTCAAACACCGGTAAGTTTGGAGGAGGGAGGGGGAGGGAGTGTTAAATGGGGGGCATAAGGCATTTCTGGAGGCAGAGTGCTCTATGAAATGCCTTTTAACCCCCTTAATGTCACTCTGCCTCCAGAAATGCCTTTTAACCCTCTATATGCCACTCTGCCTCCAGAAATGCCTTTTAACCCTCTATATGCCACTCTGCCTCCTGAAATGCTTTTAACCTACCTATATGCCACTCTGCCCCATAATATGCCACATAATATGCCTTTTAACCCCCTAAATGCCAGAGTAGCATATAGGTGTATAAGGCAAGTCTGGAGGCAGAGTGGCACATAGGGGGTCAAAGGCATATCATGGGACACAGTGGCATATAGAGGGTTAAAAGGCATATCATGAGGCACAGTGGCATTTAGAGGGTTAAAAGGGACATCATGGGGCACAGTGGCATATAGGGGGTATAGGGCATTTCTGGGGCAGATGTGCATACTGGTAAAACTTTTTTCCTATAGGCTCGTCTTATATTCAGGCTTTTTTTCATAAATTAATATTCAGATTTGGGGGGGGGGGTCATCTTATAATCGAGCAAATACGGTAAGTGCTTTAGGTGTACATTGTTCTGGCTCCTAAACAAATATCAATCGAGCTCTTAGATTTGTGAAGTCCACCTCATGTGGTAGGGCAGTGCCACCGGCACGGATATCTCCTACGCATGCTAGTGTTTACATGTGAAAGGGGCAGAACATCAGTTAAATCAAATTCACCCAGAGTCCAAGTCTACTGGTTCCTGCCATGCTGTAATATAGAAATTCTTGGCAGTTAGGCATGATTAACCCGCAACAATGTACCGTTTTGGGGTTTGTTTTTTTTTTTTTTTTTTTTTTTTTTTTTTTTTAAAGCAGCTTCTAGTGGAAATTCTGAATAACTGCATTGTGTTTTACAGGACAAATAGAGCTCCTCAGTGTTAGCTGCTGGGCATGGCTGGACTTTGCATCGCATGGAAGAATACAATGAAACCTACCTCTAAAACGTCGCTTTTACCAAAGGATAAACTTAAATATCCAGCCTTCTCAGATAATTGCATTGAGTTGAAAAGGTCAGAACTAGCTTGGGTTAACAAAACTGCCTGGAATCCGAAGTAGTTTTTCTATATCCAGGACATTCCCATATACTCTCCAAAACTACACCGACAGTTTAAAGATTAATATTTTTTTAATGAAATTACAAAAAAAAACTGTTCTATATAGGAAAAGGTTAAAACAAACGAAGATCAGTCTGCACATAGAACGGTTACATAATTATTCGCCCGAGTACAATCTAATCCTAGCAACGGTGTCACAGTCAAACATTTCTTTGGCCAGTGGCCATATTTCCAAAGGATGTGAGACATCACTAGCTAACAAACATTATAAATAGAATTATTTTTTTCATTTTGTTGATCACTTCACGCTAACCAAAGAAAAATAAAAAGGCTAATTTTTAAGTGAATAAAAATAGTACCAGTTTTCAGATCACCTTGACATGATAAGATCAACATCCTTCTGTTGGGTACCATTAAATCTGAAGCTTGAGAAGGGAGTCATTTAGGTAGTGGTTATGACCCTCTGCGGAATTGCGCCAAGCTCCTTAACTAAACCCAATCTATCTTTGTTCACCTTGTATTTGAAAGATAAGGAGAGCATAGCTGCATGTTAGTTTATAATTGCCATAATTACCCTCCCCTAATTAGCAAAACAAGACAAAGCCTGGCATCCCGAACGCAGAAGAAAAGTACAGTAGGCAAAACTGGAGGGCTTAGGGGAAGAGACCAAAATGTCAATAACATAATGGGGATTTACTGCAACCCACCTCCTGTCACTTCTAAAAGAAAAGAGGACAACATAACAGTTGAAGGGGTAAAAAAGCTGCTCACTAAAAAGCGTTGTGGGTTAAATATAGACACTGACAAATTAAGTTAATTAACTTTGTGGGAACAGTTGGGGGAAGGCCCTTTTCTATTCCAGAAGGACTGTGCCCCAAAGCAAGGTCCATAAAGACATGAATGGAGGAGCTTGGTGTGGAAGAACTTGACTGACCGTCAAAGCCCTGACCTCAATCCCTTTGAACACCTTTAGGTCAAACTGGAACTGAAACTGAGATTGCAAGTCAGGCCTTCTCATCCAAAGCGCCTGACCTCACAAATGCTCTACTGGATGAACGGGCAAAATTCCCACAGAAACACTCCAAAATCTCATGGAAAACCTTCCCAGAAGAGGGGAAGCTGTTATAGCTGCAAAGGGGGAGCAACTACATATTAATGTCTATGTATTTAGAATGTGGTGTCTCGCGGGATGCAAACACCTCACAAAAAAACTGGTTACAAAAGGAACTGTGGGAATGGGGCCTGTAACGCTCAACAGAAAGTAAAAAAAGAAGTACTATACCATATTGGTTCTTTAACAGTTGGAGAAACAAAGAATTCTGTTCTTCTACAGACAAAGTTCTAGTCATACAGAGCGGGTTATCGACATGAACTATGACCACACATTCCACATTCCCATGTCTAAAAGCGGAAGCCTGCTTGTCCTTATTTAGCATAGTTTAGAGTCTCGATCAAAACAGAACATCAGTATTGATGTTAAATGTAAAGTTTCCTCCAACAGAATTTATGCAATGCTTTGAGATTTCTCATCTTTGTAGCACAAAAAAAGCTGTGAGAGAAAATGGCTATACAGTTATACACGTTAAGAATTCCCACATACATATACACACATATATATATATATATATTATATATATATATATACACACAAATAGTTGTGTGGCTTATTACACTGCATTCTACACAAGGAGAAAATGAACCCATATATTTATGAACTTTATGGTCAGATTATAATATAGATAATTTATGACACACACAAACACGCACAGTTACATGACCGGTGTCTATCCTCAGCAACCAGTGTGGAGCTGAATCACTAGAGTTGTGGCGAGATAATGGGATTGTGTGTGTTTTGCATAGCTAGTTAATGCAATGAAATGAAAGTTATTAGCTCTTCCACCAATCAACTTTTAGTGAATAAATCCATAAGCGCAGAAAAACTGTTAATCCAACACTTTCTGGAAGCATTATCCACAGCTAGTCACACAGCCTAAGAAAATGCTTGCCAGATATATACAGTAACTGTATGGAGACATGCCCCCTGAACAGCGGGTCTGTTTGTGTTAAAGAGTAACAAATCACTTCTGACTACGCATTAAATTTGCTGTAAATGAATACACCCAGAGGATATGGAGCTCCAAGGTAAGAGTTTCATTAGTTCCAAAGCACAGTTACTCCATCTCTGTATATACGTGCTAATGTTCCGATCTGCAGTGTGATAAGCGAAGGCCATTAGACTTGGGGCAAAGAGAAATACCTCTTAATTCATTGGCCCAGTTTAATAATTATTCAAGACAATATCTCCCTTTTCCATTAAAATACAAATCATTACAGAAGCATTTCTACCTTATGACCAAAAGTTACTTTGTAATTAAGTCAACTTTTTGTTACACCATATTTAAAGGAATAAAATGACAATAAAGCCTCTCTTTTGCTGTGAATTTATGATGCTGGGGAATTTGCCATTACACAATAAAATGTTTTATTTTAATTCTTTTAAGAATCAGTATATCTAAAGAACAATCAAGACCCCATTAATTCTGCCTTTATAAGCATACCTCCATGTTAATAGGTCTTATAAAGCTTATGATAATATAAACATGGTACATATTTCGATTTTTTTTTTTTAATTATACCATACACCATGTAATAACGATATAACCATCTCAAGATAAAAAAAATGCTGCTCTGAATTCCAAGTGCAACCTTTCAAATGAACTTTAAAATCCTAGGCAGAGTCTTACAGATAGCACACTAATTATATATATATAAATATAATTATGAATTCAATAATTATGTTCACTTCATCATGTGACAAAAAGGCAAGCACTAATAGGTTGTTGCCATAAAAGAAATGTGTGATGCAAATAAGCCTTCGGAGAAACGAATGAAATTGAGAGATCTGTTTATTATATAGAAGTTGGCGGCTTGATGTTTTGCCGAAAAGTACCTTTTTTGTGTTTAATAATCACAAAATAAAGCACACGAAAACAAAATACAAAACCTGCCCCATGATTCAATACACGTGAACGCACCGGCGCACAGATATATAAACGGCATCAGCTGTTCTTCATATTGTTGTAAGCCGTCCATTGAAAAATAGACTGTTTATGGGGAACTCTGAAGCAAACCCATTAACCTTTCGCTGGCCAATAAAATAAATAGGGAGCAGACCTCCAGCCCTTTGATGATTTCAATAAATCAAACGCCGTCCAGAAGATGAACACGTTTTTTCAGAATATGAATGCGTATCAAGACAACAAAACAATGTTACATAATTAGAAAGAACTCTCCAGCCAATTTAGACTTGTTTACAAAGTACCAACAGAATGTTACGCATCAGGATCTGTTTAACCCCTTAGCGACAGAAGGGGGTTTAGCCCCGAAGTGAGCAGAGCTTTGACGTTTTCAGCATATATCTTTGTTCAATCATGTTTAGTGCACCCACACATTATATGTTTTTTTCATGGACAGCAAGGGCTGTTTCTACCACTTTTTTTGTATGGTCTTTAATTCTGTATGAAAAGTATGGCAAAAAAAACTTTATGCATAGGTGTTTTTTTGTTTTGTTTTGTTTTGTTTTTTTAAACTATTCTGTTTGTTTTTACACTTTTTTTGTGACTGGAGATCCCTTTGGGGTCTTTAAATATCTCAGGGATCTTTCTTGGAACTGTATGGGACCCCTTATAATGTCATGACATCACTGAAGTCCATTTAACTATTTATTCCCCTCGTTTATTTAATGTTATACAGTAACAGACCATGATAACCTGTGGTGTGCACTACATGTTATAGTTGTATATCTATATACGCATCTGTACTCAAATGTAGAGAAAATGCAAAGCTATTTACTAATGCAACACTTATCTGGTTAACAAAACCTTTTACTACTTTTTTGCTCTGCGCTTCGTTTTATGGCTGGAGGCGAGTTCAAGGCATTGGATGGAATGTGGGTGAAGCTCTGATTCTGCATACAAATGCAATCACGTTTTGTAAATATTTTCTTCTACATGAATTGGGTCATTTAAAGATCACCGAGCAGTCATACTAAAAAGTGCCAAGCACTGCGCGGCCAGGAAACTAACATTTACAACCTGATAAGTTCAAAACCTTGGCCAAAAAAAAACAAAAAGTCAGGCAGGCAAATTCCACCTTAACGCAAATAAGCATGTGCTTGGGACTAACGGAACATTAGCTTTTCCTTGTAACATTGGGAGTTATGTATAAAGGGACCACCAGAATGTTGACGGGACAATTCCACTGGTTGCTATGGTGTTAAAACATTTTTTTGCCACTGTCTGTGATGGTATATGGTGATATGATGCTGAACTACAATATTATCTGGCACGATACATACCCAATCAGCAACAGTCTCAAAGTACCCATAACAATCTTACATTTCACTTGCACCCACTCGACAAGTAGTGTCATATCTCCAGTGCTGCTACCCTTCAGAAGACTATATTAGCCCATGGCAGGAACATAATATCTGTGTCATCAGGAGTGGGAACACTCCATGCGACCATCTATGGGAAGGTGATGGTTTAAACTAATCGTATAAAAAACACAATAATTCTCTCTCAGTACTAATCAATATATTCCAAGTAGAGACCAAACTTCTATAAAAGAGCAAGAAAGCTTCTAGGCTATTCGGTCATTATCTGTAGAACAACAATACATTCAAATATTCCTCTTACTGCAGCTAGTCCATAACACTTAAAAATAGATTGCTTGACCTGTCAAGAAAATATCACAGAAGGATGCCATGAGAGGAAGAGACCCACATTCATTCTCTACAGCAGAAGTTTGTAGGTTCCACTCATCACCTGCAAGAATAGTCTCACCGGCCTATATAACGCAGCGAGACCTCTCGGCGATTAGTTCACCGAACGGACGACAAGGCTTTTCTGCAGGAGAAATCTAATAGGGTTCGCTCTTCATAATACACAGCGCCATCTGCGAGCTTACCACATCTCTGATGTAAACCCCTGCTTTAGTGAATAAACCCCTCTTAGTGCAAAACAATAGGGAGTCTATGCTGTGTCAGAAACCCTTAAACATTGATGGCTTCCGCTCTTAGCTGGACTAAGCAATTACAGTGAAGCTTCAGAGTCATAACTACAAAGCTATTTTAAAAGGAATCAATATCACCCTATATATATTGAACATCCCATTTAAATATACAACACTGCTCGTCTCATACAAAGGGTTAGGCATTTACCTCCTGCAGTTACCTGAAGGGTTATTGTTTAACTTGATGCATAGTTAACAATAGAGGCCGGTGAATACGTCCATAATGTCTTCATATATATGGGGGGGGGCTCATAGGGACAGATCATTAAACTGGGAGAACTTCAAGAAGAAGATCATGAGAGTTGGTCGCCCCCATTAAAGAGATGAAACGAAGTTCATCCTTTGTGCGATATATGTAGTCTTTCTTGTTGTAGATCATCAAAAGGTAATTGGTGAAAAAAAGAGGGCAATTGTCTAAGCTATTAAGTGCTTCTTACAGTACGAGAATACCATGACAGTATAAGGATGTACATGCGACATTTCTTTCTCATACTTGAGCATTCATAAGTTAACAAAGATTACCGATTTAATTAATTTTGCATTGGCATATCACCAGTTCATCCAGACAACATCCCTTCCTTTGCTACAGGCTTCGATTATCTGAACAGTCCAGCACAGACACCACAAAGTCTGATTAACCCCTTAGGATGAACCTATACGTCCTTAAAACATGTGGCAAAAAGCTCATTAGGACTTCCTGGTATGTCAGGGAATTGTCCCTGCTGAAGCAACAACCAGGAGATCAATAGTCTGGACTCTCCCCTGTCGGCAGAAGCCAGCATCAGTGTCTTCATGCCGAATTATTGAGTGTAATGGTGCTTGCCATGAGCACCGCTACACCATCATTGTCACTGTTGAAGTTCACTTACGGACAGGAAAGCCTCAACAGGGTCTTTCTGCTGGGCTCTTCCATTGCTTCCCCTGCTGGCTGATTGCAAGGGGGATTCAAAAGTTATAATTCCTTGAATTTTAGAAATTATGGGGAGAATAAAATAAAACCTCCCCAATATTCCTTCTGATAAAAGGGCATTAGTCTTCACAAGATTAGAGTCATTATTTGGCGCCATGTTTGTTGCAACCCGTCTAAATTATGCAGTATTGATACGAACAGGCAAGGAAACATAAGGGGCCGGCAGATGCAGAGGGGACTAAGAGCAGGCATCTCAGCCCAAAACGCGTTGGTTATTCCTTCCGTCCTGCCCCACATGAAAAATTGACAAAGCTCCTGAAAATTAGATCATCAGGTCACACCGAATGCTAAATTTGAAAGCAGCCTACTAAAAATAAACTGGAAATTACGTAATTTTCCCACAAACACTGTCTGCAAGGAAAAAAATTCAACAGTTACTTTTGAAGAACAAAAATTACAACAGATCCAGACTGGTTTTTCCAGCCACTTTAATTTCAGATGCTGTTAAATTATTAATTATAGCTTTCTTTTATTACAAACCGGCTTCCACATGGGAAAAATCTTACGAAAACCTTACTCAAAAGGAACCATACTAAAGTGAGAAACAAAAAGGTGTTTACCGACAGACCCAGCAACCTATTCTTTAGTCTGCCGTGTTTACATACTAAACACACACAAAAAAGGCTTATTCAAGACAAAGAAAAAATAATCAAACATTTACAAGCACTTAAATGGGGGGGACATACCTTAAACGGACAGTTTTAATGTCCTGACAGGGAGATGTGTTCTGCCTGTATGTAGAATGGGGGGTAATGTATATTGAGGGATTCTGCAATAGAACAGCACACAGATGTAAAGAGGCTGCTCAGCTATGTATTAAAAGCACGCATGGTCAGAGTGTCCCTTTAATGTACAACAAATTAGATGTAAGCACAAATAACTAGTAATGCCTATTTATTTTTTTATCCAAATTTATATTTTCCAGCTCAGACATGCCTCAGCGGAGCAAGATGTTGCTTTACATGAACGCTCAGGGAAGATTCTTCATCTCAAACTAAAAGCTTAAATACTTCCTGGACCCAACCTGCAGCCTCTTAATTTCTAATGGACCTTTAATATGTTAGGCCAAAGCAGCGATTTACACAATGTAATAGCAACTCTGCATAACAGCACAAAAATCCAATCCAATTACTTAATGATAAAGAAAAAAAAAATGATTTATTCAATATTGGGGGTAAGAAATACAACTGGGTATAATCTGTGGTGCAACAGGCCATGTCTAACGTATAAACACTAAACATCATACATTTTATCAATATACGTAACCAATATGGCCATTACTGTACTTGGAAACGTGTGAGCAGCCAGACAATCCATATGTTACGTTTAACAGCTAACATCGTAATACAGCAGTACTATAAACCATCCGACACGCGGTCAGCTCATTGGGAACGACTACGTGCATCATGTAACATTTTGGATCTTTTCTCTTATAATGATGCAATATTACAATGTAAGAGTGATCCAGGCCATGCAGGGGTCTTTAATGGAAGCTGGCAGGGAAACCAAGTGAGAGGAAAGCAGTTTCTCCCTCTTAAAAGAAGACGACCCCAGTGGTGTTGCCATGACATCATATTGTATACCCTTCGGTTAGGGATCCAAGAGGATCTCTACTCACGCTGCACCTATAATTAGAAGAAATAAACTCATCATCCAGCAAAAGTGTTAACAATAAACACTGTCTTTGCCTGAATAACAAAATATATAATCCAAACAGATTGGCGGTTATCTATGGAAGGTGTTGCAAGCACACAACAGATCCAATGCTTAAAACAGCACTAGCAACCCATAGCTATGTATACACGGGTCACCAGCCTTTACACATGTGGATGCAATACCAATACCTAGCATACAGCAGTCACTTTCCCCCAAAAATAAAATGATTGATTGGGTGCTGCTTTAGTGACTTCAAACAGGAATGCTAATGCACATGTGCAAGAAGTTTACACACTACAGCTACAGCAGAGGCATCTGGCAGAGGGGTTAAACGAGACAGAATCCAATTGCACATTGGGGTCAATACATAAATATTACATGTATTATATATACATACACATATATACACACTGTTGAGGACTAGACTGTTCTTTTATGAATTAACACTTGTTAGGCAAACCAGTGCCACCAGTATTCAGCACTGTCAATATACTAACAAAAATACATAAACATAAACACAAATGCCTAATTAACAAAAATGTTCCAGCAACCATCTATTCTGCTTAACCCAGAGGTCAGGATAAATATTCCCCACTACATCTAGGGAAGCTTGTAATAGATGCCTAGTTTAAACAAACCATGCATCTCATCTCATCATATAATGACCCTTTAGTAAAAATATCCACAAGGTAGGCACATAAGGAGTTAAAATCCATTACCTACAATTCCCATTACCTCCATCATTAGTCCAGCTGACAGTGATGGGAGTTGTACCTCACCAATGCTCATTTTTTTTTAACCAAGCTGCCAATGGGCAACTTCTCTACACTAAGTATGTTTGCTACAAACTGCACACAGTCTGCCAACACAGGGCACAGATTGGCAGCTATGTGTGGTGTCCATAATGGTCACTGTAGAGGTTAAAGCACATTTTAGCAATACATGTTTATTATAGAACATTACTGGGGGGGGGGTAGATGTATCTGACCAAAAACGCTAAACTAAAAATGAATTTAGCCTTAGTATACACACAATAAATTACAGTAAGTTTTACTTAGGTATACAAGATTGGTCCTAGTCTTATTTCAGCTTACTTCAACGATTTCATATACAAGCCAAGGTCCACCGGTATGCACCCATTCACACCATACAGAGACACTGCTGGCCTCTCCGAGCTCGTCACACACGCTTATCTCCAGCAAAACACATTACAATACTAGGAAAAGGATTTGCACGCTCACGGGCGACTTTCTGCGTACACTCCAGGCACTATCTGTGCTGCCATTTCTGCCTTATGGTGACCCCGTTTGCGTCTTCACATTATCAGGTACTAAAACCATTTGCACGTAAGGAGCATATGTTTAGATAGGATAATGAAAGGATACATTTTAAAGATCAAGTGATTAATAGAAGGCTCGCATTAAAATGGGTTGGCAGACTATTGTTGAATGGAAAATTAAAACAAAAAATGAACACATACATTATACATGACTGAAAAAGGTACTATAATTATATTATAGAGCGCTCACACTCACCACATACTAACGCAGGAGTTGGCAGAAGCTTATGATTGAACTCCTGGAATTCTCATGGAAAAGCGGAGTACAGCTAAGTGAGATGACATTGAAGGAGTCTCACCTACTTACATACACTTTATAGAAGGGCCATCACTCACTGGAGTGGTCCATTCGAACATAATAGAAGTCAGGGAGATGACAACTCCCCTACCAGGCCTTCTACAGATATTTTAGAAAATTCTCTACTACAGACCCCATTTTATATATAGAAGCTGAAGCTTGATCTTCACTGCATTGAACTACAGCAGTTAAAGTGTTAACAAAAAGCCTTTTGTTCACATCCAAGTTTGGCAACATCATCAACACTCTTTATACACAGTGGCAGTGGAAATTCACTGGCTTGTTTCTAGATTACAGTTAGTAAGGAAGAGTGACCTATTCTTTGTTGCCGTGTTACACTAGACTGCATGCACACGCAGAAATACACAAGTCACCATAAAAAAATAAATACAAGAGTTTGTGGTTCCAACCCCTCTACTTCACCATTATAATGGTCTGATGCTGTCAAGTGTCTCCAGGAACAAGGGCTGAACCGGTCAAACATAAGGTATAAACTGGTTTTACTGTGTGTTATACAGGGCCTGCCACACAAAGGGAGCATAGAGAGGAAAAGTTGGGGTTTCAACTCCCTCACTTCCCTATCATGAGGGGCCAGCACTGGCATGTTTTCCAGTAAGGTGAACTAAGATGGCTCCTTAAAGAGGTCAGGAGACAAAGTCAATTTACCATCAAGTAGACACCAAATGAAATGGGGTTTATTCACTCAACAGAGTGTCTTGTTTTAACACCTTGACTTCACTATACATAATGAAGGTCCAACCCCAGTGAGCTTTGGCTACAGGAAGAGCTTTCCTGCCCTGTATAGTGTATAGTGTATAGATTAATCAGCCTCCCCAATTAAATCGTGCATCATGCAGGACCAGCTCTGCACTAGCTGGAGAAACATGCCAGTGTTTGCCCTTCATGATGAACAGTGATGCATGCTAGTTGAAAGCACAACCCTTTTGTGTCCCTTTACTGAATAGACCCCAGAGTACCAAGATACAGAATAAAAGTACAACATTTTAAAAATTAAATATATATATATATATAAAATATTGTACTGCGATGTACTATTTAATTATGCACCCCAAAAGCAAAACGGACAAACGATGTTTAGCACAACTTGAATTGAAGACTATTCCAGCCAATGCGATATTCTGTGTTGCCAGGAGACAGTCTATTTAAAGATACTGCAGACCAAACAACAAACGTCTGAAATTTAGAACACCGTACTGCAATTGCTGCTTTCACATGGTCATTGTTATTATTTAAATTAATTCGTACCCAGGAACAAGTCGCTGAGCATTACTCTCACACAAACGCTAATACGCTATTACCAGGGAAGAAGAAAATGGTGCATAGTGACTCATGTACAGCTCATGGATCTCACTCTCCGCAAGGGCTTCTAATGAGGTTTGTCATCTAATAGCACTTCGACTGAAGTCCAATAATAACTGGCCAATCGCAACTTGGGAAAGTGAAACGCTAAACCATAGTACCAATTCCATGATACGCGGGAACACATTTCCAGAAGTGGAAATCAGAGTTGGGCCTCTCAAAAGACGGTGTGAAGATCTCTCCACTGGTGTTGGTCATCCTATTTAGCTTTCCAGGAAGCCAGAAACAAATACAAATGACTCTCCATCCATAGGCAAGAAGAAATAAAAACCTAAACTTGATTATATTACCAATGTCACAGGTTCATAGCTTGAGATAGCATTAAAATATAGCAGTTTCTCGTCTCATCAACTGCAAGGCAAATACACAAAATATACCTCTTATATGCGAGGGATAAAATGGGAGCATGGAGACCTTCTCACCTCTTATGTGCCGACGCTAACGTAAATAGAACTGCTTTAAGGGGGAATTTGGTAATAGTTTAAAAACCTTCAAAGCTTACAGCATTGCTAGATATGTAGCACATTTAATATGTGACCTCCCAATGACAAGAACAAAGTAGGACCATGAACCCAATTACAGCCTGAAGCTTTTCCTTAAACTTATGTAATGATTAACGTTTCTTTCTTCTTTAAAATAGACAAAATAACAGTAACAGACAAGGTTATGAAGCCACCCATCATTCCAAACACAGCTTTAAGAGTCTGCTTTCATGTTTGAAGTATGCACCAATATACAACAGTAAACCAAGTAATTGTCTTTTACAGTTACGGGATTATTGAAGACGCATGTAATGTGTCAAGAACCTTCAGCCCAATAAAACTAGCAGAGTACAGTATAGCATAAAAAGTAGCCAAATCCACTATGAATGAACTAGGAGGCCTAGAAAACCTGAGTTAAATTGTGATGAGCAAATCATAAAATATTACACAGGATGCGGTTCAAATGCTGCTCACATGCTACCTCCTTACCTTTCATCTTCACCATCAATCAGAGATGTTGACAGGGGCAGGGACTTCAAGGGTAGCAGGGAACCAGCAGCACTACTGTCCAAACCAACTCCCTCGCCAACATGAGGTAAGCCAGCCACTGAATGCGCCATCAGACGTCTAGCATCTTCAATCTGACTTGCCACAGACTGGATAAGTGATGGTGCCAAGAAGTGCCCAGAACTTTGTGCCATTGGGGGTGGCATGTTTTGTGCTACTGGTAAGCTCGCAATCACAGGTGCTTGGCTCACATTCTGACTCAAGTTGCCATTTTGAACAGCTGAAGGTTGAGCGACAGTTGGAGGAGGACCCAAAGTTGCAGGAGGTATACTAGTACTCAGTTGTTGAACAGAAGGGACACTGGTGGCTGTAAGCAGAGTACTAGCTACTGGTACTTGCTGACTTGCCATTCCTTGAACAGCAGGTTCAATGTGTTGGGCCTGAGGCTTTGCAGGAAGCAATGGGTTTTGAGGTGCAATAATTGCTTGCTGGGGAAGGCCTGGAGCACCCATCGATATCCCTTGCGAGGGAGGCAACACCGGTTGTGAAGAAACAGGAACACTTTGCTGCATAACAGATGCTGCTTGACTTGCAGGGGCCTGATGGACTGCAGTAGATATGTTTGCTTGTTGACCAACTCCTATAACTTGACCACTTGTTGCAGGCAAGGCGGACTGCGCATGTGCCACAGACTGCGTTGGCGCTACAGTTGGAGCTTGTGCTGTTGAAGAATGGAGCTGAGCTTGCATTACTTGAGCTTGGACAACTGCAGTGTTAGCAACGCCTGCAGAGCCCGGCTGCACTGGGGCCACTGCTCCTTGTAAAATCTGCGGATGCTGTATATATTCTGGTAAATTCCCTGGAACAGAACTCTGATTCACTGGCATGACATGCCCAGAGGTCATCTGAGTAGGAGCACTTTGTTGATGTGCATACTGTAACTGTTGAACAGCTGGCAGACTTTGTATGGGCTGTGGCTGTTGAGTATATGGCAACTGCTGTGGGATCATTGTAGAAGCTGCTGGCTGTTGATGCCCTAAAGAAGACTGTACGCCAATTACATTAACTGTGGCTGGCTGAACACCAGCATTCAAATTAACTGTGCCTGGTTGCCCTACTTGTTTTTGGGAAGAGTAGCTAGCATCTTGGGAATGGATCTGTAACTGAGCAAGCTGGGGTTGTGAAATACTCTGTGGTATATTAGTTACTGGGACATTCTGAATAATGGTGTTGCTGAATTCTATTTGCTGAGGACCAAGTCCTTGAAAACCTTGCTGTTGCATTGTCTGTGCCCCTATTTCTCCACTTCCAACGCTCTCAGTGTAGTGACTCAGGGTGCTGATATTGCTACTCACTGAACTCCCACTGGTGCTCTCTCTCTCAGACGTCACTTCAAGAGGGGTTTGTTTAATGCTTTCCACTGCCTTGTTGATTGCAGCAACTGTTTCAGGAGGAACTGCATTTTCTTTATCATAGAATTCCATACATGTCCATCTGCCTTTCTTAAACGGTTCCGTACTGGAGTCTAATTTCACAACTCTAAATCTTGATGTTGCAGTAGAATGCGAAGCAGCAGCCTGTTGCCCTGTGGCAGGACCAACTGCTGTTATCCCTGCTGCACCACAGACATTGTTTATGCTACTAGATGTAGCACTGCTGCCATTGCCAGACATACTTGGTAAGTTTGTATTAAGGTTAGCAGACACGGCAGTTACATTACTGCTACTTGCGACACTGGGTTGATTTACATTTACGCCACTGGGTAATGTAGTGGTTAAACCTGACATGTTTGAGATATTACCACTACTGGTCGCACCAACACCTAGGGCAGCGTTGATGCCCATACTTACAGGGCCACTTGCTTTACGGACCATCGGTGGTACAGGTCCTGCAGCTGGAACAGCAGCAGAAGGTGCTGAAGATGCAGGTACTGATGTAGTATTACTACTATCTGAGCTTCCTGCTGTTGCCATTTTCACAGGTGCAGTAGTTTGAGTAGTTCCTCCAGGAATAGAGGCAGCAACTAGTCCAGGGTGTGGGGGCTGATGGTGTCCATGAGGGTGGTGATGGTGGTGGTGTTGAGCATGGTGTACATTCCCATTGATCATGATGCTTTGCTGAACATGTGGAGGCAAATGATGCTGGGGGAGGTGTGGTTGATTTGGAGATACAGCGCCAGGTGTTTCAGCCTCCTGGAAGTTATTCAAAGTCTCTTCTGAACTACTTCTTTCTGGACCCCCGAGATCTGTGGCTCTAGATAACGAGACATCCAGTATTTCAGAGGAGGACAAGTCCTCCGTGTGAGACTCATCCAAGTCGTCGTAGCTCTCAGTGTCTTCAGCTATGCTGTTGTTGGAGCTCATATTAGCCGAGATCTGAGCAGGGGTTACACTGGTGATCTGGAAGCCGCTTTTCTTCTTGATCTGGGCCCCGCTCTGTACAGGAGGCTGGGGCATCAAGTTCAGTGTCTGGGGGGGATGTTGCTGGGGTCCAGAGGGTAAAGATGATGCGGTTTGAGGCTGCACCAAGTGAGAAGGCTGATAATCCTCAGCGGACAGAGCATGGCCGCCACCAACCCCAGCTCCTGTTAGATTCAACGTAGATGGGTTGCTACTGGCACCGCTGCCCCTTCGGTGAATATCTGCCGGGTGCGCCATCTTCCTGGCAGCTAGATCTGCGGATGGATCGGGCTGGTGCATTTCAATTCTCCTCCTCTAGCCGTCAGCCCACCCACCTCCACTCCTCCAAACGTGAGAAGATGTACTTCCCTCAACGAGGGGGACAAGGGCTCTCCCACCGAGATCAGACAGCTGCAACTCTCAGCCACAAACCCGCAGCCGTATATTCCTAAGTAGGGGGCCAATATATAGAGCTATAGGGGCAGGTAGGTTTCCGCCACTCCTCTGCGCAGGATCCAATAGATACGGAGAATCCAGGGACAGGAAAGGCGCAGTGTCACTTCCAATCAGCCGCCTCCCTCTCTCCCCCTATTAATTACAGTGCCTTCTTAATGACACCCTCCCGTCCCAATCCTCAGTAGGGAGCCGCGGATGCCTTGTATCCGGGTGTCGCAGCTGACAGACGGCGCCGGTTATCTGTCGGTCCTGCAGAGTCGGCGGTAAGCTCTGGCGTTGGAAGCCAAGCTGAGTAACAGGGTGCCTGGGGCAAGCGGAACGCAGCAGCCTGGGGACGCGGCCATCACTGACATCCATCAACATGCATCCTGCCCCAGGCCCGGTGGCGGCCCCATCCTCATAGCATAGGGAGGAGGAGTGATAGACACAGAAAGGAGAGGCAGCTGCTCTGCCCGTCTCCTTCCTTTCACCGTTACGGTGTCCGGGATCCTCTCCCTCTGGTAAACTGATACACTTGAACTCGGACGAACAGGCTTCGGGCACAGAGGAGGCCGGATAGAAATGGACTCTCCGCTGTCTCTGTAGCCCCCTTGACTCTGCCTTTCTTTTCTCTCGTTGTGTCTCTCGGCTTCGGCTCCCTGTTACACGGTGCCTGTCCCTCCCCCTTTCTCTTTAATCTCAAACAGCATTGGAGGATAGTGGCTCAGAGCCGGGGAAGCAGCTCACTAGAGGGAGGGGAGAAGGCCAAGATGGCGGCGACGCATGCGCAGCTTGGCTCCTACAAATGGCTTAGAAAGAGACCCGGCCTGCAGAGGAAGGGGGCGTGGGTGAGGATGACGCAGAGGGATTCGCGGCGGAAATTGCCGAGTGGACTAGGGCGAGGGTTTCGGGAACCCTCGGTTTCTCCGAGCGGTGACGTCAGTGTAGAAGCCGAGCAGACGTGTCCGGCTTGTCTAAGAGTCAGGGAGCAGTTGAGTGCTTTAGGAAACGCAGTCTATTGTGCAATGGCAAGGCCACGTGGCTGCATTGTGTGTGAATAATCCATTAAATAACACAAAGACAATCATGTCATTAAAAAAGACAATGGAGGGTGTAGAGTAGGCCTGCAGTGGCTGGATCAGTTATGCTGAGATGCCCCCCAGATGCCTGCACCTGTTGTCTCAGGCATGTTTGCTAGAGGGCTATGAGCTGGTTGTTACTCATAGATATAAATGTCTATCTGCGACACATACTGAGAGCTGCCCAGTTGTATGTTTGCAGTTTATGTCATAGTCTCTCATTTATATCACTTTCCTCAACGCCGTTTTACTTATTTTTCGAACAATAGACGTTTGCCCTCGGTTTCCATGGAATACGGCTAAATTTATCTAAAATACCAGAATTAAATATTAACACCCTCAAAATAGATATGTCTATTAATAGCCAAATGCCCTAAAGGCTAAGTGTCGCTTATTAAGACATTTTGTTGGATAGGGTATCATTTCCAGTGACTAATTGAAGGCCTCGTCATTATGTGTATATGCATTATGTGTGGCCACAATAAAGGTTTGGGTAATTTTATGTACCCGCTGTCTCCCCCCTTAATAAAGGTCGGGTCATCCTTCCTACTATGATTATTTTCTAGGCGCTCGTAATGTTTGGCGAGGATGAGGTTATCGGCGTACAGCCAAGTATATTCATATATCACACTGTAAATAGAACACATTCTCCATCTAAATGCTCTATTATATAAATATCTGCCAATAGATCATGGTCACATTAAGTTCTGTTCCCCAGCCACAACTTTGGACCCATCTAGTCTGCCCATTTTCCCTGTTGTAAAGGCTTTAACCAGTCATTGGGCTTGTCTAAGATTCAGGATACCCATATGTCTTTCCCATGTATTTTTAAATTCACTCTATTAGCCTCTATCGCTTCTGATGGGAGACTGCAAAAGATAGGAGGGACCTGCACCCAAAAGTCCACATAATGGAATATTTTCTCGGTCCTCAAATGTTCTTAAAGGGAAACGCACATCTTTTTTTGAGTAGGTGTCTCATTGTTATCAGGGTACCTAGTGGTGTGTCCTTAGTTCCTGTTTTCCTAGTGTGATTTACCGGCAGTAAACCTAGTTTTTGCAGCAATTCAGTGTTGCCCTTCCAAGCTGTACTTCAAGCACTAAGGGGAGTCAAGAAGTGTCATATGTGAAGCCAGGGTATTGTTGCTAATAAAGCCTCCTTAAACTATTTGCCACAATACATAGTTTTCGTATGGATATTTGGCACCTTTTGCGGTATTTTGTTAAAAGTAAGGTCTGCAGAATTGTTTCCTCAAATGTATAGCATAAAACACTGTTTACTTAAGGAAACAACGCTTGCGAGCCTTTAACAAGTAAGGCTTACTTAATCATGTTGTTGAGAATACAAAAGAAAAAAATAAGGTCACTTAAATTTTATATGTTTCACATAAACTCAAATATTACCAACCAAAAATGATGACTTTTAGTTTTTTACATACACGAAAAAGCAGGCCAAGGAGTAAAAGTCATGCAGGTTTTTGAAATAAAAGAAATGGGATTCAGCCCTATGTTTCCTGAATAAAATGTATGTGTATTATCCTCTTCTTTGTGTCCTACCAGTCTTTGACATACAAGAAGAGCTGATTCTCTACATACGAGAGGGATAGTGCGCTGATTACCTGTAGCACTAGAGGTCTGCTTGCCAGGAACAGCATAGTATTGTGAATGAACTATAATGGCCATGGGATTTGAATGAGGGATCCTGAACATGGAAGGAGGCTCTACCTATGATTACCATCAGACGTGGAAACAGGAAGACACAAATCTTTTGAGGTTTGTCGGCCTATGCATGTAAATATGGGAATAGCATTAAGCGTTGGGTTTAGTATGCTAGTGGTGCACAAAAAACTTTCACCATACAAAGTTAAGCCAACAAAAAAAAACACTTATCAATATGTGCATATCTAAAAAACAATTCTGTTCTGAATATAAAACATGTATATTTCCAAAGCACGTTAAGGACTCTTAATGGAGATGCAAAATCCTTGGGTCTCTGAATTATTGCCAGTGTCCAACAAAATGTGCAAAGCAAGTACCATCCTATTCCCCCATGAAACTAATTGTGGTTAATTTTAGGGTCAAAAGGGCCACCAGGTATTAGAGGCATGGTTGGCAAAGTGTTCCTCAGAAGTCAACTACTTACCGTATATATGTGGATGAGCTTTTAACCCCCCATTCTCTCACAAAATCTGATTGTTTAATAATCCACTCATTGCCTAGGTGTAGAGATGGGTTTATGGGACGAGCATCCATCATTCTTGCCATTGGGGTAGAATACCATAGATAATGTCCTACATGAGACTCTGTAAGAAGCAAGTCATTTTTGATGGAACCCAGACCTCATAGTAAGCAATCTGCTACACAAGCTTACTTCTCTACAAATAAGCTATTTTTGTAAACTTGGTACACGCAAGGCAATACCTGATTCACAGATGTTTCTACAAGCAACGCCATCAGTTTGCGTCCCCAGGGACTTTTGCCTAAAATCTGAATAATATCTGAAATGCTTTGATTTTATATTCCTGATTCTGCACATTCCAAAACTGTAAACTTGTCATGATCTATTCAGAATTTTAGGCAGGGTCTGCCTAGCAGAGATTATGTCTTTACTTACACATAATCTGTCTTCATTGGAAGAGTTTGTCTGTATTTGTCTTCATTGGAAGAGTTTTTTCATAAATTTGTTTTGTACACAAAATAATTCAATCTGCACCAAGAAGCAGATAAGTGCATTATCTATGTAGTACCGTAGGCTTGGTACCGATCCCTTTTAAGTTAGCATTTATTTTAATGTGCACATAATACTCATATGGTTTGGTATCCAGTGAGGACTGGATACAATGATGACGCACACTTTTGGTCCTTAGTTGGGTAAATGTAGCTATTTTAATAACAACCAATAATATATCCATTGCATAGAAAATATTTATTGTGCTTTGAAAATGTAAATTCATTAGATATTCATGATACATTATATATTATATTTTTAAACTGTAACATTATAGGTAGATTTTGGTATACAGATTAAGTAAAGGGTGTCTATAGTACATGTTATAATTTCATTGCCAGATTGGTCTAATTCACGGTTCGTGTTGACTGTTTCTCCGCTTAAAGGTTTAGAGAATACAGGATATCATCATATGCAGCAGTGAAATGTAAAAGTTATTGTATGCAATATATTTCCGTGTAACTGTTAAATTAGACATGTAGGTGCTTGCATTTAATATTACGATATTGTTGTTAGTTTATATATGCTGTGTCAGCACACCCCACAGCACTGTACAATAGACATGCACAGGGTGATACTCAAGGTGTATTTGAACAGTCCAGTCGTACGAGACGCTTTAAACACACAATAACTCACCGAGTCTTAATCCTTTACTTTAGTAAACCGATCCTAATCCCTGATCTTTTTGTTTGATTTGTTTGTCTGAGATGGTACCATTTGCAGACAGTTTCTTTTTGATTACATTTTCTTTACAGTCTTGTAAATTATTGTGACACATGGCAGGGATCCTAGGTTGTGCTTTTAAAGGATCACAGTGTACAAGAGTTGTGTGTGTTACCAAAATGACAAACAGTTACTCCAATCCCAAACTGAAAATGTAAACTCACTACTGTGGATCCAGTTTACATTAAGCCTTGTGGACCGAGGGTTGGGAATTTACTTAATTGGCTGAAATTACTTGGTATTGAGAATTTGACAGGCACATCTTATAACAACTATATAACTATAATGGGAACCTAAGCATAACCCCATCCCAGTCCAGTTATACCTGCTGAAGTACAAGGTTGACGGATGTCAACACATCCACTAGCAGTTTCTCCATCACGGTCTGTGACTACCTAATGCTGGGTTCCAGAATATTATGCCCCTGGTGGCAGTTAAGGAGATCCAAGAGACAGCTGTTGTGGTTTGTAAGGTTAATCAGGGAGATTTCTCTTTTTGTCCCACTTTTATGACAGCCCTGGACATGCACCCAACAACATGAAGAACATTACTTTACATAGACATGTGTAATTGTTTACAGCATATTCCATGACAGTGAAAAACAGTAGGTAATGGGTTAACGCTGAGTTATTCTCCCGGTGTTAACAATTACCTAGCAGTAAAAATGTTAATGAGATGAAACGCCCCTGTAGCCTTGTAGTGACAGAGCAAGATTAAAGTATTTTTGGGCCTGGAGCTGAACCACTGTTATTGGTTTAGGTTACTTACCTTGTTAAGACGACAAGGCCATTAAGTTTTAAATAGCATATAAATGGTAATGGCTTCTGTAGTAGTTAAAGGTTTTCTTTCTCCGTAACTGCTTTAAAATTAAGACCTTGACTTTAATTGGCCATGTATCTGCATGCAACTAAACAATCTGGTGGAAAGTTCTATTGAAACTGCTCCACGTATGTACAGGCTGCTTGTTCGAGCAATATTATGGAGCTGTACACGTATTGTGTCACAGGAATTCTTTTATTTGGGGAGCTGGTTTAGGTGACATTCTTGATTTATGGTACTCTTTACAACATGTTTGTGCATCCCCAATAAAGCCTTACCAACAGCGTGGTAGCAATGAGAGGCAATAAGCATATGGTATTTTATAGAGTCTCTGATTAAGTTTTTGCATTTTAGGCTCAAAAAATTGTTAAGTAGTGGCCGTCAAAGCATGCACGTTGTAATGTGTTCCAGCCCAGCAGGGGCCTGCTTGTAAGCTATAGACATAGTGTTTTTATCAAGATAACAGAAAAATTCAAAACTACGCATAGTAGCCGACAGTTCCCAGAGCTATGGAAATGTGCTGGGCCCAAGCTAATTGCTTTGTGACTAGTTAGTAGGCATGTGTTCATGGGCACTTATTCAGTAAGTTCTGAACATAAAGCACAAAACTGTTGAGAGGTGGGGTTTTCTTTGGACCTTTCTCTAAAGCAACGTGGAGACAGCTGGGCACAGCTTGAGGAATATCTATCAAGATGAATGACAGCCACCAGCTTAATAAAAATTACCTTTAGCTAAAAAAATATAGTTTTATTTTATATTATTATATAGTTTTTACAGTATATTTAAGGGGTAAGCTATTACAATGACCGTGTTCAGTCAATGAAGCTACCTTTAGTGTGTATGTCTTTTGTACATACTGAGGTTTATTCACTAATGGGAGAGTTGACACAATGGCTTCCAGTGGCATTGTGGTTTCAAATCCTTGATTTCACTGGGCTTCTGCTGTAGAAAGCATTTGGCTGGTCCCTGTATAATAGATAGTTCAATCAGTCTGGTTTCTTCAAAGTCTCCTCATCCATTGAACTATGCATAATACAGGGTCAGCCCAACCCTTCTTGCTGGGAACACCAGTGTTGTCATAGTGAGGGCGAGAAAGTTGAACCCAAATCTCTCCTCCAAAAAGTTCCAGCTCTCCCTTTAATGAATAAACCCAATTTAGTTTTAAACGTAATGAACTTAACATTATTATTAACAATGTTATGTCCTGAAGTTCTCTCCCTTCCCTTTACCGATCCTTAAAAATACTGCCAGATCCAAGCAACAACAGAAACCTAAAAGAACAAATATAAAAAAAATGGTTCAGCGCTGGGAGTAGTAGTAAACCTAAAATGCCTAAACAAATGAGAATTAAATGATTTCATTAGCATTTCAATATGAATTCTTTGCCTGTCTGCTCTATCAGGGTTGAAGTGGCATGGTTTTTCCAGGGTCATACAATCATCACTTAACAAACATCCTAGCAACATATTTCTTCAGAGGCAATTGAAACGGTTATTGAGAAGATAAGACAGCCGCCATTGTCATTAAAATATGTCTTTCATACATTTTGCCCACTTCACTCCGAGATCTTAACGATATCATTAGACGCACTTGCTTATTATAGACATCGCGCCCCACGCTTAGTTATTCATTTAAATGGCACGGCTTTATTTGTATGGGACATGATATTTACGTGAGTTGAGTGGACATAGTTGGTGTTAGTGTGAAAAGTAATTAAGGCAATGTATCTTTTAAAGAGTTGCTAATATCTATCAGAGCTCATTGAATTGGTCTAAGAATTAATTTCCCATGCATTTCAGTGGACATTATGACAAGCATTTATTTATTAATCACCCATGTTCTGGATTTGAAGCCACCTTCCTGTGGAGCCCATTGAATCTTCATAGCTAAGAAAGTAAAGTAGTCACAATGTAATAGTTAAAGGCAAATCATATAGTAATAAAAGCAAGCAGTGGACAGTACACTATTAACTACTCTTTTGGTCCAAGGACCAGTTCATGATATTGTCATGCAGTATTCAACCCTGCCTCCTGGCCAAAAAGTGACATGAAGAATTCTTGGTTTTATTATCTAAAAATCACATAGAGCTGCCTAGTGATAAATTATCAAGAAAACGTAATTACAACTTAGAAGGCTACAGCAAAACTGATGGAGAACTTTTCATTATACTTTGCCTAAAGGGTTAATGGTTTCAATGGAACACAGATGTTAAAAAGCTAGAAGACTGGGAGTCATAGATCTCAGTAAGATTAATGTGTCTGCATTTTGTACCCTAATGTATAAAAGGCTTTTGTCTGCTCTGCCAAATTCTTGTATAGTGATGTATTTTTATAAAAGAAATTTTGTGTATGAATGTACAATAACCAAAGATAAGTATATCAACTAAATACATATATTAAATTATGTATATCCATATGCTAAATTAAATAAACCAGGGTATCACAATGTGGTTTTAAAGAAGCCATCTAAATTTAATAACATTTTAGTTACATAGTTAAGGAACACCGGCAACTTAGTGGTAAAATGTTACATTTTTTTATCTATTTTATTAAAGGATTTTTTCAGTTTATATTAGTTTAAAATAACTTTTACTTTATTGAGAGGGTGGTAGATAAATGGAACTACCTCCCAGTAGAGGCTAACGCAGTGAGGGAATTTAAACAAGCGTGGGATAGGCATAAAGCTATCCTGAATCTAAGACAAGACCAAGGACTGTTTAAGTTCTGAGTCTCTAAATCAGGAAAGCTCAGGTGCTGTAGTCCGATTGGGCTTCCACGTTAAGTGTGGTTGATGTGCAGGGGATGAGGCCCATACGCTAGATTTGTTTATAGTATATTGTTTAACATATATATATATATATATATATATATATATATATATAATATACACGTAAACCCTACATTATACATTGTAGTTAAACAATATTTTGACTTAAGCATACATTCTAAAAATGTTTAATTACTGAAGTAAAGATCATCGTTGACCATGTTAAATACAGTGTGTTCAATCCTTATTGTACATGTATGTAATACACCTCTACTTGACCTGTAAGAATGCAGGCTCAGATATTACATCTATATTGAGATTGCAATAGACATCTCCTGAGTGAGAATAGGATTAGATGACAAGGCAAAGAACACAAGCTTATCTGCAATGAATTTAGCAATGTTTTAATGCAACCGTATGACCAACAAATACATTGTTATTATTGTAAATAACTTTTACGTATTTGACTGTTACCTATATCACTGTATGCTGCCATCTTCTAAGATATTTAGGGGCATTAATCAATTAAACATTTATCAATGTTTAATTAAAAACATTCATAAGAAGTTCTTCGCTTATGTTAAAACATCATACTTGCCATTATTTTAATTTAGTGATTTGATAAACATCTTATACGCTAGTATATAGTGCCTGAATACAACATCTAAGCTGAGAATTCTACAGAATGTACCAATCCTTCTGTATTTTAAGGATTTAGCCGTTCCAGTTTTATCTATTTTTAATACTTTACCTAATATCAGCTAGGTAGGTGTATGTGTATGTTATACCTTGTCCATGGTGCTGAAAGGGGTCATTGGATGTGTCAATGTTATATTCCCAAGTAAAACACAAACCTCAAGTGCAAAAACATGGTCTACAAAATGATATCTGTTATCTGTTGCTTTTCTATTTGGTTGGTTAGATAATAAAATGTCATATGATGGTCATTGGTAGAGGCAATCGAATGATAAGTAGGACATATATGTAACACTTATAGCGCTGTCTAGTTTCATCTAGTGCCTTTTAGGCAATGTCTTTCAGTGTTAGTGAGTTGGTAAGTGATAAAGGAGATTCAAGGTCAATATTCAGGAAACATGAGGTTAGGTGGATTTGGTTTATAGCCAGTGGGAATATCAGAGGTCATACACACTGAATACAAATTAGCTATTAGCAACTTACAGATGTGAATAATTCAAACCATTTGCATGGACAAAAGCAAATGTTCCATAACTTTAAAAAAATGATGTGCCATGTATATGCCCCAATTGTGTATGGCTAGCCAATATTCTGGCTCCCAGGGAAAAAAAGCCTAACAATCTTCTAGGTACAGTTGAATTTACAAGTAGCATGATATATAGACCATAAATAACCTATCCTTGTGTAAAGTGTTACCCATTTAAGGATAATTGAAAAGGGAAGGGAGAGGACTTTGGAACAGAAAATGAGTTGTGTGTTAGTCTATGGTAATAGCATGATTGTGTATGTTAGTTGTTGTTACCAGGCATGTAGGTGTATGTTTGCATGAGTGTGTGTCAGCATATGGTGTTAGAGTGTGTGTTTGCATATGGTGTTAGAGTGTGTGTTTGTTAGTGTATGGTGTAAGTGTGTGTGTCAGCGCATGGTGCTAGAGTGTGAGTGGTAGGCCTAGGGTTAGTTGTGCGAGGGTCAGGGGGAGGTAGTATGTATGTATGTATGTATGTGCAATTGTATGAGCATTCCAGTGAGTTTATGTGTTAGTATGTGGATGTGTTTTAGTTATGGAGTGTGCTGAAGAAATACTGCACACAGTGGCTAATAACCCTAGGCTCACCACTGACCAAATAACGATACTGAGAATAACTGAGAATTGATGAAAAATCAAAAGCGATGGCCCTCTCAAGGCCCTGTACTTTCCTACTAACATTACTATTGCAACATTCTTTAAAGTGCCTTCTTATCAGAATGGATCTGTCTAGGGATTCATGAGTCATAAAATAGAGATTCTCCCTGCTCCCTGTTTTTTTATACATGGTTTCTGCAGTTTTTACAAGTTAACACATACAGTTCACACTGTAAATAACAACTCTAAGCAGCAAGGGTCATTATATAGAATCTGAACATTTTTTAATGATTTCTTTATCATCTGTTTATTGAACACGGTTAAATGTAAGAGCTACAGTCATTTAAGACGGTAGATGTTTCTGTCTTAACAAAATGGATTTATGACCCTTGAAAACTTTTAAGCTAAACCAATGTCTTCACCATGCATGAAGCATTGGATAGTTGTATTATTTAATAAATTATGTGGCTTGATATTTTTGTAAATAATTCTACTGTTTTTTTTTTTTGTCAAAGTCCGATTGTCTGAGTTGCAGGAACTTTGTGTTATTGACCATCTTGGTCAATTTGCCTAGAAATATAACATTATTCTTTAAGGCTGAACAGGTCATTCTGTTCTTTTTACTTTCAGTGCAGTAGGCCATTAATCTTTATTTTCTTCGTGTTAAGAGACATTTTTCTCTTCATACTCTGAAACAAGCAGCTGCTAGCTTGACCTATTTTTTTTTAAATAATTGAATCCAAACAACCTGTTTTTGCTTGTGACTGTTTGTACGTGCTCAGATCGTTGAGGGTCCATGGCAGTCTCATGGGTGTCTTTCCTGGTGTGGTAAATAGTCCTTATATGTCATTGGGGCAAACTCAAACACCTAGTATTGGTACTGTCACAAAAGGCATTTACTGCATTGCCTTCCAAACTTTGGCTGCTTCATGCGTTAGCTAGCTACACCTTATTTTAGGAGCACCCATATTGGAAATTGCCGGTAGAAACTTAGTAACGTAATCGGTTTATAAACCCTACCTCATAAATTGGTGAGGCAAGAACCCACATCTAACTAATATGAGATATAAAGTGAACGTGTGAGGTGGTGCATACATGTACCATGTAATAAAGTACACTTCATTTGTATAAACAGAGGACAATTATTACTGATTACCTCTGTCATCTGATCCTTAAAGTGACCCATTCTTTAGATTTCCCATTTCCTATCTCCCATGCAGAATTGCTCCACTGCCTCTTAACCATAAGCGCTCTTCAGACCATTGACTGAATGCTTTAGTGGAACCAGATAATGTAAAACGGTAGTGTCTAGCCACATATGCCTTGCTTACGTCAACCATCATACCTGGGAAGTTTCCCAGGCTAGCACTCCTACTCTGTTGCTCCTAGATGTGGCTGAAACAAGAGATGGGGTTAATCACTCATAGTGGAAAGGCTAGCCCTAGGAAGACTTTGAAGGGTGGCAAGTGATGGAGAGAAGGTAGAACCTGGCCGAGATTACTGTATATAGAACCTGAGGGTATGGTCAAACTCAGCCTCCCTGCCCTGAAATTGAAGAGCTTAACCCCGAGCCCAGGGGAAGCAGTGTTTCACTCATAGACTCTGAGTTAACTCAGGTAAGTCTGTCTACAATGCAGTCTGTATCATCTCAGAATGCAATGCGTGTGTCTTGCATACCGTGGGGGTATGGATGTCTGCTCAGCTCTCTCGCCAGCCATACTTTTTATTAAAATTCTTACATGAATGCCATACTAACATTCTTCTATATTAAGCAAAACATTTTTATTCTCCCTCTTCAACAAGTCTTTATATATATATAAATAACAACGTAGCTATACTTTTGCTAGCAATTGGCTAACACCGTGTATTCAAACATGATAAAGTCATTACTAGTTGGTAGACATAGTCTCTTACATGACACAAGTGGTTGTCCTCAACAAAGAAAGAACATTAAGTTGTCATCACTTAATCATAAGGTACATAATGTAACCAAAGATGTGTAACTATGGGATAAATGGTATTTCGGTGAGGCATGACACTACTGAATGAACATGCATGAATATATAATACATAGGAATTATATATAAAGGTGAAATAAGGTTTTTGTTGTTTACACAGTTGTGTAGAATTCACGACTTTATTTCTCCAAATATAACTACGATATACTTCAATATAATGTTCTTATTCTAAAACAAAAAAACACTGAAACAATATCAAGTTTTGTCTCAAATGGGTCATAAGCCCTTCTTTAAAGGCAATTCGATGTTTCCAGGATGAAAAGTACTAGAGCTTATAGTGCAGCTGTCATGGGGGGAAAACATTAAGCTAATTTGTTAGTAAATGTATAGATGGAATGTCACTTGAGTTGATTATAAAACATGTGGCTCCTCTACACAGTCTATAGCCACGTATATGAGGAAACCTGCAATATACAGCTTATAATTATATTTTGCAGCCGTCCATTACTTCCCTATGGGGTTTATTCACTAAAAGGAGAGTTGACAGAGGTTGCAGTAGATTTGTGTTTTAGTTCCTTTCTGCTGCAGAAGAGCTTGCCTGGCCTTGTAAAACGTATAGTTTAATAAGGGAGAGTTCTTCAGTCTCTTTACACACTGAACTATACATTATGCAGGGCCAGCTGAGCTCTTCATGCTGGAGAACCGTGCTCCCTTTGTGAATAAACTGCACAATCTTAGTAGAATTAATTTGGAGATTTGCTCAGTGTAAAATACTGACTAACACTTAGTCAGTATTAGTCAGTAACACATGGGAACTGTGCCTCTATATATCTGCCTGCCTCTAAGATATTGTTCTTACAAGGATATATTTTACCACAGAATAAAAGGAGGGAAATGCACAATTACAAAGAAAAATTGCCTCATTCTTCTTAGGACAGTCTTGATAAGCAATGAGGCATAAAAAGTAAACTTACAAACACTGCAATCTTTCCTCAACATATTTCAAGGACAACCTAGAAAAAAAACAGGCCTGACCTGTTCTGAACTTATTTGCGAGATATGAAGATTCAGGCATGGAAAGAATGACGAAAAGCGAAAGCGGCCACGTCAGAGGTCAAGGAGTCAACACATTTTTTTTTCCTGCCACTACATGCAACAATAACTCACATCTGTTTGTCAGATCCGGACATGATGATATTGTTCTGATACACCAACATAACGAATGACTAAATGGTTCTCCTGTGTAGCTTGAAATTTCTTTTAGGACGTTTAGGTTTAATAATCATTGGTACTGAAGCTATTTTAAAATTCATCGGCGTCTTCCACATTAAGAGGCGTGTGTAAGACTTGTAGTTTTAACATCATATACCGTCTTAAACATCTTAAAGCCACGCAGCACCTTTTAATGCAGTCTATGGAAGCTATGCTGAGTCGGCACTGTGAACGGGCCGGGTTGGTGAGATCAGAGTTGACCATAGCAACCGAATGAATGCTCGGGTTAACTGGACCTTTCCATTAGTTGCTTTTGTGATAAGAGCATTTTGAAAGTTTCCACCACGATTGGCTTTAACCAAGTACTTACCTAATCATGCTTAAGCTGAACATTTTGTCCATAAAACTTACAGACCCATAATACATATACTGTATGTTGTTAATGAGCACAGGCACATGCCATTATAAGCCCTTTAGAATAAAAAAAATACCAACTATTATATAATTTGGGAATTGCACTAGACCTGTATATTTGGGAGTTGCAATAGACCTGTATATTTGGGAGTTGCACTAGACCTGTATATTGAACATTATGAACAGCCAACACTGAGCAATGTGTAGTAAGGTTGGGGCATTTCTTGAAAGTCTTCCCACTAATTGAATTATGTATTATGAAGGCAGAGCTCAGTTCTTTTTAGAACAGAAGCTTTTTGTGGTTGGTCTATCATCGTGCATAATCCGTTGTTTCATCTTGAAACTGCTGCTTTGGTGTCATGGCTGCTGGTACTGGATCAGACAGGAGTCTCTGTGCAAGAGCAGGTGCTTGTTCAGAACCAGGGGCAGGCCGCTCCAAAATTCTTCTAAAAGGCCGGTCCGACCTGGATGTGGACCTCGTGGAGGGAGAAACTGTGTTACGTGACCCAACATTAAAAGCCCTGCTGTGCGAGCAGCTAGAAAGAAAGCTCTAGGAAGATAAAGGGAGAGAGGAGGGAGAGGAAAGGAAGGAGCGAGAGGGTGTGAGTATGTATGTTAGAGTGAGCGTGTATGTATGTGTGTTAGATGGAGTGTGTGTTAACATAAGTGTGTGTATGTTAACATGAGTGTGTGTTAGGATGGGTGTGTGTGTTAGAGGGAGTGTTGTTAGCATGAATGTGTATGTGTAAATGTTTGTGTTAGCATGAGTGTGTATGCATAAGCATGTGTGTTAGCATGATTGTGTTAGTGTATATTTTAGTGTTTGTTAATATGTGTAGCATGAGTGTATTAGCGTTAGAGTGCGTGTATAAATATGTGTGCCAGTGCGTATGGTAATTACCGAGTGGGGCAATGGGCTTATGGAGCTGCTTGGCTTTACCTAAAACCATGTAACTTAGTGAGTTACATGAGAGTAACATATATTTATCATATTCTACACGGCATGTATTTCATCCTTCTAGCAGCAAACAGACATAAAACATACTACTTTTTACATGGCAGAGGCCATGAATGTGAGGGAGTTGGACTCTGTTTTTCACCTAAACGATGTGTCTTTTTTTAGTAAATTTGTTATTAACATACATTGAACACAATCTATAGATTTCATCTGTACAATTACTTCAAGATGTCACAAAGCACCTAAAGAAATGAGTCATTTTAAAGCTAACTACATTAGGCTTATACTGCTATCGGATGATTTATTACAATGTCTTTTGGCATCATTGTCACATCTTGTAAACATTATGATTTTCAGGGCACAGACCAATGTATTCTTATAAGACCAAAAAACGGGAAAGTGAATTAAAATGTCTCAAATGCAAGCAGTAATCTCTGTGTATGAACCATAAGTAACGCATACGCAGGTAGGCGCATGACTCATGATGCTGCTGCTGCTGCGTTTGACTCACTCGCAAGGAAAGTTAACCTCGTGTTATTATTTACCCTTTCATTCTATGTGGGTAGTGGACTTAAAAAATTCAACTGTAAAGTGCCAGTTGGTTGTGTAGCAACGTCCAAGCATTCTAGTGGCTCAAAGTGTGTTATATTTTAACTCAGATGGAAAATATTGACTGACAATCTATAATAGTGTTCACTTAAAAATAGCTCTTAACAGTAATCATTGTGTTTTTGTATAGCGCTAATGTCAGCATATTGATATTATTCACAAATACAACAGTGAAGTGGAGAATTTATTTAAAATAATTTTTCGGAGAGAACTGGTCTACTAAATTGGGAATTTGTAAACAGAATAGGTAGCTCGACAATATAGAGGGTAGGACTAAATGAGAACTGGTATTGAGATAAGGTTGTGTACCCTGTACAACCTAAAGCAAATGAGTATAAAGACTATTACTGTTCTCTAATAAGGTCCCTGAATGGTATGTTAGAAAACAGATGGTGTTGATATAGAATGTTTAAAAGTATCCAATCAGTAAAACTGTGTGCAGTGGTTTAGAAACATAGATACATTTATTAAAACAAATAGAAAAAATAAATACAAAAAATAGGGTCAGCTGCAGGGCCCTTGCAGCTAGACTCTAAAAAAATTGCATAAGATAACTTTCCTATAAGATAGGGTCTCTCGTTATGATAAAAATTGAAAAATAGGTATAAAATGGAAAAAAAAATGGTTATTAAAATGACACAATATGCTCAAGGCAAATTGGGAATTTGCATGGGTTGATTGAACAATAGATCAGTGGTAGTTATTAGTCTATTGTGGTTTACTTGTTTTCTGACACATTATAAAAATCACAGTTTTCAGGATGACTAAACCTCACTGACCGCACATAATATTATGCAGGGCCAACACAGACCTTCTTGCAGGAGAAGCCCATAATATTGCATAGTGATGTCATTGAGTTGTAACTGCAACTCTCACCTGCAAATGTCAATGCCAACCATGTGATACGTGTTCAGTAAAGTGGACCCAGGGTGCCAACTTCATATGACATATGTAGTGGCACTTCAGGGCCTCCTATCCATGATCTTTGAAGGCAATTGCAGAAAATCTTTTTCTGGAGTGTGGGTGGTGGGGTTACTGTTCAGCCCCCGATAGGTCTAGCAGCCATCATAGCCTCTCCCAGGGAAAAGCCTGCGTGTTTCATTTTACAAGCAAGACGAAAAAGAGAATGTTGCAGATCAATCACAGACCCATTGGCAACTTCTCTAAAAATAAAAAAGTAAAACAAAAACCCAATCCCTGTCTTTAGGCAGGGGTCAGTTTATTGAGAAGGGACTATAATATGGCTTCCTGCGGTAACCACGGTAACAAGTGTCAACAGATTTTTTTTTAAACAGTATAGCGACAGCATGCTGCCAGCTGATATAGTATGAGATCATCTGGTCAGTATAGATATAAATATGGCTGATCACTGCTGAGCACCCCTTCCACTGTCAAATTCCCTCCCCACTGTCAAATCCCTTTCTTTTTTTAAAGAAACAACCTAAAAACTAAATAAGCTTATCTATGTTTTAGATTTTTATTTTTTTTTTAAAAAGGGGCTGATAAGCCTTTGTGGACTCTCATCAACCTCAGCCAGCATGTCGATGGGGGTGATGGGATTTGTAGCTCTCAAGACTTGATTCTCACTTTGCCTCTTTGTTAATGTTCCTATTTGCATTAATATATGTTAAGGTGTCAGAGGAATCATCTGAACATATGTCTCTGCAATCTGTAAATTATTAAAGCTAATCTGGAACGCTATAAACTATATGTAATTTACATTTCACAACGGATCAACCGTGATTATAATTGAATTTATCAAAGGCTGTGCTAACCCTTGTTACATTGTGTTTAAAACATTTTATTCCTTTTCAGAAGAGATATATGACACCTAGTCAAAGTATGTTCACAGGGCATTCAATGATACAGGCCTTCTAAAGACATTATGCTTTAACAGTTGCTTAACAATGTCAATGTATCCAATATTAAGTTTCATAAATAGCAAGAGACATTGAACTCATCTTGTGTCCTTGTTACCTAGTTGAATGACATGTCAAACATAAACAAAAATTAAGGTAGGGGGTGAGATTTAAGAGGGGCAAAGTAGAAGAAAGTGGGACTGGCTCATAGGATGACATTATTACCCGTGTTTGTAGTTGGTGAGAATTTGGTGATTTCCTGGAATTTAGCAGTTTTGCAGTGATTTTTTCCATTTTAAAGATCTGCCAAACATTCTGTATGACTTCTTTTATAAGCTTTTATAAGTTCTTCAGACATTCTGAAAGGCATTGTCCCACTCCTAGGCTGACAGTATGGTCTGTAGGTAGGTCTCCCGACTGTGTAACCCAAAAACATTAGAACATTTGTAAGTAATCACTAAAGGAAGGCTCATTTCATTATAGATTTATTTTGATACTTGTTTCATTTGTTAATAATTGTTTCATTTGTTCAGTCGTTTCTATAAGGTTCATGTATATAAATAACACAAAGGATTTATACCAAGGTAAATTGTTTCTATACATATATCTAAGGCCTTATGTGATCACAAATTACTCCTGTAACAGCTATAAAATAAGGTACAAATTGATTATTTTACAGTATGGCTTACCTTAAATACTCCTATAAGTAATACCTTTAAGTTTTTGGTGTCTGACATTACTAATTATCGGTATGAGAAAGTAAATAATTATTATTATTAATTGTTCATTATGTAATATTAAGGAATTGTATACCATGCAACTGAAACCGTGCATAGCTTTATACTCTGTAAATAGCAAACTGAGCCTAATAATAGTAGCTGCATACACACAGAGAATATCATTTCTTGGGTTCTTTTAGCAGCTTGTAATGACAGGTGGAGATAGATTGTAGTTCAAAACATTGTCAAGATACTTTCCGGCTCTGCTGTAGTCATATAATATTACATTCACAGACATATCTAATTCCTACAAACAGTTGTGGAAGACTTCTATATTGTTTGGGAATGCATAATTCAACTTAGAATGGAATTCCTGGATGGAATTCCTGGATGGACAAAATTAAAAACCGTTAACGTTACTTTTTTCTTTGTTTCTTTTTATATGAGCTTCTATTTTGAAAATTAATAAAATGAATAAACTTTAATTCACCAAAAAAAATTCCTCCATTTTCATCTGCATCCATCTGGCTCACCCAAGTCCTCAAATTGAAACTATAGTTTTGTATACTTCTTTTATGCCTTATTAGTGATCTACATATGCTACATTTTTTGCTTTACGGTGGGTAGAAAACCAATCAATAGGAACCATTCTGCAAGAACTCCATCTGTTTGTGGGATTATATTCTACTTTTCTGTGCTGAATCCTGTGGTTATTTTATTTCTGTTCCAAAAGCATGTAAAATACGAGGAAAAGCATTCCAGCTATTGCATTGTGCTATAGCGATGCGTTAACATTGGGCTACCCAGTGGGGGAAATGTGAATAAGTTACACGGTGTAAGTGAAGCCAAATTCTTTTAATACGGATATATTATACTGTAACCACTTTCTATTGTTAATGTGTAATCATATTCATTCAGCAGTTCACTTCTATTTACTTGTGATGTTTGCATCTGTGACGCATCCTGGAACTTCTCATTAGTGTTTACAAAGTTTCTCTACACGAACAAAGATGACTAACCAAACAGTTTAGAAAATCATATCACATGCTGCTGCCACATGCCCTGATTCATAGTGTTTACGCTATAATGCATTTCTGTTATTCATTATACATTTCTTTCGACAGTCATTCATTAATTAGGTCAATAGAACCCAAGGTAGCCAAACTGCCCATCTACATACCAAGTCTTTAAAATATCAATTACCCTATACTGATGTTCTACCTCAATCATTTACAGTTTTCTGATTACATTCTCTGTAGGTTTCTGTTTGCATTGAAACAAGGTGATACACTGAACGCGTTGTGGGACCGGTAGAACACAGCTTCAGTCCGTAAAGGATGCAGGCAGGCCAAGAAGTCAGTGTGCCTGAGAACTAGTGATCTAATGAATGTTTAAATGAGATACCAGTGTTGAAGTTGGGATATCCAAAAACTGTGGCCTCTTTGTGATCCTTGAGGTCTTAAATTGTGCGCCACTGTCCTACACCATCAGAACAATTACCCGACAAAAATACATTTAAAAACACTGTTGTGCTTAAAATGTTTTCTTAAATTTTCCTATTTAACTTGATGATTACTCCATAAATCCCTTTCAGAATGGTGAGATTCGTTTTAAAATGAGGTTCCTTCTACCATCTACAGTATATCGCAAAATCCCTTTTATGCTGTGTTGACTGCTGCTTTAAAGGAATAGCTGGGAGATGGCTGTATTTCTAAACTTAACATAAGGTTTCTTTTCATTTTTGTGATGATGTGGAGACGCAATCATGCCTTCCTTAATTTGCCGGCTCCTCTGCTGCACCGGCAGATGAGGACTCCTTCAGCACAGATTTCCATAATTTGGTGTGGAATACAAATATCTGTTCTCTGCCAGGTAATGTTCTGTGGACCACCTTAGGCATAGCCAACTATACATAAATATGCCATTGGCAGAAGTCAAGGTTGCTAGTTTTTCAGAAATTTTAGACAAACTTTAAATACTTGCTCCACTTTGTTAATAGAAATATTACACTGGCTCCTTTATCTCGTAATGATTAATTATGCACATGTTCGGGTCTGACATTTTTGACATTGTAAAGAAATTGTAGGAATTACATTACATTATATTTATTTATATAGCGCCAGCAGGTTCAGTAGCGCTGTTACAATCAGTAGGATAATATAAAGTGACACACAATAACAAATTGGTACAAAGGAGAAGAGGGACCTGCTCTTGCAAGCTTACAATCTATAAGAAATTGTAGGCTTTACAATCTTTGGCAAAACTAGGTCTATTTATTTAAAAGCCAGCTTCATATATTAGAGATACCTTGTGCTTTGTTAATAAGCGTAATTGTTTTGGAGATATTTGGTTTGAAAAAAATTACTATTGTCAGTTATAGAAACTTTGATCTGAAGTAAAATTGGCTGAACTGGTATAGCTATTTATTTTCTGTACTGACTTTGACTCCCCTTCTTCTTCAAAGGTTACCATGACAGAGGGAGAGTAACCTAGCAAAAGGAAATAAATAATGTAACGGGGAGGAATAATCATACAAATTGTGCAAACAGGACAATAGCTGTAAATAAAACATTTTTATTGTTTTGACGCATAATTTCAAAGTGGAAATACAACGCCTGATACGGAGAGTCTTTCTATTTTTTCTAGTTCTAGTAACACTGTGTAATGGTAAAGGTTTTATCTTTTCTAAATGCAATATTGTGTATCTGGATGCCAGGAGAAATAAAAATGTATTTCCACATCAATACTACAGAATACTAGCTGGAGGCTAGTTATGGGATTGCTAAGTAATAAACATAATGCTCATAAGCCCCCTATGCCAGTGATGTATTTAAGAGGGATTCGGAGTAGAGTAGTAGCCCTCAACCAGTACTCCTGCATTGGGAGTCTGGCTGTGCAGAGAGCTGGCGTAACTACTGCGACCCCAATACGCTCCTGTCTCCTTGTACCGGTTCAAAATAGTTTAGAAAGGGTCCTTCCAACCTGGACCACAGCGATCCAGGTCAGAAGGGCCCTTTCTAAACTATTTTGAACCGGTACGAGGAGACAGGAGCGTATTGGGGTCACGTGATATCACGCAGGGGCAGGATATATGTATAAGAAGAGTAAATTAAATGTAATTAATATTACAATAAATGCATACTATAAACTATAATACTAATATATAAAGTATATTCCATATATATGCAATTAGTTAAATTATATGCTGTGCTTCATTATTACAGCATAAATATGGCAATCTGTAATAAATTACTACAGCTTTGAATAAATACAGAATTTATATAAAGCAACATGAACAAAGCCTAGTTCATTAAAGTGTCTATATGTAATATTCTTTCAGTAGTTTTTGAATGGGGTTTGATTTCTTTATTGGTCAAACTGTGTATTATAATGGCATGCTTGTAAATTAGACAATTAATACAAAAATATAATGTACATGTTTTTACAATTAAAATTGTCACAGAAAACACCAAGAAGCGTTGAAAGAAATGATAGGAATGTATAAGATGATAGGAATGTATAATGATTAAGTATATATATATATATACACACCCACACACACTATATAGACAAAAGTATTGGGAGAGCTGGCCATTACACCAACAGGGACTTTTAGGACATCACATTCTAAATACATAGACATTAATATGTAGCTGCCCCTCCCCCCACTGCCACCTCTGCAGCTATAACAGCCTCCACTCTTCTGGGAAGGCTTTCCACAAGATTTTGAAGTATTTGTGGGAATGTTTGCCCATTCATCCAGTAGAGTATTTCTGAAGTCAGGCACTGATCTTGGAAGAGAAGGCCTGGCTTGCAAACTCCGTTCAAGTTCATCTCTGTGCGGGCAAGTTCTTCACACCAAACTCAACCAATCATGTCTTTATGGACCTTGCTTCAATAATTAAGATGTGTGTCCTAATACTTATGTTCTGATAGTGGTGTACAAAGCAAGGTTAAAAAATATTATTTATTTTTATATAGAATCATCATATTCCTGTACAATGTATCTGTTTAGAAGGATCGAGCTTCTAAGTAAAGCACATTTAAAGTCCTTGCTTGCAATTCTTTTTATTTTTAAGCTTACAAAAACCTAGCTGCTTGTATCATATTTTAATCATTATTGTGTGAGTTCAGCAACCATGTTGTAGTATATTTTTTAAAAACATAGCATAAAATTGTAATTTAAATATTACCTTTATGTTTGTCACCCCATTTCCCTCTAGATTGTAAACTTGCGAGCAGGGCTCTCTCCACCAAATGTATCGGTTTGTCTTAGTCTGTCAATTCTTGTCTTATCCCTTGAATTTATGTATTGTATTAAGCGCTGCGTAAACTGTTGGTGCTATATAAATAAAGGATAATAATAATAATAACAATAGCAAAACAATGGTTAGTCATTTACTGATTTCAGGACCCCGGAGAGCAGTAATATTCACTAGGACAGGTAGTAAATCGCGTATGCCACTAGGTCTTATAAAGACTAATAATGAAAGATGAAATACAAATTATATAAAAATATGGAGCTCCTGTCTATAAATATTAGAATATGGCATGTTTAGATCTCTGTTTAGTCATCATCATTTTTCTGTAGCAGTTGGGCGCATGACACCTGCAGGTAATTGCTGTTGCCCCACGGCAAGTTACTTTTTCCAAAGTTGCCATATGAATTGGAATCTTCAGAAACTGCATAATTCTATCGCCAGGCCAATCTCTGATAGTCAAGTGATTTTAATACAAGGATTTGAATACACAATCTTTTATTATGGTCACCAAAGCATAGCCTTTTTCATCAGTCCTCAAGTGTAGGCATTATCATACTATTAAGGAAGAAATCTTTTACAACCTAATAACAATGCAGTGGCCCTGATAAAAAAAATATTGTGGCATGCACACCTTGTTTTGTCTACAAGATCGTTTGTCATCTTAACACAAAAGCTTTCGCATTTCAAGAGGAAATCTATAGACCTGTCTAATACTTTTACTCTGTGGACATTGCAATGGTAGCTGAATCGTCTGTGTGTCTCTCACCATTTGTGGCTGGTTGTTACTGAAGCAGTTATAGTGTCACAGCCTCACCAGTCATGCTAGAATCCCACTGTTACGTCTCCTTACATCCACTTCCATCATCATGTTCATATACATCATCTGACCCCATTCAATATGATCCACTGAAGTGAGACACACACCTGTGTAGCCTTTACTTTTTCACATGCCATGTTTAACAATTTAGTTGCAGCATGCAAACATCCCTATGAAACCCAATGACGCGTAAGTTGGTGTTGTTATATAAGGCACCACTAACAGCTGTGTTGTGTCTGTTCATTGACTGTTAATTATTTACTCAACTTTCCCTGACCCTTGGCTATTACTGACCATGTGATAGTTTACACCTTGCTTTCTTGAATATTGGTGGAACAGTAAAAACCAAACTTAGGGACTTCACATTGAAAGAGAAGTGGCAATATTATGGATTAATTAGTCAGAGCCAGCCATTACATGGGTCCCGGTGGGATCCCCAAGACATCTCGTGGAGAAAAAAAAAGCAGACCTGAACCTTTTTTTCTGAAAAGCTGTCAGCGTTACTCTAGCCTCTTGGCAGAGCCACGGTGACCACTTCTCTACCATTCCTCCAGTCAAGGAAGGGGTATGCCCAGAAACTCCAACCTTTTGCTGAAGTGCATCTGGAGGCCAGGTTCATGGAGACAGAAGAACAGGGGCAAGAGCAGAAGCAGAGCTGCTGGAAAAGAGACAGGGACACGGAAGCCGTCGGCACAGAAGGCAAGAATGATATCGAGAGAGAGCGTGTGAATGAGAGTGTGAGAGGGCACAAGAGAATACATTTATTAATCATAATATAAAAAATGGGAGGGAGCAGCATTTTATCCTTGAACCAAAGCAGCACAATGTATTCGGCTGGCCCTGTAACTAGTTATTGTATATAGTAGTTCGTTCTTTATTATTATTACACAGTCCTTAGTGAAAACTCCATGACTTAGACATCTTTAACGTACATGCCTTAGCCTGTCACAGTTAAAATATACAACTGTATTTTTATATGAGTTTTAAAATAATTATTTGTGATTACAATACTGAAAAGTTGTTACTGTAGTGTTTCCTGATTGTAGTGGCAGTAAGAGATTTTATATATTGGCTTCTGCTATCGAAATGCACGGATGTGTGAAATATTAAAAACAACCATGCTATGCTTGCTTAACTCCTTTGTGAAAATTCATGAGCTAACAATTTCACTGAAAGTAACCATACAAGCAAATTAAACTGTATTGTTTGAGAAGTGTGAGTTGCTTTATAAATGTTGGTGATATTTTGAAATGACAGTGAATAATTTTATCATATAATTTGATAAATAATGCCTTATATATTAACTTTTATACTGTATTACAACCCCGTCACCCCAGAAGAACCAATGCATTTACTAACAGACATATATATATATATATATATCTTTTACAGTATATATACAGTAGTGTGAAAAAGTACACCCTCTTTGAAGTCTATGGTTTTACATATCATCTGTTCCTTAGCAGGTCTAAAAATTAGGTAAATACAACCTCAGATGAACAACAACACATGACATATTACACCACGTTATGATTTATTCAACAAAAGTAAAGCCAAAATGGAGAAGCAATGTGTGAAAAACGAAGTGCACCTTATGATTCAATAGCTTGTAGAACCATCTTTTACAGTAAGAACATGAAATAATCTTTTTTTCTTTATGACTTCACACATCGTTGTGGAGGAATATGGGGTTACTCTTCTTTACAACATTGACTGAGAGTCCTCTGTGTCCTGGCAACCTCAGCATTCCCTTTAAAGCATCAGTCACACTGTACATCCTACATATGTTAGCCTTTGCTGATAGACCCCAGTGTCCTATTTGTTGAATCTCCCTACAGGGTACATATATTTAAAACAAACTGTCCTCGTGGTTTGCCCCTGAAGTAAGACAGAAAAAAGATGTTTAAAGTCCATGAAGTTCAACCTTTCACACACATGATCTAAATTACGGCACTTTAGCCGTGTATGATTAATGCTATAGGTTTACATACATGGGGATAGAGGTATCACACTTATGCTACTACAGCATTTCATATATCACACTAACCCTATTAATATAAAAGTACAGATTAACAAAGTTGTAACCAAGTTCTGTTCATAGAAGAACAAGTTCCAATGGTCAAATTCAAACCTACAAATAGAAACTTAATATAAGCACGTAAGCTTACCTGTGTCATCGAGGCACTCCATTCGAGTCAGGTTGTAAATGAAATACAGAGTTACTAAACCAAGACCAAATCTTTGAACGTCCAGACCAAGTATCTGTGATTAAAAGGCAGGTAGGCTTTATATGTCTCATCGATCTAACCCTTACTAGGGAGTTCAAACTAAAAAAGATTGTCAGTGTACCTGAAACTAAAACTGATGATATGTTTACCTTGTTACATGTAGCTAAAATATATTATATCGATTTTGAGAGTATTTTATACCTGCATTTCACTATACCAAGGCTATATGCAATGACCTTCAACTTGACAGGAGTCTCCCTTGGGCAAAACAGGTGTATAAGCATTCTTTGAATCTACACTACTTTATAATCGTTGTTGTCATCAAATTCCCATCTCAAATATGTTTTCCTCATTGTTTCTGCATAGGTGCAAACCAAAGAAAAAAAGTAATGAAACACATGGGTCCAATTACATATAGCATAAAGCTAACATAGCATTCCACAAGAAAGATATCATACCAACAGTCACACATGGTGGTGCGATTGTGATGGTCTGGGGCTGCTTTGCTGCTTTAGTACCTGGACAACTTACATAATGGATGGAACCATGAATTCTGCTCTCTACCACGGCCATCAGTTTGTGACCTGAAGCTCAAGTGCAGTTGGGTTATGCAGCAGGACAATGAACCGAACGAAGTCCACCTCTGAGTGGCTCAAAAGAAACACAATTTAGGTTTTGGAATGGCATAGTGAAAGTGCCTAGTGAAACTTGATTCCAATCGTGATGCTGTGGCTCGAAAACCCTACAATGTGGTTGAATTAAAACCATTCTGCCCAGAAGAGTTGGACAAAATTCATCCACAGCGATGTAAAAGACTCATCGCCAGTTATTGCAAACATTAGATTGCTGTTATTTCCGCCAAAGATGGCACAACCAGTTATAGAGTTTACTGGGGCCTGTACTTTTTTTTTTTTTTTTTTTTTTTTTTTTTTAAACTTTTATTTTTGCCGCAAACAGGAGGAATGCAGTTGAAGTATACAAACACACGTATACAAATATCAAAAAGAATAAAGATTACAAAATGATTGTAAAGCAGTCGTCAGTGGTACAATGGTAAATAAGACAAAGTAAGAGTAGGACGAGGAGTACGAAGCGGAAGGGACGCCCGACACAGCACACCGCCAGGACAACAAACGATACATCGTGTACCAAAGTGTATAATTCAAGATACATAAGGAAAACCTTACCATAACAACAAAATAAAATGAGAATAAAATAAAATCAACCTAAACCCGGCAGGGGGTGTCTGCCCAGTAGGATTTGCCGAGAAAACCATCCAGTGTATTGGAACATGGAAAGGAGAGAGGCCCTAGTGGAGGGAGCCAGTGTGGGAATATACGCCGACCATTTAGTAAAGAAGGCACGGGCTTTGGTTTCTCTATGTAGGGAAGATTCGGTCCAATCCATTTGGAAAATATAATTTAGTCGTGACAGGGACATGGCTAAAGTGGGTGGATGTGGCTGGATCCACTGAGAAAGAATGGCCGGGGCCTGTACTTTTAAACATGGGTGAAATAGGTTTTGATTAACTTTTTACCTTTAATGAATGTAATGATCATTTAAAAGATGCATTTTGCGTTTACTCACATCATCCTTGTCTTATATTAAAATTAGTTGGATGGTCTGAAAGATTTAAATGTGACAGATAAGCACAAATCGCAGAAATCGGCTAATAGAGGCTAATACTTTTCCACTGCAATGTATCTCAGTATCAGACCAGTGTGTCAATGAGCTCTGCTGCCGCATCACTGTTACTGAAGCTAAAGGTAATCCAATTATGTAATATATTAACACTAGACAATTACACTAGGTTTCTATCTCTAAGTAATCTGTCGTTAAACTTGTATCTGGCTGCTTAGTATTAGGGTTAGCAAAGCATGCATATTACCAATTGGATTTAACCAAATCTGCTTAAACACAGCCAACAAGAGATGCACTGAATTAACAAGCTAATACCGTTGAAGCTTGTGACATAGAAAATAGTATATATATACATATATATATATATCCTAGGCTGGATTTAAAAGGGGCATAATGTGACTACATGTACTAGAAACACTGATAAAGAATTGATATTACTGTATTTTTGTTGCATTTATTATGTATTTTTAATTGACTTCATAGCATTCATGTTTTCATTTTAGACACACTGTGTAGCAAGATGTATTACCGGTAATTGATATTAAAGTATATGCAATAGAAATTGTCATGTTATAGCTCAGTAAACATATTTTTTACCCCATCACTCATGTGACATCTATATCTACCTATAATTTCCTATAATTTCATACATCGACTACATTAATGCACACAAAGAAGCTGTGTGACAGCAGCCTTATTGTAGCAACTACGTCATGCAAATCTTCCTGTGCCATATCATAAGTATAAAATACACACCATTTCCACAACCATTTAAGTAAAGTTTCTTGCAACTGTAAGAAAAGAAAACTATCATTGTATTTTACATTTTATAAACATTCATCTCCCAGATTCTTACAGTATTGTGTAACATTGTTATTTAAACAATAATAATAATTTATGTTAAAAATTACAATGTCCATTTGTCACTGCTAATCTGCTTAATCACTTTATAGCCATGTTTTATCAGCAAAACCATAAGTGGTTCCATGCTCAGGTATGGCATTGATAGAGGTTTAAGAGATGATGCATGCATAAGAGGCTGCTTCACATAGCATACATGTCAGGACTTCAGGGCTATTTCGAGCATGGGATCAGCTGTATTCGCACACCATTATCAGGGTGGAGATCCTGATCAACCCTACCCTCTGGGGTTCTAATTTTAGTAGCAAAGATTTTTTTGGTGTCTATTCCTGGTGCATCGAATGTAATACTCTCTTACAATCAAAAGTTATTGAACTCCCAAGACTGGTTAAAAGCTAAAACGTACCCAATAAACTAGCAAAAAAGGTACAAACGTATTTCCCTAATCAACGTCATCTATTCGCTTAATATTAGGTATTTCCATTGTGAGACAATACAGGGTATTACTTGAATATTTTTTCTGTAATTCAAATTGCTATTTTCTATTTCACATCACAACATGTTGTCTATGTTGCATAGTATACCCATTGGCACCAATCATTTACATTATTGATATAGCACCAATAAATTATGTAGTGATTTACAGTAATAGTACACGCTACTAATATTTCTACTACTACTACTACTAATAATAATAATAATAATAATAATACCTGCACAAGTTTCTCCATTTTGGGCTCTAATGGGGCCCTATAGGTCACTTCCTATAACCAAGCCCAACTATGATAGTAACGGTAGAGAAAGTCCTTAAATGTTACACTTAATATACATTGTGCTACATCTCTGTGAATGTATGCATCTCACATACTGCAAGGCAGCTCTTCATATGAAAAAGTGATGTATTAAGGGATATATATATATATATATATATATATATATATATATATATATATATTAGACTTAGGGATATATATATATATATGTATACACAAATTGCAAATTTGGCGATTCCTACAAAGCAACGAAAACAAGACCAGACCGCCCACCAAGCGGACAAAAACAGAGCAAAAAGCTCAGAATTTTCGTTGCGACCCTTTCACTCACTCTACCGCACAATTTCACTGACCCTTTCATACTCTCATCCCTTCTCTGCCAACCACTTCAGCTTGTGCCGACCAATTTGGCTGTTGCATCTTCTTGTTCTTCATCTTCTATCTTCTCTCATCTATCTTCGTCCGCACTCCTGCTGAAAGCTTCCTGATTGTGGCGGAAGTTCACCTTAAGGCGCCACTATTTTGGCGGGTTGGTTATGTCAGTACATCACTAAAAGAGTCACAATTGTGCCCTAAGGTGAACTTCCGATAAAATAACAGCACTTTCAATAATGTCCTCTCGCCCTATCTTCCAATAGGGTGAGAGGACATTATTGAAAGTGCTGTTATTTTATGTCCTCGGAAGCACCACCATTGTGAAGGAAGCTAAGAGAAAAAGAGAAGATAGAAGATGAAGAACAAGAAGATGCAGAAGTGGTCGGCAGAAGTGGAAGTGCTCGACAGAGACGGTACAGAAATATTAGAGCGTGAGAGAGTGAATGACAATAGTGTGAGAGAGTTTCTCAAAATTCTAATCAAACTATATTACACCAAATATAAGTTGCATTTTAAATTCTATATATACCTGTTATAGTGGCTGGTTGGGGATAATGGGAGTGGTTACCAAACACCCGTTACCAGATAACATTCCTTCTTAATGTTAGAAAAACAAAAAATACACTTGTCCGCAGCCAAAACTTTCCTGCTTTTTCAGATGCTTTTGCATAATCGTATATTTTTAGACTGTTTATGTCATAAAGTACGAGAATGTTGGAAACTTGCTGAAACTGGTTACTTTTTATTTTTAAAGTGACTGTTTAGGGTTATTAGATACGACGCTGGAGTTTCTGGCTGGATGACAAAAATAATCTGGGATTGAAAATAACATGTGACCCCCCCGGCAGGTTTTTTTTTCCGCATCTAGAGTCAGCTGGTTCCATTGGGCAGATGTGAGAATGTTAATAAACAGACAAATAAAAGGAAGTTGTTGGATTGTAATTAACATATGCCATTAGTATCTGTCTCTTTGGCCAGACACAGCAGACAGGCTGAACCCATACATACAAATCAGTGTCTGCCTGAACTGCAGAGAGGAGAAAGAGAGATGATTTCATTGTTAGCGTCTAGTGTTGTCAGCAGCTTTAAACACTAGTACTTAGAAACAAAAACAATAAAGACCATTGTATTCTAGAACAATAATACAGCATTTAAAATCCCCTTTAACTCTTTGAGTGCCGCACTCATGCGCAACCTTCTCTCTTAAAAACAAGGCTGTCCGCAACTTTTTGGCACTCAAGGGGTTAATTTAATAACCCGTACCATACACTTTTATTTTCTAATCCAGAAAATTAATCTTTATAGTAGTTCTCTTTGGAAGCGAAAATGTTTGCGCACTAGAATAAAATGCTGGCAATTTGGTACCAAAAACAGCTATGAATACTAGCACTTTATTGGTTGTATGTGGAAACCATAGTGATTTTAGCACTTTGATCGGATTATGAGCATAAAGATAGACAAGGCGGAAGAGTATTAGATTTCATAATGTTTATTTTAATAACATTAGTTTAAGTTGAATATCTAAAGCTGAGATTTCCACAGCAACACCGTAAGCAGCTTTGCTATCAATAAATACAGTAAAAAATAGATTAAATCATTTAGTGTATAAAACCGTTTAAGTACAGTGAGGGGGATTTAAACGTACATGGGAGAGGCCTAAAACTATCCTGAATATATGATGAGACCAAGGACTGATTAAGGTTATGTACATCAGGAAAAATAGGCAGACTAGATGGGCCGAATGGTTCTTCTCTGCCATCAGGTTCTATGTTACCTGCTTTTTGGCTAGACTAAACCATGGGAAGTGATGAGGGGTGTGAGCGGTGGATATTGTGGTAAGATCGGGGTAGATCCAAAATCATAGCACCAAGGAACATGGCCGCCCAAATAATTTTTTTCTGAGGGATGTGCAAAACACTTGCCTTGCACGGCGTAGCGGCATTACATGACGTGACGTCTAGGCGCATGCTGCCGCTCCTCTCCGATATTCAGACGAATCGCTACATTCTGCCAGTGCAGTCATCCAGGAGAAGTTCTTATTTGTAAGTAGGCAGGGGAGCTTGAAATAGATTTATCACTGCCATTTTGCAGGTTACCTGAAACCATCCATGTTCGGTAGGATAGACAATTGAATTATTCAAAATGCCTGTCTCTTTTTTCAATTGTTAGGCAAAAATTACGTCAGAAAATGCAGATACATGTTAAAATTAAGTTGGTTATGCTGTTGGGCACCAGCCCTCTCATTTTTTTCACTTCTTTCCATTAAAGTGACTGGTGGTCCTCATCATTAAAAGGCCATGCTGGGGTAATTTCTGCCGTGAAATCCAGCCCTGGACAAATAAAATAAACAACTTATATTTAGAAAAGATATTCTGGTACAAAGTGTGCAACCAACAATGGGACACAATCCACACAATAATTTTATTGCTATGGTTATAAGACAATTTTTAAAACTGTGAGTCTGAATATCTTTAAAAAAAACATGTGTGTATGTGAATTGGAAAAAGATTTGTAAGATGAATGTGATATGCTAATTATCAATAGTTTAAAAATGGAGCAAAAAAAGCAAAAGAGCCCTAGAGCTCTTAGATCTGTGTGAGGGAATCATGTCTCGGCATGTTACATGTATCCAGCAGGCAGCTGCACTAGAAAGCGATGGATCAGCCGTGCTATCAGATAAGCAAGCAGTGCTATTCGGTACCTGGCCACCCGTTACCTGCATATTGTGTCCGATGACCGGTACAAGCCTCTTTAACACAAGACAAGAAATCAAATTCTAGGTATGAGTAAACTGAGAAATCTGTTTCAAGCTGTGCTCAGAAAGTCTACCATGATAGGACTTTCAGATTATTAAGTGATCGGATGTATTATGGTATATATAGATACTCATATAAACCAGAAAATCATTGGTCAGAAAGTCAGAGAGTCAGAAAATAATTGGTAGTTATTACACATTGCAAGCATAACTATTACAAAACCTACTAAGAAAAAACAATAGATTGATGGCTAAATCAAGTCTGTAACAGAGCTGAGAAAAAATAATTGGCTACAAAAGCATCTGTCAGTGGGTACGGTAATGAACTGATGAGTGAAAACAGATTAATACAAAAAGTAACAGCCAGTGGCTATTCAACAGATCGACTAATATCCTCTGGAACCCAAGATCGTTAAAATTAATGAGATTATCACCATATTCCATCCATGCTGTTCAAGAAGTCTCTTTACTATGTTAAATAAATGTTCACTTTAAGGCATCATGAAAAAGATACTACGGAGTTACTACAGAGTTACTACAGAGTATGCTCATTATATATCTGTTCCCTAGAACACTAGTTACTCTGATCTCTTGAACAAGAGGGAGGGCTGGGAAAGCAGGGATACACGTAATTGCTGCCTAGGTTTCTTTGAGGATAAAAACGAGTCCACGATTACCTCTTTTGATTTGAGTTATTACTAGAAGTTATTTCTATTTTACTTGTGTATCTCCGGAACATTAACATGATCACCAGATCCCTTGAGAACTTGTCACATTGCATGAAAGGTAGCAATTATCCTTAGTTGTTATATATAATAACAAAGAAATTGCTCTGGCAATACAGACTTCTCTCATACATATCTACATCCAGCCTATTGTCTGCTGTGCTGGTACTGGGAATTTTTCTATTATTGACAACCGTGGTTTTGGGGAGACTACCACTAAACAACATCTGTTCTAACATCCACCCATGCCCAGACTATTCTACCCAGTGGTCTGCACATTAAAAAGCCTTGTTTTGTATGCTGATTACTCTCCCTACCCAATACATGTAACCTGCTAATCCAGGGACTATCAATGATGTCAATGTTCAAAAAGTATACTTTGTGCACTCACTAGCACCTACATTTCCACTACAAAACTATTAAAAACTTAGACATAAAACAAATAATCATAGATAAGAAATTTGTGTTTGCACTTACTTTTTTTATCAAGACTATGGTAATAAAGGGAATAATGATCAATAAATGATGTAGCCCATTTATATTTGTTTTAACTTTTAACATCAAACACTTGTACTGTTGATAAAAGTCTAGAGCTACATTGAAAAGTCAGTCTTCATTATGTATCACAATCATGGAATTAACAGTTGTCCCAGCTATTAATGTAGCCATAAAATGTCCTTATCCTTTAAAAAAGCATGAATAAAGGCACCAAATTGGCAAGTGGGTTATTGAAAGGATCCATCATATCATAAGGTTCTTCCTTTATTTTAGCAGATGGATAGATAACGAGATAGATAGATAGATAGACAGACAGACAGACAGACAGACAGCGAGACTTTATCTGAGTATAAAAGCTGAAGAATGGATGCACTAGACAACCTACCCTATTACTCAAGACTTATTGGACAAATAGCTGATATTTTGAGAGAAGAAAAAAGAGCATTGAACATGTATAGATGTATACATATATACGGTATATATACCGATCAGCCATAACATTAGGACCATCTGTCTAATATTGTGTACATCTCCCTTTTGCCACCAAAACAGCCATGACATGTCAAGGCATGGACTCCATTGGACCTCTGAATGTGTTCTGTGGTATCTGTCACCAAGACTTTAGCAGCAGATCCTTTAAGACCTGTAAGTTGTGAGGCGGGGCCTCCATGGATCGGACTTGTTTGTCTGGGGAAGATCTGGGGAATTTGGAGGCCAAGTCAACACATCGAACTCGTTGTTGTGTTCCATTCCTGAACCATTAGGATTATCCTGCTAAAAGAGGCCAATACCATCAGGGAATACCATGTCCTTGAAAGGGTGTATATGGTCTGTAACAATGCTTAGGTAGGTGGTACGTGTCAAAGTAACATCCACATGAAGATGTTACTTTGACACGTACCACCTACCTAAGCATTGTGAGAGAGAGAGCGTAAGCTTGTTTTTTTCCTATAAGTTTTGTTAAAACATTGTAACCTAATTCCTGGCATGCTAATTAAGGAACAGCAAAATAATTATCTGAGACAATAATACAATCTGTGAATAGTTATCACTACTACAGTGCAACTTGCCATGTTCTTTTTTTTTTTTTTAACTGTTTTGCTTAGATGGGAGCTGGATGGAAAACAACTGACATAAATAAGGTGTCTTGGGTCTAAGAAAATGTATATATTTAATCTGTGACACACAATCATATGATGTATATGTATATGTTTATATATATAAATGTGTATATATTGATAGAGAGAGAGAAAAGGGGAATAAATAACAATGGAGGAGAGGAAACAAAAACATGAGAAGAGATGAAGGATACAAATAGCAAGAAAGGAGAAAAAGGAAGAGTAAGATTCGAGAAGAGGGAGAAAGTAGATGAGTAAGGAAGGAATTCGAGCAGCAGGCAAGGAGTGAAGATAAGAGCAAAACAAGACTTGTAGAGGTGGCAATCCTATGCCAGACACCGCTGAACACTGTATAGGTCTTTTTACAGCTCTATACATAAAATAAACCTACATCATGATATATATGTATATACCGTCTATGTTTAAAAAACTATGCTCTGTCTGATGAACAATATTATAGGACAAGCGTTATATAAGCGATACGTCTGTATAATATATGCATTTATAACTAATCTGGAGGGCTCTGAGTTACATTGCCAGTAAAATGGATTACTAAGCCACTATACAAACAAATACTTATTTAAAGGAATTGTTGTAATTTTTTGTTATTACATTAAGTTTAAAAAGTGAAATATTCTTAAACCTCCCTCTGCCCTGTCAAAACACTCTCTGCAAGGCTACTTCCACGTACTAGCATGACAGGATGCCATTGGGTTCACGACTGTGTCTAGCTACAAACTGAAAAGCACGGGGAGTCTATAAACGCCTGCATTTGGTGCCTTGCCTGCACATGCGCAGAGACCCAAAGCTCCTGACAAGTAAGCTAAATCGCACCATGTCAAAACCAGGTAGCTGAAAGACAACACAAAGCAAACCAAGCTGAAGCTATGGATAATTTCCTGAATAATAAATTGAGTATTTTAGGAGAAATCCTCAACCATGTTAACATGAGGTCAAAACAATTATGGTTCCATTTAGTGGAAGGCTACATGAGTGGCACAATTCTATTTCTGAGAGTTACTGTTCTAAGCTATTAAGAGAAAGTAGAAACATTTGTTTCCCTTAACAAGCTAATCATATCTTACCTCGCTACCAGCAAATATATAATGCATAAGAGTCATGCTGGGCTTGTATAGCCTGAGACAGTTTTAGACATCCATTTGGGATAATTACTGCATGCTGCTTTAAATGGAACACGCTTTTCCTTCACCTCATTTTTATCTCAATGGGACATCTTTTGTTTACTTCTATTTTGTTGCCCTGCTACCATCCCCGTGTTACAATAACTATGTCAGCCAAAAGAAAAGCTGGAAATAGAACCCTTACTAACTCTCGGCAGCTGCAAATGTGACTTGTTAAATAATGGAATAGGTGAAATCAGCCGCAGAATAAAAATACTATTATGTCCTTTAATACATTTATTATGTTAATCACAGGAGTTTTGCAATTAATGCACTAGAAAGAGTATATTGCAACATGGAACTATGGACTTCTAAAACACCATGTAACCAACTGGGTGAATGACCTTAACAGTGACCGCTGTCTAAGGATTGTGTTTTGACTTCTGAGGGCATCTTCAATGAACCTCAACTCATTAGGTTTGCTTTGGAGACATGTGTCTCCAAATCTATGTCAATGTAATATAGCGCATTGTGAGTAGTCAACATTAACAGCACTATAAAGAACTTGAATTTAGTAATGTAAACAATTATATCGCTTTCAACAATTTCTAGTAAAGTTACTAGATCTCATCAAGCATTCGCTCTATACACAAATATACTGCAACAAAAAGTACCAAGAAGGCCTTCAACAAAGTCATGTTGGATACCCCTTTCTGGACATGCAGTCTTTGGTGGCATAATGAGGACACGGTTTATCCATCCACCCTTGGGTGCCTTCTCTGTACTAAACGTAAATGTACCCGTGCCCCTTCCTGCTAAGAGGGAGAGCATTACTGCCACTTGGTTACAGGGGCTCAGCAGAGACTACATCTACCTTCTCCAACAAACCAGTTGTTCCACCACTGATTCCATATTCAGGTATTGGCTAACTAACGGCCTACATAGTAGAAAAATGAAACAGCGCCATTACAACTATTTCTACAGACTGACTAAAAGCAAGGTTTCGCAAGCCTAATTCCCATAGTAATAAAAGAAAAGATCCAGTCAGCAGAAATATTGGTTGCTATGGTTAAAAGACTACTCTTAAAAGTTGGCACTAGAGTTACTCTTCCGAAAAAGCTCCCATCATGCCATGTTTGACGTTTGACATAATTAACAGTCTTTGATTAATTTTGCTCAATATGCACCCAGAAAATGATCAGTTTGATTCCGGTTGGATTTTGTTCTTACTACACAAATCTGTAACCTTCCATTGATCATGTTAAAACGCAATTATTGCTTATCATTAATAAGCAGGAATTTTAAGCAAAATCTACTGCAGAAATTATCTATCCTACTTTAAGTCAGCAAGTTTACATGTATTTGTGTAATTGCCATGTGTGAATATTTTGATTTTAAAACATAGAAAAAGGGAGAATTATAAATAATTGGAAAAATGTTTTAGCAAGGTTACCAATGTCAACAAGGGGCAAGAGGATTTTGCCAATAACCATAGTGTTTCAGTCTGGGGGGGGCATAACTATGGGCATGGGACGTCTGAGGAACATTAATGTATTCTTTAAAAAAAAACATGTTTTTGTAACAAATTTTTATAATCATAGTTCCAGCTCAATAATTCCCATTTTTTAGCTTTCATGTAATTTTATTTATTAATGTATAAAATGTTTGTTTAGTTGGATTTCATAAAAGCAGAAATAGGATTCAGGACAGAGCTCAAAATGATGAATTTACTGGAATTCATATATGTGAGCATGAAAATAACTAATTATATAAAATAATACAATTATTTTTACTTACAAAACATTTTTAAGTGTTAAGCAAGCAGATATAAGATCTTTAACAGTTAAACACAGGTCTCATATGTACCTCGGCACCCACATGGTGAAACTTTGGTTGCTTTTCATCTGTTCCAAGTTACTTATTTACTACACATACCCATAGTTTCCCTTTTGGCCTTAGGGAATTTTGGTTTGGGTTAAATATTTAACTATTTTTTTCCTCCAGGTTATAATAAACTATATGGTATAATACTGTTGTCTGGATTAGTGGGTTTTTGTTATTGACCACAGTAGCAATCTACCAATTTTCTTTAATATTACAACAATACAAAGCACGAATTACAGGGATTACTGGAGCCCCAGAAAATTAAAGGAAGTACAGAAATGCATGAAAAAACACATTTTGCACAGAAATTTAAATACTCAAGCAGAGCGTTAAGCACCAACATATTCCACAGCAAAGTACACCATTAAAGGCCAACCCCTGCAAAATTCGAATGCAGGAAGGTCTGAGCTGGCTGTTGTTTCTAATGAATTACGTGAAATATTGAACAATAGCAATATAATTAATATATTAATCACCGGTCCGCACAATTTTAAATTACAGGGTATATTGAACTGACCTTGAAATCATCATAAACAAAACAGATAATTGGTTAGTGCACTTATCCATCTGCTGAGCCCGGAATGTGCAGTGCCGCGGGTTTTTAATGGATCCTCTGTTGCTTTAGCTTATATTGGGTTGCTAGATTAATATTGTACACCGGTGATAGTGTACTGTCTTGTTATGAATGCATTTTGTATTTACACTAATTGAATTTCCCCTGCAAATAATGAGGATAAGTACTGCAAAACACAAACTCGTTATATACAAATCATCATACTCTGGCTTACCTAATATACTTCCAGTTTTAGACAGTATATTACAATTTCAACAGTCCTAGACTATATTTGAAAATATGTATCATTAATTTTGTAATTACATATATATATATATATATATTTGTTTTTTTTGGCTTTAGTGCTAGATTATTGCACAACATTGTGTCCTTAGACTAGAACCAAAAACAGGCCCCGCATTTACCTCATAATGGAGAGCCGGCCATTTGCTCTTTATGCCGTATGCACCGATTCTCTTTGAGTAGGTTGTTGATAACCGGCCCCACATACACTGTGGCGCGCAGACATTTCATTTACTATTTCATTTGCATGAGCTAGACTTTTAAGTGGCCTTTTATTGCATACTGTTATTAGGATGATCCAGAATCCGGCACCGACTTTATCAGAAACATGTGGAGGCGCTTGTACTGATAACTGATTTTCTTATGATGTTAAAATCAGGCATCGTTAGGTCAAGTATTTCATCTTATTAGACAAAAAGTACTTGAAGATGTATTTGTGCTTTGAATGTAAATGTGCAGACAAATCGATGTTCAAAAGTGGCTCAGCCAACAATAACAGCATTTTCTGAAAGGTATTTTTTTCTTTACGGGGATGATTCCATTGCAACGTGATAAAAGCAGGGTCATAACATAGAACTTCGGCCCATGTGGTGCAGAGGGGCTACCTAAGGTTTTTCATTGCTGACACTGCCATCTGAAAAATCAAATTAAATATATTTACCCGACATGAGCAAGGTGTTTCTTGTCATATTATGGGTTAGTGTTGGAAAACAATTTCCTTTGAATTGTCCATATTATGACCCCCTTTCTGCATAGCCTCTGTCCTATCCCACTCAAATATATAACTCAGACTCTTAATACACAAGTTCCGTACTGGTTACAAAGTTCAGTTAAGGTTTAAAATGTTTTATGTGGTAGGGTGAAAAAACTGTTTATATATTGATATTAAATGATTTTTTGGAGTATATATAAGTGTGCTTTTTAGGAATATTGAAGTAAACAATTTATGAAGTAGTAACACAAAATAGGACAAAATCATCTAGGATAGTAGCAACGTCAAAAAAGAGATAATGAAAAAAGAGATAATGATATGATGTCACAGTGGTAAACATTGATAACTGCTTTCCATTCAATACCAGATGCAACTGAGGCTGTGACAGAGCTTCACCTGCACAAAGGGTTCTGATACCTATCTCCTTGGTATAAGGGGCTATGTCATACTTGGATGTGTCTGTAGACTTGGAGCTTGACTACATGAGATCTGACTAAACTACTAAGATGTCTATTGTTAAAAGCATTCTTTTTTCACACCTGCCTAAAACATTTGCACAGTAGTAAATGTTGCTGGGTTACTGACCAGAGTTTCTGCTTTCATCTCTAGAATTTGATGTTAAATAATAATAAAAGTATTAAGTGTCAACTTACCTGTGAGTATTGGTTACTGTTCTCTTGAATTTACTCCCAGGGTTAGATAAGTGGTGGTCCAGTAGAGGCAGCAGCTCACTTTTTGCTTCTTTTGCTGGCTCAGATATCCAGAGTGGAGGATATGACAACATATCCATTACTTCTCTAAATCAGATCCTGATTATGGATGGGGGCAAATACGATATAAGTGATAACCCCATTCATGCACTCCAATGGGGATAGCGCTCCAAAATCAAGACTGCCTGGACAATGGCCTGGCACCTGGGTTGTCTGGTATTAGATTGTAAATTCGTTTGAGCAAGACCTTCCTCACCTTTTGATTCTGCAAATACAAATTATTATGTTATGCATTGTACAGTACTGCGGAATATGATTGTGCTATATAAATCAATATATAATACTAAGCCCAGCCCAGTTTACAATTCTAACTGCAGAGTCTAGCACAAATATTTATGTTGGGGTCCCAATGGTAAGCTTAGCATAGGTCTGCATTAATACCAATGCTCAGTAACCTTCACTAAGAATCTTCCATAGTTGTATATGGCATTACATACAACAATAATAGTTAGGGACCAAATTAAAAATGGAGCAAAGTAAGGAAGGCTTAGGTGAGAGGTTGAATCTAGATTCAGTGGCATTAGACATTTATAGTAGACCAAGGGAAGAAATGTAATGAGGGGTTATATTGGTTTGAAACATATAATAAGTGCCCCTAATGAGAGAAAGATGAACTGGAATTGGATAAAGGAAGAGTTAAGCAAGCCTTTAGTGATAATGGGCAGAAAGGAGAACTATAATGGATCAGGTTTGGGATCAGGACTTTTAAACTGGGCAGAAACAGGGAAACCCAATGATAAACAGCTAGAAGGCAATGGGAATGAGACAAGATGGGGAAAGGCATATAAAAAGAAACGTGAAGAAAATGGGAAGATTGAGGAAAAGGTACGTCAGGAAAGGGGTAAGAAAAATATCACAAATATAACAGGGGGGGGTATGTAGTGAAGTGGGGTATATGGACACATGTGGACTGTGAGATATACTTACATAGCCCTAACCCTGCAATTTATAGAACCAACCCTGGCTAACATTTTGGTTATAGAATGGAAGAAGGTTTTGGAGGAGTACCTCAAACAACCCCCTTATGCATCTGCCTCTTTCCTTGCCCCTAGTCCTGTGCTGGCTCTGTCCATTTAGTATTATCGCTGGCAGTTGGTTCCAGTTGCTCAGCAGGAGTCTGGGGGTAACAAGAGCCCCTTATATGCATGCGCTGAAATCACTACAATACATTTTCTTGCCGTTGAATGGCTACTTTAAACCAATCTTTTCTTTTACATGGGCATATAATAAATACAATGTCTACAAGACGTTTACTAAACCTTGGATAAACAATAAAGGGACGGGGATCATGACATTACATTTTGCTGCACAATGATGCTTGTATAGTTTAAAACTTAATTAGTGTTTGTGTTGGCAATTAACTATTATAAATGAAGGTTCCCTTGCCAGCACAGATATGAATATAGATTAGATGTATTAATTAACCATGAAGTAAGTAAAGGAAAGGTTACCTCCTCTGTGGATTTTTCCATAGAAAGATATCTCAATGGATTTTGATACTAGAAGCACTTATTTCAGTGCAACAGAAAATGTTGTGTGTGCCAGAGTAGAAGTGAACAGCATCTTTACATTAGATTACCATACCTGGCGCTTGGCCCCGAGAAATCTGGGAGAAGGGGCACTCCAATTCTCCAATTCTCCAGGTCAACACTCGAATCCTTTCGGGTCGCGGGAGCAGGATCCTGCCACTCCCTGCCTTTTTACCCTTTAAATGGGGGTGTTTCCCATGATGTCAGCGGGAACGCCCACTGATGCAGCAGGAACACACCCAACATTGGTGGGGCAACCCACTGAGATCAGTAGGCAAGCCTGGGCCACAAATTCCCAGGTATGAAGATTACATACAGAACCATTATTACCTGGGAACTTTCTGGCTCCGACTACCTGGAGCCCTCCCTTTCCAAGACGCAGGTGAGCAGTCCCGCTGACGTTGGTGGGCTGTCCCAAATTCTATTTGTTATTGAGGTTTGAGATAAATCATTAAGTATGATCCTTTATTAAAAATATATTGAGAAGCACGGTGGATGTTGCTCTTTAAGTGGATATTAATTAGGCCAGCACTGAGCCGAGAAATAAAGTGATAATTATATGCATAGGAAATTGTGAAGACTGACTAACACTAAATAACTCAGAGAATGGTGTATACTGCAGTGCACAAAATTCAACAAAATATTTACTTCTCAGGAAATTGATGTCTTAACATACCACGTGCACTTACCCATATGTGTTCAGGGCACTCGTGAATTTCTTTTAAAAGAAAATTCTAAACAGAAAATGTCAGGGGTAATCAAATTATGCATCTTTCTGTTTTATCTGTTCGTGGATTCCAAGTGTTTCGTTCCAGCTCATCTCTGCTCTTAAAGTTCAGATTTCTTATTAATCCTTGTGGACTACTCAGGATATACAGAACTCTTTTGTTGGCTTTGACCCAGCTCAAACAACCAATATTATGCCTCTTAAATGAAATAGGATGTACTGCTGTTACATAGTTTTACAATTACTTTCAATCTTGCTTATCAAATTACATGCATAGTTGGCATGGTTACTTCTTCCAAGATCCAAAGCAGATGCTAGAACATAATATTATATTTATTATAAAAAGTACTTGGATCCTCTGTTATTTGCTTGTTCTATTTTCCCCTCTGTTTGTCAATTCACTACCTCCTACTTTTGAACTAGAATAACAGATTTTTATGTGGAAGAAGCTGTATACTTCAGGACAAATGGGGCCAAGGTACCTAGAGTTTTTGGCACCTGGGGCGGATCCTGTATATGGCACCCCCACACACACACAACATAACTACTATCATTATATGCTAAGACAGATATCACAGTGGAACAGCATAACTACTATCACTATACACTGAGCCAGACATTGACAGTGGTACAGCATAACTGCTATCATTATATAGAGAGTAGGATGACTACATCAGATATGTAGGGCTGCAACAACTAATCGATAAAATCGATAATAATCGATAATGAAATTTGTTGCCAACGAATTTCATTATCGATTAGTTGAATCGATTATTATCGATTATAAAATGAGGGTTTTTTCAGAGCAAACACTCTGAAAAATACCCCTCATTATATAATCCGTTTAGTCTGACTCACAGCAGCAGCTCCTACTTACCAGTCCCTCCCTGTAATCACTGTGACAACTGGCCCCGCCCCTTCCTTCTCCCAGAAGGCCAGAACCACATGGCTGTGATACTCATCTAACTGTAAGTATAAAATTAATATTTGGGCTGCTGAAAGTTAGGGGAGGTGGGGGTTAATTTAGGGGCAGTTATGGTTAATGGGGTGTTTAGGGTTAATTTAGGGGCAGTTATGGTTAATGGGGTGTTAAGGGGCAGCTATGGTTAATGGGGTGTTTAGGGGCAGTTATGGTTAATAGGGTGTTTAGGGTTAATTTAGGGCAGCTGTGGTTAATGGGGTGTTTAGGGTTAATTTAGGGGCTGTTGTGGTTGACAGGGTCTTTAGGGTTAATTTAGGCGATGCTGTGGTTAATGGGGTGTTTAGGGTTAATTTAGGGGCAGTTATGGTTAATGGGGTGTTTTGTTTTGATGGGGTATTTAGAGTTAATTTAGGGGTAGTTATGGTTAATGGGGTGTTTAGGGTTAATTTAATGATGAGGACTGAGGGTTAATTTGATTAATTTAATAAAGTTAACTTAAGGTGAAGTTAGAGATAAAGGGGGGGCAAACTAAGGGGAATCTAAATCCTGGGGGCCGTGAAGATTAACCCAGTACTTATTTAAAAAAAGTATGGTGTCAGTGTGATGCGAACGGGTCTGTGACTCTATGAGGGGACTATGAGATATCGGGGGGGGTATAAGGCATATCTGGGGAGGACAGAGTGACATATCTGGGGGTATAAGACATATACATTATATAATGCATATGTTGGGAGGGCAGTGTGGCATGTCTGGGAGGCAGTGTGGCATGTCTGGGGAGGATGGAGTGGTGTATCAGGGGGTATAAGGCATATCTGGGGCCACAGTGGCATTTCTGGGGTAGAGTGGAGTGGCATATGTGGGGAGGGCAGCATGGCATGTCTGGGAGGCAGTGTGGCATGTCTGGGGAGGATGGAGTGGTGTATCACGGGGTATAAGGCGTATCAGGCACAGTGGCATATTTGGGGGTGGAGTGGCATATGTGGGAGGCAGCGTGGAGTGGTATGTGTGGGAGGCAGCGTGGCAAGCCTGGGCTCAAATGTGCATAAATTGGGGGGGCTGGTTGGGAAATAAAGACAAGAAATGCATTTTATCAAAGTTTTTTTTATTCTGCTGTTTGTATTTAACATCATTTGTTTATTAAATTATTTTAAATAAATGAAAAATGTACATTAATTTTTTTTATCCGATTAATCGATTAATCGGCCAACTAATCGATTATGAAAATAATCGTTAGTTGCAGCCCTACAGACATGTTTTTTAAGACACACATTTTATCTGGGCTGGTCATCAATATGAAAAACGTATACATGTCCTGAAAAAACATGACCAACGTGGTCACCCTGAGACAGACATTGACAGTGGTATATAGTGATAGAAGTTATGCTTTACCACTGTCAATTTGATTGTAAGCTTACAATAGCATGGCCTTCTTCTCCTTTTGTGTCCTTATGTGATTTTTAATTTTATTGACTGAATGTAACAGCGCTACAGAATCTGCTGGCGCTATATGCATTCATATAATGTAATGTCTGGCTCGGTATAAAGTGATGGGAGTTATCTAATTAAGAGGATAACTCCCATAACTATATACTGAGCCAGGCACTGATGGTAGTACAGCATAACATCCACCACTATACACTGAACAAGACATGGACAATAGTGCAGTATATCACTCTCACACACTTACTAATGCTTTCTCACCCTCTCTCTCCCCTTTTCTCCCCCTCTCTCCACCCACTCTCTCTCTGGCTTTCCTCTCTCCTCCCCCTCTTCCCTCTCTCTCCCTTTGTTCATGCATTCTGAATACTTCACTGCTTTGCATGATCTTTACACACCAATAAAGGCAGGGAACCACAATTAAAGTTCAGGCATATTTATTGAAAGGGCTCATACAAACGAAGCAAACAAAATTCTAGCATGGATTTGATAAAACCCAAAAGGTTTGGAAGTTATGGGGCCCAAAATGAATATGCCTCTTTCCTTTTTTCAACCTTGATTTTTTTTTATTATTATTATTTTTTTATTTTGTTACATCTATGTCTCATTTTCAAAAGATTAGCAGCCCACCAACTCAAAATACCCCCAAAGAGGTATATATTTTTGGAGAGAATACAAGCCAGGGTATTTCACTAGGAGAATTTGGACACTTATCATGCAACCAGTGGGTCACCAATGGCAGATGGAGCTGTAAATTTACTTTCCATTTTTTTTAGGATTATTTGCACAAATTACATGCAACTGCAAGTGGGTGGCGGTGGCTGGTTGTGCCTTTATGTCTTATCCTCTGAGTGCCAGCCAGCTGATCTAACTATAGATCAGCTGGCAACCTGTTGCCATACTTTTTTTTTAACTTTATTTTGCACCTATACATGACTAGACCTTCCTCTAACCATGGTTAGAGGGAGAGCACCAAATAGCCTACTCTGGGAAGTTACTAGGTATGCTTACAACTAAAAACGTAATCTTGTCTTGGTAAATCCATCTACTTTATTAAAATTATGAAATCAATATCACCCCTTCCCTTTTATCTCGTTTTTACTGTGAGGCCAGTTAATCTTAGTGATACACAGTCAGTAGGATAAAATGGCCTGTGATTGGCACGAACACACGCCTGGATTTGTCTGTCAATTCACTGACTTGTCATTCACACCAAATAATGAGCTGAGACAGAAAGTTGGCTTGGATCAGGCAGGTGGGACAGTGGCCAACAACAGTGTCCTGTACTCAGCGTGCAGCCACAGGCTGGATATGCCCGGCAGCACCGGCCCTGAACACAAAAATGGGGTTGAGTGTCTTCGCCTGGATAGTTTTAACTATATTGAAAAATAAATAACTTGATTGGCCTATATTTGTTTAATGTCTTTAATCCCACTAACTCATTTTGTCTTTTATAAACTGACCATAATGTAAACCAATATCATAGTATCAATAAACAAAAATCAATAGAAAGTAGTAGAGCATTGTCACAAAATGGCAGAACATAGATACCCCACCACTAAAAATAGTGTTCTAGGCACACACCTATTCTACTATATGTAAAGAGCTCAGTATCAAGCTGTTCTACATATAGGGTCCCTTAAATTTTTCATAGAAATGTATGCCACGATTGGACATACATCAGAAAAGCTGTTTAGACAGTTTCCTAATGTAAGGTCCTACGCAAATATTCGCATGCAACTGTTTCTTGAGATATTTCCATGAAATTAGCATTATGATATAATCTCCTTTCCATATGTCTCACGAACGCTTCCTGTACGATGTATTGTAGTTTAGAAAATAGTTTCCAATATTTAGTTACATAACTAAAGAACACGGAATGCAACTAATATTATAGGTTTTAATGGAGGAGGCATGCTTCCAACACAATCCCGGATTAAATATAAAAGAATCCTTCCAGACTCTAATTCTAAAATATGCTAAAATAATCAGACACAATGATGGCAGATGAAGCTGAATTGCTTTTTCATTACAAAGATGCAATTTCAGTATGTGTATTAGTCACATTGTGGTGACTCACTGAAAGGCCATTATGAGTATGAAGCAGAATACTAATGTTCTCGTATAGTAATGGAAAAATACATTTTGATAATGAATCTGACATCACGAAGGCTACTATGACATGTATATTTTTTTATATAATATATATAATAATATATAATGTGTGCGTACAGATCTGTGACACGGAAGTTATGAATTTGGATAATTTCAGTTTAGTTTTATTGTTCATTATTTTTATGGGTTTATCGATAAAAAATGTTTACCGCAGGGTAGGGAACTCTTTGCTAATGTATTTACACCCATTCCTTATTCTAAAGGTCTGTAGACTGTTTATTATTATATGATAGCATTTAAAGTTCCTCCCATTTATTATGCCGTTACAATCTATTAGCAATAAAAATATACATAATCATACCTTCCTTTTTTCTGTCCAATTAATATGAAACTAGTATGTTGTGAATATACAATTTTCATAAAGAATCAGAACATTTTTAACTCTGAAAAGACACCAGATGCTCATGCAGCGGATAATGAACACACTCAAGTTGCGCATGAAGATTGAGGTTGTTTGGTTTTTCTCACATGTAGAACTTTTGTTGACTAATTTAGCAATCTCACAAAATTTGTTCGAACAATTTGCGATGCAGAAATCTGATTGTTACTATAGAAACTACAGACAGAAATTGCATGAGAGTAACTTTGTCTGTAAATAGGGACTCACGGGAATCGGGGCAGCAATCAGATCATTTTTTTTAAGGTGTTAAGAGTAGACATAGTATGGAGCACATAATAAAAATATGTAGTAATGTTGGGTGAAAACCCTTCTATTTAGGAAAAAAGGGTTGAACTGTGTGCTGCTGGATATTTTTCATATGTAGCAGTTACTCCAGGGTTTGTAGACAATGCTGGGCCTATGAACCTAAACGGGGAATCAGCAAACCAAGAGGCATTGAGGGGAGCGAGGTATCCAAATAAGACAGACTAAAGGCAACTGCATAACATAAAACGCCTGTAAGGGCAGAGTAGAGTTCACTGAAAATAAACCGAGAAGTAAATGAATGCTGGAGGGAGAGAGAAGCGGAGGAAAAGGTAAAGGTAAGACAGCCGAACCAGTAACTCTAAACAGGAAAAGAAGATCTTTTTCCGTCTCTTCACTAATCCACCCTGACCAGTACCCTGTGGCTTGGATAAAAACTGAAGTATAGGTCCAAGCTGTGCTACCATCTGCTCATGGAAGAATCAGAGGTCCCTAGAGTGTTTTGCACTTCACTGGGTGTACCAAAAAAGAAAATGAAATGTTAGTGGCTAGTCAAGGTGTGTCGCTGGTTTTGTGTCTGTTATTCTGAATCCTTATTGAGTATTGTTCAAGTGCTTCAGTGAATATTAATGAAGTGTGCTGCAAATGAGCAAAACATTCAGTCCCCTAACCCAACTTCCTACAGTAAATTCACGAGCTGGCATGTCACAAAACAGTATAACCCACCTTCGTTCCTACGTAGATATAGAGGGTAGGGTCACACAAGCAAGCATGACAGCAAGGACGAGGGAATAACACAATATGCACACAGAAACACACACAAATACTATGTACACAAAAACACTCACACTATATACAGACTAACACTATACACACAAAGAGACTACCATAATAGTCACAGTGTGTAGTACACAGAAACAGAGACAAATTAGGGGTGCCAGCCAAACCCTGCAGCCAAGCAAGGGAACTCGGCCGGGCCTGGTACAAAGGTACCGGGTTTACCCCCCTGATTGTGGCCTTGCATGGGGTTAAACAGAGACAATTTCATAAGGTCTTCCTTTTAAAGTAAACAAAGCAGGGCCAAATGTTTCATACCTACATTTAATGGGGAAATAGATGCCCCGGAACATAATATCCCCCAAAAAACCATAAAGCCATAAAATATTAAACTGACATTTTATTACAGATGAAATAGACGGTAATAGAAGCTCCAAGCTCTGGTAGATATGAAAGTAAGATTTCCGCTTTCCTAAAAAAAAAAGTTATCTGTATCCCATTACTATTGAACAGACTTACAGCTCCGGCACTGCATTGATTTTAATATAAGACTTGTGCCTGGGTATGTTAGCGTGTTTCTTAGGGTTTTGTGAGTGTGTGACTGGGTATGTTAGTGTGCCTTTGTGCATGTTATAATACTAATGTCCACTAGATGTACTGCACAGAACACAACTGGCTCTGGACAGAAAGGAATATATATTGCTCAGCTTTGTTTAGGTACGGATGTAGAGAGAATTGTAGTGGCAGATATTGGGCATCCATGTGACTAGGGCAATATTATAAGAAAGCAAATCTGGCCCAACAGACCTGCAGGGCAATTTAAAGAAATGAGGAGGCAATACGTGCAAAGGTAAGATGTGAAATTTAACTGTAATGAAAGATGTGAATAATGTTAAAAATAAATAAGGGAGAAAACACGTCAACTGAAAGTAAGGCATCAGAGTGAGACAGGAAAGACTTTTTCATTGTGCTTGGCAACGTTTTCATGAACGCTTGTGAGACAGAAATGTAAGTTATATATGCATGGGTGCCGTGGCACCAGTAGATGGTGCTATTGAGTCATTGTATCTATATGAAGTTTTCATTTAAGAACCATCAGGATTCATTATCAAAAGTAGTAGGAAAGAGCAGAGGTATAATGGCCTGAAAATGATAAATCATTATGTGATAGGACAAAGTAGAGTTCAGAAAGTACTACTTGTGTCTGCGATTGTTTACATAAAGCCCTGGTGTCTCGCCATTATCTTCAAGCCACAGGAATAAATGCGAGTAAAAGTAAGACCAAGTGAAATGTATTTTTTGTAATAGGTGCATGTAACATGTATGTCCCATATCTGTAAAAGCAGTTATACTGTGATGTCATTTTTACTTGGTAGATTATTTTTAATAACTTCATATTATTGTGTATATATATTGTAATATAATGTTATAAAAATACACAAATATATTGCTATAGAAAGTGTATGTGGAATATATATTTTTTTTTTTTATTGACACCATATACTGACACATTCTCCCTTCTTTAGCCCTGGAGTGCATATAATGCAAGGAAGAACTGACAGAGGTTTGTCACGACAGGTAGACACAGGATGAGGATCCTACGTGGATATTATGTGACGTGTTGGGGGTATATAACATATGGGTGCCTTTCCTCCATACACACTAATACTGGCCTTTGGCTGCTTGTTGGAAAGTTAAAGGCCAACATGTTATTTGAATGTTAACATTGTCTCTGTTTTACATGTATATTTATTGTCTCAACGTGTCAAATGTTATTTAAACCAAAAGAAACACACATATATATTTTGAGGGACTATAAGAATACATTGGCATTTATAAAACCTAGTTAAATAATATATTATATATAATTTTAAAATGTCAGGATATCTAAGACAGTTGAAACAGCAAACCGCACACCGCCTGTGTTCTTAGTTATACAGTAAGAAACACATAGCAGTCAAAAGCCAAATGTCACAATAACAATTTATTTACTCACCCAACAACTTGCTGAGGCATTTCCAAGCCACGGCCCTCGGATAAATGTCACTTGAATTTCTATGTATATGGCTTTGACATTTAACTACAATAAAGGGAGTGTTGGCTCACAATTTATCATGAAGGGCAAACACTGCCAAGTTTCTCCAGTAAGGGCTGAGTCGGACGAGCATAATGTATAACTTAATGGGTGATCTAATATCCATAATTGCTGCTTTTTTTGAAATCCTGCCAGGACATATGCCTTCCCAGCTTATTTATACGGACACTTCAGTTGCTCCATTCTGTTTCAAGTAAAGCAACAGATTGTACATCAGCAAGCCTGGCATGGCCTTGTGGCATCACATCTGCAAAGTGAACAAACTGACAGGCATCTCTTCTCCATTAGGCAAGGTAAGTATGTGCCTTGGGCATCCTAAACATAAAAGGGTACAATGCGCCAGCTGTCATGTTTCATATTTTACTAGGCTGTTCCAAGTTATTGTCCACGCCAAAATAAAACCATAAAAGCTACAGGTCTGTGTGCTGTGGAACCAAACCAATACGCTGCGATGCTAAAACCACAGATCCTTTTCTGTTCGATAGATGGATTTATAAGGAATCAGGGCTACCAAATGACAACGTTTAGTTTACACATGAGAAATAACATGCAGCGAGCATGACGACACACAGGAACTCTGATTTTACCTTCCCAGTATCAACTCCTATTGTATATTTATATAACTGATCCAGTTAGCAGCCTTGCTCTAGAATATACTACGATAACTTGATTTCTCCATGAATACTTACTTCTTCCATTGATATATATGAAGATACAATATATTACAGAGATAAAACTACAATAGTTAACCTCCATGCTAAAACTCCCACCGAGTTACCATAGATAGATGGACTTTTGCTCAAACGAAGGATGTGGTGAAGTAATAGATGCAAATGAAGGGGTTGTGTAGTAATGTAGAGTACATCTAGTTTGTGGTACTTCATCTTAGGTACAAGATGCAGTCACATAAGCCTCTAGCACAAGAAAGCTTTCATGAGTCTACCTCTTTTTCTAAGGATATGATGACCCACTAAACATGTGCCATCTAACGACTAACACAGCAATACCCATTGTCCTCGGGTATGCAAGGACACAGTAAAGATGTCTCCTGCTCCCCCAACTTTATACATCCCAAGTGTCCCCTGTTTATGAGGGGTGATGATCACTCTTCAGTACTCAGATGCATCTGTCCTCCCCTTATGTCGTTTTCTAGGAGCTCAGAAAGTTTTCCATTTATGTATCGCAGTGTTCTAAAGTCCTTAAAGTTGCCATGTGTACAGAAACAGCAGACATATTTAAAAGCTAAAATGTATAGATAAAATACATTATAGCTCTTCCAATATTTCTTTCATTTTGGAATTATGGGGTACGACTTGCAAATTACAGAGCATTTTTGAAAGCCAACATTCAAATACATTTAAGCAGTTATTTATAGTCTGCCCAATGTCCTGTTGAGTGTTTCTATGCTGCTGGTACATCAGCCTGTTGACTGGGACAAAGACATGACAGCGGGCTACTGGGTCCAATCCCAAAATGAGCCACCAGGAGGAAAATAACTTGGAACTAATGGCTGTTCCCAGAGATCTAGCACTTGTGCAGAGCAATCAGAAAGAAGCAACTGGGTTTCTAGCGAAGTATTCATCAACAATAACACACAATAATAACACAGATGTATTAGAGACTGTAAAGCTAACACACACACTGCAAAGGTGTGCTAGAAACACCACGGAGTAGGGGTCAACAAGGATTGGAGGGGGAAAAAAGTTTCATATACTAAATAATAATAATAATCTCGCAGCTGCAATTTTTTTTCATTGCCTTTTCAACTTTGTACCAGAATCATACTGTAGACAGGCATAAAATTATTCATTTTCCCTTAAGAAAGAAGAAAAACATTTAAATGTAAACCTTTAATAAACAAAAAGGCTACACGGATTGTAATTGTAGGGACAAAATAACCGGAACAAAAATATTTAGTGTTGTCCCATTTACATCAATGATCAAAAATGTGGATGTGTGAATATACTCAGCATACAGAAAATGCTAGTCACGTTTTCTATACTCCACTCTGGAGAAATATATTTCTATTACAATAAAAAGAAAACTGTCCATTACACCGTAGAGGATGTCTACGCTAGAATGCTTCAATACTGTTGGCCGCACTCTCCCAAATCTCATCGTCCACAGGATTTGGCAGCTCGTCGACTGGTGAAGGAGAAGGACTCTTTTGTCCATCGTTCAGCGATCCATCATCCTGAGCACTCTGCGGTGCGAAATGCTTTTCTGGTCTATTATCTTTATTAGGACTTCCACTTTCTCCAAGGATATTATTAGTTATAGTATTGGCTGAGTTCTCATGCGCCTTAATGTTCGGCGGAGCATCAAAGAAGTCATTTTGGAGGATGTATCTGACACACTGCAAAATTACATTCCTTTCATGACGTATATCACGGGCCAGTAACTAAAGAAGGGAAAACAGAATCAATACCGATTATAGATAACAGATACATACATATGAATTACAAGGACACTTTATATTTCCATTAAATAGATTATAGGAACTAGTACTAATCTATATTACACAATGTATGCATTCAAAACATAAATTTCTTACCATTTCAAGAAGGGTGGCTCGGTTTTTTGTAGGCGCATTGTTGGACTTCCTTTCAGAATTGGGGTGGCTTTTCTGAGGGGGCATTTTATTTTGACTTTTTTCCTGCGATGCTCTATCCCTTGAGACTGAATGCTGTGTATTCGCGCCTTCTACAGTATTTTCACTCTGGACACCTTTTTGAAGAATAGCTTTATTGTCTTCTAAAGCTTTCACCACGGTCTTAATTGGAAGTTCTGAACATGAGGATTTAAAAAGCAATGTGTTAACAGCACTCCTGAACCAGAACATATACATCTATAGAGAGACAAAATTATAATTTGCTTCGTCTTTGCCTTAATAATAATTTTCCTGCAGAGGGAGGTAGTGTTTGCAAATATTTTATTACAGTCTTAAAAATAGTTATTTAAATGTAAAAAAAAAAAAAAATCATGTAATCCTGATGTAAACCAATGACCAAAAAAGGCTAGAATGAATTACAAAAAAAAAATAAAAATATTATATATATATATATATATATATACATATATATATATATATATATATATATATATACACACACAACTATATTTTAATTAGGGTGCATTACGGTTGCACAGACGAAGCAAGGAGTCCAGAAAAAATGCTGGTAGATATGTAATATCCTCCAAGCACTAGAGACAAGGAATACAAAACATTTCTATTTTTTTGTGTTTTACTTTTATTATACCTTATTAAATAAATTATGATTTGCTTAAGAAGGTACACTTTTATGCCTTGTTTTCCCAAAAGAGTGAGTGTGTGTAAAATATATATATATAAAAAAATGTATGTATATACATAATTTATTTTTTTGGCATGACACGTGCAGTTTCATATTCCATATAGTATGTTTTCTTAAGACTCACCTTCAGGTTCACTGTCACTTTCTGATGAACATCCATAGCTAGCAATGAGTCTGCTGAGGCCTGATGTTACCTGGTTTGGAACTACAGATAGCCCTGTATTCACCTGAGCCTCTTCTTTATCAGATTCTAGGATCAATAAGTAGGAGAAGGACTGATGTGAATAAATCAGGCATTCAAACAAACACACACACAAAGCAATTTGTAGAAAGGGAGGTGAATGTGATCTGGGATTTGAATTGCTGCCTACTCTGGGTATTGTAAAAATAAATGTTCATTTGTATAGTGTACATTTTTTAGCAATGATCATCAAAACATAGTTTCTGATCTTTCACAAGGGGGCAGCAGATGACTCATGATACATTCAAACCACAAAATACGTCCCTGAATATATTCATTAAGTTACAAAAAGAAAGAAATATACATTGATATTTACAGGAACCAACCAGGACAGAAAAAATTTGAATTCATTTTTTCTTTTTTAGGAAAAAAATAAGTTTCCATACAATAAAGCTCAAAAGGTGGGGTGTATGTCAACTCTGAACATTTACGTAATGTGGTTTATTCACAAAACAGAGTCGACAGGAGTGTTTGCAGCTTCTTGACTTCTATGCATTATGAAGGCCCAACCTCAGTGAGCTTTTGCTGCAGAAGCACTTGGCAAGCCCTGTATAGTGCATTGCCAAATCAATAAGTTCCTAACACACTGAATTATACATTATACAGGGCCAGCTCAGCCCAACTTGCTAGTGTATAATAAATAGGGGGTACTTAAACCCCCAACTCTCGGATAAACTCTTTGACAACTCTCCCTTTAGTGAATGAACCCCAGAGGAACTCTCAATGCACTGACAGTTAATAGAAGTGGACTGCTAACATATATGATTTGTTTCTAAACACAGATGCCTACATTAAAATAGTGCACAAAAAATTATAGTTCTCAAACTTTGTAACTTTGTTCTGTCAACCCATGGTTTTCTCCATGATAAATAAATATAACCCATGAGATGAAATGAATGCCTTGAGCACCAATTTGTTCTGACTCAGACTGCAACAAGTTCTGCCTGGGAGAATTTCAAAGCGTACAGGAAAAAAAACGGTAATTACTGCTATAATAAAAGCCGGACCTGCATCGCTACCAGCTAACATGTCCAAGGGGTTCACAAATGGTTCGTTGACTGGCCGGTTGGGCTTTTCCTCCTGTCCATCGGGTTTCTTGGTCTGCACTTCAGCAGAACCACTCTCTTGTTCGACATTATTATTTTTCCTAAACTTCTTCCTAAAGTTTCTCTGTTTTTTATTTTGCTTCCAAGGTTGTCCATCACTAGCGCCACCCGCTGGGCCTTTTCTCATACCCTTCATCTTCCTGGGGAAAGAACAAACAAAAATATCTATCATTCTGATAAAAGAAAGCAGTGCTACCCTAGAAATAACAAGCACCAGTAATTTTATACTCCTACTAAAAATCAATTCTGCAGTAGCCCTTGTCCATGTCTGCCCTGGAGCAGCAAGAACTGCATTGCACCACAACATAAAAAAACAACACACACACTGCAGACTTAAGGAAGCTGCATATCCGTACAATACTGCATTCTGAAAAGAGCACGTAGTGAAAATCAATAATTAGCAAACAATGGAAACATCTATTTTGTCATACAGCTAAAAAAACTATTTAGCTTTTAGTCAATTGTCTTTAAAATAGCATTTCAACATATTCACGGAAAAACCAATCACCATTTTTGTTTTTTAAATGTTCATATATTATTTTAAGTGCCCAATTGCATTCCACTATCCTAAATCAGAACGTTGTCATTTAAACGATATGCAAAATTATAAATAGAAAGTTCTCACAGTTTGCATAATGACTTACATGTCTCTTATCTCAATTCACTTGTCTCTACCTAGATTTCAAGGAACTGGTCGTCTTCTTTAGGTTCACCTACTTTTTCATAGAACGGCTTTAAGCTGCCATGGGCACAGAAGGGGTCTTGTTAGACCCCCCTGAACTCTAAATGCTGAAGCCACAGGGCCACCAAAAAAGAGGAAATAAATGGGGAAGTGTTCAAAATATCTCCTTGCATTTGCAAGCGGGGGGGGGGGTGTTCAAAAGGGCTGAAGTGTCCCTTTAACAAAAAAATTGTTATATACAAAAAAAAAAAAAAAAAAAATCATACAAACCCAAACTGGGGTGTTTTTAGAACTTCGCCTCGTTCTTCCCTCTCTTTTTGCAGCGTCTGCTTCCTCGCAATATTTTGTTGCGTTGGAAAGTTTCTACAATTAGAAATATACAAATAAAACAGTTAGTAGAAAATGTTTAAAAATGTTTATAAAGGCAATAATTCTGGTGCTTTAAAATGGTCAAGACAATCAAATAGTTTATAAATTCATATTATATACTTAAATTCGATATAATAACAAAACAAGCTGATATTTTTTTTGCCATCGTGTTCCTTAATTGAACTTTATATCAATTTGTTTAGTCATTATATTCCTGTAAAAGAATATCTCAAGAATTAACCGTGATATGCAGATTTGCAAGCTTTAGAAACAACTTTGAATGAGTTCAGTAGTAAGGACAGACATACAGCATGCATTCTATATGAATAAACAAGCTGAATACTGCAAGAAGAAACAAACTTACTTTCTCCTCTCTTCTCTCCACTTTGCTATCTCCTCCGGTGTATCCAGTTTTATCCGCTTAGCACCTGGACCATGCATCTAATACAAAGATAGCATAAATGCACCAGTGCGACAATTACAATCAAACGAATGCTTTCTGCCACTTGAGCATTCAGTATAAGATTTCCTAGCATACGGCCCGATGGTCTTTATCGAGGCAGCGGTATATTTTGTGTATTAAAATGAACATTCACTCCCAAAGCTGAAGATGAATGGAGGAAAATAAAATCCACTGAAACCATTTCCACTATATTCCTCCCAATTTAAAAATGAACAACTTTTTCCTAATATTCCCTTTCCCCTTAATCCGTAAGCTATTTTCTCGCTACTCTATATTTAAATAGAGCATTTGTTTCCGAATGCCTCTAAATCAGGAGAAAACAGAAGATTTATAAAAAAAATAATCCAGCTCTTGTGAATTACCTACTCTTAATATCCAATTCCATGCAGATGTTTTATTAATCATTATTATGGTCTTTTTTTCTGTGCACATCTAGCTTTTGCTTATGTTTTTATCATCAGAAAGGATCCGCAGTTAAGCCGCTTAAAGATTTTTGCAGGGATATTGTTGGGATGACTTGTTGTCTGGTGGAGTTTAGAAGCCAGACTTTCAATTTTGAAAAGTATGAGCCATTTGTGTGAATAAGTCACCAATATGCCAATAAATCTAGAATTTATACAAGGTTATAAACTGTTAAAATAGGTAGATTTCACTATTCCATACCAGCCAACAGTTGAGGCATCAAAATCAGGACACTTGTTGGGAGGGGGTTTGACTACAGGAGTGAGTGGAGGGGACCAGATGCTTGCCCACCCTACAGCCTTACAAGCCTGTCTCACGAGCTGGCACACAGAATAAACTAATGGTAGCCCCTTTATGTGTTATGGAGACTATATATTTTTAGTTAGTCTGTCTTATACACATTCTGACACCATAACCTGTAAAAGATCAACCATGTCATTTTTCCTCATAATCCAAGTGTTTAATAGAAGAAAAGAAAAACACGCTGCAAGGCTAGTAGGGTCCTCCACAAAAAAGGTTGATTAGCACGGTACAACTGCACTTTATCATATGAGCTACCAATAAATCTGTGTTAAATTACATATGAGTGATGAAAATATCAATTTTGCAGTGCAAACAAGTTACCAATTCACATCAAACCTTTTTGTGATGTTACTTACATTTTTCCAGTGGATGTGAACAAGCTTTTCGTGGGCACTGTAATTACACCCTTCTTCTGAGCACTGTGAATAAATACAAATTAATCATCAAGTTGGGTTGAGTTTCTGGGTCCAGCTAATTTCACTCATCTTTGTTAAGTTACCATGGAGGGCATACATTGGCCGTTCACTGCTATAAACTTGAAGAAAATGGACTTGACTCCTCTGATGACCCAGAACCGGCTACACTCTCAATAAGGCAGCCAACACAAGTGCTGTACAGACTATTCCGACATTGCTAGAAACTCAACAATAAATGGGAGACAGATAGTTTTTCAGCTTCTAGTGATGCGATTAAAACAATTAAAATTGCCCCCCCAAGCTCCTAACAGCTCAAACTAATATATATGCTGCCCAGTCTCTGCCACCCCACTGAACTTCTAGCCTTCACCCTAATGGTGGGCATTGTCATAAAATGCATCATACGCTCATATTGGAGCACAGACCCAATCATAGCAACCCCCTTTTTTTCCCCCTCCATATTATGGCCAGGCCAATTTACTGTATAGTAAATATGGATCTGGAAAGACCTACATCTTCCTAGAATTCCAATTAAAAAGCCTAAGAGAGTAATTTGATGTAACCACCCCAAATGTGCAAGATGAAAATGTCACCGTGCTACCAGCAGTAATTTTCCTTGCACAACCCCCCCCCATATGTACCAAAGAAAAGCCTAAAAAAACATATTTATCCCCCCCCCTTTTTAGGTTCATTTAAGGTGTGCCCATAAGGAGAAGAGGGGGAGTTATCCAACTGGCACAAAATACTATATAGTTTGTCCTGCTAAATAAAATAATGATTGGGGAGTATTTCCTTAATGCGGTGATGAAGCTCAATACATTTGCAAAAATACTCAGTTATCTGCTTTACAGAAATATATACTTTTATGGGCATTTTTTGGTTTCTTTTTCAAATTAAGAGTTGTAATCCTATCACCCCAAATGGCACGTTGAAATCAATGGGAGCACTTTCTGGCAGTTATCAAACACATCTACTGCACGGAAAAGAGGGGTAAAGGGACAAATGCCTAGGGGGAGAACGCTGCAGAAGGGACAGAATGTAGATTTAAAGGGATCTCTCAGCTATCATACTAAAGCAAGTGTCCCTTCAACCTGCAAAGTAAACCCAACCATCTTAACATTTAAGTACAAGTGTAGAGAAATTCCTGAAAGGAAAATCTCACGGGGCGAGGAGTAGGGGGGTTGAAAGATCACTCAGAAACTGGTTCAGTTGATGAGGTAACCACAAAACCTCCAAATGAAAAAACTGAGGAATATGTATTTGAAAACAAATACTGCAGAACCAGGAGCGATAGTATTTTAAAAGTTTTGTGAAAATAAAAATGGAGTTCAGACAGAAGTAATCAAACTCGCCTTAAAAAAAAAAATATAAAGTAAAAAATAATAACCACCTACGTGAATTATTGCACAGATATAGTAAAGAAAACAAGAAAGCCAAATTCAAATTACTAACATTGTCAGCAGGCAGAAGCAATCAGACAGTGCTTTAATGTGTAAGGAGTTAATATAGTCAAAAATATATATATATTTATGCAAGTGAGTCCACAGCTGTTCCCAGATACAATAAACAATGTTCAGAAATGATTAGTAAAACCAAGAGAAAGTCCAAAAAATTCAGATCAGAGGTGGCAGTAGAAAAAAACCCTAGATTAATACCGATTACCATCTAGGAGCAGGAGGTAAAACAAGATTAAGAACACAGAGAAACAAGAAAGAAACAGGGTGCCTTATCGAGGAACAAGTCCCCGCACGGTAGTCTCTGGATCCACTTAAGCTCACGCAGAGCGCCGGCTCATCCGGGAATTAAGGCATAGTTCCCAAGTGTTGTTTTAGTCTCTCTGTGGGGAGGTGGATGCTGACTCCGCAGCGCCTATCTGGTTCACGCCGTGTGCGATAGTCCGCCTTACGTGTTTCATAGAGGAAACTACTTCATCAGAGGCATGTACTGACACTCCCAGTACAGGGGATTTAAATACCCTTCCTCTCAATTAAGTGGGAGGGGCCAAAACGACAGAAACTCTATGTGACCAAAAGTAATTAGATTGCAAAATCAAAACTCCTATTTAACCCCTTTGTGACAAAGGCTGATTTTATTTTTTGTACCCTTCGTGACAATACAGTGTATGGCGGATGTTAACGGCCCAGGGAGGGGCCAGACACGGCCCCTGATGCCGATTGCGGTGTTGCTGAATGCCTCGACGTCGAGGCATTACAGCAACACCTTTTGGGTGTCTCGAATAAATTGAGAACTCCCAATCAGAAATGATTAAATAAAACCTATTATAAAATTAAGATAGATTTTAGTCATTATAACATTTTAAAATAGGAAGCTCAACAGGGGGTTTGTATGATATATATATATATATATATATATATATATATATATATATATAAAAAATAACTATATCTTTGAATTTATCTCCTGTTTATCTATATATATTTGTATGTCTTATATTTATATATATGTATATATTATTTCAATTACTCCAAACTGTATTCAGCCATCAATGAAGGTTCTCCATATATCTTAAATAATGTATATGTCCTCACGATTGCCATTAGCCTTATCTCAAACATACCTGCTGCTACATCTTAACTCCAATGTGTCTCTTCATTTTAAATAGGAGTTTTGATTTTGCAATCTAATTACTTTTGGTCACATAGAGTTTCTGTCATTTTGGCCCCTCCCACTTAATTGAGAGGAAGGGTATTTAAATCCCCTGTACTGGGAGGGCCTCTGATGAAGTAGAGTTTCCTCTATGAAACATGTAAGGTGGACCATCACACACAGCGTGAACCAGGCTGATTGAGCGGAACCAGATAGGCGCTGCGGAGTCAGCGTCCACCTCCCCACAGAATGACTGAATCAACACTTGGGATTCTGCCTCAACTCCCGGATGAGCCGGTGCTCTGCGTGAGCTTAAGAGGATTGCTTCTGCCTGCTGACAATGTCAGTAATTTGAATTTGGCTTTCTTGTTTTCTTTACTATATTTGTTCAATAATTCATGTAGAAGGTTATTTTTTCACTTTTTTTTTTTTTTGAAGCGTTTGATTACTTCTGTCTGAATTTTTTTTTTTAATCTTTCCTAGTTGTGCAGCACTTGTTTCCAAATACACATTCCTCAGTTTTTTTCATTTGCTGTTTTTTTGGGTTATCATTTCATATTGATTTTCTATATGCTAAAGCACGGTTTGATTGCTTCTGCCTGCTGATACTAGCAATTCGGTTTTCTCATTTTCCTCACTATCTGTGAAATTTACGTAGAAGGTTTACATTTTTTCATTTTTTACGTGAGTTTGATTACTTCTGAACTCCATTTTTATTTTCAATAACATTTTAAAATACTATCACTCCTGGTTCTGCAGTATTTGTTTTGAAATACATATTCCTCAATCTTAACATTTTATAGCTACAAGAAACAAATTGTCCTTTTTTTTTTCTTTATCCAAACTTGGACAAACAAAAGTCTAGCTGTATAACCGAGTTCACCTCAATGCCTAATACCATAAAGCAATCTATAAATGTTTAACAGTAGAGAGACTCCCAAAAGCCATACGATGAGCACCATGTATATAGTTGGCTTGAGCTTTTACGTCATCGATGGATGGCAGGACTCTTACCTTTACATGCTGTGAAGCGTGTTCATTATATTTCTCCTGATTCTTAAAGCCGCGATCACATGTATCACAATAATGCGAGTAAACCGGTTCTTTTTTCTGCTTTCTCTGGAAATACAAAATCCACATATAAATATCCCATTCTCAGTATAGAAAGAGAGCATTGTTACTTACACTGGAAGGAGAAAAAAAAAGCGGTGTAAGAAAAAGCAGTCATCATATTTGCCCAAAATCTATATCGCATTTGTAGTTTATTTTTTCTTCTCTTAAAGTAATGACTTCAGATTTATACCAAAAGAAACGTAACACGAGCATTTTAAAATAGTATAACGATGTATATTAATAAAGTTCATCTAGCAAGTATAGGGTGCTTCAAGGGATGATGTGGGTATCATGGAAGGTAGTTCCATCGATTTCAGAAGGAGTGCATTCCAGCCATATACTCAATATAAAGCAATTCAAATAACTGCATCACCGTGACATCTCACCGAGCCTATGAAACCCCTTTATAGCATGCTATTGCGAAAGGTGCGATGCATCACAACGCTAAAGCATACCGCTAACTATGCATCAGATCTCGCAGGAGTTATTGAAACTGTGTGCATTCTTTATGGATTCCCAGCTGACCATGACAGTACCTTATAGTCCCTGGTCCCACTCTGACCATGCGAGAACCTGTTCCTATTTCCATCCTGCACATGGTCGGAAGGTCCAGGCCAACCTACAACACAAAGAAGCGAGAGACTCCAGTTACATAACTGTATTGAATTAGTTATCTAAAAGGTACCTCCGTCTACAAGTCCACAGTATAGATGAGTCGTTCTCATCCGTTACCATGGAAAAAGTTTTTGTCATCAAAAAAGGGACTTCTAGCGTACAGTGCGTTTGAACTCTTTGACATTAAAAAACTTCAGGTAATTTGGATATTTGAAACCACACGTCTTGGAAGCTTTAGTTTTGTCTCTGGAAGAACAGCAAGTGTTTTGCACGCAACATGTATATGCTGCTGAAATGAGAAGAACTTGCAGCATTTGGATGCCAGTTTTCGCAAACACAACAAGCTCAATCGGGCACAATTAACATTTCAGCATAGTGCCAGTCTGGGCCGCCAGGCTATCCGTATATCTGCATCATTACTCAAGGGACCCTATTTGGAGCATGCTCCTATAATGAAGACTGCGTTACAGAATCAGTGTTTGATGGCTTATACTATTTCTTTCTGTGCAGAATACCTGATCTCACTTGCATCCAGAAGGTTCACATTATGGAGGCTAAAGGTAAGCGATGAATCAATCATAAAAAGAACCACTAATATACTTCTATTTACCTATAACATGCTACGATATAACATGGACAATGGAATGTGTCAGAAAAAATAATTTATTATAAAACGACAATCGTAAGATATTCATAACAATAACCTGATGTGTGCAGGTTAATAGAATAGAAGGATCAGAAAAACTAGGCCTATGAAAAATATTTGACAGATGTTATATGAACCAAAGGGATATAGAGTCATAAATGAATCAGAGGAAACAAAATTTAGGACATTTTATATAGTGGGGACATCAGGGCTGGTCTTGCAGGGTGTAATATTACATCCTCAGTTCTTAGGGGGTTAAAGCACTCTGAGTATTGCATGATTGAAAAAGTTAAGTCTTCGCGATCACTGGATGAATGGGAGCCCTGTCCATGCATGCAGGTGGGTGTAAGGGCATATTCTGCAGATTTTCCAATGGGGATAGCACGAAAATGTAAAGATCCCACTCAGGTCGCAACTCCACTGGAATCATAACACACAAGCCAAGACTGGAGACATTAGCCACGAGGCACCTATGGTGAATGCCCTATGGACAAGGGGGGCATGCGCCTCTTCGGCTGCTCTGATTTGAAAGTTTTACTATACGTATAGTCTTTAAGGCACGTTCCAGGTTCTTCACATTCCAGCAAATTTCCAATTATTGGTTAAAAAGTAGGTATTTTTAATCACAAGATGAAAAAAGGAACCCGAGTTGGCATGTTGCACGTGAATCACCCACCTGAATACTGCCCAGAGTAAGAGTGCTGCTCATACTGGGGTGCCCACTGGTTCCAACCTCCATACCAAGGCCCAGAAGGTGGTCCCGGTGTCCAGATATTAGCGGAACCAGAAGACGGAGGCCCTCCGAATACCGGAGGCTGGAGGAACGGTGGTGGGTATGGAGCTCCGTGATCCATAGCGAATGCCAGTATCGCACACTCACAACGTGCTCTGGGAGGAAGTCTCTTCCGGGTTCCTGAACCTGGGAAGCCATATTTAAAACGGGCAAACCCCCCCCTCTGCATGCAGTGTAAGGCTACATTTGGGCAAGCTTGCTAAATATTTAAGTGTGTATAGACCCGGGGCTATTTTGGTATGTATTTCAGATGTATAGAATAACTAAAAGTGTGCTAGTTTAAATTGGCTAATAGAGGTTTGGGTGACCAACTTAAATATGGCCGCCAGGAAGATTATTTTGCCCAGTCGCGGGATATGATCGTCGCGAACTAATATTTCCGCTCAAGCTGTGTAGCGTGTGGTTTTAAATGGCGGGTTTCGTTGTGTCTTTGTAGTATGGTTACTTTTAATCAGTCGTTACTTAGGCCTGCGCCCACATTCTGCTGCTATATCACCTACACATTGCCCAAAGTTCGGCTGCCATCATATGCGCAAAAAACATGCGCCGGAGATATTGTCGCTGTGTAGTGACGTCACCGCGAAACAGTCGCTAATTGAAGATGTCCCGGGAGTTGATCGGTCCGGCGCTCCCGCCTGGGTTCCTGAACAGTGAGGGGCAGGAGGACACGGAGGAAGGTGAGCGGATAGAACGTATAGACAAGGCCCTGGTATCTGATGGCGCCATTACCTGTGTGCAATAATGAGCGGTGTTAGATGGGTACTGCTGTGATTGGTGTTTTGCCTGGGTGCCTTCACGTTTCATGATCTAACCAGGTATAAAGCGGTACCGTGTTAGCCACAGACAGACAGAGCACGTTTGGCAAAGATGATACCTTTGTTGACTAACTGACGTATAATAGATTGCAAGCTTTTAATACTATACAGGGTATAATATGCCTGAAGAAGAGACCTAGATAGTCTCAGAAGCTTGCAATCTACTGTACATCACTTAGCCATTAAAGGTATCATCTTTACTAAATTTGCTTTCATAATCTAAGCAAAAAGTGAAAACCTGAGAGTAGGGAAGCAATGGCTTCTGAAGCGATCCTGCTTGATTCCTTGTTCAGTATTGTGCCCGGAGTGATATGAATACATTGTACACGTATACTCTCTGTAATTCTTTTAGGGGTAGTAGAAGTATTATTAAACACTTATCCACCTCTACCAGACAAGCCAGAAGGCTTGTTTTCCCCCCCAGAAATCCCATGGTGCTGCCACAACCACCGGGGATTCTGGGTAGGCAAATGCAAATAAGGTCAACAAGGATCACCTTTTGCCTCTATATCCACTTTATACATGGAACCCTTTAAGGTTAATGCCGGCTGTGCAAGACGGCCTGTAGGCAGAACGTGGGCTAAGGCCAACATAGACAATCACATCAGCTTTTAGAACCTCTGAGGTCTCTGGAATGTTTATCATTATCGGTATAGCAGGTGTGAAAGCAGCATCTGCAGGCTCAATTTATAATGAATTAAAAGAAAAATGGCCTCCGTATTCTTCATAGGAGAGAGGACTTTTTTTTTTTTTTCTCTCCAAGGTACTGCCGTTTGGTGTTAAGATAATGTCTGCACCGTCTGACTTTTTGTTTCTCAGCATATGATTCTTGGCAAAACCATTGCAGCACAAACATATAGCCCAGTGATACTATGCTGCCGGTTCAGCAGTAGTGCCACCCATCAGAAACTATGGGCTGAAGCTAAGTAGAGATTTAAGGGAGGGTTGGCACGGTAACGTACTATTTCGTTCTAATTTAGCTTGACGACAAAAAATTGCCAGGAAAAAATGCTACAACTAATGCTTTTATATTTTGGCACGTCGTGCATTTTCTTGAAAGTATGGTAAGATTGGTTTGTTATATATACAGTTGCAGGTCCTGTACTGCCTCCTGGTTACTCCTGTAACAGCAGCACTGACTCTAGCGATGACAGTGATCAGGACTCCACACCTAACCCTTGGCATGATAAAAGTGGACCATGTACAAGTAAGAGGAGCAAAGACAGCCACAGGTAATCCTTAATAATGATTGAAGGTCATTTACTTGGGGGACGGACTTGGCTCTAAGTGGTCTACTCATAATGTGGAATAAAGTCCCTTGTATGGCTTTCTAAGTGTTAAAAAGTGTTAGAAAGCCATACAAGGGGATGTACGGGTCCACTAACGGGTGTAACGTCTAGAGAGTTCACTTCTACAGACTGAACTGTAGCAATTGAGATTCCTTCCAAGTTTTCTCGCTCATTCATTTATACAGGACCAGCTTTACCCTTCTTGCTGGAGCAACCCTCCAGTGTTGGATCTAAATAATGAAAAGTAATGTGTGGAGTTGAAAGAACAGGGGTGTCCAACCTGTGGCCCTCCAGCTGCTGCAGGACTACATCTGCGATCCTCGTCGGCCAACCCCTTAGCTGAAAGAGCATTATGGGAGATGTAGTCCTGCAGCAGCTGGAGGGCTGCAGTTTGGGCACCCCTGGAATAGAATTATGTGTGTCTGTGTATTTTTATGTGATATCTCTGTGTGAATGCCTGCATGCATGTATGTATGCACATTGCACCTTTGTGTGTCTATGTATATCAGTGTAGCAACCCAAGAACGTATCTGCTTCCATCATATGTGCAAAGATTTTTTTCAGTACGTCTTCTCTGTTGGGGACATAGTACATGAGAATTTATTTTTCTTTCTTTTTAGGATATATACCTAAAAGTTTCAGGTTTGCAACACAGGTTTATTCACTAAAGGGAACGCTGTCAGGAGCATTTGCTGGAGAGTTGTAGTTTCAGCTCCTTTAACTTATTATGCATTATGAAGTTCAACACCAGCGAGCTTCTGTTGCAGAATAGCTAGAATAGTTATTTTATGATGAAATCATTGAGAATTCTTCAGTCTTCTTACACATTTATTGTGCATTTTACATGGTCAGCTCAGCCCTACTTGCTGGAAAAACTTGCTGGTGTTGTGAATAGTGAAATGAAAGAGTGGAAACTATGTATGTTGCCAAATATGGCATACTTTCTGTTTTTAAATTCTAGTTTTTGATGCTCTATTAGAAGTAAGTGGTCTTAGTTATGGGTTATAACAATTGCTTTGCTTTTCTCTTTCCAGAAAATTGAGCCCATCTCGAGCAGAAGAGGAAGATGATTTTTTTGGGCCAGCCCTTCCACCAGGATTTAAAAAACATTCTGATTCCCCCGAGAGGTATTTTTCATGTTAAGTTTTCCATGTTACGTAGTGCCATGCGTAATAATGCGAGCCTGAACAATAAACACATTTCACATTTACTCGGTGCGCTTAACCATCTTTTCAGCCAGCATGACACATTCAAGAGAATTATACCACATTAATTAAATAGTAGTTATTCTGGCAGGTAATTTACACCTTATTCAGCTGTAACTGGATCATCAAGGAAAATTTGATCAACTAATAATATACATTGTATAAATCAGCGATCCAGGTGTGTATTGTAAAAATCTATTTACATTTACCATTTTATTAAAAATAGAGGAACTATAACAAATTATTGGGAAAGATATATTGCAAAGACAACAGTTCCTCCCAGATGAAGAACTAAAGTCTAATAGAATATCCTTTGGGGGCTCCGCTTGAAAGGAAAGTTAGATGCCATCTTCAGTATAAAATTAACAATTTGTGACTATTTCTCTTTAAGGGTCTATAGAGTACTAAACAGTGTTGTGACCAAAAGTGCAAAATGAAAGTGTACAATTCTGCACATAAATATCCTTAAATTATACTTAAACAGCACGCAATACAAACTCAGTTATAGATAAATGTGAGAACATGTCATCCTGGCCCATGGAGTGCTGTAGCTCGATGAAGCCGATATTTGTTCGTATTCTCACTAACTAAGATCTTTCTTTAAGACCTGTTATAGGTCCTGCCTTACCGCCTGGCTTCAAACGTGAACACTCGGATAGTGAGGACAGTCCCGATCATGGTGGATCCTGCAATCCTTCTGGCTTCAGGGAAGGGGTAAGTGCCGGTCATGGTCTTCTAGACTTCAGAATCCTCCTTGTACGTAGTGGTGCAAAGGAATACTCAAAAAAAAGTCTTACAGCTACATTAAGGCAAATAATTTCCACAGTAAACATTCTTTTAGAGAAAATATGTTTTATGTATTTCCTTTTAAGATAAGTGTTCCTTAGAGTTCTTGGGCACTTTAATTGTGATTCACTGACAGTAATTCACATGACAAATCCTAGCATTATGGCATTATTACTACATTCTTACCAATAGTGATGTACTTTGTCGCCTGCTTTCATTGTACTAGCGATTGTGAAGAGTTTAAAAAACAAACGTACCATCCCACTTAATGACCGGTGAATTCAGTAGAAAAGCCTCGTTTCACCTGTTAGTAGGTGACACTACGTGAATTATGAAGGACTGGTAACCTAATTGAAACTGAAAACCATCTATCATGTGTTATTTTCATTTGAAGTTCCATTTTCAGTTATTCAGATATCCATTTCCAGCTTTGACACCCACCAGAAACCATTACAATACACTTTAGCACATTTTGATGTTTACTTGTTGTCAGGGTGTTAAGTATTCCTGTTATTTACTAACACAGCGGTTGGTGCTATATACTTTATATATATATATATATATATATATATATATATATATATATAATTTTTTTTTTTTTTTGGTGTCTTTTACCGTGTTAGTGCCAGAATGTTTTCCATCTGTCGGTGAAAACCTTTTAGTCTGTTTCTTTCTTCCCCATTCTTATTGCTGCTTGTTACTTTGCGATAGAGACGGAAGCAGCCTGAGCCTCTTCACTTTATTTTCAATGAAAGTCTTGTTTTAAATTTGTCATAAAACTCCTGCATCAGCAGGGCACATTCACTGAATAATTCTCCTATCCTTTGTATATTTATGGTTTTTGCTCCTTACCCATGTGGTCATGTGTGATGAGATTTGGCAAACATGAACTACATTTTACGCCATTACCACGGTACGTTTAATTCACCCTCGCTGAAAAACCATTGAGAGGCGCCATTTTGCTTTCCAACTTGCTGATCACGCATTTTATTGAGGGCTGATCACATCACATAAAACACAAATCTTTAAATCGATGTCCTTTGTCACAGCAGGTATCAAGAATTTCAACCTGCAAATGGAAACAAAACTTTCACAGAATACATTTGTTTTGTGCAATATGGTTTAGTTTTAATGAATGCTTTTCTTTTCCAGTATACTCTCTAATTGATGAAAATGCAACCAAGTGGCCAGTATCCACAAACTAATGTGTGGATTCTGTCCAAGTCTGAGCCAGATGCTCTGTCTGGCTACCATAACCACTAGGACAGTGCTGTATGGTTAGTAATAAAAATGACAGCTGCCGGGATCATTGCCTGTAAGGAGATATACGGGAATCGAGAAGCTGAAAACACGAATCTGTATGTCTGCAACTAAAAAAGCAACAGAAGCAGGGAAGCTTTTTGAATGGCCAGGAAAACACTGGGCCGATATGTATTTTTAAGTTTTGAAAATAGTATGTAGTAAATATTACTGCATTTGGATTAATGCGAATTTTAAGGAAATTTGCCAATTTCGTTATTTCGTACCAATGTCTGAAAATGAGGAGGGACCCCAATGAAACAAACTAAAACAAAGCCGAGTGCTCCAAATTTTCATGGATTCTTTCAATGTCTCCCTACCTTCTCTGACAACCGCTCCCTTGTCTCCTTCTCCGCGGCTCTGCTACTTATCTTGCCTCTACTTATTCCGTCTTCTTTCTTTTTCTGCTTCTCTCTGATTTCTGTTCCGTTAACCTGGCCTCCTGGAGGGCATCTGCAACAGGGCAGAGCCTTGGTGCACACCACAGGGACAACCTCATCCCCAATTGGAGTGGCATCAAGCCACTATCAGGAAAATGCGCTGGGAGTATAATGGTATTAGGGCCCTGTTCAACAAAGTCACACGGTAGCCATTGGGCTAGAACATTTACTATTTACTAACTTCCCCCTCAGTCTCCCTGATTGTGAGGCTTCAGGGGGTTTAAATGTCTAACACCTACCCCTGATGCAGGCTTCATAGGAATCCCGAACTGGGCCCTGCACACATCCAGTCTGGCATAGACTTTTTGATGAGAGAGAGATGAGCATTGGCTCCCCTGCTCTCCATTTGCTCCATCCAGGCCCCCTGTATACATGATTTGTCTGGTACTTGTGCACAAATCATCTCCCCGTTGCTTACTATGTCACATTGTCTATATAATAGCTTGTATAACACATGTCAAGTGAAGCAACATTTTGTGCTCATAAATGACAGATGTCCAAGATTTTCCCTTAAACAAAGTCTTGCTCTTCTACTCAGTTCCTCATATTGAAAACACTGCCCTGGATCTGTTCCCTGGAAATGTTTGACAGGTTTGCGTTTCTGTTTAGTTAGGATTTGGGCTTCACTTTGAGGACTTGCATAGCTGGTTTTCTACGTGAGCTTTTGTATTGAAATTGTCCAGCATTTGCCTGTACAAGGCACCCTGTGTTCATTTTATATACGACCTACTTCCATTGACTAGTCTGGTCATTGCAAACATTGCAGGATAAATTACTTTATTCATTCGTTCTAGACGCAATCCCTGATTGAAGTCTTGTGGTCATCACATGGGCGTATATATATATATATATATATATATATATATATATATATATCATGTATATGTGTTTTGTTGTATTTTCACTATTTTGCAGCATGAGAACATTTGAGTCCCTGCCTGCTAATCGCATAGCAGTCCTGGTTTCTTGATCAGCTGCAGGTGGATCATTGGCATTATTCCAGCAGCGTTTTTATCATTTTCTCTGCCTCTCTCCAACTTATGAAGGAGAGAGATAGAGGTTTAATGCTGATAAAGCCATTGCCTTATATCATCTGCCGTTTACCATGCATGCAAATGGTTATCAAGATGGATTAGGTGCAGCTGGTTTGTCCCCATCTCCAGCTCGTCTTCCCCACTGGACAGTCCATTGTTGTGTGTGTGTGTGTGTATATACACAATTAAACAGACTAAGTTTAGCCTTTCATGTTGGTCTTGTGCTTTATTGGAAGTTACTTGATTTCTGGAGCCAGGCAGGAGTGTTCACTAAAGCAGGAAAGTTTACTATTTTAGTTGAAAGACATTACTATCCATTATTAATGTCAGTGAATGCCTTCAAGAAGGTCTGGACTGAATCCTCGTGACATATAGTTAAGTCATGCAGAAGACTTTTATATAATCTCTTCGTATTAACTATTCAATGCACAGGGCCTGCTCGGCTTTGCTTTAAGGAGAAGCTCATTGAGGTTGGGACTTGATAATACATAATGAATACCCTTGGAGCGAGGATATAAGGCAATTACGTTTGTTACTTTTAAAGCCTCTATAACAAATAATTGAAACATAGCTATAGTATTTTTAAATAAATGTAATCATATCTCTGTATCTAACGGCTTCACATTAAACGTGAAACTGTCATGTAATTTTAAACATGGCCATAGAGACCCTGGGCCAACCTACCATGTCCAATACAGAGCAGAGGTCCACTGCCGAGCTGTCTACAGAACTGCTTTCTGTGCCAAATGTCACAGCTGAACCTTCTTAGGTCACATGAATCGGCCCCATACCAACTAAGGTAGCAATTTTCCCCTGTGTTGAGGGGGATTATGGTCTGAAACATTCCCCCAAAATAACCCCTGCTGTTGTGGATAGTAGAGGAAGCATTTAATGCGGGGGTAATATCCCTTGGGCAAAGGGTATAAGGAAAAGCATGGGATCTGCTCAGTAGTTTGCAGGAGCCCCATTGTAACTTTTTTTTTTTTTTTTTTTTTTTTAAATGTCAAATACTGGTAATCGTTTCTTTCATGATTTATTCAATCTGTTTGCTACTTGGATAAAGTTTTTTTTGTTTAGATTTCCACGTGGGGGGCTGGAGCCCTAATCACTGACTAATGATTTTAATGAGATCATTGAATGTGGATTCTAGCATTCTTAAATGAATTGTCAGCATGACTTGGATATGTACCAACACGAAATCACTGATCTGAAGTAATACATGCCACTCACTGATGGGCAGCTGTAGATCTCATTAGAGAAATCCCTGTGGCTGTGTAAATGGGTATCGGAACTAAGCGGATAATGAGAATGACAAAGTGCTGGAGGGTTTTGCTTGTTATATGTATAACGTTGACAGGAAAGGTGCACATTTTTGCTCATAAAAATAAATAACCCCCAGTTCTCGTCCGATTACAGTAGTTATTAAAGCCTTTTACATTAAAAAAGTACAATATGAAATCCAAATCGAATAAAAGGAGAACATTTAATGTAAGTTCAGATACATTATCGTATCATTCAATTGACACTATGTTTAGGGAAAAGTGTTTGTGTTTTAAAGAGGTACCTGGACTTCTCTCTCAACCATCTCTCTGTTACGCTGGGTGAGGCTTAAAGTACGCTATGATTGGACTCTTATTCGTGTCCTGGATGACATGACTGAAAATGTTCCTGTCAGAAAGAGTCTGGCTTATAGTGTTGTGCATAGGCGGGAGAGGAGCTGCCAAATGGTGTTGTGGGGAGGTGAGGTTAGGGGCTGCTGGATAGTGTTGAGCTGGTGAGGGGGACAAGTCCATCACTTAAATTAAATTGTCACTTGTGTTTGACTTTAGCTTGTGTTACTCAGTTTTGTTTTTCACTACTGGTATCTGCTAAATGTGACTCCTCTTTGAAGACTATATTTGAATCAAGCTTTAGGCAGAAAGTTGGAACATCGTTCCTGTGCCCTGTCTGCATTGGATGGCCATCTAGTGATACATTTACCTTGCTTCAACGTTTAGTTATCAGTACTATCTCATGGTGTGGCTCCAGCAAGATGGCAATCTGCCCCTTTTGAGGGGACAAGGTCTTGTGATTTAAAAGAAAATAGGTGATCGATAAACGTATGTTTCAAATATCCCTACGAAGTGATTTGGGTCAAATTAGGCGCTGTAGCAGTGAACAGATGTGTATACACAGATGAGACCTCTTCTGAAACTCAGACATCTGAGACTTCAGACAGGAATAAGCTCTGAACAGCGGCAAAGGTTGTGTTTTGGCCTTGTTGATCTGATTCCCCAAGCTCCATACACATTAATTCAGTTGATGCGGATCTGGTTTCTGCATGAGCACATTAGTTGCGTATATTAGAGACCTAATTCTGCATATATACAGGTTTTTTAGTATCTTAAGTATGAGGGTACTAAAACTGAATTGAGAAAGAGGTCGATTAATTGGCATTTAATGATGGTTAATGTCTGCTGTCAGACCTCGCTCTTAAAAGAATATTACAAACTCTTTTATAGCGTGGCAGCTGGGGACTTCTCAGTTCATGCCAGTAGGCTGCCATCAGTTTAACTTGGAGCAACAAGCTCCCATTTTTAGCTTTCCACTCCAGCTAAGTGATATTTCACCGTTGGGACACACTAGCCATCTGTTGGATGTAATTGGAATCCAATGCAGAGCGTGCACATGAAATGCACTACATTTGGCTATAGCTTAACTATATCCTCGTACCCCTTGTTCAATAGAAGCTGCGGACTGATTCTTGGTGAGCAGGGATTAATAGGCAAATGCAATGTTAATGTGATCGCTCTTTCCATCTGCTCGTTGGCATGATGGCAACCTAACTAAATAGATATTTCATTAAGAGGGCCTTCTGAGGTTTGCAAACTCAGTCACGTGCAGAACTTTATTTTTGGCAGGATTAAGACGATACCGATGCAGAGACCTACTTAAAAATGTTACAGTAGTTGCAATGTTCAAAATATAATACTTTTTTACATAATTTCTATGATAAGAAAGCATCACATTATTGCATTTTTACTATAAACTAGAACATATTGCTATTATGTTATACAGAGCTGTTACGTGTTGTAGCAGTATATGGGTCACTCTACAAGTAATATTTGATTTCTGGGAAGCATTCATTCAAAAATAATTTTCGTATTTATTGGAGGTTTGGAACGGTTACCAGCAGGGTACGGGTTAATCTAATGGTACCAACATATCTGGGAGAAAAAATGCATAATAACTGATATCATCATTTGCAGGCACTGGCAGGAATTTCTTTACAAAATTTTTAACACCTCTGCGGTGTTTAAAAAAAAAAAAAAAATATATATATGTATATGTATGTATATATATATTATCTTTTATTTATTTATATACAGTTTACTCAGTGCTTAATACAATACATAAATTCAAGGGGTATGACAACACAAGAATTGACAGACTAAGACAAACTGATACATTAGGTGAAGAGAGCCCGGCTCACAAGCTTACAATCTAGAGGGAAATGGGGTGACAAACATAAGGCACAGAGAAAGGGTGAGAGGTAGTGTGGGGTTGCATCAATGACAAGGAAGTTCTAGCACAGGGGTGTCCAAGTTTTTTCTGCAGTGGGCCACTTCATCAGAATTGTATACGTGTGCGGGCCGCACTCATTTTTCACTGTGACAAAAAATATGGCCTTTAATAAAATATGCAGATTAAAATAAAGTAAATGACACAAAAACCTTTACTCTTTTCCCTCCCTTGTTGTCTACTATTCAGAAGGACCTCGACGCATGGTCTCCTCAACATATTTCATGGTTTGGGAGGATTAATACGCTCAAAATGACTATCCTGCCTAAGCTTTTGTTTTTATTCCAGTCTCTCCCGATAGAGATCCCCCGGGCCTTTTTCGCTTCGGTACGTTCCCTGTTTTTGCGTTTCATATGGTCTCGTGGGCGCCCTCGTATCCAGTTTGCGACCTTGTGCAGGCCTAAGTTGAGTGGAGGCGCGGGTCTGCCGGACCCCCGCCTGTACTTTCAGGCTTGCCACCTCTTGCGGGCCCTGGAGTGGTCCCACCGTCCTGCACACAAGTTGTGGGTTGACATTGAGGCCCAGGGAATTTCTGTGCCCCTGCATCATCTCCTGTGGTTGCCGCGCCATCATTCCCGAGCTTTTGCCCGCACCCACCCGTTTGTGAAAGCTACGCTTCTCACGTTACACTCGCTGCATTTATCACACTCTCTGACGACGTATCCCTCACCCCTGACGCCCATTAGAAATAATCCTGACTTCCCGCAGGGACAGGCTGCTGGCCCTTTTTTGTCTACCACGTTGACGGACAGGGCTCCTATTTCCGACTTCTTACTTGATGGCAGGTTGAGGCCGTTGGATGCGATTATACCGGGCAGGTTGCCCTCCACTCTCGATAAATTTCACTACTGTCAATTGCTGAGTTTCTTCACTAAATCGGCTCGCAAACATACCATGACGCGTGCTCTTACTAATTTTGAGCTCCTATGCACTGGCTCCTCCCTCCCTCCGCATGGTGTTTCGTTGTTATATCAACTTCTTTTACGGACGCAACTCATTGTCCCGCTGCGCTTTCAAGGCTTCTGGGAGCAGCTACTGCAAGTCTCTCTAAGCCCGAATGACTGGGACAAGATTTTTCTCCTTACCCATAAGAGCTCACGTAGTACTAAGTTGCAAGAAGCCTCGTACAAGCTCCTGACCCGCTGGTATAGGTCCCCTGATGTTCTCCATGCTGCCTTCCCGGATGTACCTGATTCGTGTTGGAGGTGTGGCTCCGCGGTAGGGACAATTTTTCATTTATGGTGGGAGTGCCCGAGGATTGTTCCATTCTGGCGTCAGATCCATTCGCTTTTGCCCCGGTTCACGGACCGTCAGGTGCCGTTTTCGCCAGCCTTTTTCCTTTTGCATCATACTGACCAATCGGTCTCTAGCTATAGGAAGTCGATAGTGCCTCACCTTCTAAACGCAGCGAAAGCCTTAATCCCGCTTCACTGGAAGGATCCTCTGCCACCTTCGTTTCGGGAGTGGGTCCTGAAGGTGGAGCATGTGAGGTCTCTGGAGGAGTTGGCCATGTCCTCTGATGATCAAAGTGAGAGGTATCGGAAGACGTGGTATTATTGGCTGGAATATGTTGGGAGCTCCGACGTTCGAGCCCTGTTGCATGAGTGAGGGGTCGTTTCCGGGGTGGGGCGCTGTGCTGGTTTCTGGGAGCACCCTTCCCCCCCCACCCCTTTTTTTTTTTTTTCTTTCTTCTCTCTTCTCTCTCTCCTTCCTGTTTACCTTCTCGTCTCCCTTTTTGTGTGCCGTCCTTCCCCGTGTCCTTCCCTTGTTTTGTCAGGGATGTTACATCTCTGCGCCCCCTCGCTTTCCTCCATCTTGTCCTATTTTGATTGGCCCCTGAGGCCCTCTATTCGACCTATTGTTTCTGCCAGGGTGGATGTATGCTGCCGCGGTTTTGTTGCCCATGTACGCATATATTGCTTTACTTTTGGTATGCAATGTGTTATATTTCCCTGCCATCCCAGGTGACACTATGAGAGACTCCTCCTCCGTACCTGAGATAGGGCAGGACTCAAACATTTAAAAGGCCCCTCCCCTCCTAGCACCCTCAGTGTTTTTCCTGCCCTACATCAGGTAGGGAGGACTCGTCTCCCGTTTGTTATTTTATTTCGGCTCTAGGTTGAGCCGTTTCTCCCTAGGGCTAAGCCCCCTCGGGTGGGGGTAGCCTCTGCACCTTAGCCGGTGGCTGGTGCTGCGCGGCCCGGCGCTTACTTACCCTGGCGGTGCGGTGTTCCGTCCGGCTTCCTTCCCTCAGCTCCCCGCTGTTTCCACTGCCGCTCGCTGTTTCTAGACGCCGCGGCTCGGCGTCTCAGCATTTTTTAAAGATGGCGTCTCGGTTTTTTCCGGCTCGGTTCGCAGGCATGTCCGGTATGCGTTCCAAGCCTCGTTTTCATGTCAATTCAAAATTTTGGCGCCAGATTTGCTGCTGTTGCAGCTTGTAGCCTGATTTGCAGCTATTTAAGCGGTGTGGTGAGTTAACAATGGATTATTATATATTTTTCTGACGGTGCTGTTGCATTTTGTCTGATTATGTCTGCTCCAGATAATTCTGAGCCTCCCTCTGTTGAGGAGAGACCTAAAAAGGCTTTAACTAAATCAAAACATGCGCAGTGTTCTGGTTGTCACAGGCCTCTGCAGGATGCTAAGAAAAAGCTCTGTTCTGCCTGTCTAAAGTCCGTTGCGGATTCAGAAGCCTCTGGTGGGAGAGAGTTTTTGGCCTGGCTTAAGGAGGAGATGCAGTCCACCTTTTCGGCTTTTCGTCAATCGGTTCCTGCTCCTTCCCATCTTCCGGCAGTTCGGGAACCATCGCTCCTGGGTTACCAGCAATTTTCTGACTCCGAGTTAGATTATCCTGAGCTGGAGGAATATTCTTCTGAGGAAGGTGAAATCCGAGAGGAAAGTTCCTATTTGTTCCCGGTGGAAGAGATTGATACTCTCATTTCTGCGGTAAAGTCTGCCATGAACTTGGAGGAAACTGCGACGCCTAAGAAGGATCACTTCTTTGCCGGCTTCTCCAAGCAGTCACCTTCTTTTCCTGTGCACCCTGCCTTATCCGACATCATTAAGCAGGAGTGGAATCATCCAGAGAGGAGGGTTAACCTGTCTAGGCGGGTGAAACGCCTCTTTCCGTTTGAGGAGGACTTTGAAAAATTTTGTGCAACTCCGCTGGTTGACACCGCGGTAATGAAAGTTTCCAGAAAGACTGCCTTGCCGCTGGAGGATGGCTCTCATTTCTCGGATCTGATGGAGAAGAAGGCTGAAGCAGCTGTTAAGAAATCTTTTGAAGCTTCCTCTGCTGCTTTTAAACCTGGCATAGCATCTGCCTCAGTGTCTCGAGCTGTTAAAATCTGGCTGTCACAGATCGAGGAGGAGGTTGCGGCAAAAACGCCTAGAGAAACTATCCTTAAGAACATTGCTGCTCTCAAATTGGCAGTGGATTTTCTCTGCGATGCCTCGGTTGAAAATGTCAGGATGTCAGCCAGGGCCTCTGCACTTTCGGTGGCGGCCAGACGGGCCTTATGGCTTAAAGCCTGGGGGGCTGACAATGCCTCAAAGAATAGACTGCTAAATATCCCTTTTAAAGGAGGGTCTCTGTTTGGCGAGGAGCTGGAGTCCCTGCTTGAGAAGACGACTGGGGATAAACATTGGATGCCTCTACGCAGAACTGCTCCCAGGAGGCGGCAGTCCTTTCGTCCATACTTTCCAGGCCAGTCCAGGGGTTATGGTTCCGGTTTCTTTCGCCCTGCAAGGGAGCATGCCTTCCGGGGCAGATTCCATCGTGAGAGAGGTAGACACGACAGGTTCGCCTTCCCCAAAGCGGCCCAGGATCCCAAAGGTTTTGCATGACTCGTCAGTCATCCCGGTGGGAGGAAGACTTCGGCATTTCATGGACTATTGGTTCCTCATCACCAAGGATTCCTGGGTGAGATCCATCATATCCCAGGGTTATCGACTGCAATTCGAAAGCAAACCTGCAGACCGGTTTTTGATCTCCCACCTTCCGCAGAACCTGGAACAGCGGGGATTCCTGCTGTCTGCTGTCCATCAATTTGTACAGACAGAAGTCCTTATTCCTGTACCCCGGCAGGAACAGGGTCAAGGAGTTTATTCTCGGGTCTTTTTGGTTCCAAAGTCACCAAAGGGGTTTCGTCTCATTATAGACCTACGTTTCCTGAACCGTCACCTTCGTTTCCTAAGGTTCAAGATGGAGACCATAAGATCAGCACTGGACTCTCTAAACCTCCAGGACTTCATGGTCTCCATAGACCTAAAGGATGCGTATCTTCATGTTCCTATGCATCCCTCCCATCATCGGTTTCTGCGGATAGCTATTCCTTGGGGTTCAAGAATCAGTCATTTCCAATTTCAAGCCCTGCCATTTGGACTGTCTCCAGCCCCCAGAGTGTTTACAAAACTCCTTGCAGTGGTGGTGGCCCATTTCAGACGTCAGGGCATTTCGGTCATCCCTTACTTAGACGATTGGCTCATTCACATGCATTCAGCGACTCTCCTTCAGTCTCACCTGTCCCGGGTGGTCCAGACGCTTCAGGATCTCGGCTGGATTCTAAATTGGGAGAAGTCCAAGTTAGTTCCTTCTCAACGATTGGAGTTCCTCGGCCTTCACCTGGATTCCTGCGAAGGAAAAGCTTTTCTTCCTTCGAGCAAGATCAGCGGTATTTACTCCCTAACCTGCAAGGTGCTTTCTGCACGAAAAAGTCCACTAAGGCGGTGTATGTCTCTTCTCGGCAAGATGACTTCAGCAAGATATGCAGTTCCCTGGGCCCTGGCTCACATGAGGGTCCTTCAGAATCATATTCTTCATTTGATGGAACAGAATCCATTCGCTCTGGACAGACTGGTTCGTCTTCCTCCGCATGTCAAGGCATCCCTCTCCTGGTGGCTCCTGCGAGATACTCTGGCCTCGGGAAGACGATGGGCCTGGTCATCCAAAGAGCTCCTGACGACGGACGCAAGCAGTACAGGCTGGGGGGCAACTTATCGGGACAACTTTGCTCAAGGTCTCTGGTCGCCTGCCACTCAGCTCCTACCCTCGAACTGCCTGGAGCTGCTGGCAGTGGAGAATGCTCTTCATCACTGGGAAAAGCATCTCTTTGGCGGCAACATCCTGCTTCGTTCCGACAATCGGGCGGTTGTCGCCTACATCAACAAGCAGGGGGGTACAAGAAGTCCTCGCCTACTGCGTCTAGCTCTCAGGATTTCCTTTTGGGCAGAATCACGTCTCATGACTTTGTCTGCGGTTCACCTTCGGGGGGCTTTGAATTCCCAAGCCGACTTTCTAAGCAGAACTCCTGTTCTAAGCCACGAATGGGCTTTGCATCCGGCAGCCTTCCACATGATTGTCCAACGGTGGGGAATGCCCGAGATAGATCTCATGGCCTCCAGGGACAATGCTCAAGTTCCGGCGTTCTTTTCTCTCAATCCTCGGGACCAGCCTTTGGCGGTGGATGCCTTCGCCCAGACTTGGAGTTTCAACCTCGCCTATGTTTTCCCTCCATTGCCTCTGATATCCAAGGTTCTGCAAAAGATCAAGTTCGACCGGGCATCAGTTATTCTGGTCGCCCCGGACTGGCCCAGGCGTGTCTGGTACGCAGGCCTAGTCTCACTCAGCCACACACCACCCCTACGGCTCCCGGCCTGGGAAAACCTGCTTCACCAGGGTCAGTTCCTTCATCCAAATCCTGCGGTATTTCAGCTGACGGCTTGGAGGTTGAACGGAGGATTCTGAGGTCTCGAGGCTTCTCTGAGTCGGTTACGGAAACTCTTCTGCGCAGTCGTAAGAAGGTCACATCCATCAGATACATTAAAGTGTGGAAGAAGTTTTGTAGCTGGTGTGGATCCAGGAAAATTCTTCCCTCAGAGTGTTCTCCAGCTGCTATTCTGGAGTTTTTGCAGACGGGGTTTGACCATGGACTTCAGCCTTCTACCATCAAGGTTCAGATTGCTGCCATTAGTGCTTTACTTGGCTTTAATTTGAGTTCTGTTCCAATCATCAGGCGTTTCTCCAAGGCTATGGTGCGTATTCGTCCTCGCCCTGTCTCCAAGATGGTTCCCTGGGACCTGAACCTGGTCCTTCGCAGGCTCATGTTGCCACCTTTTGAGCCTCTTCAATCAGTGTCCCTACACCTGTTGTCTCTGAAGACGGCCTTCCTGGTGGCCATTACCTCTGCGAGGCGTATCAGTGAACTCCAGGCCCTTTCTATGAAAGAACCATTTCTGCGTTTTTTTCCGGATAAGGTCATCCTCGCCTTGCCCCCGGAATTCTCACCCAAAGTACAGACGGCGTTTCACAGGGACCAAGAAATTGTGTTGCCTACGTTCTTCTCGTCCCCTCAATCGGCAGAAGAAGAAGCGCTCCATACGTTGGACTTAAAAAGATGTCTTTCTATTTATCTGGAACGCACGCAGCCTGTGCGCAAATCATCTAGTTTGTTTATAGCCTCTTCTGGTCCCAGTAGAGGTCTTGGCATTTCTAAGCGTACGGTGGCGAAATGGATTGTGTCTACTATCTGTTTAGCTTACACAGCAGCTGGCGGGGTTCCCCCTCCGGGGATTCGTGCCCACTCTACCCGCGCAGTTTCCACTTCATGGGCTGAACGATGTCTTGTCTCGCCTGAACACATCTGTAAAACAGCTACGTGGGGATCTCTCAGTACTTTTGTTCGACATTATAGACTCGATCAAATGGCTCAGGAGGATGCCCTGTTCGGTCGTACGGTTCTTGGGGCAGTGTTTTCCCCCTGAGTGTCTTTGTTTCCCACCCTTCTTCTTTGTTATATCTCTCATAGTGTCACCTGGGATGGCAGGGAAAGATTAAGTTCTACTTACCGAGAGCTTCTTTTCCCTGCCAATCCCTGGTGACACGTTTTGTTCCCTCCCTTCCTTTCAATAAATGTTTGTTTTTGCAGCGATTCTGTTTTCCTGTGTGGTCTTTGATATTCACTGAGGGTGCTAGGAGGGGAGGGGCCTTTTAAATGTTTGAGTCCTGCCCTATCTCAGGTACGGAGGAGGAGTCTCTCATAGTGTCACCAGGGATTGGCAGGGAAAAGAAGCTCTCGGTAAGTAGAACTTAATCTTTCCTGCATTATTTTTGCCGCTGTGAATGCCCTGTGCTCGACAATGCTGGCCCACTGCGTTGGGCTTTATTTATGCCTGTGCTCTGTGGACTTATGGACCCCTCCCCCCCTCCCTTTTTTTTTCTTTTGTCTTCCCTTCCCACTTATCTCCTGTTCTGTTGTTCTGATAAAACAATAAACATATATTTACAAAAAAAAAAAAAAAAAAAAAAAACCTTTACTCTTCCTCTCACTGATTTCTGGGCCTAGAAAGTTTTGCGACTACAAATTCAGGATTCCCTAGATTTATTCTAGGGATGAACTAAAATGAAAATTCTGGACCAAAACATTCAGGGTTCACTTAGCCAAAACGGAAAATGACCCCCACCTTTAAAAATAATAATAAAAACTCACATTTTTAATAAAAGTAGGTAACACACAATTGGACAAAATTAGCAATATGACTTGGCAACCAGTAAATGCTGGCAACCCAGGCAACCAGTAAATGCTGGTACCTAGGCATGATGGGACTGTGCTCGCTGTGATTGCTGTTAGCAATCACACTCCTATCATGCCAAGTCAGCCAGTACATGCTGGTACAGGGTGGCTGTAAGTGATGTGCAGACCCCATACTGCTGGCAGCATCACTACACAAGGGGGGCAGCTAGCTAGGTTTCAGCATGTACTGGCTGACTTGGCATGATAGGAGTGTGATTGCTAACAGTAGTCACAGTCCCATCATGCCTAGGTTCCAGCACTTACACATCCATCCAGTAAATACTGGAACCTAGGCATTATGGGACTGTGATTGCTGTTAGCAATCACACTCCTATCATGCCAAGTCAGCCAGTACATGCTGGTACAGGGTGGCTGTAAGTGCAGACCCCATACTGCTGGCAGCATCAATACACAAGGGGGGCAGCTGGCCAGGTTTCACCATGTACTGGCTGACTTGGCATGATAGGAGTGTGATTGCTAACAGCAATCACAGTCCCATCATGCCTAGGTTCCAGCACTTACACATCCATGCTATCACACACACACACACACACACACACACACACTCATTTATTCATATAATTATTCATTCACAGATTCATTCCCTCAATCACACACACTCATTCAAACACCCTCCCCACCTCCTTACCTGCAAGGCAGCTCCTCGATGCCGCTTACAGACTTCAGCAGGGGGCGCGGCCTCCCTCTGCCTTCTCTGCTAAAGCACAGAGGAAGTAGGATGTCACGTGAACTCCGCTTCCTCTGTGTGCAGTCCAGAAGACCCTCCCACAAGTAAGTAGCAGGGCTTGAGGTGCGGCTCGCGTAAGATCGGTTGCCCTGACTGCCGATCTTACGCGGGCCGCACCTCGAGGTCTCGCGGGCCGCATTTGGCCCGCGGGCCGCATGTTGGACGCCCCTGTTCTAGCAGATAAGATGTTGCGGCTTCTCTGAAGAAGTGGGTTTTTAGATGTTTCTTGAATGTTGGGAGGGAGGGTGAATGCTGAAGGTTCAGTGGAAGTAGATTCCAGAGATATGGGGCGGCTCGAGTGAAATCTTGTAGATGGGAAAAGGAAGAGGTGAAAAGTGAGGAGGAGAGCCTTAGCCCATGGGAAGAACGTAGGGATCGAGTAGGAGAGTATTGGCTAATGAGGTCAGAAATGCACGGAGGAGCAGTGTCATGGAGGGCCTTATATGTCAGTACCAGGATTTTAAATTTAATTCTAAAGGTAATAGGGAGCCAGTGGAGGGTTTCACAGAGGGTGGAAGCAGAAGATGAGCCTAGCAGCGGCATGTAGAATAGACTGTAGAGGAGAGACAGTGGAGTATATATATGTATTGTGCAGGTATAAAAACCATAAGAATGGGGAAACTATATGTGCTTATACATATATAGTAAGAATGGAAAACTATAAATAATTTACTTGGGGAAGGGAGGTTTATACTCTCAAAAGCTCATCCTTAAAATGGAATGTTAGTCCAATAAAAATGTATAATTTTATATTGCAATACTACAGCTTCTGTCACTAGGATGAGGAAACCCCTGGTCACCATTGGGTGAAAATTGATAACTTTCCAAAATGGACATTTTTAACTATTCTGAATAGATGGAAAATTCATTAAAAATAAAAGGGAAATGTGGGTGTCTGTATGTACTGGTGGCCAGGAGACGACCCGGTTAGTAAATGAGCAATTGTCACATTTCAGTTTCTTTAAAAACAAAAAAAAATCTTGTTTTGTCTGCTGTCACATGAACAGTTATGTTTTGCTGCCCAATTATCACCAATTGCTTTATATAATGCCATCACTTTCTGCAGCCCTGTACAATGGGACCTCAAATAACCCAAAACAGATTAACTTTTAATGACTAAGTGGCAGTGGAGATGTTAGAATGCAGATCTGCTTTTTAAGTAGATGTTCTGTACGGCTGTTATTGTTCCCTGTCTAATTGTAACATTCTAGCATCTCAAATGTTGAAAAGTAACAGCCCTCAGTATCATTGCTCTGAGTAGAAGAAAAGAACCATTATTATTGGTGGCGGAGAGGCTAATAAAAGTAAATTATGCTCCCATTGAACTCCACAAAAAGCAAAAAAAGACAGTAACACAAGGCCGGTTTTGGTTAGATCTCAAGTGGGCCTGTTCTTAAAATGGACACTCCAGTGTCCCAGGCAGTCTCATGAACAATTATATCATATAAAAGTACTTTGTAAGTAATGCCTCCTTTGTGGTTCAAAAGTTTGTGCCGTTGATTGGCTCCTTGAAGAAGCCAGTTGGCTGGAAAATGCTGCCATTGAAATCAGTGGGAGTGGTTTCTGTGTATGTAAATGAGGGTCTCATAGAGTTGGCTTGCTTTAAGTATATCACTTGGCAAGAGATGGGTTTCGTCGAACTCATCTCCTGCATGACAAATGGGGTTGGAGAAAAACAAATGCATATGGGGAGGCCCGCAAAAATATAAAGGGACACCCCAGGCATTGTATGTGCGTTAATGTATTTTCAGAGTTCCCCATGTGCATTTTGTCCCTTTACTCACCCCCAGCCATCTTCCATGCAGGAGATGTGTTTAACCGAGTACATCTCCTTGCACATGATACACACGCTAACAGTCTTCTTCAGCACTGACTCGGCTAACACTTCTGGCAGGGGTCTAACGAGAAACCCATCCATGGACAGTCTGCTCCTGTTTGGCATGAAACCTCGGACCCCAGAGCGGAAGGGGAGCTGCAGCTGAGAAGTTATACTTCATGCTTTTGTAGGTCAAAGTGTTTTGGGGATTCTCTGGGAGACTGGAAGGCCTCTTTTAAAGGGACCACTTGGGTATCATATGTATTAAAGTACATGTGATGGCTAGAGTGTCCTGAGAGTATCAGTACATCTGTTAAGGTAAATGTTGTAAATCATAATTATAGTAATGTATTATAACCCCTTTTTACCTGTAATACCTATATGGTTTGTTATTATACATTTAAATAAAATGCCGTGTATAATATTGGTATTGATTGTTTTGTGCCGTTGTTGGAAATCTGAACCAATTTGTGGCTTTCACACGTCCTGTCGCTACAGAACAGTTGGAAATATTTGTGACTGTAATTCCCGGTGTGGGTATAGGAGGGGAATGCTAATTCAGATGTCACTTTGGATTTGTGAGCTCTGTTCCACACCGCTCCTCTCCTGACAGCTCTGGGAGCTGCAAGGAAACGAAGGGCAAAAAAAACCTTTGAGCTGAAACTGAAAGCTATATTTAACATAACCTGGAGGTGTATAAACCGAATGATCCTCCAGTCAGAAGGCTGCATACGTTAGACAGTTTCAAATTGCAGTGACCATTTAGTTTGTAAGGTTGAAAATATACAGATGTATTATATTTTAACAATTGCAAGAATTCAGCGCACCCAGTAAATACTATTTAAAAAAAAAAAAAAAAAACCCTACCTATGGTGTATATTTTGGGGATTCTGTCACACTGTATGGTCACATATTGTTTATTCTATTTCATTTTTCATGGCTGTGTTGCTTCTATGGCCACCATGGCACATGTGTTGGCAACCCTAGGGTATAGTCAGAACCTAGAAATATGCACAGCACAAAAAAAATATACAGAAATAGGAGAGCAGAACCTAAAAAAGCCTGAACCAATGCACAATAGCCAGCAACTTTACAGTGAGAGAGAGAACCTAATGGTGAGGAATAATAAAGCAGATACCGAGAAAAATGCAAAGTAATGCTTTAAATAAAAAAAATAAAAAAATCATGTTAATAGTTTATTTTTATCATTTCACCATGGACTCGCTTTGTATTTTGTGAAATGATTAAAACAAATGTGTGAAAGACAAAGCAAAAGCAGCATGTCAGTAGACGGGGAGATCACCCTGATGAAGAATAATGAAAACACCAGTGGTGGCTGTGACTACTTTTTTCAGAATGAACTAGTATGTACATAGCAGCATGAACCAATTAATGCTGGAACCTTTCTGTACAGCATCATGGTCTTCATCATAGAAAACCCCGTAGAGACCTATCATGTTGCTACCTAATACCTGATAAAAGCTGAATTATCTCATAGCCATCGCTACCTCTATAAACTGATGTAAATATAACTAGATATAAGCATGTGTCCAAAGTTCTGTAGTTTTTAATTGTACAGTTAACAAAATGTTATTTTCATTTTTTTTTTTCATGAGGGCCCCATCATTGGGATCCACACGATAAGAGTGCCCAAAAACAGACATATTAAAATATACTGTATATGGGGTCCTCTAGAACATTAACAAAATGTATTACTATTATCATGAAATATTGCTAAATATAATTTTTTTTTTTTGTATTTCTCTGATTTTAGAAGAAGGTCCCACTTGTTTGTTGTGTGTGTTACCTTGGCGAGACGTGTTATTTATATCGGGGGATTTTACCAACTAAATCCAAGTTTAGTGAATGAGGCAACTTGGTGGATGGGGTTGTACCAATTTTTCCACTTCTACACAACATAGAACATGGCACATGCTTAGCAGACAAACGATAATATATTTGCTTTTAATTGTTTTGTTTAATTGATCCCCAGGGTCAGGCCAGTGATGAGGATGAAGTCATCGGTCCACTTCCTGCTGAAGGCCCGGCTAAATCCAGTGTTTTTGATGATTTTGAACGCAGAGCTTTGAAGATGAAACAGAAGCTGACTGCGACAGACGATGTAAGATGATTGGGATCCTGCATGGAAATAGAGTTTTAGTTTGTGTTTTGAGGGTAACTTTTATATTTTTTAGTTGTAAACAAAACAATTGGAACAAAACCATATTTCAAAGCATGCCGTTAGTAACTTTTGTCTATGACTGTTTAACTTTGGGGACAGATGCCCAAAGTAGAAAATGACTTTGGGTGGTAGTATGGTTCAAGAGGGAAATGTACCTGATTGACAGTTGAGAATTGCTTTAGGGAATCCGTATCTAACATATACTAATATAACAGAACCATATGGTTTCCGAAACATTGCGTTTTTCTAATATTGATATTCTTTTATATAAACTGTAACAGTGCCAGTCTCTCTATTCTTGTTTGTTTTCCTTACAGAACCAGGGCATCTAATATTAAGACAATTAAATCTGGACCTCAAAACCAATAATTAGGTGTCTTATTTTATTTATAAGGTGATGTTTTAAATGTATTGAGATTTAGAATTTGGGCTTTGGTATCACAGTTGCTACCGCAGGAAGAGCCATATCAATTTCTACCATTTTCCACGGTCAATTAGTGAATATTCGATAAGAATACTTCTGAGTATGACATTGAAACATGCTCCCTTGGGCTCTACTTGTGTAGTTTTAGCATATGCTGCACAGAAGCCTCTGGCTTTTTTACTTAGCACCAGTGAAGCCAATCTTGTATCATAAAATTGCTGTCTTCCTGGAAGGAGATTCTGACCTTTTGAGCATTGGGTGCTTATATAATACATTGTGTGCAATTATTTTAATTGATTTCTTACAGGTGATAAATACCACAGTCCATATTATATGTGGCATCTTTGCGCAGTGCTGTAGAACATACTGTCTTGTTACATGAGCACGTTAAGACAGAAGAGACTTGCCATGTGTTGTAAGTTGACATTGCGGAAGAGAATGTGTTCTATTTTTTAACCATAGGATGGGTTGAAGTCTGCTACCAGAGAGTCATGGATGACTGAGCTTCCCCCAGAGATGACAGCATTTGGGCTGGGCCCAAGATCCTTTAAGAGAAGAACTAATGAAAAATCGGGAGACCGATCGATTTGGACAGATACCCCTGCAGACAGAGAGAGAAAAATACAGGTAAGGATTCTTTTTTTTTTTTTTTTTTGTATGAAAAATAAAATGCAAATCAGAGCAGTTGGTTGCATTGTTGGAATGTCTATCCCAAGAGGAGAGAGTAGGTGTAATTATAGAGGAGAAAAAAATAAAATGGAGTTTATTTATTATGGTACAACCTACTGCCCCATGTATATTAAAACTTGTCTCCTGCAAGGTACTGGACATGTCATATATAAAGATAGGAGTTTGAGGAATCTTTCTATGCATTATAGTGCAAAGGAGGGCTGTAGTATACCTTAAAATATAAATATATATATATATATATATATATATATATATATATATATGTATATATATATATGTTTATTTATTTATATATAAAAATTGTTCTCAGATGCTGGCAATGGGGTTCTCAGTCTTCGTAAGGCGTATTTATTATCTCAATTGTGATTTTTATTTCAAAGGAAAAACAAGAAGCAAAAGTTTCCAGCAGTAAAGAAGTGGAAATATTACCATTATCAGAAAGAGACAAAAGACTGGCCGACCAAGTGTCCACCTATAACGTAAGTGCTAGAAGGCAGAGTGTATGAGGATGGAAAAAGTATCCGTTGTTCATTGTTTAAATCCGAGAGCCACATTATTAAAATTACTGCAAATAGCAAAATAAAACTCTATACTGCTTTCATTATTTTTTTTATCCATTGTCTAGATCCTTGTGGATCCTCATGGATTTAAATTCCCTGGTTTTAACCATTCCTATATTAATTGGGCAGGTTTTGAAGTAGGAGAGTTGCTAATGGCTTGATATAGTGGGATATCACCCTGCCTGGGAAAATAAATTAAATAGCAAAATATATTTATTAGAATTAATGTAAAGGGTACAGTAAGATGGAATTCCTAACTACTTTATCCATCATAGAAATATAGAACTTGACTGCAAATAAGAACCGTTTGGCCCATCTTGTTTGCACATTTCCCCTGATGTAAAGACTCAGAGCTTAATCAGTCCTTGGTGTTTTCATAGATTCGGGATAACGTTAAGCCTATCCCATGCGTGTTTTATTTCCCTCCCTGTATTGGCCTCCACAACGTCTGATCGCAGGCTGTTCTCTTTCTCTTCCCCCCTCTCAGAAGGGTATTGTAACCCTTAATGCTCTACCCTTTGTATGTTGATGGACCTATAAAAGCTTGAGCGAGTAGCTAGAAGTATGACATTTTGCATGAAGTGGAAGTCATCTTAAGTATGCACATGAGAAAAATATATGTAAAATACACATTCATTTAATGGGACAATATATTTAAGTTATTCATATGTCATCCTTGTTTTGTTTTCATAAGGTTATCCACATTCCTTTTCCTTAATATTAGGATTGCATTTATATTTTAAAGAAGTAAAATATTTTGTTTATTTCTAGTTTTATTTGGTATTCATTCTTCTTTTCAAGTTGTTGTTTTTTTGCCTTTTTTCATGAATATTACATGAATGTGTCCCTTTGTACTTATAGGATTCTAAAAGATCAAAATCCCTAATGGATATCCACCAGAAAAAACTGAAGCGGAAAGCAGAAGAAGATAAAAACAAGCCACAGGAGAGGAGACCGTTTGACAGAGACCAAGACCTTCAAGTCAACCGATTCGACGATGCTCAGAAGAAAGCACTGTTCCGAAAATCCAAAGAGTTAAATACTAAATTCTCCCATGGAAACAGCAGCATGTTCTTGTAAAGGACAATGGCGTTCTGAGGCCATCATGTACAGACTTTTTATCCCTTCTTAAACTGTCTGATCTAAACATCCAAAAAACAGTCTGTTTTGCTAAATTGTGCAAACTCCATTCTGTTCTGCCTTCCCCAAGCCTTGACAGTTGTATTCTGTGTGCTTTTTTTATAGGGGTTGTGTGCATGGCTGCTGTGGACCCCTCAGGGAGGGTGGCATAATTGCATTAAACGTTTTCAAACGCTCTACAAACTGGGTGTGGGTGTACCTCATGGTTGCAGGGGCTCTCATTCTTTAAGCACAATACAGAACCACCCTTCCCTTTCTGACACTTTTTTGTCCACTGCATCATTGTTTAAAGCTTATACCCAGAACTACCAATTTAGGGATAATTGCTTATTATTGAGAGCTAACATTTTTATAGAGTGCAGATATGCAGGTCTATTTTAAGATTTCTATAAAGACTCCAAAACGGGCAAAATATCATAAATGCACAGTACTGCGATTGCAGCTGTAGTTACCAGTAATTAATGGGGGTAGATATAGAAGATATGAAACAGAAGGACCATTTTTGTTGCAGTTTTTTTTGTTTGTTTTTTACACTTCTGTTATGCTTTTGTTGACAAATCATTTTTGTAATCGCCCTATTTAACATAAAATGGGCAGTCAAAACTTGTGGATGTTATTGTTTCTTCAGTTTTTAAATGTGTACCAAAATAAAGTTAAATTAATTGTTCTCTGATTGCGTTTTTTTATAGAGATAAATTTGTGAATAAAAAAAAAAGCCATTGGATTATGGCTCCAGAGTATTTTATAAGAACGAATGTCCTTATGAATTAAAGTGTCTTCTACAACAGCTAGACTAGAGTACCACACATTTGTAATGCTTTTCATTCCGTTTAAAATGCAATATTATAAGAGGTGGGATGATATGGTTTGTGGCAAAAATGATCAGAAATGTAATTATACCACTTACTCCCCCTATAGGTTTAAGCTGTACTATTTTCACTTGGGTTTTGAGATTCTTTTTTGGTGGGGTCGCATGGAACACTAAAACAAGCCTTTTAAACATTTGTGTTCTTTTAAGTAGCATGAACATCACACCACAAAGAATACACGAGGCTCTGATGTATTCAAATGTCTGTTTTACTTCTGCATTCATCAACATTAAAATCATGCTGTCACGTTAAGGATTGTCTTCAAGGGGTGAGAACTACAGGCCACAGAATGTTTTCCTCCCCACAATTCTTCAGCAGACCACATAGGGTTACAGTAATCTTGGGAGTCCCTAAGTGTATACTTGGCATCGTTCCAGTCAATCTGGAGATAACTGCTAAATGTGAGCATATCAACAAGAGCCAACAGCATACCATTTGTTTAAATACCAAGAGAGCTTTTTCTCACTCCTACAATATGTCTACAGTGTTTAGAGTGGAACCCGCAATGAATTTTGTATTCGTTAGCTGGGGATTTATGTAATTGCAATGGTAGGACTCAAAGACTCTTACAGCAACGCGAGTCATATTTAGGCCACTTGCTGTGTCTCGTTTTATTCCCGTCTTCTCTATAGGTACAGTGCTTCTTTTATATAATGTGTGTCAGATCAAAAGGCTCAGAGGTCTGACTGCTGCTAGTAAATAAAATATAAGTGACAGATCCATTAATTGAGGTCTCGAAGCTGAATAATGAAAAACAGGAATGTTTTCCCCAAAGCGTTAACATATCGTAAGGTAGGTTTATGGCTGTCCTGTGGATGATGTGTAGCAAAATATAACATTAACAAAATGTAATAGACTGGTAGCTGGCCTGACTTCAGGCTTCTGTTAAAGGGATAGTAATGCCTTTTAGGCAATCAAGATATTTGTCGCTCAGGAGGCCACCTCATAGTTCCTTCCTATTTGTTTTTTGGTGTGATCATTTAATTTAACCCATTCTTATGTGTACCTAATTGAATAAAGTCACCTGTTACCAAGGGGTGATTGGAGCTTTTAAGGAAATGTTTTTGTTTCTGTTACTTTTATTTGATTTTGAATTTATTGGGAAAGAATAAGGGGAAAATTTGGGTTTTGTCCACGGTTTGACTCTCACTAGGTAGATTAGCTTAACTTGTTCTGAATAACAAGGTTTACCTGTTAAATTGTATGCTGTTTAGGTGGCATAAATTAGCAAAATTATGAAAATTGACCCAGGTTCCAGCACTCATAAGGTGGAATTAGTTGGTGAAAAAACACATTTTCAATTAAATGTGTCTCAAGCCCTTGGATATAAAGTACACTATAAATCAACAACAACTGCAATGAAACAATTACAATACCTGACAATGACTCTTTTACATCACTGTGGAGGGATCTTAGCCCACTCTTCCTGGCAAAATAGTTTAATTCAGTCACGTTGGAGGGTTTTCAAGTATGAACCGCCTTTTTAAGGGCTTGCCACAGGGTCTCAATTCACATCAGGACTTTTACTAAGCCACTCCAAAACCTTATGTAACCCAGTGCAGTTATTTTGTCTAATAACATTACAGCTGGGTTGTCATGGATACTGACCTTTCCTTCCAGCACCAGGTTACTTGTCTCCTCTGAGCCAATCAGTATCTCTATGGGACATATGTCAGTTTTCCTAAGCTAGGGAATGTTTCTCAGCCTATCAGAGGAGAGGGTCTAGGAAGAAACTTCTGGAAGAGCAGAGCTAAGCAGGGGAGTGAAGGAGGAAGAGAGACAGACTGTCCTCCCTGTAATTAGGCCTGAAATAAGCCTGCTGCCTTTAGTGTGTGTACTGCTGACATCCAAGCAGTACATTGAAGTAGAAGTGTGCAGAGAATACAGCATGGTGCTGTATGTTCCTGAGTGAGTGTGAGAGACTGCTAGTACCCAGAGCGTCCAAGTCCTGCATCCTGTACCAGTGAGGTGAAAGCAGAGCTGCAGACAGACATCTGTGTGGGAAGACAGTTATTACTCTCAGCCAGGAGGTTAAAGGGGCAGCATCCCAGAGTTGCCTGAAGACACTAAAGAGGAGGTACTTCACTAATATATCAACATAAATATATCCTTGTCTCCCCGGGTAGCGCTACCTGCATCAAGGGCCCCAACAGTGCACCAACACTGGGACATCTGGGTGGGAAGAACACCTACATTTGGGGTGGGGAAGCGGGTGTTGGCAGTTATCTGTGTTAAATATATATATTCTCAGGACTGTGCACCCACTGCTCGAACTGAACTGCATAGGCACAGCAGCTGGGTCTTTATATTATAATACCTGTTTATTTCGATATATTCTATAAATAATTAGCATTTTAGTTGTGTGTGTTATTTTCTTGTGTGAAAGGGGCCATTTCTCAGTGGGTGGGTTCCCCTACTCAACATAGTACAAATCACTGAGTGGAGGCACTGCATAAAGAAAGAAGATGTCCCGATCTCCCAGCAATTGCGGAGGCTCAGGTTTCCTGTCACCAGCGTCACTGCAATATGTAACTACCAGCCTGGCAGCGGAGCAAGGTAAAAAAAGGGTTACACTTAATTTTGTTTGTTTTGAGCCATTTAGAGGTGGACTTGCTTGTATGCTTCAGATTGTTGTCATAACCCAACTGCGCTTGAGCTTTAGTTCCCAAACTGATAGCTGGGCTTTCTGGTAGAGAGCAGAATTCATGGTTCCATCGATTGTGGCAAGTTGCCCAGGTCTGGAAGCAGCAAAGCAGCCTCAGGCCATCACACTACCACCACCTTGTTTTGACTGTTCGTATGATGTTCTTATTGTTGAATGCTATGTTAGCTTTACACCAGATGTAATAGGACCAGCGTCTTCCAAATAGTTCTGCTTCAGTCTACAGATTGTCCCAAAAGTCCTGGGGGTCACGGAGATGTTTTTTTGGTAAATGTGAGAGAGAAGCCTTTGTATTCTTTTTGGTCAACAGTGCAACTCAGCCATGGATGACATGGACGGTATCGGGAACACTATCCTTAACTGAGGCACGTTAGGCCTGCAGTTCTTTACATGTTAGTCTGGGTTCTTTTGTTAACTCCTGGGTGAGTCGTCAATGCGCTCTTGAAGGAATTGCGGCAGGCCGGCCACTCCTGGGAAGGTTCAAGTTTTCTCTGTTTGTATCCCAGAGCCTTAGGAAGGTCTTTGTAACCCTTTTCCAGTCAGATAGAGATCAACAAGTTTGTTACTCATCTGTTCTTGAATTTTTGTAGATCGTGTGCTGCCTTTTGATACTTTTTAGCCTACTTCACTTTCCAAGACAGGTTCTACTTTATTGATGTTCAGATTCAAAAGGACTGGTGGTAATCATGCCTGCGTGTGTCTAGCTAGTTAAAATTGATTTTAGTGATTATGATATAGATGTTTCATTACTGATTTCAGAACGCAGGCAAAAATAAGAGAAGGTTTCCTTGACACCGATGTGGGTATAAGAAAAGCCAGAGGCTGTATCAAGATGAAGTATGCAAGAGCACATTAAAATACTAATCTGATATTATAGCAATCATGTAGTCCCTGACATCCTTGTCCATTGTAAGTCTCAAAAAATGAATCCTAAAGAAATATCGTAGGCAAAATACATGACCCTAAGGCTGTATGTACGGATATTCCATGTGGTTATAAGAGAATTATTCATCCCAAAGAAATGTCATTACCATAGAATACTTTTGCAGTTCTGTGAAATTGATCAGCTAATTTTACCAAAACTCTTTAGTTAGTTATTCTCTGAGAATGACAGCAGGATAGATATTTCAACATAAAAGAATAATATATATATATATATATATATATATACATATATAGTACCCTATGGCCCAACCAATCTCGTCAACTCCCTTTTTGAGGACAAAGTGGGGTTAGATAGATTGGTTAGGTAATTTACAGCATCAGAAAGCTCTACAGATATTTCGGCTCATATTTAATTGCAGTTGGAGCGCCACAAATCTCTGGTCACAGAAACTTGGCATAGAAGATCACCAGGTGAGATTATGGACATCTCAGGTTTTAGCACCATTCCAGAAAGGCTACACTATTTTATTATTACAAATATGATTTTTTTTTCTCTGGTCTTTGTATCTATTCACTAAGGGTCACCTTTTCCACATGACTCCGTGACATTGCTCAATCCTGGTTCACATCCTTCCTTTCTGATCATACCTTCAGCGTCTCCATCTCCAGTAGCACTTCCCCTCCCCTCTCAGTTGGAGGCCTGTACCCTAATTTTTGTCCCCAAATAACTTGTCTGTGCCCCTGCCCAGTGGCAGAACTACCGGGGTCGCGACTGCCCTGATGTTCTGCCAGCCAGGGGGGCCCAAGGGGTGCCGAGTGGTAGTTTTCAGCAACTGCTCAGTGCCATTCTGTCTCCTCTGCCGCCGCCGCCTGCCCCGACTGCAGTGGTGGGAGCATGAGGCGTCTGTCTCGGGTGCCGGCGCTTCACGCTGTCATATGACAGCACTCAGCAGTGAAGCCGTGCGCAACTGCGGCAGAGCAGCAAGACAGAGGCCTTGCGCCCCCACCACAGGACTGCCCGGTAAGACCTACAAAGGGGGGTAGGGAGAGGGTAGGGGTAGGGAGAGGTTAGATAGTGAGAAGGGGAGTAGGGAGAGGGTAGGTAGTGAGACGGGGTTAGGGAGAGGGTAAATAGTGAGAAGGGGGGGTAGGGAGAGGAAGTAGATATCCTGAGAAGGGGGGGAGAGGGGGTAGATGGTGTGAGAAGGGGGTAGATTGGGGTGGGGCCCTTAACAGATTCTCGCACCGGGGCCCTGAGGCTTCTAGTTACGCCCCTGCCCCTTGCCCTTCCAACATACACTCTGGCACACATATGTAAATACACTTACATAAATAACACACACTCATGTTCACCAACACACATGTACACATTAATTTTAACACTTCATCTCACTCACTTTCACATCCGTGCTCACACACAAACACCTACACATATGCCAGCACAAGCAAGGTATCACTGCGGGATAAATAAAGGGTAGAAGCAGGTTTAAATAATCTTCTAAACAGCTAATAGGTGGATCAGGAGATGAATTAATGAAACAGGAGAGCATGTGGTTAAGTTCAAGTGATCTGTCAGGTACAATCCTGACAAGCCACATGCCGGCTGTGGCATCATTACAATACATTTTGTCTTTTGCTTCTTCCATGCTTTAAAGCGACTACTTTAATGTCACCCATATCCCTGAAAATGTCCATGGTAGGGTAACCCTGTTACTGGGTTCAGTTACCAGTTCCACAACATTTGAAGTTCAGTTTAATCGTAAGCCAGGGTGGATAAACCGACAGAGGTGGGATGGGGCAAATATCTCCCCAATGAGCTGGCTTCAAGGGAATGATTGGGTCCTGGGTATACCTCTGCCACACACACACACAACACACAAACCACCATCTGCATAACAATGGCCTATATAGTTTGATTGATATGTGAGCACTTACTTAGTTCTCAAATAATATGAATAATTAACTGCTCTCTCATGAAAGAAAATTTCACAGAGCTTTGAAGAGATGATGAATATTCCAAGCAACTTTTTTTCTGCTAACTGGCAAAATTAAAACAAACAAGAAAATCAGTAGTTATTGATATTGCCGCGTAATTACTAGTTTATTTAAAACACAGCACATTTCATGCATTGAATATTTGTCTAGAGTATGCAATTATAGGTTATTAAATCCTCTTGGCTTGAATTGTACAAAAGGCAATTTCCTTCTTACTTCATATCACTAAAAATCTTGCCATTCAGTGGCATTCACATTACAGTATATATATATACAACCTATTGGTGGAGCCATGTCCAACACATTCAGTCTGAAACACTGACAGATTTAACCTTTGTTCTTATGACCACGGATCTCCCAGCAGAAGATCTGAGGTAACTATGGAGACCCCATTTCCTATTTGGAATATAGGAATAGCTTCAGCGAGATGTATCAGACCAGTGTGCACATGCAACATTGTGATAATTAGCCTTCAATGGAAGAAACAGCATGGAGTGCACTCAAATACAATGCACGTTTAAGCATATCCGTGTTCTGCAGTACTTGTTCTTGTTCTACCGTAATTGTACCTGTTCTACAGTTCTCAGCGGTACCAGACATTGGTACTCTTGTCCCAATCAGAATATCCCCATACAATCTGATGCAATCACACATATAAACGTACACGCATATACACATCTTCAAATTACTCATATAGGCATGCATACAGACACAAATGTAGCCACCCTCTCCTCTCATATTTGGGAGTCTGACATCAGGGAGAGAGGAGGCAGTGAGGCTTGACGACTGTATATGAGTTTCTTGTCAAAAACCCAGCCAACCTGCAACAATATATATAACTATATACACACACATACAGTACACACTAATGCCAGAATCCAACAAGTGGGACCACCCTCCATTTATGTGGCACTAACACATCCCCGCACAAAGCCACACTAATTTAATCACAAGGTTGTTTATAATACTAGAATGGAGTTGTTCAGGGCTCATAATTTGATTCTGTGACTGTCAGGGGCTTTACAGACAAGAGGTCATCCTAGAGCTGATAGATGCATATGTCATTCAGATCTCTCTCACTAGGACATAGCAATAACTGCCTCTAGGGCATCCCACTAATGGATGTAAAATAATAAAAATTGGAGGGAAACACAGTCGGAGCCCTTTTCATTCTGCCTATCGTTAAATCACATTTATGTGAGCAAACTTAGAATGGCTTCTTTAACAGGATACGGTATCATACCAAAGTACAATAATGCTCTCTTTGAAATCTATGGTTTTATATGTCAGGATATAATAACAATTATCTGTTCCTTAGCAGGTCTAAAAATTAGGTAAATGCAACCTCAGATTGACAACAACATATGACATATTACACCCTGTCATGATTTATTCAACAAAGATAGCGCCACAAGGAGAAGCCATGTGTGAAAACCTCAGTACATCCTTACTGCTTCCATAGGAATTAAGATATTAAGTAGCAGACAGGTGCTGCTAATCAAATGCCCTTCATTAACTGATCATCAGCAAGTGTGATCACCTCTATAAAAGATGAAGTTTGTTGGTCTGGAGCATTCAGGTGTGTGTTAATGCAATGCCAAGCAGGAAAGACATCAGCAATGATCTTAGAGAAGCAATTGATGCTGCCAATCAATCTGGGAAAAGTTATAAGGCCATTTCCAATCAATTTAAAATCTATCATTTTACAGGGAGAAAGATTATTCAAGAAAGAGTGGACATCCCAGCAAAATCACCCCAAGGTCAGATCGTACAATGCTCAGAGAAATAGCAAAAAAAATCCAGGAGTTACATCTCAGACTCTACAGTTCTTAGTTAGCATGTTAAATGTTATTCATACAAACTGTGAAGCACGTTAGGCGTGATGATTTGAACCACTTTTGCAGCTACAGGACCTGGGAACCTTGGAATCATGGAGTTGACACTGAACTCCTCTTTATACCAAAGTACTCTAGAGTCAAATGAGAGGCCATCTGTCTGACAGCTAAGCTTGTCCATAATTGGGTGAAAAAGACAAGAATCAAGGTGTGGCAATGGCCTAGTCAATGTCCAGACCTCAACCCAATTGAAATTCTGTGGTGGGACCTTAAGGGAACTGTACATATGCCTGCAAACCTCAATGAACTGAAGCACTGTTGTTAAGAAGAGTAGGCCAAAATTCCTCCACAATGATGCAAGAGACTGGTAAAGTCATACAGAAAACAATGACTTCAAGTTATTGCTGCTAAAGGTGGTTCTACAAGCTATTGATTCAAAGGTGTACTTAGTTTTACACACATAGCTTCTTCATTTTGGCTTTATTTTTGTTGAATAAATCATGAGACTATGTAATATGTCATATGCTGTTGTTCACCTGAGGTTGTATTTATCTAATTTTAGACCTGCTAAGGAACATATGATTGATATTATGTCCTGAGAAAACCATAGAATTCAAAGAGTGTGTTCTTTCTTTTGCACACGAAAAATACTACAAATTACTAGCAGGTTGTGCTTACCTTTACATGGGTGCCTTGGTTTATACTTGTCAGGGTCCCGTTTCACACTTCTTACCGGGATGCCCGCTAGTCCGTAGTGGCAGGCCCCACGCCGCGTCTGGTGCTTCCTCCTCCACTCGCGGCACATGTGCCCCTTCAAACAACTTTATGCGTTCCCCGTCAAAGACAGCAGGGAACATGACCTGAGTGACGTCACGCATGTAGGAGTGGCATCCACTAGCGGGCAATTTAAAAACTGAGCACTGAGGTTCATTCAGTGCTCAGTTATTCTGCCGCTTGGACCTTCGTGCCTTACTCCTTATGTTCCCTATTGCTCTCCTGTGTACCAGACCCAGCTATCGTGATTCGTGCTGCTGCTCTCCAGTGTACCAGACCCGGCTATTCTAATCGTGCTGCTGCTCTCCAGTGTACCAGACCCGGCTATCCCTAATCGTGCTGTTGCTCTCCGTGTACCAGACACGGCTATCCCTAATCGTGTTGTTGCTCTCCATGTACCCCACCCGGCTATCCCTAATCATGGTGTTGCTCTCCGTGTACCAGACCCAGCTATCCTTAATCGTGGTGTTGCTCTCGGTGTATTTGTCCCAGTTCCAGTTCTCCAGTCTTCTACTTGCATACTGGTCTCCACCTGCATTTACCAGCTCATAATACTAAGGGAGAAACATACTTCAATATACAAACTTAAAAGCATTCAGTCTGCTAGAATCAGTACATCTTAGGCAGATAGCAGCAGGTTTACATTATCACAATTGTAAAATAATATACCAATTAAAATATGGCATGAGATATCAAAACATCATTAAAACAATATATATATATAATATTTACTGTTTTATTAAATTAAATATATATGATTGATCATAAGAGCACAGTGCCACTGCAAACAAAAAGTACTTAAAGTGCAATATTAGATTATACATCATCAAACAGAATCATGTCTCAGGTTATTTATTCTTGTTCAATTTGCTTGAATAAGTAACAGAGCTCTTGTAACCGGGAGAATACATTATTTGCAGGGGACTTTGACTTTCCTAATTGTCAAAATTTAAAGGACACTATCCATCATGTGCACTGTAATGCATTTGACAACTGAGAGATCGCCTTAAATGTTCATGGTGTCCCCTTTGCAAATATATGGGGCAGATTCTTCAGAATTCTTTTCTATGCATCTTCCACTTTTTGTTCTCCGGCTCCAAGGCATGCATTTACTATGTTCAGGGCCGGCCCTATAATGGGGCAGACTGGGGCAATTGCCCCAAGCGCTTTTTTTTGTTTTTTTTTTGAAGCGGAGGAGAGAGAGAGGGGCAGCGAGTGGTTTTCGCTTACCCGCTCGGCGCCCCTCTCTCTCTCTCCTCTGCGGCGAGTCTCCCTGTTCGGTCCCGGTGCCGGCTTGTAATGCAGAGCGCCGGAAGTGACGTCAATTTCCGGCGCTCAGCATTACAAGTCGGCACCGTGGCAGAGCAGGGAGACTCGCCGCAGGACTGTTTAAAGGTAAGTACTGGGGGGATCGTAGATGATGGCGTCGGCGAAGTTTAAAATGCCGCCCCCCCCCGGCGTTGGCGGGGGGGGGGCGGCGTTTTAAACTTCGCCCCAGGCGGCGTTAAGTCTTCGGCCGGCCCTGACTATGTTCAGCCAAACACATCTCCTGATCGCCAAAGCAAACACATGATATATACACTGATACACACTGATATACCAAGACCTCCCCACATTCATGCGCAGAGAGTGCTTGTAGGTAGCGGTGGGATGTCCTTCCTTGCCGAAGGATATGCAAAGGGACTTCTAGAACCACAGGCTTTTGGACTCTTAATGTCTACTTGGATTGACTGACAGGACGGCAGACTTTGGCAGCAGGCCCATCTCTCCAGCGGCAGTCAGAGCATCAGGGAGGGGATGCAGGCGGCGTCCTTCTCAAGAGGCTGAGTGAGGTCCCAGGAGATTGAGCAGCTGGCCCATTTCTCCAGCGGCAGAGCATGGCCTGGTGAGCACTGCCCTTTCAGAAGCAATTGGGCTAGGGGACCATGTGGGACTGGATGGACTGCCTAACTTTGGAGTCAACCCGTCTGGGGTCTCCTCCTGTGTTAGTCTTCTTGCGAAGGATGAGAAATGTCACATTAACCCTTTCAGGCCAAAGACTCATGAGGGTATGTTAGAGTTGGGGAGAGGGGCACTGTTGCATTTCTGGGGAGGCTCCTTACCTGCCTGCTTAGTCCCTTCTTATGTCTAAGTAACCCTGTGCTCATTGGGGGCACAAGGTGACAGAGAAACCCCGTCTGGTCTGCCGGAACCAGCTCCCTACGCTAAGTCTCGGTTAGTGCTTGGGGAACATGAAGAATTAATCCCTTGAGCAATTAAGCAAGGAAGATCTCTACAGAAGAGCAACTCAGTCAGAGTATGGGTCTCTGTCCCATTGATTAAAGCATCTGGAGAAAGGGAATGTTTCTGGTGAAAAGCCTGGACATACTGAACAGTCCTTCTCAACGAGGGTCCAAATATTGACAGGTTTTGTTACAGAGAGGTGAAGATTTGGTACTCAGGTTTTTTAAATAAGATAATGTTATTTGCAGGGTCATCTTGGGTAAGCTTTGTGAAACATAGGGTTTTATCTGAAAATATTTTAGAGCAACAAGAAAGGAGTGAGTGGTGTTCTCTTCGATGGTTATTAATGGTTTTACCTATGCATCGCTATACCTTTTAGGTCTGTTTGCCTTTAAGGGCTAAATGTTTTAAATTAGGTGGTTCTATTACCAGTGTGAACTTGTTTGGTTAACAATGGTGAATTTTCTATGGTAAGATCAGTATGTTTCATTGACATTTTCCATGACTCCAGAGTTGAGGTTATCGTGTAATTTAATCTCTTAGACCTGGGTCTGGGGGTTGTCCAATAAAGAAAAAGGTGGATGGAAGGAATGTTACCTATTACTTTGGATTCATGGCTGACCACTCCACTGCTGTACTCAGGAGCACCAAATACAATACAACACCACATAAAGGAGTACCAATGTTCTCCTTACTTTAGGCCTAGAGAGGTGTCGGTAACTCATGTAAGGCTTTGGGGATTGTACTAAACAGTAGAAGGTGTATTAACATATAGTTCTGTGGGGTAAGTTGACAAGAATAAGCCTACTTCTCTCTTAAGCATCTGTTTTGCTAACCCTTATATTGCAATTCAAAAAATCAGACTTTTTGACATTAACTTTGAAATTTACGCCATCAAGTGCTTTTTCCACATCCATAGACAGCAGTAATATCTCTACTCTTGAAGTTCAGAGTAGAAGTGAATAAGGTTAATCACCCTGGTGTTTGTTGTTGTGCTTGCTTTCATAACCAGGGACAAAACGAACTTGATCCAAGCCAATCAATTATGGTTAAAATGGTTGTAGCCTGAGAGCGATAATTTTTGTGAAATGTTTGATGTAATCATTTTTAAAAATACTATAATTTAAATAGTGTTTACTTGGCTTTAAAATACGTGTTTTTTTTGCCTTCAGAGATTGCCATGGTAACATAGCTCCCTCAAGTTAACAATTGAATGTGCTTAGGAATTTTGCCTTTTGAGAATGTCCCTCAATGCTTTATAATATGAAAAAGAATATAAACACTAAAAATGTTCCGTTATGATACTATTCTCTAACAGGGGGAGGGATGGGAGGGCAATTTGTATCATTGGCTGCTCTAATTTAAATATTTTGGGCTACCCAAGCTTTTGGTTTTCTGCTTGCAATTCTATATGTATCCACTGCCTAGAGTAACATAGACTAAAGGCAGCATTTGCATCTCCATTGGGTACTTTCTGTGATTCTTTTATTTGCTTCATATGAATTCCCTTTTTTTGCGATTGTTTTGTGACTGGATAAAGGACTTGCTCCCCAGGATTTATAGAGCTGATTGTCAATGTCGGGGAATACCTTTTAAGCAAACTAACCATTTTTGGAGGAAAGTTTAAATCAATGTAGAAATTGGGAGGGGGAAGCATTAATAGAGACGCTTAATAGTGACAACCAAGTAACCTCTAGATCTAGTGGCTGACCGCTCCAGGGATCTTACAATGTACAGAAAAACGTCATTTAGGAAGGGCCATCTGAAAGTTTCACAGGCGTGTATAAAATATAAATTATGCAAGAAATCCCATCTCACACAGTGGATTGCGGTCAACACCCATCTAAAACATTTATACATCACATATAGTCCACTCTCAAGATTACTTTACTAATGGCTAGAGAAAGGGATCTGGTAATCAACATGAATTTGAGGTCAAAAATATGAACCAAAGATCAAAATTGCCAAACATATCATACTTACAAATGAGAAAATGAGAAGGCCTGACAACTGTTTTCCTTGGTTGCCATCTTTGGAAGATGCACCTGTTGCTCCTTTATTGAGTCCTTGAAGGACTGAGAGACCAGAGATGCCATCATTTTGTGAGTAACCCACAAACAATTAGAAGAAAATCGCACACCAAGAGATAGGCAGATGTCTGGAAGGTCCTTGATAGCTTAGTGTTTCCTTGTGATGTTTTCTGCATCTTAGAATGATCAGTGTGTCTCATCATTATCTGTGAAGCAGGCTTTATGAGATAAAGACCTTGCACAATGTCAGACCATGTCCCTCATTGCTGTGCCTTTTTTTATTTGCCTGCACAATAGGAAACAGGGCTATTTCCAGAGGCATTTCTGGAGTGTGATCATTAAAGTCAGAAGGAGCTTCCATGTGGCATGATCAACTGGCAACAGTGAAAGCTGCAGGGCTCCTTTCTTGAAAGGAAATGGCAAAGCTCAGTGTTACTGTATCAGAACACAATTATATTGGAGGAGGCCTCTTGTAACAGCGTTGCAGCCAACGCTAATTATTTTTTTTTCCCTTAAATCATCACCTTGATCCTTACCCACCCTTGCATATGTTGCCTGAACATATCAACAATCAACAACTCAACTGTTAAAAGTTCTTACCATACTGCCTTGTGGTAAACAATAGACTGTATCATAAAGGTCTGTGGGGAACGAGATATTGAGAGTAGAAACAGGACTTCAATATCATTGCCATAAATAATCAGCTTGGTGTGGTGCTTGAGTTTGGAATGTCACCACAATGTCAATATGAAACAGAACCCGGTTCAATTCAGTGCTACACAATATTACTGTGTACACCTGTACTTAAAACTTTTTTTCATGATACTTCCTTTGTAATGTAATATGAATATAATGCTTTTTTTCTAAATGTAAACACATAAATGTAAACAATTATTTAGTGTAGAGATCTGTAAAATGTTGGATTTGAGGAAAATACTACTTTGCCATATAGCAGAAGCCTTTTGATAACTGACATGATTATCATAAATGATTAGCAATGCAGGAGCAGCTTGTGCAAGCTTAGAGTTTTTGCCAATTAGGCAATGGCAGCTTCTACGTGGAGCATACAAGATGTAGGAGTCAATGACTACTAGCAGTCACATAAGAAACCCAAGCAATATTTTACCAAATTACTTCCATTTTGTATTACAGCCTAACGGAAACCACCATCAGTGATCCCATGGAAACCCGTGGCTTTTTCACTTTTGGGCTTTGTATTGTTTTCTGATTAGTAATTATTTATAAACCACAATCTACTTTAATTTTTAATATTCTGAAGATTCATTCCAGTTAAGATAAGCGCTGGCACATTTTAAACAAATAAACAGTTTAGCAACATCCATTTTCCAAAGAGAAGGATCAGGCAGCACTTTGTCAAGTTGTAACTTGAATACATCTGATAACCTTATACCTTACAGAAACAACAGGGAAAATAATAAGGCAATGAACAGTGGGCTTCGTGTTGTGCACTGAATGAATGAACAAATCCACTTCCACAACAGGAAAATGACAAGGGAACAGACATAGCTCCAAATCTGCCAAAGTTGACAGGTTTACAAAAGTGGAATTGATACAATACAGCAGGAGCGCTTAAATTAGAGAAAATTGAATGGTTTATTTCTCCTGGCCTGCATTATATGTGACAGTGGGACACAGAGCTTGGCTATCTGATATTACAGGGTGACACAATGTACTTCTTGGTTCTCATATTGTAACTAACAGACATGTCATGATGCCAGCAGCAGGTCTTTAACATTGCAGCCGTGGTGCGTAAGTTTGACCGTTCTTTGGCACTTTACTTCCAAAAGGGTAAAACAAGATACAAATGAACTTCTGTATCACAATGAAATTAATGAATGTATTATTATTATTATTTATTTATTAATGAACTTATTTGTTCCATCGATAAGCTAGCTTTCGTTGTACATAAAAACTTTTCCCAAAGTGAAACTTTTCTTTGCAGGCCTTCAACATATACAAAAGATCTCATTAAGTATGTGTTTGTGGGGTTGCACCTAAAACACATAATAGAAATAATTTGCTAGATTCTACCCTAAAATATATTTTCAAATAACTTGAAAGCCTATCATTAAGTAATTGTGTATTAACCATTTAAATGCTGGAGAATAATCATTCTCCACCATTTAAAACTTAATCCCTTACCTCATAGTAGTGGGAATGGAGGTGTGGGAGGGGATTAATCACTGGTAATCTGGAGTAATAGTGTCTCGGTGGGACACAGACCTCTATATCAGTGCTCCCTTGTGCTATACACGGTCCTCTTGATATGTACCACAGAAAACACTCTCTTGGGTCACACAAATTAGCTTGTTGGAAGGGGGATCCACACATCCCATTGTAAAGCGCTACGGAATATGAATGGCACTACATAAAACAATAAATAACAAAAATAATCTCCACAAACTAGCCCAAATGAGTCTGCCCAATATCATCATAAGTGATTTCCCATAACCACAATGGAAAATGAATCTGATGAATGACAACAGCTCGGTCAGCTTTTTAGGGCTGAGTCTGCTATGAAACTATTAGAACTAGTAGAACTTTGCATTAATTATACGGTTGAATGTTTCATGGTTAATTAAATATACCTCAATCTTTAGTTTTTCATTTATAGATTCTTTATTAAAAGGTCACTAGGGAAATATTGAATTTTTAATATATAGGAACTTGTACACGCAGCCCTTGCATTCTTATTATGATTCCACGGGACTGTGAATTACCCTCAGCTTCTCCACAAAAGGCTATATGCCCCGACCAGGAGCAGATTGACATGCTGAGACACCGGTGACAAGCCTAGCAGTGTTTACCACAATCTTCTCGCCCATAAAAAATGTAAATGAAACAATGCTGACTATGAATGCAAAGTATGCTGTTTCTTCTCACTTGCTAATGAACAAGATTTTCAGCAAAGAGGGAATTGCAAACAACAGGAGTGCAAATAACATCAGGGTACCCAGAAAGCTAGATAGAAAACACTGCAGGTAGCCTACCCAAGAATACTTTGAAACAAAAGACTAATAAAGAAACACACAGACACTTACAAATAAGAGTCATTTACACAGTATAGCCGTTCGAAATATAATAAATTATACTAGTACCTTTACCCCATGTGTCACAGCAGCACATCAGCAGTGTTTCACAATAAATATTTTCTGGAAACGGAACAAAGTCAGCTTTTTACTTACTGGGTAATTTAGCTAGAACTGTTAGTAATGGTACCGCCATAAGATGCCAGGCATTATTTTTTCAACTGATTTACATCATGAGTGTGTGATAGAAAGTGAGTGCATTATACTTTGAGGGTACAGGCAGGTTCCGTACTGCTATTGTAGGAAAGTCAAAATGAAAAGATCATTGGAATTAACAGGATACACATTAACAATAACATTAACACAGGTTAAGACATATTAGAACAGAAGTAGATGAGGGCCCTGCTCTATTAGAGTGTAACTGAGTAGGTGAGGGGTGTCTATGCATGTATGTACAATTGTTCCAACTTGGGAGCCATGTCCTGGTTTGTTCCTTCAAGTTCTAGAGAGTTGTGTTAGGTTCTTCTTACCACTGCCTGCTAAGCAGGTATTCATACATTGCTGGTGATGCACACATGTGCTGAGTATACTATGATGTAAACTGTATGGTCTCAATGACTGACATACCCGTCCAAGAAATTTCACAATTTGAGTGCGGTCACTAGAAATGGACTGCATTCACTAGTGACTGCATTTGAGGGATACTTCAGCTACCAGAGGGGTCTTGAAGTGGGAGACACTATCCAAGCCAGTCCAGGCCTGATTGTCACACTGGGAGACCAACATCTTCCTTTCCAGCAGTTGGTCCTTGAAGTTTCCTTCCAGAAACACATAGGGACCTATTTCTGCTTGGGTTACAAATTAGGCTGACTTGCCTACCATATATAGTCCAATAGAAAATGGTAAAAAATAGCACAAATTATGGTTAACTATATTTTAAGAGGAAATAAATCCAAAGATTTTTTTATGATGTACTTGGTTGAATAAATGTAAATCATTATTTTGGTGTGCTGCCTGTCGATAACAAGCAACAAAGCGTTTCTTTGAATGCCTTAGCAGACCCATAATTATAAAAGCTTCTGATGTTCTAGCAATGTGTTCTATAATGCAGATTCCAGAGCTGAGCTCATAAAGAGATGGCAAAGTCTCAGAACGAAAAATAACATTAAAATTGCTCCTTGTCAAAAGAAACTGATTGCCGTTAGAGAAATAAGACAGTGTTTGTTCCACTCTGAATTCTAAATAAATTGGAAAAGGACTAATAAAAATAGCTGAAAAGGGATTTACAGCTACAAATTATTTAATATCCCTTGATAGGGATGAAGATGTCTACAGGGGTTGATTCCTGCAAAATACAAGGCAATTCTTGAAAAAAAAATGCTTATGTGTGTGTTAGGGAGACCATAAATATATATAAATATCTATAAATGTAGTGATGTTTTGTAAAGTTTAGTATTATATGTAATGCAAATCTCCTTTGTAATCTTTTGGTGATGAAATCTATGGAATTCTAGAGACCTTGATCCCCCATAAGGTTAGTGTAAAGAGCAGGTGTGTCAGAGATCCTTATTAATGAAAATGTTTGAGAGTTAGGTCAAAAAAATTTGAAAGAAATACTGGAATTTGAAACATTTGTAACTTTATATTTTTTTTTAAGAATTATTTTGCTTTAGACATATCCTCTCTACGTCAGACATCGAATATGCCAGCCTAAAGGATAGAGGGTAGTGAGAGGTACTCAGTAGCTTCCTGAAGTTTTCTGAGACCCTGATATAGGGCATAGCGTATGTTAGTTCTATTCATTATAATTGTCAGGCTTAATTTCTTTATCTATTGAAACATCTAATTACTACTTGATGGAACACTATATTTCCACTAACTGTCTTTTTTATGACATTGCAATACATAGACATTAATATGTAGTTGGTCCCCCTTTTGCAGCTATAACAGCTTCCACTCTTCTGGGAAGGTTTTCCACAAGATTTTGGAGTGTTTCTGTGTGAACATTCATCCAGTAGAGTTTTTGTGAGGTCAGGCACTGATGTTGGATGAGAAGGTCTGGCTCGCAATCTCCGTTCCAGTTCATCCCAAAGGTGTTCAATGGGGTTGAGGTCAAGGCTCTATATGGGCCAGTCAAGTTCTTCCACACCAAACTAATCCAAACATGTATTTATGGACGTTGTGTTGTGCACTGGGGAACAATCATGCCGAAATAGAAAATTTCACAAATGACTTATAGCAAAGGTGGTGTACTATCACAGTACCAAGCTTGAATTAAATGAGATCTTCAGAACGACCCATTTTTTGTAAATGCAGACATGACCAGGTGCTTGGTTTTATACACCTGTGCCAATGGGTCTGATTGAAACAACTGAATTCAATAATTAAGAGATATGTCCCAATATGTTTGTCCATATAGTATAAATTCACTCAAGTGGGGTAAAACAGTTCATTATTTTCATTACATAAAAAAGATACAAAACTGGGAAAAGACAAATCTTGTGTAATTGATATAGTTTCCGGACAATATTTCATCAGAAAGGTAAACACGAATTTTGAATAATTTCACTAAGAGCACGGTGGGGCCAAGCAGCACAACCTTTGAATATATTTAATGGTTAAGAATAGTTCTTTTAGGGCCATTAAGTGGACAATCATGTTCTTAACATGCTTAAAACATGGTGGTCAAGAGCAGAAATAACACAGCTTCTCAGATATCGGATTATATGTACTGTTATACAGACATGGCCAACTGTATGACCCATTTAAAGGAAAATGAGACACTAGGCTCTAAGGAATAGCACGGTATTTTTGCGATTCCTATTCCCACTGTATCAGGACAGAGGGCAAAACAGCTGTGAAGAGCAGGAGATAAAGTAGGACACCACTGTCTGCTGCATCAGCTTCAATGGCACAAACACACTCCCTGGCGGTCTCTTCCTCTCTGCCTGTTCCTGCCAAGTTGCAGCTATCAGGATGCTGGAAGCCAATGCTGAAAAATCACCCCATACATGCACAGAATGTTTATTTGCAGAGATGAGGAGGGTGTTAGGAAGTAAAATAAGTTCTATGGGGTCTAGGAAGTAGACATTTCCCTATAAGGGTTCTATATAAAACCACAAAATAATAGAAGTAACATGAAAAAAGAAGAAAATGTTAACTGTAAATGCTGCTGGTGGTTTGTGTTTATACGGTCTCTACAGGTACAGTGAGGGTAATCAGATTTACCCAAGGACTTTACACTCTACAAAGTCATGTGCTGGTCCTCTACCTACTCTCTACCTTGGCAGGAAAGTGTACCATAAAGTCTGTTTTCATCCTGTCACCCCTAGCAAGGCTTCTGATGTCCCCTTATCCTCTCACCTCGCTACCTGCCCACTGCCTTGCATCGCGGATTACTTGAGATAGTTCCCCTTGCGACACCTGCGACCGCACACAACTCCATTGATTTTACAGCTCCCTGGGCCAGTTACGGATTATCCCCAACTGGCCCATGGTCCCTGGTGCCTACAAAATCAGGACTGTCATATATCTGTTGGGATATATGTTAGCGTACTCCATGTTACTGTAAAAATCCTATTTAAAATAATGGGACCTGTGGAAAAGGTGAAAATTAGGTTTATGTAACTCCTTGGGCAAAAAATGCTGCCGAATTTTATTTAAACGCCTGGTCAACTGTTTTTTATTTTTTTATTCCTTTACGTCTAAACAGCAGATAAATATTTACGTTCATTTCAAGGTATAGTGAGAAAAGTACATATATCTTTGGATAACTTATGTCATCGCCAGCTATTACTTTTGCGGATACAATTTTTTCTAAACGTGCGCAGCTTTGTATGTTACGAATTTCCGTTCAGGGGAATAATGTGAGCGCGACAGGAAGAATGTCCCATCATGCGCTCCGTAGAGTTCTGTGTACTGCGTGCACCGGCATATTGAAACCGCCGTGTTTTGTCTTCCGGTTTTTAGTATCTTGGAGCTTGCTGAGCTTCTGCATAGAATCATGTCGGCAGAGAAAGGGGAGCTGGACCTGAGCGGCGCCAAACAAAATACCGGGATGTGGTTGGTGAAGGTAAGTGGGGGTATGATTTTTAAACCCCCTCACAAAACCGGCGACATACAACAAATTTGCTTTAAGTTTGTTATATAATAACTTACTGCCTCATAAAATAATGGTCATCTGTTAAGAAAAGCTGTTAAGGATTATACTGGGATAAGGTATTAGAATAAGGCTACTTTGTGTGGTGGTCTCACTCCACAATAGGTAGCTTTCCTTTGTGTGGCACATGGAGTTGGTGACACTTCAGGCATCCTATGCAATTCCAATGTTTTTGCCCACCCTTGTCAGTGGGTGGAGGGGATTCTGCAGAGCATTTGCCTCTTTCAGCAGAGTGCTTTCCAGTCACTGATTGCCAATGGCCCAAAAAGGGGGAGCATGGTGGAGGCTTTGTGCTGCAGCTTCCCTAAAGGTAGGTGAATTTATCTTTATTTTACAGATTAAGGGATATATGTTAAAGCACCTGCACAGTCTTTGTTTCCTTTCCTACGGTTCTGTGGACGCCCTCTTTTTCTGCGTACTGTAGTTTGCCTAGATGTAGTACAGCTGTTTAGTACTGTTTTCAGCAGTGTACAGAGATGCGTTACATTGTTGACCGGTCTGGCAAAGATAACCGCACATGCCAGTAAGGACGACTTGTAGTAAAGCGCATCTATGTCATCATAATTGTCAAGTACAGATGAATTGCTGCTAGAGATTCATTTTATCATCCTAAGAAATGTTATATCTATGAAAATTAGAGATATTTGGAACCTCCAATGAAGCAAACAAAAATGAAGTGCTCAGAATTTTTGTTTGCATTTGTTTTTTTTTTTCTCTCCCTGCCTTCTCTACTTCTTGCCTTCTTTCTCTTGTTTTCTTTCTTGGTCCGCGTTACACCTATACGAGCTTGTTAGACGATCCAAAAGCACGGGCATTAATCTGGTGTCCCCCCCACCTCCTGCCCCCCTTGCGGCTTCCACTCTCCTGGGAAGGCTTTCCACAAGATTTTGAAGTGTGTCTGGGAATTATCCCCCCTCAACCAAACTTCACAGTAGGCACTATTCATTGCAGTAGGTAGTGTTCTCCTGGCATCTGCCAAACCTTGTGTGCAGCTGCTCTGCCATGGAAACAAGTTTCACAAAGCTCCTGATGCTCAGTGCTTATGTTGATGTTGCGTTTAGGTTCAGTTTGGAATATTCAAGATATCCTAGTTTTTTTTAAATTGCTGGCCCTTCATTATCCATAGATAAAGAAGAGAGGAATGTTCATGTATGCTCAATGAAGAGCCACAGTGGAAACCAGAAACCCACTGAATATACTGCCCCTTTCTTCCTGCCATTGGCCCCCCTCAAATAGTTCTGTAAGGACCTGGGTTCTTACCTGTGGGGGGTCTTCAAGGAGTAGTCAGAGCCTGACGATATGCCCACCTCCGAACCATAGAGCTGAATTATCCGGGATACGGCTCTTGTATGGCATGTTAAGCATTATGGACATGGTTTTTGAAACCATCTGTGCCTGCCCCCCAAAAAATCCCATGGTCACACATGCACCAAAAACAAAACATAAATCTTCACCTAACAGCCAGGAAAGACCATGGAAGATGAAAGGGGGAAAAAGCAGTGAAGGTCCGCAGTGAAGGTCCACAGTGGCCCTCCTGTGCTAGACCATCAAGGCCCCACTATGACATTCCAAATGTTGCCCTGCATCAGGTACGCAGTATGGTGCATGCTCAGGTTTGGACCTCCCTGGGTGCTCAGGAAGCACCTTGGGTTTCATGCTGCGTTGGCGTTTAGGCCAGAGGATCGATTGTTTCCATCTCTTACAGATACTACACTCATCTTTGTTAGGATTTCTCTATCCTACCGATATAACTGTAAGTGTAATAACGCTGTTTTGAAGGTGGATCTTATTGGTGTTGGCACTTTATAATGCTTAGTGCTTGAATCTATATATTTGCAGGTTGGCACAATGTGGTGTTCTATTTCTGGGAGTATCTGTTAGGTTCCCCCCACTATCTGCCGATACTCTTGCTAATGGGAGTGGATATTGTGCTTTGGGGTCTAGTCGCAAAAAAGAATTGTCAGGTTGTGCTGTCAACTCTGACTGCATGTCGTGAAGATCCAAATGAGTATTGTGGGAATAGCTTGGCTGGCCCTGTCTAATGTATAGTTAAAGTTGGTGAGAATTGTTCAGAATCCTCACACGTTGAACTATACATTATACAGGGCCAGCTCAGCCCTTCACTCTAGATAAACCTTGAAACCACAACTCTTGCTTTGAGTTGGTGTTCCAGTGCCCTTTGCAATCGTTCCATTTCATGATTGTGTTGTCTGCAAAGTGCAAGGTTATTGACAAAAAGATCTCCTACACAACAGCATGGAACAATTCTCATAAAGGGTTAAGTCCATGAAGCTGAATTTGAACTGTTTGATTCGTGCGAAGCGACGTGAGGATCTGGAACCTAACAAGTGTATTGGCAGACTAAATCATACTTGTTTGCTAGTGATTGGAAATTGGCATTTGGCAGATAACGCGGATGCTTTGATGCTTTCCTCGTTTTTCCTTCAAAATTGTTCCTTTTGATATTCAAATGAAAGCGACATCTATCATCAGAAAGAGGCGAGGACGCAAAGACTAAATATAGCAGCCGCTGCTTATTAGCATTTTGAAACAGATATTTGAATTCGGAAACATTTTCTTTTACTCGAATTTAACTATCTATATGTACTTTGGCGGAGGGAAGAATGGTTTTGTTTAACCATCTGATTGCCAGACACACCGTTCAAGTGTTTCTAAAATGACATATTTCTCTTGTAGCTCCCGAAGTACTTGGCACAACAGTGGGCAAAGGCTACAGGGCGCGGAGAAGTTGGAAAACTGAGAATCGTTAAGTAAGTAACGCATGACATTTTAGGTGCAAATCCTTTTATTTAAATACTAAACATTCCCTTTTGATACATTTAGCACGGGAGTATGCGGCTTATCATTGATTAACTTGGCAGTGCGATTTATATACTATAGTGTTCCACCTATAACCAAGGCTGACCCGTGTAACAAATGTGTGAGTTGTAATTGCACTAATATTAGTGAAACATATATCCGAGCAAAAACCTTGGAAGTAACTTACATTTCTCTTTAGATCTCCTATCCCAGAATGTTTTCAGTTTAAGAACTGTATTTTTAAATTATTTTACATTTTTCTTTTTCTCTCTCCATTACAGAAACCAAGGCAAAACAGAGGTGAGCATTCTACCTACAATGGTGTAGCTTTTTCAGTTTGCTTTGTTGTGTGTAATATTTGCTCAGCCCAGAATGCTTATGCAGCGTTTTAGCTAAGATCAAGTACCTGTGAAAGCTTGGTCCTCTTGCCTTAAGGTTGAGAAGGCCTATGAAGCCCGAGGAGGGATCTGACAGAGTCCGCTATGGAGCTGGGCATGTGGGGGCATAATTTAATTAAATTTTTTACCTCACTGGATTGTAGTAGAGTCTTCATTTTAAACCTTTTTTTCACGGCCTATGGCTGGTGTTCGAGGGGAACTCTACAACTTACCAGCCATGGGTTGGGGCTAGCAATGCGACTCTAAATCAGGTTTCACAGACACCTTTTGAGGTTTTGTGCACTTGTAGGTTTTGATTTTTCAGTACTGACACAGCTTACATTGGAAGTGCCAAAGATGGAAATGCTTTCTTGAAGACTTACCTTTTTTTGTTGTGTGTGTGTGTGAGGGAGGGCTGCGTGGTGCTTTTAGTGTGTTTCCTCCTTGGAGTGAGCCCTACAAACTCTCCCTTGGTTTTTGGCCGGGCAGGGAAAGAAGGGGCTATATATCCCCTTTTATGGGTAGTACAGCCCCCAAACAAAAAGTCTGGGCCCTAGTATTGGAGCAATGGCCCCTTTTTCTTCATTGCTGACAGGGGCTTAACAGGGTGGGGGGGAGTATAATTACCTACTTATAAGACCACTGAACACAGTAATAGTTATATCTCCCCCCTCCAACTTTGTAAATAAACCGCAGGACGATCTTTGATTTTGGTTTTATGCCATCAGGTATCATTTACTCTCAATGAAGAGCTTGCGAGTATCCAGGATATTGGAGGAAAGGCAGCCACCTCATCAGTTACTGCACCAAGGGAACATCCGTTTCAGCTGCAGAGTGTGGGAGGTCAGACTCTCACCGTGTTTACTGAGGGCTTATCAGGTAAGAAGGGGTGTATTTTAATGTGCAGACAGTTATGTTTTGGGATGGTTTTATATTGTGTACTATTTTCTAAGGTTGTGACATCTTCACATAAACCCTTTTTTTTTGTATATTCCGATACCATATTCTACCGGTTATCTTGATAGGGACTTGGAGTATTATGGACTTCATAGGAGGATGCTGTGGTTGGCCACAATGCCAGTAGAATGGTATTTGGTGATGTTGATGGAAGCTCATGTAGAGAGAGAGAGAGAGAGAGAGAATATAAAACAAGGGCTCGGATTGAATACACTTTCCTCCTTAACCTAGGGAAGTTTTCAGATATAGGAACTAATATTTGAAAATCGGCTTCCTATAAAAGGGGATTGGGGTTCTCATCCATTTAAGAGTCCAAAGTATACATTATTGTTGGTGAACTGTAAATACTGCTTGTTACAGGCAAGGTCCAGCTGAGACAGTGGGGAGAGTGTGAAAGTAAAAAGTTGACTCCCCCAGATCCCTGGCTACCCGTTTCTGTTTCCAGCAACCACCAAATTAACACCTGAAATCCCAACTACGCTATCACGCCGGTAAACAATTTGTTTCCATGACCAAGACTATATAGTCCAGCTCTGGTGGTAATATCTGCTTATTTAACTTATGGCCTAGGCCCAGTACTCGCATTCCAATAAGCCCTGATGATCAAGGGATTTGCTATATTACCCCAAGATCAAAGACTACAAGAAAGGCTATAACAATGTATACGAACAAAATACAAATTCTAAACTACACATACCAACTCTTGACACCATTAAATTGGTGTTTTTCATATACGGAACAGTAACATGTTGGAAAGTGAAGAATCTAATTTTATCTGCTCGGGCCGTTTTTCTAGAATGGAAGGATTCACTACAAAAAATCTACGTAGACTTTTTTTGGTGGAAAAAGAATGGGTTCACCTTTTGTTTGTAGATTTCTTAAAAATGTAAATAAGACATTGAAAAGTCAAAAGCTGGTGACAATCATTTGTGTCATCGGTCAGATGGTTGTAAAATGGCACCAACTTTGGTGATTTACACAATGGAGTATTCACAAAATTGTCTGCAGCCGAACAAAAATCTTTTTTACATCTTTTACATCTGTTTTATCTCACAGACCACCTCGCTTGTCACATTGTTTGGGATTAAATCCGAATTTACTATTTCAGGCTTATCAGACATACTTGGCAAGTTTGACTATTATAAGGTCACCTCGCTCCTCTATTCCTTGAAATATGACATTTACTGATAAGCATGGCAGAAACCCCCAAGACTAAAAATAGGATTTTTTTTCCTTCATGTATTGTCATTCCTACAAATGGCAGACTCCAGACACCATTTGTGCTCCAATGTCCTTTCTTTAGTCAACCAAATCTGTCAATACAGACTCATAATGCCATGTTTTACACTTAAAATTTTCAGATTTCTGTTTTTAAACCTTTTGAGAACAGAAGTGACATTTAATAATTCAGACTAATCATCACCTGATTTGTGGTCACCGTTGTCATTTTTAGTGGCTAATTGAAATATTTCCATATTTCAAGATGTCTAATGTGTGCTTAAATTTGGCATGTCATGTGAGAATAACCTCCCATTATTCAGTAAAAAAAAAAACTAATTGTTAAACTTAACACTGTCCTGCTAGATTTTTGTATCAATGACTACACACCCTCAAACTAAGAGATCAGCGCACACACAGCAAATACTATTTATAAAAGTGTAAAGGTGGTATATGCTAAGTACACTATACTGTGTAGCCCACCACTACGCCGAAGTACCCCAACTTCAGCAACTCCTATATGATTTTACATGGTTATATTGCTTACCAAGAAGTGGGATCAGTGGGACTGCACCCAGAAAGGATTTTTTTTGGGTGTGCTCCCCCTTCTAAGTATATATTTTTTGCGTATTTGCAGGTTCTGACCAAACCTTAGGGTTACGCACCTCACCTACCACAGCCTTTGAATTATGTGAGAGTTTCAGTGGGTTAAGCAATACTGCGTGGAAAATTAGGTAGTTCTCGCCGGAATTGTGGTACTCTGGCACAGTGGTAGGCTAAGCTAATATACAGGCTATATAGTATGACGGAATCCCCAATATTTATGCCTTAGGTGCTTTTTAGGAATGATTTGCTGTGTTTACATGTTGGACACTTAAGCAGCACCCCGGAATCTGAATGTGTATGCTTTTTAAAAAAATGTTTAGGGTGTGTACCCCTTGCCGAATATTTTATATCAATGTGATGGTGTGTGCATATCTTGTCTCATGTTACATTGCTAAATGCAACTTTCCTTTTGTGCAACTACTTTATTCCTCTGACTGCCCCCTTTTATTGAAATTGTTCGCAGGTAAAAGATACCTCCAAAAATGTAATGAAGTTTTACTTTAGCAAGAGAACGGTAGATAAATGGAACAGCCTCCCGATAGAAGTGGTAGAATTTGGTTGTGCGAGGAATAAGCTTAAAGCTTTCCTGAACCTAAGACTAGATGGACCGAAAGGTTATTAGCCATCAAATCCTATTTCTATTATCATTTTCTTATCAAACCGTAACGCTGCAACTGACTGTCCTCGGGAGGTAACCACGATCCTGTTGGAAATAACGCTGTCGAGTAACCAATTCCTAGGCTGTTGCTATGGGGGCAACAATGTTTCCCCCTAGATCTCTTCTTCACTTTTAACCTCTTGTCTTTTGAACGTGTAAGCGTGTATTGTGAAGATGCAAGTCTCACTAAATGAGCGTTATAATCACAGTCTGGAAGCTGCAGGCCGCTGGTGGCGCACGGTTTTCCATTTATTGTGTTTTATTATGTCTTGATTCATGGCAAAATTCAGTTTTATGTTGAGTCCTAAGACTTTTTCATGGACATTGTTATTGGTCGTTTGTTTGTTCTCAAGCATTTTAGTGTTTGAAAAGTAACAGAAAATCTTTAAACGCAAACTATAAAGTGTAGGCAGTTCCCTGACTTTTCAAAGCTAGAAGCTGTGTTATTGTATTTCTAAAAGGCAGTAGGATGAGTCACGATGCGCTGATGAATACAGCTTGTATTTTGGAAGGTCGGCAGGTCCCTGTAGTGTACTTTTATGTTGACAGGATTGCTCTGTAAATAGTTATATCTATACCTTAAATATATAATATATGTGTATGACACACACACGGGCCGCTTTACACCTTGCTGTCTATAAGGTGCCGTAAACATCCTCAGATTTTGGGCCATATGGACATGACGAATTTCTAGTTCCACCACATCCCAAAGGTGCCCTATTGGATTGAGATCTGGTGACTGTGGAGGCCATTGGAGTTCAGTGAACTCATTGTCGTGTTCAAGAAACCAGTTTGAGATGATGTGAGCTTTGTGACATGGTGCATTATCCTGCCGAAAGTAGCCATCAGAAGATGGGTACACTGTGGTCATAAAGGGATGGACATGGTCAGCAACGATTCTCAAGTAGGCTGTCGTGTTTAAACGATGCTTGATTGGTACAAAGAGGCCCAAAGTGTCCCAAGAAAATGCCCCCCACACCATTACACCACCATCACCGCCAATCTGAACTGTTGATACATGACAGGATGGTTCCATGCTTTCATGTTGTTTATGCCAGGGCTTGACAAATTTGTTGTGAATCTAGGCGCCAGGTAGAAAAGTTAGGAGCCAGGATTTTTTTAAACTAACAGTTGGTCAGGAGTGATCTGATCATCATCAGCCCACTTACTAAACTCACAGCATTTGACCTGGAAGCACCCTGGACTTTCAGGTCAGTGCTGTTTTTTTTTTTTTTAATTATTTTTTTTAACCCTTTCAATGCTGATGTTCCATTGGAGCACAGCATTGACTGATATTTAGTCCCCGCAAGCTTGTGGGGACAAGTGTTAACCCCTGCAATGCCACGAATGTGTCATACACAATTGTGGCATTGAAGGGGTTAACGCTGCACTGTCGCTCTCAGGGAGCGATCAGGCAGCAGGGGGTGTTGGGGCTGGTCTCCACACTCAGGGGGAGACCAAAGAACCCTCTCCCCTGTCCCTGAAGCTGCCTCTGGCAGCTGGGACTCAAATTGCTGGTCTATAGACCAGCCATTGCAGGGGGGGGGGAGTCTCTGATGACTGCTGTAGGCTTCCATGCCTACAGGAGTCATCACAGGGCTTGTGGGGGCTTGTTTTTGCTGTTGCTGGTCTGCCTGGAACCAGGCAGACCACCAGCAGCAGAGCCCCGTACAAAACGGGAATTAACCCCTAAATGCCGCGATCGCGGCATTGAAGGGGTTAACGCTGCACTGTCGCTCTCATGGAGCGATCAGGCAGCTGGGGGGTGTTGTGCCAGGTCCCCACACTTGTGTGGGGACCCAATCAACACACAACCCCCTTCCCTGAAGCTGCCTGTGGCAGCTGAAAACGCGATTGCTGGTTTTGCAGCAACCGCGTTTTCAGCCTACAGGCTCACTCCGTGGGAGTGATCTCAGGCTCGGGGGCGAGCTCTGAGTGGCTGGACTGTCTGCCCAGACTCCTGGGCAGACAGCAGCGCCCCCGTGTGGTGACTCAGCCTCTTACATCCACAATTTTTTCTGGATGTAAGAGGCTGACAAAACCTAGGCGCCAGGACAAAATTCTCTGTCGCCATGGCGACCTGGCGCCTGGGATTTGTCGAGCCCTGGTTTATGCCAAAGTCTGACCATCTCAATGCCGCAGCTGGAATAGAGACTCATCAGCACAATGGTGTAGTATGTCTTATCAAGCTGATGAAATAAAAAGCCAAATTATAGTACTCACAATTTATGGGGGCTTAATGATTAGCCCCAAAGTAATTGTGCTCTACCCTTTCTGTTTTATGGTATTCTGCATTCCTTGGTTGTAACCAGTCTGCCCATTCTCCTCTGACATCAACAAGGCATTTTCGTCCACACGGCTGATGCTCACTAGATATTTTCTCTTTCGGACTATTCTCTGTAAACCCTAGAGATGGTTGTGAATGAAAATCTGGCACCAACAACCATGCCACGTTCAAAGCCGCTTAAATCCCCTTTCTTCCCCATTCTGATGCGGCATATCTTCTTGCTGAGCTGCACTGATATCTTTACCTATACATCTAATCAAACTACCTTTTGCTGTTTTAGCTGGATGGTTAAATATAAAATCAAACCAATCTTATTTCACACTATTAGTACCTTTTTATAAACAATGCCTATTAGGAAATACTCTGGGACCCACCGAGCATTTGTGTCTTGGAGACTGCGTTATCTCACTTATTCTGACCCACAAACTTTGCATGTTCGTCATAAGAATCTGTTTTACGTGATTTCAGCCATGACGACAATGTTATAATTTTCTATTTTTGTATTTTCTCAGAAAAACGTTGTTTTTGTATTTGATATTTCTGCTACTCTCGCATACAGTTCCCATACTTTTTAAGGCTAGTCCATTAAAAGCAATCGCAGCCTATTTATCACGTAAGCTTTCAAGCTGCGGACCGAAAACTGTATCGCTTGAAAGCTTATTTCAAAGAATATGTTTCTTGACTGAAATTCTTAATGCATTCTTAATTTACCGGAGAACTGCCTCTAGAGAAACACTTTATTTCCATATTGCGCCACAATAAGGAGAGAGGTGAGATGTTTTAAAGAAATCAAACGGCTGTAGGGAAAAGTAAATGATCAAAGTGTTTATTAACTGATGACAAATGCTTAACCTGTTAACGTTTTACAGCATTGCGATTATATTTAGAATAGAAACATTGTTTATGTTGTGTGTTTTAGATGTTGGAAAGCAATGAGTAAAGCTAGGTGGCTCCTTATGGATCACTAAGGCTACACTCAACGAGAGATAATCCATATTCTTCTTTCAGTAGCTGCTACCTTTTCCCTTCTTGGTGAGGATCCCACCTGAGTGTTTCACATCTGCAGATCCCTTTCAAACTTGCTGAATCTCCGTCTGAGACGGGGGCAGAGTATAAGCCATTCTTGAAACCATAAGTGGTGGTTGAAGAGTAGTTTATTTTACACCCAGCCGGCATCCTTTAAAATATACATTGTAGGTTCTTTCTTGCTTTTGATATCTGCTCCGGTGACATTGCATTCGTCAGCTCCTATTTTAGCTACACATACGTGGCTAAAACAGCATGGCAACGTAGTTTGACGGAAAATAAGACTCACTCGGTCCATCTAATCTGCCTGTTTTTCCTGATGTAAGGAGGCAAGAGTAGTCAGTTCTTGGTCTTAGATTCAACAATGCTATTGATTGACCATTTTCCTCCCCATGGTGCATTTTGTTCCGGCTAATGGTCGTGTCCATACTGTGTCATCCACCAGGCTGCAGTGCTTCCCCAGCGTTGTATTTGAGGAAGATTACTCGTGCTGACTTGATACATAATGGGAAACTTTGCTGAGTTTTCCTTTTTGAATGTTTTGCTAGCACTGAAAGGATCTAAGCAATGCATCTGTGTTTACAAACCTCACGAAAATATCCTTTAACCCCTTAAGGACAATGGGTGGTCCCTAAATCCATTGAAAACAATGCATTTTGTCATTAAGGGGTTAAGGCAAATCAGGAGAGAGAGAGAGAGAGAGAGAGAGAGAGAGAGAGAGAGAGAGAGAGAGAGATTGATTGATTGCCGGGTGGGAAACTGATGGGGCAGAGTGTGGGTGGGTGCAGGGCATTTCATTAAATTATTAAATATTGTTTTTTTATCCGATTAATCGAAAAAATAATCGACCGATTATTAAAATAATCGTTAGTTGCAGCCCTAATTTAAACGCAGCAGCATCTTGTCTTCCTGTACACTAGCCGGCTGGGCAGGCCAACAAGCCGGTGCCTGACAAGCCGGGGTTAAGGAGAGAGAGAGAGAGAGGATCTGCCCCATCGTCGACAACGATTCCCCTTATCGATTCGTTGTTTCAGGTCTAGTTTAAATCCCGAGACCAGCCTTGGTTATGCCATTTACTGCTGATTTTAGGAGACGGCATTTAGGGAACAGGAAAGATACATAGAAGAGGCTTAAAAATCTAAATCACATTTTTTCTAGGATTGTCTATGATTTCCACACAACTAAAGTATCTGAAGAAAAATACTCGTCCCCGTTTGGTAACCACCTCGTATGTATAGGACTGTCATGTATTTTGGAAATCACCAATATGAGTACTGCAGTATAGAGCAAGATAAGAGTCGTCTGTTTATCATTTTGGAAGGCCAGTATTTCTGGTGACTGAAATTGTTGTTAGGGGGGACAACTCCTTTGAACATACTTTGCACATTACAAAATAAAGATTATAAATCACCCTAAGTATAACTAGATGCGGCTTATTTTATGTAGTAATTGCTTTATGGCCAGGGCCAGCCCGACAATGGAGCCGAGTGGGGCAACCGCTCCAGACGGCACTTTTGAAGGGGTGGCAAAGTGCCAAGCCTCTTTTTTTTTTTTTTTTTTTTTTTTAAAAAGCCGAGGAGAGAGGGGCGCCGAGTGATTTTCGCCTACCGGCTCGGCGCCCCTCTCTCTCTCTCTCCTCTGCGAGCCCTCTAGCTCGGTCTCGGTGCCGGCTTGTAATGTTGAGTGCCGGAAGATGACGTCATTTCTGGCGCTCAGCATTACAAGCCAGCACAGAGACCGAGCAGGGAGACTCGCCGCAGGACTGCTTGTAAGGTAAGTACGGGGGGAGGGGAGGAAGGGTAGATAATGGGGGGGGGGGTTCGGCGGCAGGGAGAGGAAGGGTAGATAGCGGGGGGCAGCATTTTAAACTATGCTTCAGGCGGCATTTTGTCTTGGGCCGGCCCTGTTTATGGCAAAGTAAGATACACTATTGTTGTAACTTTTTTATAAACATAAAATAACATTTTCTTTCTTGACAGAGCTTAACAAATTGCTTCACTCTTCCTCTAGACCCAATTAAAGAACTTTCTAATTGCTCATTATATTGTGGGCTCAGGTGCTGTCAAGAATACTGACTTTGTTATTGTTCTTAGCAGACTCATTGATCTCTGATTTTGTTGGGTAGAAATAATCATTAACTGGAACTGCGCATGTTTCAGTTGATGGTGGTACTAGTTCTTTGCTACCTAATAGCCTGAAAACGAGGCGAGTCTGATGTAATGGAAGAGACGATCTGCGATGCAGTGACTTCTTTTGCTGTTTTGAACCAATACAATGTTTTTATAAAAGGTATTGAATGTGTAAAAAAAAATAAAAAAATAAAAAAATCTCCCAATATCAATAACCAACTATCAAACAAGTTTTTAGTTTTTTTTCTTTCTTTCCCTCTCATTAGTGAAATAAAATCGCTCTATCTTAGCAGCTTTGTCCATAAGACACACGTTTGGCACATTGACCTCTCTTCCCCGTTTCATTGTTAATGGCTCGTCAGTCAAGAGAACTTGGTGTCGTTGGGTATATGATCTCTCCCGTCACAATCTTGTCTGGCTTCAGCATTTTACTCTGAGTAACTCTAATGAAGGACCAAAGAACCATATGGAATATGGAGGGTTTTGGATTCATTTGGATTTTATTTATCTATCTTATACATATGTAATTATCTTGGAGATTAGTACGTACACATACATACAACGCCCCCCCTCTTACCGCATGGAGACCTGTCTGCAATGTGTGTAAGCTCTGGGTACTATAACTTTCCCTTGTCACGGTATACTTTAATATTTTTATAAGAAGTTGCTTCTGTTTAACAAATCATTACTATCCCTTGGAATCAAAGCTGAGTTGTCCATAAATTATTAAAACAAATATTTAATTGAATTGGACATGGTCTACTTGGCTAGTGTAAGCCAAAAAGGTTAATATAAGTATCTTTTTTTGTTTTGAAAGTATGGTTAATAAGGCATTGTAAGACGTTCAGCCGAAGCAGCGGCAGACTATCTGTTTTAAGCCACGCGGAATGTGAGGGCGACGGAGATTATCTGAGCATGCAGTGCTTTGACTGCAACCGATTTCCATTAACTGCAGAGCCGCTTTCTGGGAGAAAAGTCGTTTGGTGGCACTTGATGGGATTTAAGCCGTTTCCTGCAGACGTTTTCTGGTCTGCACGGTAAATGGATTAATGCTAAATTGTGCTTTCCCCTCCATAGAGGCATTTCAGAAGCAATTTCTGAGCCATAACAAAGCAATGTGATTTTGTTACTATACATTTCTAGTATTTAAGTAGTCAAGCTTGAATAAAAGGTAGGAAATTAAACTTCCCACAGAAGTTATAGCCATTCTGCAAAAGCTTCTTTCTTCCTCCATGATCCGAAATCTCTTGCCGCTGATTGGCTGCTTAATCTGTCAGTGGCAGTAATGCGCTTCCAATGAAATCAATTAGAGGGCATATGAAGGTTGCCGTGTCCTTTTTTTTAAGCGTGGGTAAAATTGTACCATTTCACCCACAAAATCATAAAGCCATAGCAGTCCACGTTGGATGCTCAAATGCCAGCAATAAGCGTTTTAGAAAAGGTATCCCTCTTCTGGGTTGCCAGGTACGCATTTGGATGTGCGTTATATTGGCTGCCTGCCTCGTGAAATGTTACTAACCACGTTTTTGTGGTTTTTAGGTCAGTCTGAGGATAAACCTGAAGGCAGAAGTAATGGTAAGTAATCACACGGGCAAATGTCTGCCTTTTTTCCTTGTGACTTGTTGCGTAAGGCACAGCAAATAGATTAATTGAAAGATGACTCAATCTGATTCTCTGATGCACATTTGATTAGTGTAAAATGTTCTTGAAGGAAACCTTAAAGCCATGTCAAATACACTAATCGCATTTTGTTCTGAGTCCTGTTTTGTGGCAAAATCTGAGTGCAGTTTGTTACCCAGCTGCTACGGAAATTCATTAACGGTATAGAGGAGTTCCATAGAAAGAGAGAAAGCAAAGGATCTAACAAAATCTAACATTTTGCGTTAAAGAACATACGATACTTAGAGTGCCCCTTTGCCTTTTTATCACATTTTATTGCCAGTGTTCATTTGTATTTTGAGAATGTAAAATGCTTTGATGTATTCTTCGGCTAGCCGTAAGCCAGCTGTGCACTAAGAGTTGTAGTCCAATCATGTATATAATGTCCTTATAGTCTCATCACCCCGTCTTTAAAGATACAACCCTATCAACAAAGAATGCATATTAAAAGTACACATGTGACTTCTGATGTACTTAATACCGTGCAAATAGGGAAAGGGCAAATGAATTTCCCTGCACCCAGGGAACATCAGCTAACAATGGCAGCTATATCGTATGCGTTATATTGTATATGATGGTTGTAGTGTCCGTTTTATATATTGGTTTGCATTTTTACAAATATCAATTTGTTTGCTTTCATATCAATTTAACCAAAGCAGTGGAGTTGCGTGGGAAAAGATGCTTCTAGATGTTGGGATGTTTTTTTATTCCCATTTGCTTCTGTAGAAAAGCAGCAGGAGGCTTCTGTGACACCACTGTACACATCTGAGGCATATTATATGTTCTCATGTGTGTTATATATGCATGTATGGGGCAAGACTTAAGGAATCCTTTTGTGGTATTAGGATGGGCTTTTTTTTTTTTTTTTGCGTCATCGTGTTATCGGTTTCAGTTCCACAAGGTTAAATTTGCAAGTGCATTCAGTACTTAAATATAATAAGCCTGTTTATTCTATTCCTGTAAAGAAAAAACATGGGGAGAGGCTTGCCTATATGCGTGTCATCTTCCAATGATGCTGGTAATGTTGAAAGGTGAACTACTGGATCCCAAGTTTTTGAAGTTTTCCTCTTTCTTTTCATGAGGCTCCTCATTGAGCGTAATATTCAGGGCTGTATACAGCAATGTACATTAACACTGAAAAAAAACCACTGAAAAAAGTCTTTTTGCTTTTATTCCAGTAAACTTTCTTTATCTGTAGGCATGTAGGCTGCCATTGTTGGCAGTCGTGATATTTTGGGTCACTTTCTCTGCACCTTCGTCAGAGCGGATTCTTTATGGCAGTGCTGAGTCCGTTCCTCCACAAAAGTTCATTAGCGTGTCAGCTGGGTGATTTGCAATGAGCCATTCTATCGTTTATCGTGGCCAGTATCATAAGGAGTAAGGGAGTTTTACTGATCGGTGTAAGAAGAGCTAGAATATACAAAATATATTATATTATGCAAAAAGTAGAGCTGTAAGTCTATTAGACATCTAGTTTGCTACATTTTTTGTTACCGTGACAACCAACTTTAAAGCCTGGTAACAAGTGAGACTTCATGTGCAGAAACTTGCATGTTTTTAACTGGGTTCTGTTTGATGCCGTTATTTACCACCAGTGACAGAAACACCTGATTACACTTAGAGGGGAGTTATTAATGTTTTATTACTAAGATTTACTGTGTGTTTATTTTTAAGTTATATAATATTCTCTGACAGCTGCTTTTTTCTCAATTTTTATGTTTTAGCTTTAGGTTATCCCAATCTTCTAGATAAACACCTTTCCTCATGGTAAACAGAAGAATGTCTAGGTCTTAATCATCAAGTTGGATGCTCTGGCTAATTAAAGTCTATTTTATGATAAACTACTATATCAAGTAGGTCAGTTGAGAGTAGATGTAACCTATGGTATTTGCTAGATTATAAGACAACCCCCCCAAATTGGAATATTGAGGGGGAAAAAAGACAACCACATAAGAAAAAATGTTTTACTAGTAAATATTCACATGTAAACAATTGTTCATATTTAATAAAAAACCATGATTGTGAAAAATCCCTATATGCCACTCTGCCTCCCCAGACTTGTCCCCCATACTTTAGACTCCCCGATGTCTAGTGGAGGCAGCCTGCGCAATGCGTGTAGACAACCTCTGCTGCTGCCTGGCACTTCCGCTGGGGCTTCTACAACTGAGCACCAGAAGGTCATGTCACGCAGCACTCCATCATAGAAGTGCCGGGTAGCAGCGGTGGTTGCACGCATCGCGCAGGCGTCCACCAGCTGCCAGAGAGCATCACTGCGGGGGAATGGACCAAAATAAAAAGAGAAATGTGTCAAACATTTCTGATCTATATGTATAAGTTGTTTTTATTTTTTATTTAGTATATCCTAGCCGGTGATATTTTCAACAATTTTAACCCCTTAAGGACAATGGGCGGTCCCTAAACCCATTGAAAACAATGCATTTTGAGCCCGTACATGTACGGGCTTTGTCAGTTGCATTATTCTTTTGTGATATTGTTAAATACACGCTCTGTTGACATTTCTGTTTGTAGAGTAATTAAAAAAAGTGTGGGATGTGCATAAAGATATCCTAAAAAAATAAAACTTGTTACAAATGAGTAGACTATATATACTTTCCAATTTGGCATACTAAATGAACCTTTTAATTAGCATAGGTAATCACCCATACATTGTCATTTGTAATGCTAGTTGAATTCTACTTTCATATCCTGTGCGCTCATCAAACAAAACTTCTGTTTAAAGGTGTTAAAATTAGGGCTGCAACAACTAATCGATAAAATCAATAATAATCGATAATGAAAATTGTTGTCAACGATTTTCATTATCGATTAGTCAAATCTATTTTTATAGAGTATAAAAAGGTGTTTTTCAGAGCAGATGCTCTGGAAAAACTCCTCTCCTTCTATAATCCGACCTCAAACAGAGATCGTATTATAACACTAGAATACAGATCCCCCGCAGAGTTGCAGGGGACCTGGATTCCCCTCACTGTTAGCCGGTGGGTGTCCGTGCGATGCACACAGACAACTTCCGCCTCTCCCCTCCACTTCCGCTGGGGCTCCTACAATGCAGCGCCAGCATCACATGATGTAGAAGCCCCAGCGTAAGTGAAGGGGAGTAACGGATGCTGTCTGTGCACATCGTGTAGACCCCCACCGGCTGACAGAATCGAGGTCTCCTGCAGAGGATTATACTCTGTCGGCTGGTGGGTGTCTGCGCGATGCTCACAAACAACCTCTGCTTCTCCCCTTCACTTCCGCTGGGGCTTCTATGAAGCTCCAGTGAAAGTGCCTCTCGGCAACGGAGGTTCACAAGACACCAGGGAGTCGGGGAGAGAGGCAGAGTGGTGTATGGGAGGGGGGAGGAGGCAGAGGGATGTATGGGAGGGTGGCTCCCATACACCACTCTGCCTCCTCCCCCTCCCATAGACCACTCTGCCTCTCTCCCCGACTCCCTGGTGTCTTGTGAACCTCCGTTGCTGACAGGAGGCCGAGTGGTGCATGGGAGTCGGGGGGGGAGAGAGAGGCCAAGTGGTGCATGGGAGTCGGGGGGGGGGGAGAGAGAGGCCAAGTGGTGCATGGGAGTCGGGGGGGGGGGGGGAGAGGCCAAGTGGTGCATGGGAGTCGGGGGGCGAGAGAGGCCGAGTGGTGCATGGGAGTCGGGGGGCGAGAGAGGCCGAGTGGTGCATGGGAGTCGGGGGGAGAGAGAGAGGCCGAGTGGTGCATGGGAGTCGGGGGGGAGAGAGAGGCCGAGTGGTGCATGGGAGTCGGGGGGAGAGAGAGGCCGAGTGGTGCATGGGAGTCGGGGGAGAGAGAGAGGCCGAGTGGTGCATGGGAGTCGGGGGAGAGAGAGAGAGGCCGAGTGGTGCATGGGAGTCGGGGGAGAGAGAGAGAGGCCGAGTGGTGCATGGGAGTCGGGGGGAGAGAGAGGCCGAGTGGTGCATGGGAGTTGGGGGGAGAGAGAGGCCGAGGGGTGCATGGGAGTCGGGGGGAAAGAGAGGCCAAGGGGTGCATGGGATTCGGGGGGAAAGAGAGGCCAAGGGGTGCATGGGAGTCGGGGGAGAGAGAGGCCGAGTGGTGCATGGGAGTCGGAGGGGAGAGAGGCCGAGTGGTGCATGGGAGTCGGGGGGGGGGGAGGGGCAGAGTGGTGCATGGGAGTCAGGGGGGGAGAGGGGCAGAGTGGTGCATGGGAGAGTTATAGTGGTGTATGGGGTGGTATAATGAATTTCAGGGTAGCAGAGTGGTGTATAGGGGGTATAATGAATTTGGGGGAAGCAGAGTGGTGAATCAGGGAGTATAATGAATTTCAGGGTGGTGTAGGGCATTTATGGGGGGCGGAGTGGCAAATAGGGAGGTATAAGGCATAAATGGGGGCCAAGTGGCATATTGGAAGGTATAAGGCATATCTGAGGGGCAGAGTGGCATATAGGGGATATTAGGCATATCAGGGGGGCATAAGACATATCTGGGGGTATAAGGTATATCAGGGGGCTCAGTTGCGTATCACTGGCATATAAGGAGTATAAGGCATATTGGGGGGCACAGTGGAATCTCTGGCATATAGGAGGTATAAGGCATATCTGGGGCAGAGTGGCAAGGTGGGGGTCAGATGTGCATAACTGGGGGCAGTTTGGCAAATAAAAGAAAATATAAACAAGGCTTTTTTCTCATAGCTTTTATTAAATATGAAAAATAGTTAACATGAATTAATATTTACTAATAACTTTGTATTAACACCTACTTTGAGAAAAACTGTGTTTTGGGTTCTTGTAGCTTTTATTATTATGGCAGTAAATAAGAAGGTGAATAGAGAGAGGCCATTGTGATAAACAGATGAAAGTGTAAATTTGAAGTTTTTTTAATCTGTTTTTTTTTGTTTTTGTTTTTTTAACACCCAGTTTGTTCATTACATTATTTTAACCCCTTAAGGACAATAGGGGTTATTACTCGTAGTATATTGTGGGACAATGGCTATTTTAACATTTTTCGGTGTTCCTGTTTAGCTGTGATTTTCTTCTTTCTCATTTCGTGCTCCCACACATATTATATATTGTTTTTTTCAGGACAAACGGGGCTTTCTTTAGATACCATTAATTTTATCATATCTAATTTACTATTAAAAAAATGATAAAATATGGGGATTTTTTGTTAAAAAATTACTTTTTCTCACTTTTTAAACAAAAAACTAGGGCTGCAACTAACGATTATTTTAATAATCGATTAATCGGCCGATTATTTTTTCGATTAATCGATTAATCGGATAAAAAAAAACAATATGCAAATTTTTCGTTTATTTAAAAGAATTTAATGAACTGGATGTTAAAAAACAACTTAAAATTTACATTAACATTCTTATTTTGTTATGATGTAATAAAAAACAATATTTTCAAAGTACAAGAACCCAAACACAATATTTATGAAACAAAATAACCCCAAACATTCTGAAAAGAGGTGGACTAGTACTGTTCAAGAAACTTTGCCCCAGCACTTTGCACTTTGCACCCAGCACTTTGCACCCAGCACTTTGCACCCAGCACTTTGCACCCAGCCCTGGCACTTTGCACCCAGCACTTTGCACCCAGCACTTTGCCCCAGCCCTGGCACTTTGCATCCAGCACTTTGCACCCAGCATTCAGCACTTTGCACCAGCACTTTGCACTTTGCACCCAGCCCTGGCACTTTGCACCCAGCACTTTGCACCCAGCCCTGGCACTTTGCACCCAGCACTGGCACTTTGCACCCAGCACTTTGCACTGTGCCCCTGCACCCAGTCTCTAACTCTGTCCTGCACCCAGCCCTGCCCCCACATTCTGCCCTGCCCCCACACTCACACTCTGCCCTGCACCCACTCTGCCCTGCACCCACACTCACACCCTGCCCTGCATCCCCACCCCCACTCTGCCCTGCACCCAGTCTCCCACTCTGCTCTGCACCCACACTCACACCCTGCATCCCCACCCCCACTCTGCCCTGCACCCAGTCTCCTGCCCTGCACCCCCCACCCCCACTCTGCCCTGCACCCCCACCCCCACTCTGCCCTGCACCCACACTCACGAACCGCTCTGTGCGAATGGAGCCACTCGCACAGAGCGAACCGCTCTGTGCGAATGGAGCCACTCGCACAGAGCGAACCGCTCTGTGCGAATGGAGCCACTCGCACAGAGCGAACCGCTCTGTGCGAATGGAGCCACTCGCACAGAGCGAACCGCTCTGTGCGAATGGAGCCACTCGCACAGAGCGAACCGCTCTGTGCGAATGGAGCCACTCGCACAGAGCGAACCGCTCTGTGCGAATGGAGCCACTCGCACAGAGCGAACCGCTCTGTGCGAGTGGAGCCACTCGCACAGAGCGAACCGCTCTGTGCGAATGGAGCCACTCGCACAGAGCGAACCGCTCTGTGCGAATGGAGCCACTCGCACAGAGCGAACCGCTCTGTGCGAATGGAGCCACTCGCACAGAGCGAACCGCTCTGTGCGAGTGGAGCCACTCGCACAGAGCGAACCGCTCTGTGCGAGTGGAGCCACTCGCACAGAGCGAACCGCTCTGTGCGAGTGGCTCCATTCGCACAGAGCGATTCGCTCTGTGCGAGTGGCTCTGTGCGATCCGTGCACATAGACATGAAGAATACTTACCTCCGGAACGCGTCACATCCGTCACGTAGCTAAAAGAAGGCGGAGACTGCAGAGCGTGTAGCAGAAGCGGGGAACGCTCGCGGAGGTAAGTAAAAGGAGCCGAGTGCTCCAACAACGAATTGATCACTCGATTAATCGATAACGGAAATCGTTATCGATGATTTCCGTTATCGATTATTATCGATTTTATCGATTCGTTGTTTCAGCTCTACAAAAAACTTTTACTCATCTGCAAAAACGAATGAAAAAACCTGCTAAATAGATTCTACTATTTGTCCTGAGTTTAGAAATACCCAATGTTTTTATGTTTTTTTGCTTTTTTCTGCACGTTATGGGGCAATAAGTACAGGTAGCGTTTTGCTATTTCAAAACCTTTTTTTCCAAATCTGGTAATTCTTCCCCACATGTGCCATTTCGGGTATCTTTGAAGCCGGCCAATGCAATTTACCCCGTCAAGTCATATATTTTTAAAAACTAGACACCCCAAGGTATTTCACATGCTGGTAATTTAACCCTTTCCATGCACTAATTTTACCACCAGCCTTTGTGAAACTTTATGGTAGTAAATTTTTTTGTATTTTTTTCACACACGTTGTACTTCAGGTATAAATTTATCGCTCCTGGTATATGTCCCTGTCACACAACACCCCAATATGTGTTCAGCAACATCTCCTGAGCGCAGTGATACCCCACATGCATGGGTTTGTTGGGTTATTTGGGAGGTAAAAGGCCGCCTTTGTGAGGTGTGTATTTTTTGGCCATTTAGACATCTGCCCCATGTCCCATATTTGGGACACCTTTGAACCCGGCCAATTCAATTTATCCCATCCACTCATGCATTTTTTAATACGAGACACCCTATGGGCATTTGTAATGCCAATATTTTAACTCTTTCCATGCTGGAATTTTTGTAAAGATAAAGAATTTTAGGACTTGCTTATTAATTTTTATTTTTTTATTTTTTTGGTGACAGTGGGGATTTTTATATGTTACCATATTATTTTTATTTTTTTTTAATTTTTTTTAAAAAAAAATTTTTAATTTTTTTTTTTTTTTTTTTTTTTTTTTTTTTTTACTAATCACTCATTAGTGAGCTGGGCTCCATTGACCTTGCATGGTTGGATGCAGTACCTGCATTCAACCTGCAGGAGGAGCTCGAGAGTTCACAAGAGGGTCTGGATAGACCCTCTATGAACTCATTTCTATTGTTGATGCCATCCTGTGAATGACGGCAACGTCATTCACAGGATGGCACTTGTGGTTGCTCTTCGGAGCAATCACAAGGTGATCGGGGTAGGGGGGTAGTGTTGCTGACATGCCTCGATACTGAGGCATGTCAGTAACACCATTTATGCTTAGGAAGCGATTCAGATCGCTTCCTAAGCTGTTTTAGCCGGGCGCCGCCGCGATCTTTCATGATCGGTGCGGCGGCGGCCATTTTTCTTCCGGGGAGGGCTGCCAAGGGCTGCCCTCCCCGGATCCACGGTCAGCCTCACTTGGGAGGCTTCCGTGGATGCTGCAAAGCCGCCGATCGCGGCGATGCAGCTATTTAACGGCAGCCCGTACATGTACGGGCATTGTCGTTAACCCGTTGCACGGCAACCCCGTACATGTACGTGGATTGTCGTTAAGGGTTTAAATAAAAGAAACATTTGCATTTTTTTTATCCGATTAATCGAAAAAATAATGGCCAACGAATTGATTATTAAAATTATCGTTAGTTGCAGCCCTAGTTAAAATTTGATTTGTGTAAGCCGTAGCTCAGGGCGACGCCACGAAAAAGGAAACCTAATTAAATATTTAATTACATTTAACTAATTTCTAATTGAATGGTTTCCTTTCATCCTTTTCTTCAGTTATTTGTGATGTTTTGAGAACTGGTTTTATTAATACATCATTTTAGAAAAACAATATTTCTGTAACATACCTTGAAGCCTCTTGTTTTTTACCCAACAATATTGTAACTTTCTAACCGTTCAGATATTCGTTTGAAATCAAGGAACATGAACAATTTTTTTTTTTTTTTTTTTTTATTATTGATCTGAATCAGGAGTATTTTAAGCGTTTTGTCTTCTGTTATCCTGTTCATGTGTTTAGTTGCTTTTTGATTGAAGATACCTGTTAGATGTAAAGAACATTTCCAAGTTACATTATTGCAGTAAAAGAATCATGCCTTTTTAGTGTCTCCGCAAAATTTTACAATGGTCTTCTATCCAAGTGTATTTCATCTTATTTCGAAGATTCTTTGGCCATAGTGAATACGTTGTACTAAGAGACATTCATCCGCTTGTAAATGAGGGTCCACTGGAGTTACACATCCTTTCCCGCTTGTATGATCCTCATTGTGTATTTCTCTCATTAAACGTTCATTAAACTATCGTTGCTCATAGGTGCTCCTTGAGAGTACTTCAGGCTCAATAGGGCTTATGGACTTTTCTGATACCGAGTACATCTCTTAATATACTAAGTGTGTATGAATATATACGGTATATACAGATTGTAAAATGATTTTTTTTCAGAATGGATTAATATATAAATGGGCAGTTTCATACAAATGTGATTCTTTCTTGATTCATAGTCCCAAGTGCGGATCAATGTTAAATCAATATGCACTAACACTCAACCTCCAGGTAGGAATACAGTCATCCATCAGGCTGGATTGAAAATTCAGTTTTATCAATATACAAATTAGTGGTTAAGGAGACAATTAGACAAGCTAATCTTAAGAATACCTAATGTGTTTCATGAAATATTTCCTTGAATCCAGGAAAGCCTTGTAATCGGTTCTCCGGTGAATTGATGTCACCTACCCCGAAAGGGGGTGTTAAAATGAAATGACAGAGTATTGAAAAAAACATGCAAAAAGTGCAGTGGAATTGCAATCCCTTGGTCCAGATGAATCCTCTAACCAAGGCATGACCAAACTTTTTTCGAAGAGTGCCAGATTTGATGAAGTGAACATGTGCGAGGGCCAACCATTTTGCCTGACATTCTTTGAACCATTACAATTAAAAGCAAATTAACTATTTTATGCAAAGTTTATTGAAAACGGCATACTTTTCATTTTGTGGCTTGGATGACAAATTTAAACAGGTGTTAAATCACTCTGCCTTTAATATAAAAAAAAAACAAACAAAACAGATCTATATTTGGGCAACTTATCTGGGGGGCCTTATCAGTCCGGAACGTGGGCCGCAATTGGCCCTCGGACCGGACTTTGGACATGCCTGCTCTAACCTGTCTGTAGTGTAGGACATTTTTTCCCTTCGTTTGCTATGAACACATCATGCTTGTTCTCTTCAAAACCCCCTACTTATGGTTTGCTTGTTTTGTGCCAGTTTAAAAAAAAAAAAAAAAAGTAGATTTTAATTATTAATATAAAGATTGTAAGCCCCCCTGCCCCCGTATGATAAAGTTTAATTATGACAGTGGCTTTAATTCATTTATATCATTTATATTAGGAAACCAGCTTGGTTTGTGGATTTTCCTTCTCACATGAAAGTCCCCATATTTCTTTTGATGGGCTTTTAGAATAATGTTATTCATACAACGCCAGCTTGCATTAACAGTATGCCTGGTGGCAAGATTTACATCATGCTGGCAAACTTTAGATTTTCCTAGTATCAATAAATGTCTTTACACATGCCGTTTCCAAACAAAGCCCAGTTCTACGTTGGATATTTTCAACCACCGGTACTTTGTAGTCTTTTTGCAAAGTTTCAAGCTTAGTATAGCAATTTATCATAATGTTCTCTTATTAAACATTAAAATGTAGTGACCGTTTCAGCGTCAAAATCTGTGCAAAGAAAGAAATGATTAAGAAGTCTACACGCGTGGATTCAGACGTTCTTGTTGCCAGGCTTTCGCAAGTAAACTAAAATACTTCTCTTATAAACCCAATAATGGTTCTTGCTATATTGTAACACCATGGAAATATACCATAGAAATAAAAACTTGCCACCCAGAATATAAGGAGGATGGAGCGCTGGCAGGTTTAGTAAGGAAGTACAAAAGAAAGGCAGAAATATTATAGAGGAAGCAACTGCAAACAGCCACCAGCATTTTACTTGCTCTGCACCTCATCACTTTACTGTTACCATTTGTCAACAGCTTTAGGTTTATCCAGCATGGAACATGGGAGAAAACATTGGGGAGGTTTTGATGGATGAAAGCCTGAAATCAAGTACTTATTATCTTAATTAGTTGTATATGGTGTGATGTTTATATTCTCTGATGGTGCTGTAAACACTTTGGCTCCTGGAATGAGGGCAAACCTGTTTTTAGATTAAATAAAGGATACAGAGACACACTACTAAATTCACATGTACGTAAGACATGCTGGTTGTTCTGTATGTTGCCTCATGAATTATTCATTTGCATGAATATAGCTGTTTTATGTCAAATGGTTGCAGTACAGTTTGATTTAATTAATGTTTTATTTGATAACAGCCTGTATAGTAGCAGAGCCGAACCTAACCACAAGAAGGGAATGGACTCGTAGCGGGTGAGCTTCGCTTCCAGTTCTTAAGTATGTGTGCTCACGGCACGGGTATCTTGAACTCGTGAATGAGTTCATTCGGAATCAAACAAATTGCCATTTTAACAAAATTTGAATGTTTAGGAGATTTGTATGAATTGTCAAAATAAGTAGGGACCCTCAGTGAAACCAAAGAAAACAAATTAAAGCACTCCAAATTGTTAATTTACATTTCGTTATTTCACTCGCTTACATACTCACGCTCTCTCGGAATGTCTCCCTAACTTCTCTGCCAACTGCTTCTGTGTCCCTGTCTCCGTGCCTCGCATTTCTTGTATCTTTTTTTTCTCTTCTGCACTCTTCCCCGTTTCATCCGATTCTCCGTGGACAACGGGACAGGGACATAGCCTTCCGGTGCACTTCCGCAAAATGGGACATCAGGGGAGAGGATGTACCCAAAAGCTCTGCCATTCTGCGGTAGCTTCAGGGAAAAGGGCAGAGCCGCTGGGCACATCCTCCCCCCTGATCCTCTAATCTGGGGAGAGGATGTGCACAGAAACTCTGCCATTTTCTGGACGTTTACGAGAGGTTACTTTGGGCAAATGGCCTGAGCTTCGAGCGCACCTTCTTCCCGATCGGAGTAAAGGGTGCGCCCAAAGATCAGCCATTTTGCCAGTTCATTGGAGGTCATATCCCTGTCTTCTTGTCCACAGAGAGTGTGAATGACAACAAATTTAGTTTCAGAATGTAAAAAGCCCCCCCATGTTAATCCAAAACTAATTGGCAGGAAACAAATAGACCAAAACCATACAGTTTGACAAAGGCCCTGTTTGGCCGAAATGTTGCTTTTTTTTTATTATTTATTTATTTATTTTTATTTTATTAGCTTTCTCTTAATAAAGTATCCTAAAGATTGGAAGCTGTTTGGAGTGCTGGGATTCTTTTTCTTTGTCCCAGCTTCCTGGGAGTTGAGTGCAGAACCATTTTTTCTGTTTACAAAACCATACATGTGTCAATCCCAAGTACTTATTGGTCCATTTGGACAGGTCTAGTTCATATCACTCCAGACCATCTTGGTTCTCTGATGAATACATTAACTTTTTTACCCCAGGGCTGGACTAATTTCTGTCAGATAGACATATCTGGGAACCAGCTTAATTTTTTTCCCTAGCCACAAAGAGCTAGAGCCATACAGATCATTATACAAGGGCAAAAAAAAGTAAAGATATAGACTTAAAAATATAGGAGCTATCTGGCTGCTTGGATTTGTCAAGATGCAAGAATATTCCCCATATATGTTTTTGCATGAATGCAACACTTTTTTCTTTTACGCAGATTAGTATGTATGCTCTTTTGCGATTGGAGTTACAAAACAAGAATTTTGTCCCATTCTCATCGTTCATCATCTTCATCATGGCTCTGTGCATACATATGATTGCCTCAGCTACTCCCATTGATTTCATTTGGCAAACAATACTCGCCTACTGCGCTTTGAGTAGACACACAGCAGTAGCAAAAGCCCATGGAGTGTTGACTATATTAATATATTATAATGGAGTGTTCCTGTAAGTATGCTACCGCATACTCTTACCCAAACATGCTTATACTTGCCAAAACACACATTGGGTATAGCACAATTTAGTAGATGTTAGTGGTACCTGTTGTTCAAGAATTATAAGTCACATAACTGTACATAGGTTTCTTCCTTGGTTATAGATACTTAAATATAAATAAAGCCCCGGCTTTGAATATTTCTGAACATACCCAGCATACGCCAGAGTTTCAAGAGGTGATTCAGCTCATATCAGGTCTTCCCACCAGAATCGGCTAAGGAATATGGAAATAACCTACATGGAGGCAATGACACATTGTTGACAAATTAGTTGGTTAGCACTTGATGAATGTAATTGTTGAATTTATTGTGTTGATGGCCTCAGGTCCCTGGGTATGGGGGGCAGGACCAGCCAGCTGTTTATAAGATATTCTGGTTGTTGGGTTTGTGTTTCAAGCTATACAATTTGAAATATTGAGCGTCAAGTTGCACATCTTGATCCTCCTCTTTGTGTGTGATTTTTATCTCTCTTACTCTTCAAAGTCAATCAACTAAATTAATACTTTAATCTACAGAATAACCTTTAAGAGACTGAAACGCAAGTCCTGGTTAGTAACAAGTGAATGAGTGAACGCTTTTACATGGATAGTTATATGTAAGGGAATTGATCAGTGTACACATAAGTTACCTGTCTTCTCATTATTTTTCTTTCTTTCTTCCCTTTTCTTACTACCGGTCTTGTTCTTATTGTCTTCATCATTTCCACGGGATAAAGCATAACGCTCTTAGATGACATTTATTGATCTAACAGGGAACATTATTGATTGATTTTTGTTGCAGCTAGATGATTCTACTACTATTCAGTGTCTTTGTACCTGGAATTGTCACCATTTCATACAATGTGTTCTTGTACCCTTCAGTAAAACATTGCTTTATTAAAAGCACAAACTATATAAAACCAGATTTTAATGAATTCTTAAAGCCGTGAAAGTTCTGCCTTGACAAGTCTAACTTATGGCCGGAACAGAATGGTCTTCTTGGGAACGGGGAATGCCAAACGTAACCGTTGTTTTTTTGTATTACTTTTTCCTCCGTGAATGAGATAAGGGATCTTAGAGCGGAAACGTTTCATGGTTCCACACCACCTACCTCTTAAATATCTTATGTATGTGTATTTTTGTGTGTTCCAAACCACGAAATTACTACAGGAACTTATTTTTCTCTTTAAAAGAAAAATTCAAGTGTAGTAATAATTCTAGTGGAAAACTGTACGTGGCATTTTAAAATTGTGTGTGTAATAAGCCAAATTACTTATCTACAGGCAGTACTTCACCAGCATGTTGTACTCAGTGATGGTTTGCATTCAGAAATCATAAAATAGTTTTTTTCTTATATTTTAGGTGCCTTTAGATATGAGTATTTAAAGTCTCATCACTGGAAAAAAGCTAGTGCTGTTTAACAGAGCACCAATTCTCTCACTGGCAGTCTAATTGTATAATTAAGACTTTAAAAAAAAAAATCTTGAGCTACTAATGTTTGGATTTTTGTTTTCCACTTTTAATTTTTGATTTTTATATAATAAATTCAGCCTTTACCAAATCCTGTCAATTTCAAGCCATTCTTATAATAATAATTGTAATATAATAATTGTATTATTTACAGATAATCCCATTCTTCTTTCATATTGAAGAAAACTATAAACAACTGTATCTATATATTTATCAGAAGGCATTGGAACATGTAAACATTCCCTGTGATCTATCTCCCATGATGTTGCTTTCTGTAAGTGGTCTGTACGCAAAGTAGAACTTTAGATATACTGCTTTAGTTCAAAAACACACACATTCTTTGCTTCGGTTTACAAAATGTAAGAAATTATAGTGTAAGCATATGACAAAACCAGAGACTTATTAGCAGTGAATAATTGTTTGGAGCGACCTAACCTTTTTTTCAACCCTTTCTCTAAGCCATTTTTAAGGGATTTGTTGCCTTATTTAGCAAAGTTTGGGATAATGGTCTGAGTGATGCCAGATTAACAAAGCCTTTGGTTTGGAAAAGTACAGTTCAACATTAAGAATGCTATTTGCAAGTTACATGCCTCACCGTGATTTTTCTGGTCTGCCGTTTTTCCGATTCTAGTTAACTTTGGCTTTTTGAAAGATGTTTGCTTTCTTGAAGCCTAGAGAAGTCTAATTCTACACAAGAGAAAAGCACTTTACCTTGCGCCATTGGCATAATTCTAACTAACATGCTTCAAGTCTGTACTTTATTTCATCTGCGGTGAGAGCTCTATTTATGCAGACCTGCTTTGACGGTGATGGTGAAGTGTTATCATGAGATGGCACCTTTTTATAAACCTCAATATCTTGGTAGAGCAATGGAGCTATCTATTCCAGCAGTCAGATCTACTTGATGAGTGTGAAGTCTTAATATTGTCTCGCTGTGGTTCTAGATATCTCAGCATTCTAGATGTAAAGTGAGATTCAGAGAAAGGACCAGGCACTTCAGTGAAAGGTTGAAGTTAGAAGAGTGATTTATTGAATTATTGTGTGCATTGTCATCACATCACATTTCTTTTACATATATAAACTGTGTTTTATAGACTTTAGAGTGTGTATCAGTGTTGATGAATCCCTTGCAGGGAAAAAACAGTGGCTTCAGTTCCATATGTTTGCTGGATACATTATTGTAGATTAGTCGAGTATTTGAACCCTATGAGGCCCTTCACAACCAGAGGTTACCGGTAGTTAGATTGTGTGTGGGGACTTTGGAGTCTGATGTTAATGATTCCTGAACGAAAAAAAAACATATACACACAAAACCATTTCGTGGAGGTACTTGGCTGGAAAAACTTGATGGCCACCCGATTACTGGCACCAAATCTCATCTGCTATGTACAGAAAAGTTTGTAGATAGAATGGGTGTTTGGCAATCTGTACTGGTGTCAAAATAAATCTTGCAGTAGAACAGTATTGTGCTTATTTTTCATGCATAGTCATACTTCATAATGCCTCAACAGTCAGACAAACTCCCTATGAATATTAATAAGGTGGTTTTCTAGAATCAAAATTGGTTACAAGAATGCATTGCATATTAGAATAAACAACTCTAAATAAGCTGAATGTACAAAGCGATGAATCAGTTTACCTTTTCAGACGTTAAATATTTCTACGCAAAGTGTTACTGGTTTTCTGGTTCTCCTGATTACTTTTTCCCTTTACCTTAAGTGACCTTGCACTCTTTACACGTAAACACAGAGAAAAGCAGTTCTGCGACCCTAGAAATGTATCCACTGGAGGAAAACCGGTTTCTAATTGAATCAACTTTTCTAGATCATCCACACTTGTACAGCGTTGAGTTATGCGGGGAACATGGCGAGGTGCCTGCAATGAAAAGCATGCACTGGTTAAGGTTTTCTATGAAAAGCATTTATTTCTGAACCAGTAGTCTGCACAGTTGTGTTGCAAATTGCAGGCTGGAAGGAAAGACGCCGTTTCCATGATATGGTTTGTTGTTGTACTGAAGCATAGCCGTTGTGCTTTCGAAAGGACATGTTGAAAGCTTGGGTATTAATTGGGAGGTGCTCAGAACTGTTTACCAGAATAATAACTGTGTTCAGGTATTTCTTCAAGAGCACAAAGCGTTTCACTGCGATTGTAGAGGCGAGCGACAAAGGATTAAATATATTAGCAGCGTAAAACCATTTATTTACAGTAGTCGTGTTTCCCTAATCAACGTCTTGCCTCCTAGAGAAGGGTGATTTACGTGCAGTATGAGTCAGATTCTAAACATCGTTTCAGGCAAAATGTACGTACCGTGGGCTCTGCTCGTTTGCAGCTGACCTGTTTGCTTGTCTACTACTTGGATACCTTTTGTGATGCCAGGCTGCTGCAGACTAATGAGGCTCGGATGCATACTGTAGTCCTTTGTATAGCGCTAGAGGTAATTACTTGATAAAATGAAGTGCATCGCTCTGAACGATTGACCCTTTTGAACAATCCAGGCTTGTCAGCAGTCTAAAGCCACACTTTAGTGCCATCATAATGGCTTCAAATTTAAGAGTCTCCAGGGTGCATACAAAGGTGTTGTCCTCCTTCAGTACTAGCCGCGTCCCGTTCTCCGATTTGATGAAATATTTAAATTGGATAACAGTTGAAGAGATACAGAATTCCTCGGGAAACCCATCCAGTCTGCTTTTAGAAACCAGCACAATACGAGCTTTTATTCTGGCTATGAAGTCGGAGGCATTGCAGAAAATCCGAAGACCCTGAGACCGGTCGTGATTATCTGTTATTTCCAGAAAAGTGGTCTCGCGGGCAGCTTGTTGCTCCTTCTCCCATCTTGCTTTGACAGCCTCACTCAGTGCCTTGAGCCTGAAAAAATCCGCTTCTTGTGCCAAAAGGTTGTTTTCTTGGAAGCCTTCGGGCAGCAAGAGTTCTCCATTGCGTAGAAAGTTTAGAACGTGCCTAAACAATAGACCATCTCTGTCAATAAAGTAATGTCCATCTGCATCAATGGGACAAAAGATTTTCCTGTTCACAACACCTTCCAGGTAAGAGTCTGGATACTTGGATAACGTCTGGTTTTGTGTGATGTACAGATATCCACCGACGTTGAGGGTGACGAGAGCCGATTTGCAGTTTGTGCTTTGATCTCCGTCTTCTGAATTGTGGCATTTGTCGTCGCCGTCCTTTTCCCTTCTGTTTGTTCTGCGTTCCATTCTGAGCCTCAGCGTCTTACGATGGCTATCTGGCCTTCTTCTTGTTTGGTTTCAAAGAAGAATAAAAAAGAGCCGTATCCAGCTCTGCCACGATGATAGAATAGAAACGCTGCCAGCATTGCATGAGCTGTCAGCTCGGTTTTGCAGTAGGTGGCGTATGAGCTATGCAAACATAGAGATATCGGCAATACAGCTGGAAGAAGATGTATTTGCATTTAACTGTGTATGGGAACGTCTTATGTATGGTCACTTCTTCCTTTAATCCTGCCCCCTTTTACCTCCTCCTACTGAATACATTGATTCTGGATGTTTAGTGTGGTTTACAATAACATGTTTTTACCCACTAAACCCGTTTTTGCTCAACAGATGTATAGTCAATACTATGATAATTATTAATCCCCTTTAACCCTGTTCTTCCCGTTGAATCGGACTGCTTGCTCTCGTGTTCAGCGTTCACTAAATCTGCAAAGCGTGTAGTACATATGCATGATTGAGCCATGTTCACGTTTGTAACGCCCCTTGCTCAGGTTTAGAAAGTCCTGGCTTTCTGTGGACGTGCGGAAAAGCTTCTCGCAGAGTAGATGCTTCAGGTGAGGGCGTGCCAGCTGCCATGTCTTAAAGGTTATCGCTAGTCGGACTTGTTAATTACATCTGATTTGGTTTAACAGCTGTTTTTTTTTTTTGTTGTTTTATAGTAATGTTTTTATTTATTGCGTCAGTTTTTCAGCTACTGAGGTTACTTATGGGAAAAGCATGTTATGTTGCTAAAAGCCAAAGCGTTGCTGCCTTGCGTGATTCATCCTTATAGCTCCCCTTAATAAAGAGACACTAGGGTTATCCACGAGATGGGAAAGAACGTAATGAGTGTTCCAGTACATTTCCCACCCCGCTCTGGTCATTTTTAAATTGTAATATTCACATTTTTTGGCATAACTAAATTATTTTTTAGGAACAATCTGAGATGGCACAAACTCACCACATTTTATTAGGTTGCTTTCATTGTCCTCAGCCTTTCCAAACTAATCCACAACAATGAGCTAGTTAACAGGTGAGAAGTTATTCAGAGGGGAGGAATAAGCACACGCATGCTTTGATAAGCAAATATTTCTTAATTTTTTTTTGTATTTTGGAGTTTCTTGTTCACTTGTTGGGAGTGCGGTACTTCTTGTGTGTAATTTGTTTTTACGATAATCTCTAAACGAGCCTCCCTTGCTGTAAAACCACTCGAGTGCCTTCTGTTTACCTCCAATCATCTGCTGATGTGAATGTCAAGGAATGAACAGAATGTTTACAAGCACAGGCCATCTGTTAGCCTCCAGTTGCACTTACAACTCCTATCATCCACAACCCAGTGTAGTTTATTTAGCTGGCGGTTACCTAAAGTCTTCGCAGACTACTCGTATGAGTGCTGGTGGAATACCTCGGTCTGCTCCTAGTGTATTACAATTTAATTGCTTAGCTCACAAGCCCTTGCTGCTTCCTTGTAGACATGTTGAGAAAATGCTCATCTGCACCCTTTTTATAACTGCGTGGAAAAGAACCTAGACTTCGCTATTCATCTGTGTGAGGGTTGTGGAAGTTGGAGTCTGCAAAAGTACCCATTTTTAATTAATACAATAAGTGAATTTTTTTTTTTTTTTGTGTGAGTTTATGAGGAGGGGAAGGCTTGTCCGATGAGGGGACACCGATGATGTCAGAATGTCTAATCTCTGTTTAAAAAGGATCATTAGTTTTTCCCTGCATGCTGGCAAGATGAACAGCTGCCAGCATGCAGGCTCTTATGATCAAAAAAAAATTATTAACCCCTTAAGGATAACTGGTTGTCCTAAAACCAATTGAAGGACTTGAGTGCTGGCTGATCGGTCTATTCTCTAGTTGGAAGCCTTGCCTTTTAAATTTAAACGTAAGCCTTATCTCTTTAACGGAAGTCTTGCCTGTACTTTCAAACACTGTCAGGGGAGGAAAAAGTAGTAGTCATAACCGGTACAATGCAATTTGTGAAAGCCCTGATACAAAACTATATAAACGGCTATCTAGTGTTATTAAGTAAGAAATGTCTTTTCCTTTTATGAATGCTATGCAGATGAGTTGTGCATTCTTACACCTTGAAAGCATTATTTGAGGATTTAGCTTTTAATGTGTGTTTTGTATTCCTTGGTGGAAGATAAAAAGCATATGCTTCTTAACAAAATAATTAAGCAAAGGCACATTTTAACTTTGAAACAAGAAAGCACTCTGTATCAAACCTTTCCACTTAGAAGCTTAGCTGGTAATGTTATCTTTTTTTTAAAACGTCATTAGCAAGTTTCTTTAAAAGCTTCAAAACGTAACAAATTTTCTGTGCCAATTTTTAAAACGTGGTTCATAAAATGTAAATATGTAAGTTGAATTTAATGCTTCCTAGGCATAGTAAGGAGGCGTTGCTATGGCAGCAAACTTTTTAAATTTTATTTCTCGTGCTTTTAGCCTTCACTTTTCTATAGAAAGCATCAATGTGTCTAGTATTCCTAGGAAGTTCATTCCGGAAAGGTTGGATATCATCAAATTTTTAATAGTGATATCATCAATCTGATTTTTGTATCATTTCTTTGTAAGTGCAGGACAAAAGTATAACAGTGACCTAATTGGTAGAGATGATTTCTTAACGACCAGACCTCCATACTCCTAAAGTGCCGGATGAAAAATGAATAACGGATAACTAGGATAACTACCATTTTGCACTGGCTAATAATTCTGTTCTTCCTTTGGTCAGCTTTTCAATCATTGAGTCTTCTTGGAACAGGAATACCTTGAAATTCCCTGATCGTCGAAAACAGCTTAGCAAAGCAGATGTGTTATTTGTGTGTGTATGAATGTATGTGTGTATGTATGTGTGTGTGTATAATTACCGGTATATCCCCTCCCCCAAAGTGAAAATATTTCATTAAATGGACAATGTGTTTGAGAACACAGGAATCGCTGAAAGGTTATTGTGCCCCGGGCTCCATAATCATATGCTTGAGCATTGTTCTTTTTGTCAAAAGCTTTTTGAAGAAAGCATAAGCAAATCCATCAATGTATTATGAGAGATGAGAAGCCAGAGCCTTCTTTACTCGCCACCTATTCCTCAACAACAAAGGCTGAACATTTCTCTCTAGCTTCCCTCCCTTCTTCTGTATGTTCTAACAGTTATTAAAGACGACACAAGTCTATTGGTTTATATTTTGTTCTGTAGTCTGCTAGGGGGAAGATAAGGGCAAAATAGATGATTTATGAAGATGGAGTGTTGCACTTGTTACGTTGACTGTAGTCATTTTTTATTGTGCAATTGTACAGCAGTGCAGAATATGATGGCCCTAAAAAAAAAATAAAAAAATAATATGGGTAGATTTCAATTTAAAAGAGCCCCATATCATTTATATACGGATAATATATATTTGGCGTTTAGGCTTTTTTTTCGTACCACTAGATTCTAAATCATGGCCACAGACCAGAAAATAGCCAGAACAGGATAAAGTAGCCACTGGGTTTATTTTTTATTTATTTATTTTTTTTATATAAGAAATTGTTTCATTCAGGCACCATTGTTCTTTTTATATACTAGTTTGTTGAACTTATAGGCCTATTGGGACACTAAGTAATATGTTGTGAGTTATGTATAAATATTTGTATACAAGATCAGCGCGAGTGCCACTCGGCTGTGTGATATGTTTGTGTTTTTTGTTAACGTGATACACTAGTATCTGACTTCTAACCCATCATTCGGTGTTTAATACACGCTGGCAGGGGAATAAAGTCCTGTGAGCAGCATTAAAGTATTTCATTCTCCTGGTGCGGAGAGCTTTGTTCCTCTCCATCGCTGGCCTGGTAGCGTAATGCAGAGTGACTCTTCCACAGCCAAAAAACAAGTAATTTTCAGTCTGTGTACTTTAGCTGCAGCAGAATATATTATAATATATCTATCTGCGGGGTAGCTGCTCTGTGGGAAATGTCTCGCTGGTCTTAAAGAGAAAATAAGAGCTTAATTAATCTTTCCAGTAAAGGATCCTGGAAGCCGGGCGCTGTGATTCCCTTTTTGACATGTATTTCCCGAAGCTACCCATGTACTGGCAGATGCTGTAAAAGCATTACACATTCCACATCTAATATAACGATACTTCACACGGTAATACACAGCTGCCGGTGATGTGTGTGTGTGTGTGTGTGTGTGTGTAGAGCATTAACCCCGTCTCTACCAAGCTTTGGATTGCTCACGTGCCCTCCTCCACATTGCAGTAAAAAGGGTGACTTAATAGCGCTGCTTATTTATTATATTTTTAAACATTGTGTTCAATGCCTAGGGTGAGAGCCTTTGAAATGTAAACCGTTCCCATGCCTCTATCTGTTTTGCAGGCAGATTGCTGACACACTCTGTAAACAGGGATATAGTTCTCCGGGAAACAGTCTTCTCCAGCCAGATGAGCCTTTACGTGGTTTAGTATATGCTCCCCTTGCAGGAATTATCACGTTTGTAAACTTGAGCTTTATTTTTCTGGCGGTTATGCCTTTTTTCTTTGCAGCGAGTACATAAATTAGTACCTTGACTGCACAGTAACAATGCAGCAGAACAGAGATTGTTCAAGTGTTAAAAATGTGGACTATGCTTAAGTGGATCAGATACTGTGGTTTGTTTCAACACGGACAGGCCTGGGTCTGACTGGGGTCATAAAACATAGAAAACACAACTGCAGCGTAGCGGTCGTCATTTTTACTCCGTTTTATTATACACAATATTCTTTAATTACACTAATAAAATTAATTTGGGCATCTGGGTAAAGTTCTGTGAAGACGCAGCATGCCAGGCGGGCAGATTGTTGTGAACTATACTGAAGCTGCTATGTAATGATAGTGTGCGGAATCCCCTTAGCCATGAAAGGGTTAAAGTGCGTCTGTCTCACACTGTTACCATGACTCACAACATTTGATATGTCTGGAGGAGACACCGGTGTTAGAAAACCTAATTAAATCTCAAAAAAGGCACACTGGCTTGTTCTCAAGTATGTTAACCCAAAGCTAAATGATATCGGGCTGAAACTATACATTATTTTACAAGCGGTATCATCGTGAGAGCTGCAGACGGGCGCCGGTGCCCAGGAGCCAGGTCGCTACTCCAATACGTAATCAATCATGAACTTTAAAGATGCGGTGCTAGTAAACGTGACCGGCTTTATTCTCTCCCATGGAGGTTTGTTCACATAAAACACAAGACTTTTTACAAAGCTAATTCAGTGTATACGGCAATGAGACAGCGGTGCCTGCTTTCACCTAATTTACTAACTATTCCATGGGGAATAAATGAAATGTAATTCCAGGAAGCACTTGGAACATTCATTAGTACTAATAGTGATGTTTCTTATACCTTCTAAGTAATAAAGTGTCAGTAGGTGGAACAGCAAGTCTTATAACGTGTTGTTCAAAACGTTTTTTACCTTCTTAATAAGAGCATCGTGTCAACTGCTTTTACAATTAGTGAAGATAGAGATGCGTCAGAAATATACTGTACCGCAGTTACAAGGGAGCCAACAGTTAACTCGCCAGTGGTCCTCAGCCGGCCCTTTGGCAGGGGCTCGTTTCGGATTATGGGCATTGTAATCCAAGAGTATCTGAAGAAGACTGGATTAAAGCAGAACGTTGTGAAGAAACCAGAGCTTTGCACAACTACAAAACCTACTCAGAGTTGTTGAGCTGTGGTCTTTAATATGCACCCAGTATCACGCCATTGTCTTTGTGTTTTAAAATCAATGTTTCTATCATCTAGTCTGATGATGCATTGAAAGTAGTGTCATTTAAAATGCAATGTTCTCAGCTTTGTATGTGTGTTTATCCAGAAAGTAAATGGGATTCTATAAAGGTGCCATTTGAAACACTAAACTGTATTTGTGAAAACTGCAAGGACTTCTCAAGGACGTTGGGGTTAGATGTCTAATACTGCTTTAAGTGCCCGGAAACTTAATCAGATACATAACTATTTAGTTGAATTAATGTATGTGAAAAACCTTACCAATTTGGTATGCCTTTATTTTTTGGGGGTGAGGGGGTCTCTGGGGCACTGGCGTGTCCCTTTAATTTATGTGTTAAAGTATAACAAGTCCATTGATGGGTTTTGTATTTAAGAATGAAGAATATTATCTGCTCAGTTTAAAAATGAACTATGGCAGTTATCACGTGGAATATTGTTCTGGCACATAACGGAACAATGACCGAAAAGACACAGGGAACATCACAAAAGAACATTTACAAGCAACGGAGTCTGCTAACTGAATTTTCCCAGTTGCTTGATTTTTACAAATGGGTAAATGGATATTTTAAAGCAACACCTTGAACTGTTTAAAAGCTGGTGTAGGGGAGACGGTAGCGAGTAACATAAATCTGTAAAACTGCATAGATATAATAACTTACATGATAAACACAGGGGCCATGTATCTATACATTCTACAGGGCTGCTCGCTAATTTAACTAGTTAAATGAAATTCTAGGTGCTTATTTATCTATTCCGTATTACACTTTTTAAAATCCAGTTTAACCCTTTAATAACCCTCAAGTCCACCGAATGGATGTTTTCCATGTGTCAGCGTTGGAGTGCTGGAAGGGAATACCTAGTTTTGAAGGGAAACTCTTGTACCAAATGCAGCACCTCAAACGGAGAACGCGTAGTCAAGTACTTTGTGAGTAGTTAAATATGCTGTATTTAGCTGAAAGAAAACCATTAAAACGCTTAATTTTAGAAGAAGCTGCAGCTCCAGTACTGGAGTTCACAACCAACACACACTGGCAAACAGTGTTTTCAGTGTAATTGGATGCTTTCGATGGCTGGGAGAGTAGGTATATTATATATTATTCAGGTAACTGACACTTGAATGAAATACAGTGTTTGTAAAACTGATTATAACATTATAGCCATATAATGCCAGTTTAACTCCTGGTACATCTTTAAAACCCTATTAATTCTATAATTTTCATTGGCTGCCTTATCTGATCTGACGAGGGGGTCGGGTTTAGCAACTCTGTTGCCATAGCAAAGTTCAGAGTTTACTAAACCTTTTTATCTATATTTCATGTGATTAGAAGCCTTGAAGGAAGTAAATGAGGAAGATCGTCCTCCTCATTTGTTTTAATCAGAGCGCTACATCACCCATACAAAGAATTTCATGGGGTATCTTAAAAGGAAAACGTATACCGAGGCAAGCGTGGCCTAATGACCTTTAAAAGGCACATCTCCTTGCATCGTTTCTTTTAGAATTATTTATGTTTTGTGAAGTTGCATTTCCAGATCTATTGGCATGGGGTAATTCTCAAAATAAGGCTGCATCGATCAGCTCTCGTAGGTGAGCAAGCACAAAAATCTATAATGATCTTTCATATTATTCCTGGTGTTGATTATCCACGTCAAAAGAATGCAATTTCTTGGCATTACAAAAGACTTTCTCATTTCTCCCTTATTTATTTATGGCGTACTGTTAGCGGATCTTTCACTTTTTCCAAATCTTCATGTTTATTTTACGGTTCTGTGCAATAAGTAAACTTATGTAATGGTGTCTGCCGATTAAAATAAGCAAGAAATATTTCCGAAAGCCAGCTGAACGTGAGAACAGGCATTTTAACTTCTTGTGCAGAATATGTGACCATTATCCCCGCCGCATTGTCGCCGTCCCTCTTAAGTTGCCAGCCTTTGTAAGTCACAGGAACTTAAGGATAGAGAGTTTATTAGATGTGTTGGTTCCTTGGGCCACGACAAGGTCAAGTAGTCCCTTGGCTTCTACATTACATTTCTCAAAAACAATTAACCTGAAACATGAAAGACAAACGAAATGCGCAACAATAGGCAGTTTCAATAGGGTGAAAGTTCCTCTTTCATTGATTGCCTCTCTCTTTTTATTTACTCTTTTGTATTTTTATGTCTGGTTGTAATATTGTTAAAAAATAAGCTTTAATATTAGTTTTTTTTCTGATTGGTTCAAGCTGTGCTATAATTTTAAGCATAAACCACATTAATACAATTCTACATTCTACAAATTGATTCTCGTGGGGAGCCTTACTATATAATGTACTTGCGATTCCTGTTACAGGCCATTATTTTTGATAAACGATTGGGGTGTTATCCTTTCTTGCAGAGGCACAGATTACACTCTCGGTGTATTACACATGCACAAACACTTTTTTTTTTTCTTGTGCTTCACCAGCTTTTCTGTATGAATGATCATTACTACATGCTGGGTATTTTATTCATGGAATAATGGCTTATCTGAACACTTGCTAATTTGTTTGAATTGTCGAGATAATTTGCGTTTCTTTTATTCCAACACGAAGTACAATGTGAGTGTATTTTGTTCTGTACCACGTTGATCCTTGACATGCGTGATTGGTATGAACACATGGAGTCCAGATAATGTATTTAGGAATCCCATTCTTGTACACATTTAAATATTAAATGTCTCTATTTTTGCAGCAAGTTTTTTTTAATCTATTGGCTTTTTTGCTCTTATTTTTGTATCCCACATTCTAATACATGAACCACACTTACCTTCTAGATTCCATTGCTTGAAAGTTATGTGTTAATAGACATGTTGTCGGGTACAGATGCATGTTTATGATCGGCCTCTTTTCTTTTTTTTTTAGATAAACTTGCTTTGGAGGGAATAGTGGTCCACCGTGCTGAATGCAGGCCTGCGGCAAGTGAAGACTACATGCAAATGAAGCGGTAGGTTTTGCCATGCTAAATACTCGTTTACTGGGTTGATGTTGTCTGAACACTAAGCAGGAACAATTGTCTGAACCTTGAAAGCATGCGGTTATCAGGTGTTGTGGGATAACAAGTATGCATGCTACCCCCATCCACCAGTCCCCCTTCCCAAATTAAAAAGATCAGGTATTGCGGACCACCCATGACCATCAGCTAGAATCTTGGTTCTCCACAAAAGCAGATGTCATACTCTTTGTGTCTGCCCCACGGTATTTTCTGTTATTCAGATTCAGTCACTTTAATTATCCAGTTTGCCTTTTTTATCATCATATGTGATCCAGAAGGTTCACATTAAACTAGTGCTATATGAATACCTTATCCTTATCCATCTCAATATAGACTTCCCAGGGAAAAATGTGTCCAACCCCTAGCATTAAAAACATTAATGGTTTGTCTTGTTTTCTGCAGTCATCTTGCCCCTGGCCTGCCCGGTTCTTTTTTTTTTTTTCTTTTTCTTTTCATTCAGATATATTTTTTTTAGTGTTTGCCTATGGGTGGACTTGGTATTTAGTGGGCCCATCCGTCATCAACATGTTTGTCTGTTGTATTGCATCATGTCCAGAATCCCCACTTTGAGATATTTTGCCTTGGCCACCATGTTCTTAGTTTGTTACTAATTGCATTTGTTTTTATTGTGACACGTGAATTCAGTCTGCGTAGCAGGATCCTTCAAGGTGATTTAATTTGGGGTATATCACAACCTGTCTTCCATCTGCTCTGGTATCTGCTAGGACATCAAAAAACCCAGCCATTTGGAAAGCCTTATTTTTTTAAGCTTGTTTTCTATTGAAAAATGTATAAATGTGTGTAGGCTACAGACCTGACCAAGAAGGATACCTTAAAATACACATATATATATACTAAAAATGATAGCGGTTGTGGGGAGAGTTTCTTTCTTGTTGCATTGGCTGTGAGTAATAAACTAACTTGGTCTAGGGCTTGAAATGTTCCCGGCACATGTGGAAGCCATTCATAAAATGTAGGCGCCAGAAACAGGTGCACTACTGCTGCCAAATCACCTGATGTCCCATCGCCTGTCACTGCTGAGCCCCTGGCGCCGAGCCATGCGTGGAGAGGGAGAGTTGGCGCTGTATACAGACTGCTGCTGGACACCCAACCCGGCTTTGTATAGAGCCAATTAGTGTCCAGCATGTAAAGCTCTAGGCACTAGAAAGCGAATCCTTGTTGCTATGGTAATCTGGGGTTTGCCAAGCCCTGACTTTGTCCTACTTGACGATCAGTTAAAATCCATTTTAGATACGGTCAGGGTAATCCCCCCTTTATCACCTTTTAACGCACCATAAAATCATGAAAATGACACCTATGCAGCCCTCATTCTTACTGGAGTTTGAGCTCTGTCTTCACGCCAGGCTTGTGTTCTTCACTATTCAAATTTGGATAAACAGCAGACGGTCTACTCTGAGAACTCTGGAGCATCTTGCACCGTACTTGCGCTCCCTTAGAAGCAGCTGATTGTTGTCCCCGGCTCCTCCTTTACTCCAACACTTTTCATAAAATTTCAAAACAAACTTTCATTCAAGTTGCTAAAATGCTAATAAGCATTTGGGTATATTAGCATATTAAAGATCTATGAAACTTCATGGATTCCATAAAACATAGCTCAGAAAAAAGTAAGCTAGTTAAAAAATGTGATTCATAAGCCCTTTGATGGACTGTGACTAAAGATCTAAAGGTCTTTCTCCCTTAAAACCAAATCTTGGTCTTCTGTTACCATCATAACAGCAAGCAGTCCAAGCTTCCCTGGAATCGAGATGAGGCAGCTGTTCAATCTGTGAGTGCGGTAATGGGGGTATGCTGTAAAATGTAACTAATTAAATCCCCGGAGGTTTGTTCACTTAACACATAACTAGAGTAACTGAGGAAATATATTCAGTGCGAGAGCCAGAATGGCATTTTCATCATATTTTTTTGTCATCTTGAAATATAAGAAAAGTCTATAAGAAAAGGGATGCCTCAGTCCTTTTTATTAAACAAGTGCAGATCCTCATAACATGACCTTTCCTGTGGTTATAAAGACACTTCATTTTTTTTATTGTTTCCACAACCTTTCATAGCAGCATTAGAAATGTAAGCTTTCACCACCAGTGAATTTATGCTAAAGCTATGAACTGATGATGTGTTTGTCTGTAAATAAGAACATAGAATTTTACCCCATCTAGTCAGAATGTTTTTTTCTTAGCCAGCCCTTGAGTGGCCCAGGCTAGCCATATGCCTATCTCATGCAGGTCCCCTCACTGTAGACTCAACTTCTACCAGAAAGCTCTTTATCTACCACCCTCTAATTTTAGATTACGCCCTCTTGTTCTATCATTTCTCCTCCTTTTGAAATAAACACCTCTCCCGCACTTTAAATAGTGTTTCTAATCTTTATCTTTCATCTAAGCTACACATACTGAGATCCTGATTATAGTCTTTCCTGATAATGTTTATCCTGCAAAAGATTGACCATTTTATTGGCCATGTTCTGAATTATCTCGAGAATGTCCATATCCTTCTGGAGATGGCATCTCCAGAACTGTACACAATATTGTAGGTGGAGTCTGACCAGAGATCTGTAAAGGTTTACAACCACCTATCTTTCTGCTAATGATGCCTCTCGCTATACAACTAAGCACCATACTTCCTTTTTCTAACGCATTATATGCTTACCTTTAAGTCTTTAGAAACAGCTACTCCCGAGTCACTGACAGAAGAGTAACCCCAATCTCTAATATTTTGCTTTGGGATTATTATATACCAATTGCATTATTTTGCATTTATGTAAATAAAATTACAGCTGCCACACTCTACCTTTAGACCCTCTGGCTTATTCTACTATAAAAGACTATAAAAGCAGAAGACATTTTGTGTCAACCAAAAATTAAAGGAAAAAAAAAGTTTAAGTATTGTGCCCTGGGGTACCCCACTACTAACAAGAGCTTCCTTGGACGCTCTCATGTGCCTTATCCATTAAACTATTTTAACATCCAAACACTGCAAAATATACCTGACATACATGGATGGATACGGTGTAAGGCATTGTCCATTAGATAACAATTGTATGGTTGTTATACTACTTGGAGTGCTCCTAGACAGTCTTGAGGAGGAGAGAAAGTGGGGCTTAGAAGGAGTGAATGTTTGTAGTCATTGTCATAATGCATCTAAGCAGCTTCTTTGATCTTTATTTGGATAAAAACCTTATAGCAGCTGCGGTTTCTAGTTTTAACATACTCTCTAGGCTCTTATTAATGCTTATAATACCGCACATACCCCTAATACTGAAGTCCTTTCTTGGTGCATCACCAGAATGCAGGATATAAGAGGAGTGATGGTTCAGTGGGAATGTATGGTACAGGATACAGTAATGTCCAGATTGCTATCAGGTCCCAAGTTAGACTTTCTAAGTCTGTTTTTCCCCTTTTTTGCATAACGCTTTCCGGCCTTTTGCCGAAATAGCATGATTTCCAAGCGTAATCTTTTCTACTGCTTTTGCTAGTTTAGAGTAGCAGTATCAAGCTGCGCACCATAAATCAAGTGGTTTTGGCACATAGGAGATTGCTGAGTAAATAATAATTCCTCGTCCACACTCTATACTTATCACATTTTCCTCCATGTCTTTTCTTTAGTTAAAATGCTGGCAACAAGCTGGTGTACAGCCACATGCGTTTAGCACGGCTAGAGACGTTGGCAACCACTTAAGGCTTTGTCTGTTCACTTGAACTAGAGCGAAGCAGAGACCTGGCTGGTGAAGGCATTCGAGTTTAATAAATAAAGTAGTGGAACTGATCACCACATACACGCTCTAAAAGATGATTGCAATTGTATTTGAACTGGTTGCTTATCTACTGCCCTTTATGTGTAGTTGAGTTGGAGAGATGAGTAGGGTTTAGGTAGGTGAGACAGGAAATAAAAAGTTGGTGGAATGGGTGTTAGAAAAGGTAGTGAATTCCAATTTTAGAATACTCAAATCAATGACTATAATGTGTCCTTAAACAAGATATTGCAGACCATTTTATTTACTAGGGTAAATCCACTAAAGGGAGTTTGTGGAAGAGCAGTGGTGTCATCTTCTTCACGTTACTAGTCATTATGAAGGTCCAACCCCAGTGAACTTCTGTTGCAGGCTTGGCCGACCCTGTTTAATTGCATAGTGAGATTTCTTTAGTGTTCACACATTTAATTATGCATCCATAATACAGGGCCATCTTAGCCCCTCGTGCAGGAGGAACCTACCATTGCTGGCCCTTCATAATGCATAGTAAGGAGTTAATACCAGAATACATTCCCTTTGTCCATATACCCCTCTGACAGTGAGGCTGATTTCTTTATAAGGTTGCCAGCTACCGGGCTATAGCAAGCGTAATCAGAATGGGACATACCGAAAATAATATTTTCTGTACAAATTTTGGTAAGGGTATGGCAATCAACAGGGTTACCGTAATATTTATTTTGTGATAAGATCCAATTAAAATTTGTGTACTACTTGTTATACTATTATCAGATTTTGTTCATTCTCTGTCTATGTGCACCATACAAATAAGGCATCATCAAGTGTGCAGAAGGCATTTGTCTAATACAGTGTTACTAAATTAATTGATAACTTGCTGTAAAAAGCTTTGTGAGAAGGAGCTGGACTGTTGCATTTGTTCATCTGGATACTAGCTTTTAAAGGAGAAGAGAGAAAAAAAGGGAAAAAAGTTAAAATTTAAAGATGTATAGCAATATTTTGAACTGGGTGGGGTGGCCAAACCTTTGTAAATACTTTGAGCCCTGGTAAAGTATTCTGTTGCAGAGGGTACTTTACCGGTTCTTTGTGTTGTGTATACTTTAATATTGCAACAATCCCAGCATACTAAAACAGTGCTTTACGCCTTCTAATTTATGCTCTATAAGTGTCAGAAATAAATGGAAATTCTATACAAACGAGGTATCTCCAGAATCAGGACCCTTGAATTATTACATTTAAAGCTATTTTTGTCAACCAGTTTGGTGATTTACATACAAAAATCTATAAACCTTGTGCTATTTCCTTTTTCTCTCTAGTTTTTAATAACTCCGTACGAAATGTTCTTTAGAAAGCAATGTGTAGTTTGAATGATCATATGGGGAAAATGGAACGGCTCCTTACGGTATGAAAACCCCCTGCTCCTGAAGGGGTTAATTTAGTAATTTAGGAATAATGCTTTTTGATCATCCGGAGTATTCTATTATATTCACATAATTGGGCAAAGTTGCAGCTTTACAAAGTCATCGCATTTCATGCGCTTGAAAAGGCGTCTAATCTATTTAATGAAGATGTGCGATGTTAAAGCGGTTAAGGAGTGTTTTTGCCAAGCATTATATCGCTTCTGCTTGCCTGCAATCTAAACACATGCGTGTGCTTCTCTGCAGCATACATCTGTACATGTGCGGGCCTTTTGTTCGCAGTGACATCTGACCAGTTGTCTTTTTAGGTAGTGGAAGCCATGCCAGGTTCAAAACACGCTACTTATATAAAATCCCGGTGAAGTAACGCCTATATTTATTATGAACGGCCGTGTGAAACGGACTAGAGAATCGAATACTGTTAAATTGGCATTTTCCCCATTTTTACAATCCATGGGATTTTAGTTTAATGAATTGCAAATGTAATCTTTTGCCGTAGTTTAATGGGTACCAATCTTTAGCTTTCATTATGTAGATGGCTTCATCAGTATTGTGATCTATTCCAGTTATTTAATACCAGTATCTAGAAAAACCACTTTAAAATCTGGTTGAAAAAAAACCCCCAACAAATTAAAATATCTTGTTCAAGACAATCCACTAAAGCAAACTAATTATTCATTGTGTTTAGAATTAGCTTCCGTTGCGTTATTCCCATGAATGTCTGGGCAGCCATGTTTGTTCTTTGGTATTTTGGTTCACAAAGAAGTCTTTCTATGCGCCACCGGAATATAGCTTTTTCATTTTCCGCTGGCACTATGCGCATGGGATACTTTTACATTAATATGAATAATTACAGTTTACAGATACATAAGCTAGAATGTTTCATGTAACCACAGTCTCTGTGTAAATAATAATTCTGGGACAGGACACCATGCAACAGCTTCAGGGCATGAGATGAAGTCATTTTCACCAATCTTAAAGTGTGATATTTTGGTTAAATTGTGATCAGCTCCTCGTAATAGTCTGCCTTGTGTTTGTGGCTTTAGTCTTACAGAAATGATTGCTGTATATGATTCATATGCAGGGATTTTTCATTTTTTTTATATTTCATTTTTTTTTTTAGACGGCAGATAGAAGAATCCTCCAAACCAAAAAGGCAATCACAACAAATAGATAAGGCTGTAACAACGAATTATAGACCTGTGGCTAACCATCAGTACAACGTAAGTATCTATCTGTTAAGAACCGTTGATGGCAGTAATATGCTTCACAAACACATTTTGTGGGGGGGGTTACGCATAAAAACTGATTCTAATGCAATTATGGAAAAGTCCTATCACCATAGCAACCACTGGCATGCATCAATAACAATTAATGATTTGTCCCAGTTATTCAATGGTGGTAAGACTTTTTTCAAACTCACCTTTTTCAAAAGTCACCTTTTATACATATCCTTCAAGAAGTAATTATGTTTAGAGAATACAAACAAGTCTGACACCTTCTGTATAGCATCTTTTACTGTTTAATGTAGAATGCAGTAATGATTTCTACTTGAGAAATGCCAAGTCCGTCACCCGCTTATAACTTTGAACAGGTTTAGCTTGTAGAGCCTTAGTGCAAGTGTGAGAGTTTACAAAGATATTGCTTGAACATTGATCAAAGCAACCTAAAGTTCATATTTGCTGCAACATTCAACTGGTCTCTGTGTTGATCACTTTGAGGTCTATTACTGTCAGGGGAATTTGGAGGACAGTTGTGTTTCGGCTCTGTCACATCACTATTCGGTACAAAGGGCCAAACCTTGTGAGCTCCTGCTGCAAGAAGAACTTGGCTGCCCGAGCTCAGTCCTTACTGGAGAAACTTCTAAGTGTTGCACCTTACAGCGAACATTGAACCAAGAAGAATACAGCTCTCCTCACAACTCTCCCTTTAGTGAATACGTAAAGTCCTTTCTAAAACTTTGCACCAACCTGGCAATATTAAGAAGCTGTCTAACAGAGCTTGTGATGGGGTAAATATTTAATTGTGCTTGCATAAAGACCTAGATTATCAGAGCAGCGCTTATTTTGCTCTTATGCGACCAATAGATCAACCTATGTTTGGGGGAGAAGGGGGTTGTAAAGCCTAATAACATTGAAATACCCTGGATTTCTATGTATGTTGTGGCTTTTTAGCATAAATGACAAGGGAACACAAAATTGGGGACATGTTTTAACAAAGTCTGCTTATACCAAAGCTGTAGTTGGCTCAGGTTGACCACGGAAATCCTTAAAGTGCTTTCGGCATGATGAGTATGTAGCTTATTTATTCACAGACTGTACTATTGGAATTCCTAATCAAGCTTCTGTTATAATTACATGAAAAGAATAATGAGAGCGAGCTTGTAAATTTAAATTGGGTATAAATCTGTCACTGAAATAACTAAACTGCTTAAATACACGTTCAAGGCAGTAGTTTACTGTATTGGCTACAAAGACTACATCTCACTCCTACTTGGACACGTTTTGAAACAGTCCTGTTTTTTACAGGACAGTCATGATTTTTGGGCACTGTCTGGGTAGCTGCCCCACTGTCCAACATGGCCACCTCGTGATGCTTAGCGTGTAAGATGGGTGGCCGTGCCTCTGCCCGGCTTCTTACCACGCTCCAAACACAGGTGCCCAGTTTGGGCAACTGAAATGTTAGGTGGTATGATTTTGTTTTATCTTTTTTCATTTGGATGGTTTTTAGAGTTCTACTGTATGGGGCACTAATTTGCAGAAACAGTTCCCCACAGCACCTTGCTTTTGGTGTGCGGATGGCCTGTATACAACAGGAACAGAAGGTGCTCGGTGGCAGCGAGAGAATTATTATTATTTTTACTGTCTTGACTAAAAATCCAAATAGGTAATGAAAATAACTTTCTTCTACAAAAGTGCCTTTACAACACTGGCTTAGCGACCGTTGCGTGCAGGGGTATGTTCAGACCCTTGTGCACGTGTGTGAAAAATGTTCCCATTGATTTTAATTGGAGCACTTTCCTACCACTGATTGGCTGCTTCAAGGAGCCAGTCAGTGACATAAATTATCAGACTCAGAGTGCTTTAATATGCATTGTTCTTTATAAAAGGGTCTATATGACATTACAATCTTTCCCTTAATGAAGGATCTGAAGAGCCTCTACTAAAATGTATTGTAAGCAAGATGGCATTTCCAAAACACATGGATGTATTTCAAACATTTTATTCACTAAAGTGCCACCGCTAACACAACTAAATTTTGGTTCCCCTTGTTCTTCTGTAGATTCTGTTGTTCTTAAGACCTGTATGGGTTCTGTTTGCGGCGATTAAAGTGCAGTAATAGGTGGGAGTTAAAGCGGATTATTTTAAGTAATGCTTTTATAACTAAGTGTAAGATTAGAAGTGTTATTTCTAATATTACTGAATGTCCAAGTCATTCCCAGAAATAATTCCCTAATTCCACAAAAAGCAAGTACATGTAGCCATAGACGTGACATTGGCTTCTTAAAGAATATGAAGAAAGAATAAAATGACCTGCCAAGGTCTATGTGCTGAGCAGACCACAGTGGTTTTTGTTCTAAGTGGATTAGTTCCTTTAATAGATTTCAGTCAATTTAAGAAAAATATATATATAAATGACTGCTCCTGTGAACTGGGAAGGTTGTGGGTGTCTGCAGGTAATGCTTGGCAGAGAGATGGCAAAAGGCGGTGGGAATTTGGAAGACAAAGATAAATTGAGGGAGGTTTGCCAGGCAACGAAGAGCGGGCTCGGAGGATTATATGAATACATAATAAAGGAAATCTGTTCTGTGCACACCTGGAAATGTCACCATTTGGAACATTGGCGTGTGTGTGTGTGTGTATATGTATGTATATGTATATATATATATATATATATATATATATGTATATATATATATGTATATAATATACACACACGCACACTCAGTCTGTGGATAGTTACCAGCACTCTAGGTCTCTTTCCAATAAATACAGATTCCTCTTTTCCAGGTCAACGTTTCAGGTCTTTATGTGACTGAAATGTATTTATTCATCAGGACACCATATGTGTGTGTTGTTATTGATAGTATGGCATAATGTATCTAAAAATTACCGACTGAAATTCAGTATTCTTAGAGGTAATCTTAATGTGTGTTAGGCTGGTCTTGCTTTACGTCACATTTATATAGCACCAGCAGATTCCCTAGCACTAGTTAACCTATATTTCGGACGCAAATCCTTAGAATGGGGAAAAAAACTACAGACTAACTTTATTCATAATGTCTGCTTTTTGGTGAGCATTATATGCCAAGCTAAAAGTAGACTGAAACCTTCCTTAGCTCTTTTATTTTTTTTCAGCAAATATTGCTTTTCTTGGCTTCAACACGCTGACAATCTCGAAACAATTGTTGTTTATGAAATAGTTATTAATAGAACACCTTACATTTACCTGGCTTCAAAATCCCAGTAATGTTTCAGAAAATTCTCATTTTTACTTGCAATGCTCCGCATTTAATTTCTTGCACGGCTTCGTGGACCTTTAGTTCTCAAGTCACTTCTACTGTCTTAAGTAAATATTGTAGGGTCACGTCTCCTACAAACATAACTTCCAGATATTTTAGACCCTTCTATAGACATTAGAGAGATATATAATGTGTCTTAAATTAAAACCAGAACACAAGCTGATATATATATATTTTTATCTGTTTTATTTTCTATATATTTTTTTCTCACTGGCACTTGATGTGACCCAAGCATACCTGGTTGGTACAGATGCCCTTTTCACCTGTCCTTGGGGTTAATACGATGCCTGTTCAATAATTAATATTTTTTATATCTTCTGCTAACCATTCAGCCCATTTTCTGATTTTGAAACGCTATTCCAAGTATTTTTCGAGTTGGCAGTAGTTCAGCCGCGCGGAACGCTGAGATGAATAAATACGGGCTCGAAGGTAGAAGATTTAGCAACAGTCTGTGCAGACACAGCTGTGACTATGTGCTGGGATTTAAAGGTGACATTGCACGTGATGTGGAAACATTTCATTTTCTTTGGAGAATGTTTCTTGTGATTTGCTCTTTGCTTTGATATCGAAGCTGGCTCCAGCTGTCTTAGGATGGATTGCCAAAAACGCTATCACTGCAAACATAAATATATATTAAAAAAATGGTATCGTCTATAGATTGTGTTTCAAACTAACTGCCAGCTATATAATGGTCATATTCGTCAGCTATAAAATCGCATCTGCTCTTTTTTGAGCTTTTTTTTTCTCCTTCTGTGCCAGTATTATTTTCAAACTGAGTATTCATTTTTTTCTGTCCTGCCATTGTAAAAGCGCTACAAAATCTCCCGGTGCTCTATAAATGAGTGCAGTACCGTCCTTGTTTACCTACTAAGCTTCAGCTAACAACCAGCAATAAAGAAGAAATTGACTAGCATGTAAAATGTGATTAATCGTAATTATGTGGAGCAGTTCTTAGCTGTCATTGTTTATATGGTAACCCTGTCGGTTATCCTTTCTGATGCAAATATAGGGAATTTTATATTCTAAAAACTGGTAAAACGGCAACATCCTGCTCCGTCTGTCCTCTAATACACGGAACTATTTATAGAGCTATGTATCGGTACTCCTATTTTTAAAAGGTTGTCCTAATTTATGTAAATAAATAATTAAAAAAAAAAACCTTACCTGGAATTCCCCGCACTGGAACTCTCCTCACTGACAGCCGGGGAAGGTCTGCGCGATGGACGCAGACAACCCCGCCACTAAACGCACCTCCTTCCGGCTGCAGCGGAAGTTGAGCGTAGAGCTCTACACGCTGCCCTGGCTACACACTGGGGACTCAGAAGTTTGTGGGGCATAAGACAGGAGGATCCAGGTCCCCTGCAGCACTGCGGGGGATCTGGATCTTAGTGTCTGATTATAAGACGACCCCGATTATAAGATGAGGGGTCTTTTTCAGAGCATTTGTTTATACAGCGGAAACCATTTTCTAGGCCCCACATAGGGTTAAAGATCGGTGTGGATCATTGGCCAGGAAATGTGTGGTCATTTTGCTGGCTGTTATAACAAATTAACTTTGTAGAGCATGAATAATTCACCAACACTAGCAAATGTATGTGACAGAAATTGCACATTTGTTATTCAAGAGATCGAGATTCAGTAAATAATTCTAAGAAGCTGCGATGAGGGACTGAATGAAAATAAGCATGGTGGTGAGTCACAGTCACAGTGTTTTGGGTTTGGCATCAGCATGGACACCTGTTCTTAATTTAGTTTTGTTGATGTATTTTTTTTTTATTTGTGTCTAATATTAAAGGAGCAGTCAACCCTCCCTTAATTAAAAAAAATATATATAATTTGCATTCTTGTCCAAAAAAAAGTTGCAGCACAATCCCTCATCTACTCATCACTACGTTTTGGCACAAGTTTCCCTCCCTCAAGCGACCATTCATTGGCAAGAAATCACTCCTATGGAGATCAATAGAAGCGTGAGAGATGGGGATGTAAATAGTTGGGGAAGAAAAAGAGCATATGAATGCTTATATGCATTTGCATGGCAAAATCAAGACACAAGTTAATTAAAAGGTGACATTCTGCTATCATATGCATTACAGTGTGTATGATGAGTGAAGATTGTCTAATTACATTATTGCACCTTCTGGTAACTGGCATGGCTCTGTTCAACCTTTTGGATTTGCCTTACGCCTGAGCTAGGACAAGGAACCCAGCTGTTCCCTCCGCGGGTGCCATCTTCCCTATGAGGTGCCTGGATATGATGTGATCTCACGTGTCCTGTCAAGCATTGATCTCCTTTTATGCCAAATCTGGGTGCTACAAATACACCACCAATAGAGGGCAACGCTGGAGATTTGTTTACTTCTACCTCACCACTGATGAGACTCCTCCACGCCATAGTGTGGGCTCATAATAGGACATTGAGGGGGACAGAGTTAATCTTATAAAATACATTTTAAAAACCTCTGAGAATGTTTGTGTCCCTCTGTGGGTTGAAGTAGGACAGCTGAAGTAATGTAGTGTGAGATGTACTAGTTGCAAAATATGATACATTGAAGGAAATCAATAATGTGAGGAATATCCCCCAATTGATCCAGAAGAAGTAAAGCGTGCATAGCATTTTCCAGGTGCCTCATCTAGTCTACTCAGTACCCAAACTGCCCTGGGCTGATACCGAAAGGTGCCTGCCGTTCGAGAAGCTGAGTCAAGCCTCAAAGCACATGTACATAAACCAATATCTAACCCAAACAGCTGGTAAAACAAATTAATTTGACTTAAAATGCAGGCGGGCAAATTGGCACAAGACAAAGTTCACTCAGTCAACCAACTGTTTGATACTGTTTAGGATTTAAACTTGCAAATTCCAATTATGCAGCGCTTTATATTATGTTTAGTCTTGCATTCACAATTGGCTTTCAGGCCTCCTCTCTGAACAGCATTAAGAGGATGATAAATTCCAGCCGCTTGGGAATGTGATTAGGTCCAGCAGGCCTCAAGTGTAATGTTTCTGAGAATGTTAAGAATGTCTTCAGGATCGAATTCTCTTTCGGTTCGGTAGATTTTGTAGGATTAATGAACATGTATGTACAATAAACATTTACATTAAAAACTACCTTTTTATTCGATGCTATAAAACATGTTTACGTGAAAGAAAAAAAAATAGAGCATTTTACCCACTGCATGGTAAATAATTGCCAGAAATAGGTGGTGATCCTACACAATCAGATTTTGGGAAGTTTTTCCTTTTAATGCACTAATTGTGTGAAAACAAAACAAAAAAACCCATTGGCATGGCTATGAAAACGTTTCCCTATTTAACCTATTCAGCCGAACACATCTCCTACTGGGCATTTAACTGGAGGGGCGTGGAAAGGGGCAAATGGATATTGTGCAGAAACCCCCCCCCATGCATTTACAAAAAAGGACAACGTTAAACGTGAAGGGAGCACACAGCCATCATATATGCATTAAAATTTATACAATGGCTGTAGTGTCCCTTTAAGTTTCTATTTTAATAGATTTTTAACCTGGCATGCACTGGGGCATAGCCAGTGGATAATGCTTGAGTCCTTATTAGCCCTTGTAGGAAGTTCTGATACTTCCTGTTGTGGCAGTTTAAAACAGGATGTGTCATCATGGCGCATAGAACAGAAAATTATATATTAAAAAGAAAAAAAAAAAAAAACCTACAATGCTTTATATGTTGTATATACGTAAGAATTGCGGCAGTGCAGAACATTCAGGTTTTGGTGACTGTATATTTAACAGGTTTTCGGGATGGTGCGCTGTATATTTCTTCAGGAGCATCCATGTTGATTGTTAATTACATATTAATTAAAAGAAAATCCCAGAAGTCTAGCTTCTGACTGCCTAATTGAAGGAGGCTCTGGAGCATAGGGTAGAACATCTCTAGCCCAGCGCTCAGAGAATTTAATTAGCCACAGCTTGCAAAACTGAGCTTTTGGGATTAACGTTACTTTTTTTAAAAAAATTTTTATTGTATGTTGGTCCATAATTCTTGAAGGTGGTATCACAAATGAGAACGCCTACCTGAAGGCATCTTTAAAACGTGAAGACACAATGTGGTGTAGTCTTATACCAGTAGTGAAAACATACGCTTTGCCAATCTTTCATTTAGTAGATTAGCCACTGCACACTAGCATACTCCTCGGGAATGCAGTGTATTCATGGGTTAAAAGTTATCCTATATTGAAGGTATTTGGATATAGCATAAAGTGTACTTGTATAAGTTAAACATTATTTAAAGGCAATGTTATAGTATTGATAGACTGCTAAAATATTGCAATCCCGGGTACAGTCACGTATTACATGGAAAATGCACAGTTTTAAAGAATATTTGTACATTAATGCCGCCAGGAATTGTAAGAGTTAAGTCCTATATGATATTATTTTGCTTGTTTTAGGCAGCGCACTATTAACTGTAAGGAAAGCACAGTATTATTTTTTATTACTGTAATTACAGTTGATAGCTGGTTGCTGGAACAGGCAAAATGATCTATCTACTCTATTAGCCATATATCGGGGATTACAGTATTGCCTGTGTGTTGATGGGGGGGGTGTAGAAGGAGTCCTCGCACATCATCATGCAATGAGCAGGTGGCAAGCTGAGCTGCAAGAATTACTATGGAAATAGTCTAAACCTTTGGTTAATATAATGCAAACTCATTTTCTTTCATTTCTGCGTTTTTCATACAAGCAGTTCATTTTCCAGTCCGCAATGAACATTATTGGGCTTAAATACACATTATTTGTATTGTGTTAATTTACACGGTGCTGGAACGTTACAATGCTTGATTGTCCATGATTTCCAACAGCATGGCAGGTTGAAATGCTTTTAGAGCCGTGTATTGTTATTCACCCACTAGCCTTTTCTCTTTGCTGTAAATTCAGAGCCGCCTCTCTGGAGGAGAGATCTTTGATTTGAAAAACATGAAACTACATTTTTTTTTCTCATTAATGGGTTTAGCCCTGGTATCTCTCACAATACCTGCCCTTGAATAATTTTGTGATGAAGAAACAAATACAATAAATGGTGAATAACAATGTTCATCCAGGGAGATGCCACATGCGAACATAACAAGGGAGCACAGCTAGCACCAAAGGCTTCTTTTAGCTTCCGCATACTCGCTGTCTGGCAGAGACACGATATATCAAAGGCATTTAAAATATAGAAACATAGAATAGAACTCTGCTTTTGTAAGTCCAGCTAATTGTTTCAAATATCATACTACTCCTCCTATCTCAGGGGTCAGTTTGTTGATGGGTGGCATTGCCTTTACGCCAGAGCCCAGGCACCTGGATAAAATGCTTTGGGAGTCTGTGATCCACTGAAGATACCAAGCAGCTCGGCCAGAAAGTAATCCTGTTGCTTTTCTCAGTTTATTATTTGTTTTACATAGCACCATCATATTCCGTAGTGGTGTACAATGGGCAACTAATGATGTTTTAAGAGTCAATGTTTTTAGTATTTCTCATAAAATCGAAGAAGAAATGGCTGCGTGGCAGGCACATGATATCTAAGATGTGCTGCTGTGCAGACCAAAGCCAGACTGGCTCTGTGTGAGATTGTCTTAAAGCTGGCCTCTCACAAAAACAAAATATACATTAATCAATAGAACAAAACAAGCATTCTGTATGGAGGATATTTTATTTTAACTAGGTACAGCGGCTTTTGAGACCTTTTTGAATAACATTTACCTTTACAACTACCTTTCTTTTTGTCCATTGAACCAGGGCTGATATTCAGCATCAGGTTTACAACACAGCGTCTTGTAGGAGCAAATTGGCTACATCAGTGTTTGTCCGTAACTCCGCTTACTGCTCATCTCTGTACCTACTCGGTTAATGGGGTGCCTTTTGGTTGACAAATTGATGGCTGTATAGAACCTAATGGGGTTTATTTACTAACGACATAGTTGGAAGGGGAGTATGTGGGAGAGTTGTGGTTTCAGCTCCTCCACTTTAATATACATTTTGAAGGACCAACGCTAGCAAGTTCCTCCAGCGAGCAGGACAAAACTGGCCCTTTATAACTGTTTGTGAGGAGCATTAGAAGAGGCCCTACCAAGTTAACATTACACAGGGCCACTCAATCTCGTCCAAAAAAATTAAAATGAGATTGTCAGGTGCATTTCTGTAACTGTTGTTGAGATGACTTTCATGAACTATACATTGTGTTGGGCCAGTTAAGCCCTTCTTGCAAGAGAAGCTCAGTGGGGATGAACCTCTCATAATGGTTCATCCCCACAATGTTGAGGGTTAAGTGTTCGCCAAACCTTCCTGGTTTGATGAATTCATGTCTTTTGAAAAACATGGTACTTATCTGCATGGATTTATTTAGGTGAATGCTTTTCAGGTTTTGGATGAGATCATTTCTGATGTAACAGACAATGTATATTTTTATATCCAGATTGAGTATGAAAAGAAGAAAAAAGATGATGGAAAACGCGCTCGTGCAGATAAGCAACAGGTTTTGGATATGCTGTTTTCTGCATTTGAAAAGCATCAGTACTACAACATTAAAGATCTGGTGGATATCACGAAGCAGCCTGTGGTGAGTAACGGTATAGAAAGCGGCTTTGGGAATTGCACCTAGAAAATGGTATCCATTTATTGGGCATACGTTCATTTTTTGCCAAACTGCATTAGCATGTAGCCTGTGAGCTATAGATTCTGTAATTCCGGACATTGGATTTTATGCAATTTAGTACACTTATAGAAGGACAAATAGATAAGCAACTATTGGCTTAAGGGGTCTGGTGGCTGATTTGTAGTGGTAGGTCTAAGGGGTTGAGTTCATATTTTGGAAGGAGGAGACATTTAGGGGTGCAAATGGGTTATTGGGGGGCTTCCACTGTTCTTTTTTTCACATTTCTATTGTTTGTAATAAATGCTTAGTTGTTTTTTCTTCTCACTATGAAGCAGAAGAGCAGGCAAACTTACGTTAATGTTTTGCATGGGCTTTCCCTTTTGTTTGCCGTAAATCCAGTGTTGTCTACAGTTGAGTGTCACCTTTCCTAGCCGAACTTTGAATGCTAAGGGTTGGTACTAGCCTGAGCTGAGGTGTCACAGTTTTGTATAGGAAGCCAGGTTATTGTTGCCAATACAGTTGCATTCTTCTATTTTCGAGACAATCTGTGGCTTATGTAAAGACTTTATTAATACTGCATTATGTTATGTGTCAATATATTTTTGTAATTATATCACACACACCGTATCACTGGTGATGCAATCTGTGCCATGTTCCAGTCTCCAAGAGGCATCCAGGTTGTGAGAACTAGCTACTAGGGACAATAAATGAAGGGTATGCAAGTATGGTGGGAATTCCTCTTAAAGGATTCTAGATGGAAGCATGCGTAAGCTTACAAGACAGTATGCCAGAAAAAAACAGCTGTTTAAATCTTTTAGTTCTGGTAGAGCACTCCACAAGTGTTAACACCTTTGTGCCTATGAAGGTGATGGTTTCCCACTGACAAAAAAAATTATTAGGTATTGTGTTTATTTACGTCGGCAGATAACTGAAGTATAGGCTTAAAAGTTAAGACATTAGATTTTTTTGATTGGGTTAACTGACTTATTCCGAAGTTTGCTTTTCATATTGCTTTATTATATCTAAATCAAAATCTGAACAGCTATTTCATTGGCATAAGATGTCCCATTACCTCGCAATTATGTATAGTAATTGTGTTTTCCGCTTGACCTTTCTTAAACCCACTCATCTCTAAATGCAAGACATTAGGCAAAACATCCAAGTGTCCAAGGAATCTGTTCGTGTTTCAGGTTCTTTTTGTACAGAAGGCTGCATCCACCCCCTCCTTTTCAAAACTCACCTGATTATGAAAGACTTGTATCGTGAATTTCTAGCACTCCAATTAACACCCATTTTTTTAATCTTGTCTTCGGTTCTGGGATAAGTAAGTCTCTAAGAGGCAAAATTGAGTGAATTGTCCTACAGAAAAATTACTGTGATCAACAACAAGTATAACGGATCATAGGGTTATAGTCGGCATTACTTCTTCTCGTCCTATTTCTGTCACACACATCTTTCAGGTTTGGAGATCTCCGTCATTTATATAGTGTACACGCCAAAAGTATGTGGACACCCCTCGTAATTGTTTCAACCACACTCATTGTTAACAGGTGACAAACATTGGCAGGAGAATGGGTCCTACTGAAGAGCTCAGTAACTTGTAACGTGGCATTATCGTAGGATAACACCTTTGCTACCACTCAGTCTATGAAATGTCTGCGCTGCTAGATTTGCCCTGGTCCACTGTTAAGCGTTAATATGTGAGCTGAAATCACCTAAGACTAACAACTCAGCCGCAAAGTGCTGGACCATGCACACCAACAGAGCATGGAGGCCAAGTGCTGAAGCGTGTAAATATCTCCTCTCCAGCTGGAGTGGTGTAAAGCAAACCGATCATTGGTGGAGGAGGGATAATGGTCTGGTGCTGCATCTCAGGGTCTGTGCCCCCTTAGTTCCAGTGAAGTGTAATGTTAATGCTACAACATACAAAGACATTGTAGATAATTGTATTTGTTAAATTTTGTGGCACCAGTTTGCGGAAGACCCTTTCCTCTAACAGCATGACTGCAAGGTCCATAAATACATGGTTTGAAAATTTGAATTTGGAGGATCTTGACTGGACCACACAGAGCCCTGACTTTAACCCCGTTGAACACCTTTGGGATGAATTAAAACGCTGATTGAACACTTTTTGTTCTACATCAGTGCCTGACTTCACAAATGGCCATTTGTCTGAATTTGGCCTTAGTGACAATGCCTGGTTTTATTTTTACTTTATTTTGCACTCTTCGTTTTTAGCTGTAATTTTCTCATTTACTGTACCCACACAAGTTATATATTTTTTACAGGACAAGAAGGGCTTTTATCAGATACATTTATTTTGATAACATCATCAAATTTACCATACAAAAATATAAAACTATGGTAAAGAATTGAAGAAAAAACACTAATGAAAATGCTAACGAAAAAACAGCTAAACCGATTCTATTAGTCTTGAGTTTAGAAATACCCTGTCTTTTTTTTTTTGCAAGTTATAGGGCAATAAAAACATGTACCATATTGCTATTTCAAATATATTACATCTATATCAGTGATTAAAAGAGAGCTTAAGAGCTTTAACATGAACATGTTTTCATACAGTTCTAAAATGTGGGTATTATGTGTGAGTTTTTACTGTGTACCTGCATTTATTGTTCTTCTTCGCATTTTTCTCTGTTTTTCCCCTTCTGTCATTCTCTGGGTGTGTGCGTGACATACATTACTTGCAGGCTTTGATTTGTATTCAGCTGAGAGATATACTCTTGTGTTCGTTTCTGCAGATATTTCAGCATATAGGGTATTTGTGATGGAAAATCTCTAGGGCCATCAAATCCAAATGCCATTTTTCTGTCTGTTATGTAGCACTCTGCTTTTTTCCCCCCAAATGGCAAAAATACACAATTCTGACTTCAGGAAAAATAAAAAAAAGCCATATGTTTCTTTCAGAAAGTGAATGTGATGTTACATTGCAGTGATATCATTAACCACCTGTAAAAATGAAATTTAGGTAAAGGGGCATTTTTGCAGTTTTTTTGGGGAAAGCTGCGTAGTTCAGGTCATTTGTCAAAGTTTACATTACCTAATAAACACTATCAAAGCCACAATAGATTTGATTGGCAGTTTTAACCTTGCTTATAAAGTGGTTCATTAAATTAAAAGGTCATTGGTAACAGATGGATCCATTACAATTACTGATTAATGCCACTCACGCGCTATCCTTAAAACTTGTATTGTTCATGTCCATTGAAGACAAGACTAAAGAGAATGGGGAATTGTTCATAGTTCATTATAAACAAGATTTTTTTTTTGTGCTGCTTCATTTGAACCATACCCTGATGTTCAGCAAAGGAGTGGAGGAAGGGCCATGAATTGCACCATAGACACAGATCTTGGCTAAAACTGGGAGAACATGAGTGAGCTGTTATAATTCATATCTTAAATTGAATGGGGTGGGTAGATCTCTGGGGGGCATTTGAGAATGTGAGAATGCTGGATCACCCGTGATACTATTGCTCCGCTATTTTTCCTATGTTAAAAGAATTACTTTTTTACAGTGCGAAGACAAAAACCACCTCTTGTGTACTACTAGAGAAATCCAAACGAGAGCCTCCTACCTTATCTCATCTAGCATATAAGAAACACTATATCTTTTTTATATAGCGCCAGCAATTTACACAGCACTTATTGCAATACATTCAATACATGACAAAACTAGAATTGACAGTCTAAGACAAACTGTCACATTAGGATAAGAGGACCCTGTTCACAAGCTTGCAATATAGATGACTCCACATTTTATTGTCTCAGCGGCACGAAAAGTGTACAGCAAGAGAAACAAAGACGTCACACTTACTGGTATCTAAATTGTAAGCTCTTGAGCACGGTCCAAAATGTTGCTCTACGTTCAAAATTCCAAAATGTTGTTGATCTACGTTCGCTTTCTGCACCCAAACGGTGTTGCTGTAATGCCTTGATGTCGAGGCTTTCAGCAACGCTGAGATCGGCATCAGGGGCCGTGTCTGGCCCCTCCCTGGGGTGTCAACATCCGCCATACACGGCAGACGCCCGTTTTTAAAGAGTTTAGGAGGCAATCAACGATACTCCTAAACTTCGGTGGTGTCGCTGAAGTGCCTCGATAGCGAAGCATTCAGCAACGCCGAACTCCCACCCCAGTTGGAGTTGAAAAAGTTTCGATGAGGATCTCTCCAGACCCTCTTGAGAACTCTGGTTCCACTTGCAGGTTGAATGATGTAAACGGTACTGTGTAGTAAAATATGCATTAAAAAATACACATCTTTTAACTTTTACATCATATGTATCTCAAAACTCCCTATCAAAATCTACTTAATTCAGGTATGTAATTGAATGCTTTGTTCACACCTCTGATATTTGATTTAAGAAACTTCTTGCAGTATTAATCTTATTTTTGTGTTGTGTTGTATTTTGTTGTATTGTATTTCACATCAAGTGCCAGCTTTCCGTTTAATCCCAGTTACCCAATATTGGACTTCATTGATTTGGAGAAACCTCAACTGGTTTTAACAAAGGTGGAAAAAATGCATGTTTTGCAATCAAATGAAGTCTAAGGATAACTTCTCGGGGCAGAATCTAGCTTTCATTATCAATTTAGTGGTTATTTAATGTAAACATCTGCATTTAAGTAATTATATGGTGTCTGTAGAAAAATAGCATGTTAAAATGATACGTTTTAGGCAGATTTTCTAGATAATCAACACCCATGACTAGAAATCTGTAGAGGTATAAATCAATTAGTGCACGTTAACTCTTTCATTGCTATATTTTAAATTTAATGTCAACACTGCAGTACCATATGGAATAGTGTAGTTTATGTAGTGCAAATGTATATAATTTAATGTAATTACTCATAATAAGATTATAACTGTAAAAAAAATTGATTAGAAAAATAAGACTTGCAATGCTGGCACTTAAATATTAATGTATTATGGTAATTTCTGAGATGCATTTAATTACCGTATTTGCTCGATTATAAGACGAGGTTTTTTCCAGAGCAAATGCTCTGAAAAATACCCCTCGTCTTATAATCGGGGTCGTCTTCTAATCAGACCCCAAAAAAATGGCTGGGGCCATGCTGCTTACCGGTCGCGAGCAGCGTCTCTTCCGTTAGAAGCAGGAGGACAGGAAGCTTGTAGCTTCCTCACAGAACTCTATCTCCCCCTCCCTCCTCTGGGGGCGGGGCCAGAGAAGTTGCTGGTACAGCCGGTCCCCTGCAGAAGTCTTCGAGTGAGAGATCTGCAGTTCAGGTAAGGGGGTGGGGGAGGGTTTTTGGGTAAGTATGTGTGATTAATGTGTGAAGTATGTGTGATTAATGGAATGAATGAGTATTTAAATGTTTGTGAATGTGTGTTTGTGTGTGATAGCATGGATGTGTAAGGGGGGTGGGGGTTGTAGCATGGCATAGGGAGGCTGTAATCCCACTACTATCATCCCCAGGTTCCAGCATGTACTGGCTGCCTTGGCTTGATAGGAGTGTGATTGCTGTTAGCAGCAATCACACTCCTATCAAGCCAAGGCAGCCAGTACATGCTGGGTTAAAAGGCATATCATGGGGCTGAGTGGCATATAGGGGGTTAAAATGCATTTCTGGACCTCCAGAAATGCATTTTAACCCCCTATATGCCACTCAGCCCCATGATATGCATATATACCTCCAGAAATGCATTTTAACCCCCTATATGCCACTCAGCCCCATGATATGCCTTTTAACCCCCTATATGCCAGAGTGGCATATAGGGGTATAAGGCATATCATGGGGCAGAGTGGCAAATAGGGGGGGTATAAAGCATTTCTGGGGGCAGAGTGGCATAACTGGGGGGGGCAGGTTGGCAAATAAAAGGAAATTTAAAAAATATATTTACATGAATTAATATTTACTGGTAAAACTTTTTTTCCTATAGGGTCGTCTTATATTCAGGCTTTTTGTTTTTTTCCTAAATTAATATTTTGATTTTGGGGGGTCGTCTTATAATCGGGGTCGTCTTATAATCGAGCAAATACGGTACTACCTACATTTGTAGGCAAAATAATTGAAACCTATACACGATGATAATGTATAGGGTTTTAGACATCTTTGTAACTGTTGCCTTGTATGAGTTTAACTGTAATTTTCTCATTTAGTGTACCCATTAGATACCGTTATTTTGATCATATCTATTTTACTAAATAAAAATGAAATATTGGGGGAAAAGCCACCTTTTATCACTTTTATTTGAAAACTTTTAAAATATATACGAAAGGTAATGAAAACAATTGATAGATTTTAATTTGTAAGTAATAGGGCAAACCATGATTGCCTCTTAAGCTCTCTTAAATCGGGCGTTTACTGCCATATTGTATATACTGGGTAAGAACGCTCCAGCGAGGGATCACAAAGGGTCCCTGGAGCAGATTTCGGTGTTCCTATGAATGCCTCGACATCAAGGCATTCACAAACCATTCAAGCATCGAAAGCTACCCTTGTTCGCTTTCTAAGCCTATTTAATGCTCTGACGTACCGGGCACATCGTCAGTCATTAACTGACTGTTTGTTCACGACATGCCTGGCACGTTAAGGAGGTAAAAATCCACAAGAATAATTTTATAGAAATAGCAGAGAATGTTTGTAAATCAAACCAAGTAAATGCGCATTCTTCTTGTAAAGGCCTTACTTGGTTAAATAAATTGCAGTCAATAGGTCACAAAGTCACATAAAAAGTCTCTGTGAAGACATACCCCCTAGCCCCGTCTCCAGTGACACCTAAACCAAGAGTGCCCCCTTTTGGCTGTTCTATTTTGGAAGGAGTGGTGACCAAAAATCAGTGGGCCAAAATATTCAACTCAAATCCACTACCATCACTTCGAGAATCGTTTTGTTTTGGTGACCCTCGTTTTATGGCATGACCTTGCACCGCCTTTTTGGTCTGACATTTTTGCAACTTCAACACCTTAATTACATAACCCCCAGAACAGAGAATTGCTTTGTGGCCAAATGTCTGTGCCCACCCCGCCCCTGCCAATTATCACCCCAGCATATCTCTAATATAACTTAATAATACCGTAATATAGAATAACATGGAACCTCTCGCCTTTCACCAAGTGCTTTGGAATATTGAGCTATTTCTATGAATATAAATCCCAGGAAATGTACAAGTAACTGCATTTGCAATAGTAAAACAAGTCCATTTTAGACAATCCGTGGGTCTTTTCCTGAGACACAAAGTGCTACTTAAAGTAATCTAAAAAGGCTGTAATTTACTTCAATGTTGTATTCATTTTTATTTCGTGTTCCGAAATGAATTTCCCTTTTATAATCTACAAATGCATCCATTTAACTTGGCTCAGGCACCATATTGCTGTTCTAAAATACATAACAATATTAGCAATATATTTCTCTTTTGTTATGAAGCAAAAGTTATTCCTTACATCTGGGAAATGTAGACTTAACCAAGACATATGGGTATCATCAACAAAAATTAACTAAAAGTGTCCTACGCCAGCTCATAGACTTTGTACCATTTACTATTCTTGGATTTTCTTATTAGGCAGCTTCTGTTCTGTTTGGAGACGATCCCTTTAGCCTTTTTTCCACTCCCTGCAGGATACATTTTTGACATTTCCACCGTCTCCTCACATAGTAATTTTATCAAATTGTTTTTGGGTTATTCTTATAAAAATCGCCTTTGTTCTTCTTTCTATGACTAACGTCTGAACACTGTATTGAAAGGCACTACGTGTTATGAGGGTTCTTAATTGGAACTGGTTATAACCTGTGGTAGTCCGAGTTAAAGATGCAGTTCCACCTACCCTGCTGCATTAAACACTAAATGAAGCATTAGAATTCCTAGTATTGTTAAATGCCTCAGAAATAATTCATTAATCGGGTAAATTGTATATAAAATACAATTTACAATAGTATATTTAAAAATGTATGCCAGGGACGCTTGTCATGTGACACAAGCTGATATGTTGCCATAGAAACATCATTTTTCTGTGGTGTTTTTATATTATTAAACCTTTGGAGGAAAGAATATGTTGACCAGTTTTCTAATGTTTTATCTATTTATAATACTAGACCGGGCAATTATTATTATTATTTTGCCTAAATGGAACCGTACAATTAAACTGCTTTATTCGATATAGCCTTGTATATACAGGGCTATATCTATATATTGGTATTTTCTACTAATGTTTCCCTTTATGTGTATCTAATGTTCGTAAATCCTCTTTTATCAGATGAAAATAGTCGTTAATATTTATCTTTGCCAGAAACCTATTCATGTATTATGATCAATTAGGCAAAATATACATGGACACAAAGTGCTCTGTTTAAAGGAGCCATTCTGGTTAATATTCTTGTCCCTCCTGATAATTTGTGCTAAAATCTTCAATAGCCTTGAATCTAATACATATTAAAGATGCATTCCCACCTCTTACAACAATGTCTTCTTGCCTCTGAAGCAGATCTCTGTTCTGAGAAACAGACAAACAGACCGTTTCTTGCATTACTCTAGAATGTATAGTCTAAAATGAGCCGTGTGTTAGTAGGTAGCCGTTTTTCTGGCATATCCTCTGTGTTTACGCTGATGTTTGCTGCTGTTAAGCACTGCAGAACTTGTTAATGCTCTAGATAACTGATGATGGTAATAATGACAGTCTAGACATGCTTTTCTCATGTAATCGACTCGTCCTGGCAGACAGATAAACCACCAGATTACCCTTTATTTTGTTTCGATAAGCAGCCCTCTGGAGTTCCCAATTCACACAGTGTTCATGGTGTAAAGGAACGGCATGTTGGTGTCTGTGCACATTTATATTTAAACATTACAGATGTTTTGTTGTATTAAATGATCTTTTTTTAGTGATGTTCTGACTGGTTGTTCCCATGGCAACTTGGATCTTGGGAAGATTAACTTGCATTTGGTTTCACATGATGTTAGTATGTTGGATACCTGCCTTCTCTTTCTCTGCAGCAATTCCTTAGATATAACCCTCTAAGCACCGGAATAATAAGAAATCCATTGGTACCGGTGCTAAAGGAGTTACTAATACCCAATTTTGCTTACTGAAATGCAAATTTGAAAGGATTGAGAATCTCGAACAATTACATGCAGACCAAGAATTATAAACTAAGATAGAACTAAACGAAGAAACTGTAGATTTTGTTCTTCCTTCATATCAGCAGTGATAGCGTATAATATTTCCCTACGTTATGTTTACCTGATTTTCTATCTGCTGGTGGAGATTCCTTTAATTACTAGTTCATGATATAAAAGTGCCTCTGATTGGTATACCTGAGAACCTTTCCAAATAGTTTATCTCTTTAAAGGGGCAGTAATGCCATTTTGAATGTTGATTTTGTTACTGTAAACTTACATGGGGTAGGATAAATATGATACTATATGTCAATATGTTGTGTGTATTACCAAGGACTGTGTTGCTAATATGGTTAGTAGACTGCTGGAGTATTTGTGTAATGTGGTTGGATACTGACATCTGCTGGGATTCGGCAGAATATCAGCTCCACGTTTAATGCAGAAAAGTCCGATACATCTTCAGCACCACATTAATATAATCCTGTATCCCCAAATCCTGTATTAAATTACATATTGATGTTTACAGATTACGATAACCTGTTCTAGAACACCGTGGGAACAGTAAACTTAACTGTCCTCTGGATCTGCATAATTATTCCTCCCCTTTTGATGTTTGACCATGAACATAATTTGCAAGAGACTAATCTATAAGAAAATGCCAAGAAAAACTTTGTCACTAACTTAATTTCAAACATATTTAGCATAGTAATACAGCGCCAGTAGAATACCGGTTAAATGTCTCTAATTCCCCATGCATTCATTATACAGGGCTAGCTCAGCCCTTCATCTTTGGGTTTCATCAGGTTTTGGCCTTATTACATATTTGAGTGAGGAGAAAAGGCTTAAATCAGCATCTCTTTCTTACAAATCACATCCAGGTTCCCACCAGACACATTTTTTGTCGAATATATTTAGAATTGACTGTTATATTATGTTATAGAATAATTTCTTTTTTTCACACTAATGAAAATGTTGAATTTTGACATTACTTTTTTTTCCCCCCTTCCATTAGACATACCTTAAAGAAATCTTACGAGACATCGGCATTTATAATGTCAAAGGAACGCACAAGAACACATGGGAGCTGAAACCGGAATACAGGCATTACCAAGGAGATGATAAAAGTGACTAGCAGTAATGAGCTGGAAGCGATCAGGGTCTGTGCTTTGCTGGCTGTGCCGCACAGTGAAGATGGACCTCTAATATTCCCTTTTGTCTGCTCCAAAGCCACAGAAACTCTGTGAGCAAGACACGGCTTTAGAGCAATATAAAGCATAACAAGCCCTCTTTGCTAAATATCATTATTTCTATGTACACTGTATTTTGCATTTGTCGGCAGGGAGTATTTTTGATAAATTGTATACAATTTTAGGAGGCAAATATGTTCTTGAACCCTAGTATACTGGGCTAGGTCGTTTCTCATTTTAATTCCCCCCCCCTTTTTTTTTTTTTTACTTTACAAAACTGCAGTAAGGTGTCTTCCGGGCCCTTACCGTGTGTTTTTAAAGGCGCAATCTGTTGAGTGTCATAGACCAAGCACAGTATTTAACTATTTTGACGACTTCTCCAGCACTGAGCTCAGGATTTCCATTGACCATTAATGATACGCAAGGAACGTAAATCTCTGTTCCGGGATTTGTAGAAATGTCGGTGTCCGATTGCTAAGAGATTTATAATATCTGGAATGGTGCAAGAAGCCTTATTTATGTTCACACGTGCTGTATAAACCAGTTTCTGACATGGTGTACAAGCTCAAAGTATGTATGTTTTTGGTATACTACAACACCATGAGCCTGGCTGGTGGCGACATCATGCATTTTCTTGGAATAACAAATGTGACACTTGAGCAAATGTATCTTTCTTCAGGAACTTGACTTTTATTGCTTTAATGGGAGATCCTTAGGAATTTTAGTTATGACAGCAAAATAAAGCTGAATCTCAAGTTTCGTTGACTTCTCATATTAGTTTTCTGTTAATAAAGTTTTTTTAAGGTTTGTAAATTGTTTCTATTCATCACTAGATAAACAAATTCCATCATTATAAAAAAAAATAAACTTTCATCAATTGGAAGCGCCGGGTGAAGGAGTGCCACAGACAGCGTGAATATCCTCCATGACATTCTCTGGTGTTCGTGTGAATTTTATTACTGTAGGGCTGTGAGATACACATACACTGCGAGTTTTATGGGGCTCTGTGATACATTCATACTGCATATTGTGTATTTTACTACTGTAGGACTGATGAACACATAATGCACGTTACTGTGAGTTGAAATTAATCCTGTATTCATATGCATTGCACCACTAAAAGGCCATATTTTCTCTCAAAGTAACCCACTGCAGAAAAAAAAAACCTGATGTGTACTATTCAATAAAATATAAAAGGCACCAAAGCAATATTTCATAACACTGAATGACCACATTGTACATCATATATACTTTGTTGTTCAAGCACATAGACATAATGTTCCACCTTGGAACTGTGAAATTTCTGCCATGCTATATCGGCCCTGGTCCACTGTAAGTGTAAACTGTAATCTGAAAGAATGCTACCTTATGGGATGCATAGTGCCTCCTGTAAAGTTTGGTGGTGGAGGATAATGGTTAGGTTGTTCTTCATGGTTCGGGCTCCTTAGTTCCAATGAGGTGTAATGTTAATGCTACAGCATACAGAGACATTGTAGACAACTGTATGCTTCCAACTTTGCGGGAACAGTTTGACAAGCCATCCTGTAACAGCATGGCTGTAACCCAGTGCACAAAGTAAGGTCCCTAAAGACATGGTTAAATGAGTTTGGTGTGGAAAAACTTGACTTCCCGCAGAGAGACCTGACCTCAACCCAATCAAACATCTTAAGGATGAATTGGAACAGAGATTTCGAGGCAGGCCGCCTTGTCCAACAGCAAATATATCAAGGAATGGGGCGCATAAACATGTAAAGAAAAAAGAACAAAAACACAATAGTGTAATATGTCCAAATAATAAATATGAGTGATAACAACGTGATGCACTCACAAAGGTAGTAAATAAAGGAGGCCCATCAAATGAGAAGAATTCTTCTGAGTATCTGGAAAGCAAGTATAGAAAACCACAAATGGTGCAGTATAATGAAACTATGTTTAATAAAAAGAGAGCTCATATAACTCACAAAAGGGTTGGCATAACCGAAATGTTATGCAAAATAGCAGAATAAAACCGTCCAGCAGATCAAGAGAAGTCCAAATGCAGTGAAGGCTCAGTCTCAACGCGTTTCGCCAAACTCCGTTGGCTTCTTCAGGAGAAAAAAGTATGTATTCAAACAAGCAAATGATCAATAGGACCACCTTGTAAAATCCTTCGTTTTAAAGGTTCCGGGTAGTCTCGTCGTCACGTAATCTCGTCGTCCCGTCATCACGTTTTTGCGGGGCCGTGTGTGGGCATTATGTTGCCAGGTAGTTCCGTCGCCACGTCATCGCGTGGCCGCGTAATGGCGCCGTGTCATTGCGTCATCACGTAATCGCGTACTGACGCGATTACGTCTCCACACTGGCCTCCGTTCTTCCCGGAAACACCGTCAAACGAAGACCTTCAAATAGAACGCTCGAGCGAACTCTGCGTTCTCGCAATATTGTAAATTATCGGGTGGCTCAGATCAGATGCACATGGACACAATATCAAGAAGAAACAAAGACAAGATAATATCAATAAAAATGTATAAAACCAAATGAATGATGTGTATGTATATTATTTAAATAGTAAGGTAAGTGATGAATGTATATATATATAAATAAAAGCGAAGTACATAATAAATATGCAGGCAGCAATAGAAAAAAATATAAATATATATAGATGAAAGCACCATAAAGGAGGATACCGTAGGGGGAGATAACACACTGAAAGTAAGGTGTAAAAAGAAAAAGAAAAAGGAAGCTCTAAAAATCAATGATGAATTGGATAAAAAATGTCATAGTGTCATAAAAAACAATCAATATATTAGAAGTATATTAAAAATATATTAAAAAATATATATATTAAACATCAACATGTTGTCCAACATCAGTGCCTGACCTCACAAATGCTGTTTTGGCACAAATTCCCACAGACAAACTCCAAAATATTATGTAAAGCCTTCCCACATACTTTGGTCATATAGTGTGTATTAAACAAAGATTGCTGCCCAATGTCCAATAATGCAGTATTAGCACATTTTTTGTACTTACTTTTCTATTTGGATTAGTGGTTAGCTTAGATTTAAAAAAACAGCCTTTAGTATTGTACCATCATACTACCATATTAGGATTTAAGGCCTTATTTCTTTTATGTAGATATAAATACCACCTCCATTCTCTCTTTTGTCCCTATTGTTCTTTTACCTTGCTTACACATTATATCTTTGTTCATCACCCCTTGCTTTTGGATAGTGCTGTAAAGGAGCTCTATGAGCTCTGATGGATGGCCCCTAGTGGGCCGGCACCCTCAACAGGGGTTCAAATTGTCAGTTTCCCTACTTACAGGGTTTAAACAAATGCCGCTGCTCTCTTTTCAGGCAACTTATCAGTGTTGTAACCAGCTGTGGTCTTCTGTATGGCTTGTCTACTCATTAGAGATACTGGCTTATTGCTTTGGCCCCACAATACCGTTTTGCTTACACATCCGTAAGAATGATCTAGTGCCCAGCTATATTTTTTTACTAGGAAGATTTTGCTTTCTACAATACGATGCCATGGATGTTCTTTTGCTGGCCACCACTGTGGAGAAATGTTTGCAATGCTACACCACTGAATTTCTCTCCATAATACTCCCACGATGTCTAGTATAAACACATTATGTTACTATGTATGTTGGATTTGGACTGAATGATCGTTATCCAAAGTAAAAATGTTACATGTACTGATGTAATTAAGTTACTTGAGACCGCTTGAATGTGCTACAAAAAGCTGTTCAAACCCAACGCCACATCCAAACGCAGTGTTTATTTAGTCTGTACATTATATCTCTAACTTTTATTTACTATTTACACACATGTGTAGTGCTGTATTTTAATTTCCTAAACAAGCAGTTAACTATATTTATAAGCCTTCCTTTGGAGGTGCCATAATTCCAATAAATTACTGCGTTTGATCAGCGTGGAGGCCATGATAAAATTCAGCTTCTCTTCTTACTGAGCTCCTTCCAATGAATCACACGCTCACCCAAATCTAAATTTGTTTCATTTGGGGGTGTGGTACGACATTCTGGTATTGTTCAGTTTTGCATATTATCTACTAATAAACACTAAAATTATAAATGTACCTTAATCGTATTATTGCCTACTCAAAGGGTTTTCAATATTTTGCTATTGGTTCTGCCAATACATGAGAATGATAAATGGCTCCTTCTCTATCTGGGCCAGGCTAGCGAGTCAATCAGTTATTGTCGGTTTACAATATGCTGCTATGGATTGGACTCTAGAAATCCTAGTTAACTGAGGAGTGCCTGTAATCCTTGTGTTCATTCTCCATAGTGTGGAACGTGGCCACATACAGAATACGCTGCTTGAAGGCCAGGCCTCTGACGGAGACTTTTAAGACCTTCCAGAAAACCACTGAAGACGCCTTTGTATAGAAACACACACCTTCTGTAAGACTGTATTTGAAAATGCCTTGCCTTTATTTTTGGCATAGGTCTGTCCACACAGAGAGCTTTAGATTATTATAAATGGTAGGCAGGTAATGTTTATGCAGTCCTAGGCGTTTACTGAAACGTGAAGATATGTGTTGTCCACTTTTTGTGTAGCTCCTTTCAAATGGCAGCTTACAATTGCTCTTAGTATCTTAAACTAGAAGCTATTTTTATTAAAATAGGTGTAGAAAATGCTAATTAGCAGTACTCAGAATTGCACTTCATGTATGCAGCATTGGGCCCTGTATCTTTAAGCTAAGTAAAGACCCCTTCTTATTCAAGTTTGGATATTCTGGAATGTTCTTAATTTTATACCTAGTTATCTTTAGGTAACCAAGGCACAAAGGCTTTGGGAAAATCCTAACAGGTTTTAGCCATGCATTTCCTAGATGTTTTGCCATCAAGGTACAATAGAATATAACAGGTACTAAAGCAATATTTCATGACACTACCCTCTATAAATAAATGCAATCAAATTTTTGGCTATATGAAATGCCATGTTGCTAGTCATAATGTAGGCAACCGCTTGGCTACACACCACTATATAAAAACTGGTTTCCAAAGGGTCAATATGGCTGACAAATATTGGATTGGTTATAAATGCCCATAACAGAAGCGTAGTAGTCAGTTTGCATTAACATGAACACTTAACATTGTACTGTTTGACAGATAAATAAGTTGAACGCTTAGGGGAAAAGTTTCATGAGGTTCAAACAGTATAGGACTACGCTCGTACTGTAGCATCACTAACTTTAAACATACTCACGTAGTTACAAGATGCAGCAGATTTTGGATATGAAAGTCATCGTAACGCCTCAGAGACACGCCACACATACGGATTACTGAACATTAGTACCAGGGACTACCAGATTTAAGTTATCCTGATGAATTGGGAAAGCTACCATTCACATCAGGAATGTACGTTGCTTCCCCACTGCAGATTGTTGCAGTTAGTAGAAAACACTGAGCTCTACCTGTCCCTAAAAAGCAGGGCAGAGCAGCTAAAGCAGGACAGTTGGGCATTCAGTGGCCCTCAAGGTACAGCTCAGTGTTTAAGTGCTAATAATAAATGCCAAAATGTAATTGTGACAGAAAGTTCACATATCTTGCATTCCTAAGCTTTTAACTAATTTTACAGGTACTTAGTGAACTTGAGTATTTCAGACATCTGGATCCAGCATTGAAAAACTTCTGCAAGAGCTATACCCACCAGGTGCCATATGCAGTGTGTTTAGCAAAACGAACATGTGACAGTAGTAACAACTGATTCTATACTAGACTGTGAGTCAGGTGACATAACCAAGAAATCCAGGACCCAGGCCTGAGCCTTGAGGCCCAAGGCATAGACCAACCCAACATTTAACCTATGCCGTTTTGTCTGAATCAGATCAATGTCTCCTAGAAGCAGAACGTAAATTTCCTGAACATTTGGACACTATCTAGAAAGGTCTATGAATATACCGAGTTTAATGTCTGAATGGATATGGATTATATTACGCGCATAGTGTTATCAGATCCAGGGCAAGGAATTCACTTTAAAGCCTCAGCTTAGAACCCCAAAGACTAAACCACTAGGGCTGTAGCCTGTACATACCCATGCCAAAGCCTAGGAAACCAAGACCCAGTTAGAAATTAAACAAGGAAAAAAAATGACACCATTAACATCAAATTGTTTCACCATCTTTATTTGGGGGCGAGCACTTCCAAGAAAATTCTTTAGATGGTTAATGGCCTGTAAAAAACACAAGCAGCAGTCATTTGTAATACTCCCCATCCAGCAGTGACTGGTGGAGGGATACAGGGCAACTACAGCATAAGATACACCTTCAGAGTCAGAGGTTCTTCCAAAGAAAGGCCCTCTGGCAGTGGAGGGGTAGCTGCAAGAGCCCAAAGGTGAATTTAATATTGGCAGGTTGTCCACAATAAAGTCCTTTTCTTTGCGATCACTGGAAGTTTGATGAAGCATGGAACCATTGCGCAAACAGGCGTTGTGTCCTTTTTAAAAAACGCACACACAAGAGCAAGGCCCAGTCTACACAGAATTGTAGGAAACACCAAACCAAGAAATTGCCTACAGCGGAGATCAATGGACTTTATTTAAACCATAACAAAAGATTGTTTAAAATGTGCCTCCACTGGAATAATTTAGGGCCAACGTAAATTACGAAGCTCAATGGCATCAGTCCCGTGTGAGCCTGTTAAGACTTATCCAGGTGCTTGAATGGATGAGAAGCAGCAGTTGTGGTAGGTGATCCAAAATGTGATGGTTACTACAAGAAGGGAAAAAAAATTGTTAATGTATACAGGAAGTTAGGTGGTAATAAACAGTTCATGTAGAAAGACTATGTATTCCCCTATTCAATCTGATAAGTCACATTACCAGACAGTCAGAAAGCGCGAGGAACGTTTATATTGCATCTCTGTGCAAACCAAAAAGCAACTGGGTAAGCTTATGGTCTATCAATGGATGCAAAGCAGACAGCGTCCACAATGTATAAAAAGTCGAATACAGTCTTATTTTAATTCTGTGCTGCTTACAGGGTATGATGAAAGTTAATGGCAGTATAAAGTTATGTCAGACACAGGGGCACAAAATTAAGTAAAAACACTTTCAACTTACACATTTTTCAATCTCCAAGCCATCCTTGAAGAAGGTCAAGTAGGGAGTTATGCCATCCTCACGGAAATCCAACAGACACACCATGCCCTCTGGATTCATGCTCTCTCCTGTGAAAAACTGAGAAAACATTTCTTTTAAATAAACCCATACAAGTACTACGCAAGATGTTTATGTAGATCTACTAACCATGCAATTTTATTTATCTCAAGCTAGGAACAAAAAAAGTACCTGGTAATTTTTGAAGTTGCCAAGGATAGCTTTGATTTTCTCTGCAGCTCCTGTCATGAAGGGTTTTACACGGTCGGGATGGCTTTCATCAAGTTTGGCTTTAATGCTGTAGAAGGAAACCAGTTTTCATTATTGGTTCTTACTACATCCCCACACCACAATGCAGGAACAGAAATGCAGTGTGCTCAGACATAAGTTAGTTTCATAGGAGCAAGCCTCTAAAGGTGTCCTAAGATGTCATCACAGCAAACACAAGACTCCAAGTCGCTATATATGCATTTCTAGATCAGAGCCACCCTTTCGAACCAGTCCAAGCTAAACGGCACTGAAGCAAAAATCAGGAAAAAACCTCAACTCTACATATTTGTCCCTCTGATAAAGAAGATAAAAATCATATTTGACTACGCTCAGCAGCTGGAGTTTACTTACGCTTTCATGTAGTCCTTAATATACTGCTTGTAAGACTCCTTGGTGAAGCCAGTTTCCTGAAGCTTGTGGTTTAATACTATATCTACCCCACTGACGGATGTCGAATCAGTCCCTTCGTCCGGGCACTCGGCAGATGCATTGCCACCAATAAGTGCATCATCTATTCCACCTTCTACTCTGGTGACCATCTGAAGAAAAAAAAAGAAAAAAAAACGCATTTATGAGAACATTGTGAAATTCTCTCCAAAACTGCTTCACCCACTGTGTTTCAACTACCTTTGTGTAGCCAGTGAGAATTCTACAGACGTCAGTTATAGTCAGTACCCATTAACCACTTGATTAGTTCTCGTTTATCCCGAACACTAATTAAGACCCCCCATATATAGGCACGCCAAGTCTTACCTTGCCTTCCACTTCAAAGCACAGTCCGCCACAGCTCTCTTTGATTTTGTAGATGTCCGAAAACATTTCATCTCCTAAAAAATGGAGAAAACTTGGAATATAAACACCAAGGAGAAATAGTTGCAGATCTTATAAGCATCCCCGTGCACGAGCTATTAAAAAATAACTCATTTCTGCCAACAGTTAGAGCACACTAGTTATGGCGATTACACAAAAAAAAAAAAAAAAAAACTGGGGGGGGGATAAAAGGGACCCTGAAAACGCGTCCATTTTCTGATGGGCAAGTAAAGTCGCAAGGAGAATTTGTAGCCCTGTGCGGCTTTACGCCACATAGCGCCAAACAATGCGCTGAGTCATCAGCTGTAGTCGCGCCCTAGGCCCCGGAAAGGAAGCAGGCGCATAGCGCGTCGACTCTGCCCGGCAACAGCAGCCAACCCATCGACACGCCCACTTTCAAGCGGTGACGCACTAGCGGGGGACGTAACGTCACAGCGTAGGCATCCGATGTAGCATCACTATTCTAGCCCCACATAACTACTGGGGCGCAGCGAGTGAGGCCCTGGGCTAACCTCGCTTTTATACATACATCTGCGGCATTTCAAAGCTTAGCGTTTGTATAAAAATAGCCCCAACACCCCAACACAGCACGTTACAAACAGGCACCGAGATATTCCCGTTTATGCGGTAGCCACATCATACGCTTACAGGTTAAAAGAAAGTGCATTGGCTAAGCCCGCCCAGGTATATCTTCAGAAAAAACAAACAGCATTCGATAAATCGCCGTTATGCGCCCAATAGTTCCGGGTCGCAAAGCCACGCGGCTACCCAGACGTTAGAACAATTAGCATAACGCTAATCGTTCTAACGTCTGGGTAGCCGCGTGGTTGTAACTACAACGAAGCGACCGCACGAGTACTACGCAAAAGTTTCTTACCGGAGACGATATCCCTGTAGATGATCATGGTGGCGGTTAACTGTGCGGTGAGGCCTCGGAGCGTCGAATGGGAGGCTCAGTGCCGGAGAAGGGTGGGGAGAGAAAAAGGAGCGACTCACAGCGTCTCTCAGCTCATATAGAGGCGGCGCGGCCCCAGTGACGCAAACGACGCGTGCGCAGTACGAAGCAGGCGGAGCCAGCGCATTCAATGTAGTGATGGGAAGTTCGGATCATTAAAGTGAATCGGATCATTTCGATTCGTTCACTGAAATGATCCAACTCATGATCCGGATCTTCGGATCACTCAGTGTGCCTGCACGGAGTTACTGTTTTCCAGTAACTCCGTGCAGGCACACTAACGATTGGCCCCGCCCCTTTCATTGTGAATCCTCCCCCCTGCCTCCAGTGATGTCAATGAAGGCAGAGAGTCGTTCAAAGATTCGGATCTTACAGGGATCCGAATCTTACAGTGATCCGGATCACTGTAAGATCCGGATCTTTGAACGACTCTCTGCCTTCATTGGCATTCTAATCATTCAGAGAATATCACCATACTGTTATAAATAATACATTAATAATCACTGCCCCCAGGATTTACATTCCCCTTTACCTGCAACTGCACCTTAAGCTAACTTTATTAAATTAATTAAATTAACCCTCACCATTAAATTAACCCTAAACACCCCATCAACCATGACTGCCCCTAAAATTAACCCTTAACACCCCATCAACCATGACTGCCCCTAAAATTAACCCTTAACACCCCATTAACCATAACTGCCCCCAAATTAACCCTAAACACCCCATTAAGCATAACTGCCCCTAAATTAACCCTAAACACCCCGTTAAGCATAACTGCCCCAAATTAACCCTAAACACCTCATTAAGCATAACTGCCCCTAAATTAACCCTAAACACCTCATTAAGCATAACTGCCCCTAAATTAACACAAAAGACCCCATTAAGCATAACTACCCCCATATTAACCCTAAACACTTCATTAAGCATAACTGCCCTTAAATTAACACTAAAGACCCCATTAAGCATAACTGCCCCCAAATTAACCCTAAACACCTCATTAAGCATAACTGCCCCTAAATTAACACTAAAGACCCCATTAAGCATAACTGCCCCTAAATTATCCCTAAACACCCCATTAAGCATAACTGCCCCTAAATTAACACTAAAGACCCCATCAACCATACCAATTTATTAGGTAATTTATCTGGAGTATATGCAATTAATTTAGGGGCAGTTATGGTTAATGGAGTATTTAGGGTTAATTTCAGGGGCCGTTATGGTTAATGGGGTCTTTAGGGTTAATTTCAGGGGCCGTTATGGTTAATGGGATCTTTACGGTTAATTTCAGGGGCAGTTATGGTTGATGGGGTATAAGGGTTAATTTTATGCTGATGACTGTGGGTTAATTTAATTAATTTAATAAAGTTAACTGTAGGTGCAGTTATAGGTAAATGGGGGCAAACTCAGGGGAATCTAAATCCTGGGTGCAGTGTGAACATTATTAATGTATTTATTTATAAAAGTATGGTATCAGTAATATTCTCTGAATGATTCGAATCTCTGTAAGATTCGGATCCTTGTAAGATCCGGATCCCTGTAAGATTCGAATCATTCGACTCTTCGGTTCATTCGACTCTTCGGTTCATTCGACTCTTCGGTTCATTCGACTCTTCGGTTCATTCGACTCTTCGGTTCATTCGACTCTTCGGTTCATTCGACTCTTTGAACGACTCTCTGACTCTATAAGTCATCGTTCCTGTGTGAATTAATGAGCTGTAACCTGACCCCAGAGTCTGTGTCTGAGTGCTCTGCAGATGACTCACAGCTCTAGGATCAGGTTACAGCTGCATGATTCACAGACTGAACCGCTACAAATGAATCGTTCAGTCTAGTGAACCGATTCATCCGGATCACTAAAAAGAACCGGATCAAATGAACGATTCGTTCATGATCCGGACATCACTAATTCAATGACGTTAGGCGTCGGCAAGAGGGTGAGAGGAGTGGAGTCGCTCAGGCTCGCTTTTTGGCTCTCTCAGAGCAGTGATGCTCTAGCGCGCTCTGCCGGTCAGTGTGAGAGCTGCGGAAACACGAGAACAACTGTTTTGTTTAGTTTTACAAAGTACATCAAATAAGGAATAATACACAAAATGGAGGTGTCTAGTTATGATTTATTGATTTTATATAGCGCCATCATACTCAATGCTCCTGGTTGCAATGCATTTTTGCCTCCTTGGGGACTTTTTAGGATACAGTCAGTCATGTCAAGTTTTGCATACTGTTTATCATAATGTAAGCCACCTTTCCAGTACTACCACATTTCATTTTCTCATCAGTTTTTCCCCTGACTGCCCCATACACTCGAAGGGCCAAACCCAGTGAAGGCTCGGTTTTGTTTTGTTTCTTTGCAGGCATAACAAAAGTCATGGTGGGGTAAAGGTGATGGAAAACCTCTCCACTTAAAATTAAGGGGGTAGTAGAGGCATTACTAAACACTAATCTACACCAACCAGACACGCCAGAAGGCGCTGACACAGCTGCAGGGCATTCTGGGTAGGCGTGAGCAAACAAGGTTAACAATTATCATCACTATCTGCCTCTACTGTATATCCACTTTATGCATGGACCCCTTGGAGCAAATGTCTGCTGTACTACAGCCTTTAAGCAGAGCCCAGGACAGACGTGCAGAAGCCAGATCACCGCTCATGGACAGCTCTTTCACCCTTTATGGGCTCCGTGCAGTTGTGGCAGCAGACTGGCTTGTTTGGTTGGTGTAGACTAGTGTTCAGTAATGCCTCCACTACCCCCTTAGGTTTAAGTGGATGGGTTTTCATTTACCCCACCATAACCTTTGACATGTGTACTGCTCATACTGCTCCAAGCCTCCAGCAGTAGCCAGTATCACAACCTCATGCTGATGAGTCCCATAAAGGACAAAACAGCTGTCCATGAGTGGTGATCTGGCTTCTGCACCTCTGTCCCAGGTTTTGTTTAACGGCTGTATAGTACAGCGGACATTTGCTCCAAGGGGTTAAGGACAATGATAGTGTCCTTCCAGCAAGTGCGAAAATTCCCGCAATGAACCATGCCCATACCAAATCCCCAATATACTGTGAGTATCGGTGTACAGGGATTTAGCCCTTATTTTATGGGCTATTTTTGAGTGTGTATGTATATGCCAGTATACAGGGTTAGAATATGTGTGTGGGTTAAACTGTGTATTTGTCAGTATAGAGAGTTTTTGAGTGTGTGTGCCTTTGGGGTGTTAATGTGGCATCCGTATCTTGACTGTGAGTGTGCGTTAGTGTACAGTATGGTGTATCAGTGCACAGTGTTAGATTGAGTGTGTATGGGGGTTGTCAATGTAAATTGTTAGGCTGGAGTTAGTCTCCATGTACAGTGTTAGAGTGTGTGTACATCGAGCATCAGTGTATGATGTTAGTTTGGTGTTTGTGTTTGTATATAGTGTTAGAATATATATATGAACTAGTAAAGTAGTGTACAGTGACACACAGGGAACAGGGCACTGAGTAGTGAAGAAGCTGTACAGAGTAAGGGGCAGAACAATTATTTCCTGTGCCTGGGTGTGACACACCCCATGTATCTGGTTCTGTTGCCCCTGCATAAGAAATAATTGTTGTGCACCATAGCCTGTACAGCTTGTTCACTGCTCAATTCTGCTAGGCTTTAAAATATTGCCATTTATGTAAAAGAATGGGGGAGCACAAGAGAATAGTGTTGTCTAGGGTGCCACTTGGTCTAGGACTGGCCCTGATATACATTATCAACTGTCCCGATTTAGGCGGGATAGTCCCGATTTTGGGACTCTGTCCCGTCTGTCCCTACCTCTGTCCCGATTTGCCGTTCCATGGGCAGGGCGGTGGAGCACAGAAACTGTGCAATTTGATAAGCAGTCGGCTTGTGCGTGCCGTGCTGCTTCTGCTTCAGGACAGTGAGGCTCTTTGTCCTGTCCCCTTGGAGGGGGTGGGCTCACAGAGTCAGTAGAGTTCCTAGTGTGGCAGTCAATCCCATGGAGGAGAGCACGGAGAAGGTGGGAAAGTCAGAAAAAAGGTCATAGTTATGGTTCGAAACAAATAGGGGCAACAATACACAATGAGGAGAGGGCCAGCATGGGTGTGCTGGCTGGGGCATTGAAGGCTCTGATATGTATGTTACTGTGTGATATTACCTGGCTGGGGTTCTGATATATGATAATGCATGCTACTGTGTGATATTACCTGGTTGGGGCTCTGATATATGATAATGCATGTCACTGTGTGATATTACCTGGCTAGGGCTCTGATATAGATAATGCATGCTACTGTGTGATATTACCTGGCTGGGGCTCTGATATATGATAATGCATGCTACTGTGTGATATTACCTGGCTGGAGCTCTGATATATGATAATGCATGCTACTGTGTGATATTACCTGGCTGGGGCTCTGATATATGATAATGCATGCTACTGTGTGATATTACCTGGCTGGGGCTCTGATATATGATAATGCATGCTACTGTGTGATATTACCTGGCTAGGGCTCTGATATAAGATAAGGCATGCTACTCTGTGATATTACCTGGCTGGGGCTCTGATATATGATAATGCATGCTACTGTGTGATATTACCTGGCTGGGGCTCTGATATATGATAATGCATGCTACTCTGTGATATTACCTGGCTGGGGCTCTGATATATGATAATGCATGCTACTCTGTGATATTACCTGGCTGGGGCTCTGATATATGATAATGCATCCTACTGTGTGATATTACCTGGCTGGGGCTCTGATATATGATAATGCATCCTACTGTGTGATATTACCTGGCTGGGGCTCTGATATATGATAATGCATGCTACTGTGTGATATTACCTGGCTGGGGCTCTGATATATGATAATGCATGCTACTGTGTGATATTACCTGGCTAGGGCTCTGATATAAGATAATGCATGTTGCTGAGAAATATTTTCAGCGTAAGTAGCATGCATTAGTACCAGTGTTAAGGCTGATCTGCCTTTTCTGTTGTATTAGATTAATTTTTTTTTAATAAATTGGTTTGGTTGAATTCAATGTGTTGGTTATTTTTAATATGCATGACTGTGCTGACAAAAATGAAGCGCGTTTTAAGTTGCAATGCAAGCGCGACATTGTAAAGTGCAATTGGTTGTATTGGTGAGTTCCGCGAGAGCGATTTAAAAAAAATTCCTCTTTCACATTTTGAAATGTTGGGAGGTATGCATTATGTCCTACCTTATTGAGCTTCCGCTGCAGGCAAAATGTGTCAGGCCCTGTATGCTAGGTTAAATCTCTGACACAGTCAGGGTGTTGAAACTACACCTATTCTGCAAACTCTCCCTTTAGTGAATCAACCTCAGAGTCAGGCTAGTCATTTAGAGTGGGGAATTCCGTTCTTTACCACAAGGCAGTATTATAAGATCTTAGGGGGTTTAGTAGACTGGGCTAACATAACACAACTAGAAGGCATACAAATGGATAAAATGCAGCTGCCTAAAAACTTTATGCAAAACTAGAACTATTTGAAAATAAGAAATCACCACAATACTTTTGAAAACGTATTTTTATTTGATACCTGTTGTATTTTTTGTTGTTTTAAATCTGTAGGGGATAATATCTTTACTGGTGTGAGTACTGTTTGTAAAGAGAATCTAATGCTGCTTCTTATTTTATTGCTGTTACATCATATCTTTAGTAGTGTTTGCACATTTTTCTTCAATGGTTCCAGCTACTATTTGCATGCTTTATTTTTAACTAAAACTTTCATCTAATCTCATGACTAATAAATCCTTATCTTATTGTGTTATACCAGACAGTAAAATATCTCAGTCTTAAAACGACCAGTTTGGAAAAGAAATGGCTACTGGGAACTCCATAACAATCTCCCTTTTTAAGACAAACACCCACGCTAACATACCCAGACACACACTAACATAATGAGATACACACACACTCAGACACACACACGAACATAACCATGCACACACTTACTAACATACCCAGACACACACTAACATAATGAGATACACACACACTCAGACACACACATGAACATAACCATGCACACACTTACTAACATACCCAGACACACACTAACATAATGAGATACACACACACGTACATAACCATGCACACACTTACTAACATACCCAGACACACACTAACATAATGAGATACACACACACTCAGACACACACGAACATAACCATGCAAACACTTACTAACATACCCAGACACACACTAACATAATGAGATACACACACACTCAGACACACACGAACATAACCATGCACACACTTACTAACATACCCAGACACACACTAACATAATGAGATACACACGAACATAACCACGCACACACTTACTAACATACCCAGACACACATTAACATAATGAGATACACACACACTCAGACACACACGAACATAACCATGCACACACTTACTAACATACCCAGACACACACTAACATAATGAGATACACACACACTCAGACACACACATGAACATAACCATGCACACACTTACTAACATACCCAGACACACACTAACATAATGAGATACACACACACTCAGACACACACACGAACATAACCATGCACACACTTACTAACATACCCAGACACACATTAACATAATGAGATACACACACACGAACATAACCATGCACACACTTACTAACATACCCAGACACACACTAACATAATGAGATACACACACACTCAGACACACACGAACATAACCATGCACACACTTACTAACATACCCAGACACACACTAACATAATGAGATACACACGAACATAACCACGCACACACTTACTAACATACCCAGACACACATTAACATAATGAGATACACACACACGAACATAACCATGCACACACTTACTAACATACCCAGACACACACTAACATAATGAGATACACACACACTCAGACACACACGAACATAACCATGCACACACTTACTAACATACCCAGACACACACTAACATAATGAGATACACACGAACATAACCACGCACACACTTACTAACATACCCAGACACACACACATACCCAGACACACATTAACATAATGAGATACACACACACGAACATAACCATGCACACACTTACTAACATACCCAGACACACACTAACATAATGAGATACACACACATGAACATAACCACACACACCTACTAACATACCCAGACACACACACACACATACCCAGACACACACTAACATAACGCGACACAAACACTAACACAACCAGACACACACATACCCAGACTCCCACACTTATACACCCAGGCAGACATACATCCTCACACACAAACACTAACATAACCAGACATACACAAACAGACACAAGCAACTCACTTATCCTGCCTGCAGCTTGTCTTCAAAGCAGCTTGCACACACCCACAGCGCTGGCAGCCATGATTATCCTGTGGGGTCACACAATGCGATGTTATGGACCCCATTCCACCCCACCTTCTTCTTTAAATGTGTGGCCCCTCTGGATCTGCCCATGCTTTAAAAGTACTGTTTATTTTAATGTTTTCTCCATGATCCATGTATGGGTATGCATACAAAAAGCGTGGGTTAACTTTTATTATGTCTCCTGCTACTCTCTCAGGTAAGTGAGAGTTCCTTACTTTACATCGAATCCTCTGTCTAGTTTTAAATTATGACCTCTCCTTCTTTTGAAATAAACTTCTTGTTCTTAGTTAAATCCCTTTGTGTATTTAAATGTTTCTATCATCTCCACCTGTCTCTCTTCCGCCCTTAGTCTTTGCTGATTATTTCTTTATCTTGCAAGCTATTCACAATGTAAGTGTCCGCTCTCTGAACTCTCTTTAGCATGTCATTGTCCTTATGGAGATTGGTTCTTCAGCACTGTCTCTCTAGATGAGGTCTGATCAGAGAGGCGGCAGAACCGCCTGCCTAGTTCTGCTCTCTATGCTGCCTCGAGTTCTGCCTCTAGCTATATAACGTAGTTACCCTGCTTGCTTTTTCGTATGTTATGTGGCATTACCTGTTTACCTTTAGATCCTCAGAAATAAATAGACACAGTACCTTATGAGGTTTAGGTAGAGGAAAAAATCAAATCAATATGATTGTTATGAAATTGGTTTGGAATATATCATGATACACGATCAACATAGATGTGAAAATCTTGTAGAGAGAATCTGCCTTTTAGATAGATAACATCTCATGGGTGAGTGGGTGAAGCTTATCTCCATTCATTTCCAGACTTTTCAATTTTCACTAATAGAACTGAGGGTCTGCCCAGGCACTTTGGAAATTGGCATTACCCAGGAATCCCAGGAACATAAATGAGGTGTAATTCTTAAAATGAGACCTAGGTATGTTTTGCCGGGATTTGATGGGAGATATGAGGAGAGGGTTAATCTCAAAGACCAAGGATAGAGTGTACCAGGGAGCATTTATTTTAAGTTTAGCTCTGTAGAGCTTTCCACATTTATGAAGTAAGGCTCAATCTTTTTTGGGAATAGCATGCCAAGATATGTAATATGTGTTAGTGCTGGTCAGAAGGGACAAGTGAGAGCAGATTTTGAGGATTGTGGCCGAGATAACCAAAGTGCTTCTGATTTTTCCCTATTGACCTTAAATCCTGAGACTCTTTCAAACTAACCCAACAACTCCTACACAGCAGGCATTGAATTTAAAGAGTCAGTGACAAAGAGGAAGGCATCACCCGCAAAGGCAGTTATGCAGGTTTTGTTTGGCCCAATTGTTGAGCTAATTTGACATAGGAAGGGCTCCAGTGCAAAGTAGAAAAAAAGAGGAGAGGGCAACCTTGTCGGGTGCCTTTAGCTAAAGGGAATAGAAGAGAATTTAAATTGTTGGTGGTCACAAATGCATGAGACACCGCCTTAGTATATGAAGAGAATATAGGGCAAAGGTTTTGGGTCTCCATGAGAAATCTCTTTGTTAAATGACCCATACAGTAACAGCTTTTTCACTAAAAAGCTATATCTCTTTAGGATTTTAGAAATATACCAGTTTATTCTGACCCATACAAATTAACCAAAGAAAATAGCATAAACAAAGAAATATGTATGTATAATGTGCAGATATGTCAAAATATCCACATTAGGATACTATATGGCAAAAAAGATCCTGAAAAAACAAATGAATACCAATTCCTGAGGCATGGAACACTTTCAGTAAAGCAAATGGAAAGCTACACACTGGGTCTGTTTTATACACTTTATATAAGTGGATGTATGATAGGTAAGAAGTAGGGGAGGTCTTCTTTACCAAGGTTTGTGTGGTGTCAGGGTCATGGCGTAGTTCCAGTTTTAGTAAAGTAGGCTAAGGCGGCAAGGCATAAACAAACGCCAGGCAGGCCAGGAGATGGTAAGTGAAGAGTAGACATGTGCACGGTGAGCAAAACCGCTGACAAAATGTTCGTTTTTGCCACATTTGTTTTCAGGCAACAAATTTTGTTTCCCGGCGTTCAGCTCCAAGGTCTTTTTTTAATTCGCAACGACTCATCTGCAAAAACTAATGAAAAACCTGCGTAATAGATTGTATTTGTCCTGAGTTTACAAATACCCAATGTTTTTTATGTTTTTTTGCTTTTTTCTGCACGTTATGGGGCAATAAGTACAGGTAGAGTTTTGCTATTTCAAAACTATTTTTCCCCACAAAGCTGCTCACTCTTCCCCATGTGCTATTTCGAGTATCTTTGAAGTCGGCCAATGCAATTTACCCCATCAAACCATATATTTTTAAAACTATACACCCCAAAGTATTTCAAATGCTGGTATTTTAACCCTTTCCATGCATCAATTTTACCACCAGCCTTTGTAAAACTTTATGGTAGTAAATCTTTTTTGTATTTTTTTCACACACGTTGTACTTCAGGTATAAATTTACCGCTCCTGGTATATGTCCATGTCAAACAACACTATGTGTTCAGGAACCTCTCCTGAGCGCAGTGATACCCCACATGCATGTGTTTGTTGGGTTAATTGGGGTATTTTTTTGCCATTTAGACATCTGGTCAGTCTGTGCCCACGTCCCATATTTGGGACATCTTTGAAGCCGGCCAATTCAATCAAATCATACATTTTTTTGCTCATAAATGTAAACTTTTTTTTTTAACTAATTACACTGATTAGTGAGCTGGGCTGCATTCAACCTGCAGGAGGAGCTCGAGAGTTCTGAAGTGGGTCAATATATTCATTTTTCAGTTGGGGACGCTCTTCAGAGCAATCACAAAGCGATCGGTATAGATGTCGATATCGAGGCATGTCTGCAACACCGATTATGCTTAGGAAGTGATTGCTGATCGCTTTTTTTTTTGTGGGGAGGGCTTTCCTCCCCAGATCCAAGGTCAGTCTCACTTGTGAGGCTTCTTTGGATGCTGCAAAACCGCCGATATCCGTCATTGATATGTACCCTCCTACACACAGTCTCTCCCACTTTACTTCATCAAGGAGTGCCAAAACGGCTTTTAATGGTGGCTACATGTGCCAACGAATCCAAACAAATTGGAAGAGGTTAACTGTCTGAGACTGCTCATGTCTGGTAATGACTATATGTATATTATAATATAAACATATTATTAAATCTGAAATCAGTATGCTTCCTAATAATTTATATAATATAAAATGTATTGTATGTGTTTGTGCCTAGGTGTGTGCATATGTGAATAGATATGTATATAGCATACGGCTGTGTTTGTAATCTCATCTGCGGCCTACTGTGTACCTGAATGGCAGCTGGCCCTAGCCCTCACAGGTAGAGGTTAGTTTCCTGCAATGCTTTGATAATGTATTTGTTCCCAAACGGCTTGTCAGTGTGCTCAAATGGCTTCTCAGTGTCCCAAACGGCTTGTCTGCACCATCGTGGCTTGTATGAGTGCTCAAACATCATGTCTGCACAACCTTTGTGCCCAAACGGCCTGTGTGTAAGGAGCCCCAAAACTTCTGACGGCGGCCCTGGCTCCAGATAGGGCCATTAGTGGGAGGAGTGCAGGTTGCAAACTATTTTCTGTGGCAAATGGTCCTCACAGTGAGGGAAACATAGCTCAGGTGCTTGCTACAATAGCACCTGTCTCTAATACCTTTTGATTACGCATCTGCTCAGGACAGGTTGAATATATGAATTAGCTGTCATGGAGGAAAAAAGTGAAAATGTCGGAGTGGGAGAGAAATAATGAAAACATGAAATTCAACTGGTCCAAAAAAGAATGGAGGAAAGAAAGCAAATAATATTTATGTAACAAGTGGAAAAAAGTAATGTGTACTTTGTAGGGGATCAGCCATGCCAAAGACTTTTATACCTTTGGCCCACATGACAGAGAGTCAGTTGTCCAGGTACAAGATCTAAATGATGTCACATTCACTGAAAGCGATCCAAATGTACCCTTTGCCTACCCTGTTTCAGTGCCACATGAGGCAGTGAACTGCAAAACAATGGCTTTAGAGCGACATCCATACACAATTTTGCAATCTGCTTCGTGTCACATTCAGGTCTTTTGAAGAATTTAGGGTAATGTTAGCCTCGCTATAAATGTCCTTACAACATGTAGCCTTAAAGTGACTACTGCCTACTGACACCCACTGTAGAATAATGCAGATTAAAGTACTCCGTGCTACCTGGCTATACGTTCTTCCAAAACTTTAAAACTCTTGCCTTTAAAGTTCCAGTTCATCCCAAAGGTGTTCAGTGGAGTTGAGGTCAGTGCTCTGTGCGGCAGGTCAAGTTCTTCCACACCAAACGTATCCAACCATGTCTGTATGGACCTTGCTTTGTGCACTGGGGCACAGTAATGCTGGAATAGAAAAGGGCCTTCCTCAAACTGTTCCCCCCAACGTTGGAAACATAACTTTCAAAAATGTTTTTGTATGCTGTAGCATTAAAATGACCCTTCACAAGAAGTAGGTGGCCCAAACCCTAAAAAACAGCCACAGACCATTACCCCTCCTTTACTAAACTTCACAGTATGCATTATGCGCGGTAGGTCGTGTTCTCCTTGCATCTCCTTTGCACTGCTCCAGAGTCCAGCGGCAGTGTGCATTACACCGCTTGTGTGCAGCTCCTCAGCCATGGAAACCCATTTCATGAAGCTCCTGACGCACAGCGCTTGTGCTGATGTTGCTTCCAGAGGCTACAGAGTAGCGATACTACAGAGGAAAGGTGATATTTATGTGCCACGCGCTTCAGCATGCAGCAGCCCCACTCTGTGAAGTCTATCCCTTCGTGGCTGAACTTTGAATCCGAGATACATCCACTTCCCCATGACAACACAACGGACTGGGGCAGATCTGGATTTGGTTATATATTGTGACATCATAACATGGTCACTTTAAAAGGTTACATGCTATCTTTTTTATATCATATCATTTTTATTGTGCACTTAAATGAATATTTACCTATATTCAACTGGCCATAAACAGGCCCTCCGTTTAAGATGTTAACCGGCACTAAGCGAACATATTTTAGGGCCCATGTGACTTTCAGACACGGAGGATTTTTATTCTAATACATTTTTTGTAAATTAATAAAAAATTGGTTTACTAACAAGTACATTTCAAACAAAAATAAAAACATATGGAAACAAATATAAACATGTAGTAGGGACTAAGAGAGATCATATGGTGATCTTATTTCAAACAAACACTAGAGACTTTAAAACATGATGCCAAAATTCAAGAAATTCTGCTGAAATCAATTAAATTAAAATGTAATAAAAACAGAAGGCCCGTTACCACCCCTTTTTTCTTCATTGTATACATGTCAGTGGTAAATCATTCTCAGTCACGCTGTTTATACTCCTAACAGCAACTCATAACAGACAGCCACACACGTTAACACCAGAGTCTAATCATTTCCAAACTGGTAGGACAAGCTGCTCTCTGAAGGGCCCCGCCCATTCAATGATTAAACTCCGCCCACAGCGCTGATCACTCTCCTTTCACGTGCACATTCAGCAACGCCTTTCCACCTCCCCACCAACCAGATCTTACATTTACCGGCGTGCTGGCGGGGTTATGCAGATTGCCTCACAGTGTGGGCGTGGTAATATGCTGTACTGGTCGGGCCCACTCACATACTGGGAGGGGAGGCGTTAACGTCTTCGGAATTCTCCAGTCAACGTTCACGGCTTCTTCATTCCTCCCTGGGTCGTGTCGCGGAGAGGCCTGCGTGTTAACATCACGCAACCCAACGGTAGGTGACACGCTGAGTGGGGATAAGCTCGTATACACAGTCCGCGTACACTTGCGTTTTTTCCCTGTTGTATCGGGTCCGGCAGAGCAGACTTAGCGGGCTCGGCAGGCATCTGAATGGGGCTTCAGCTTAATGAAGGGGAGAGCTCGCGCGCGTGTGGCTGTCACGTGGGGCGAGTGTTGACTATTTAAAGCGGTAACAGGAGCTGAATGGTCAGACACTGAGCGCTGCCTACTTTGTGCAGCAGTGTTCGTAGCCGGCTACCCGCATTCTGGCTGGAAGCTGCAAGGGGCCCTTTATGTATAGTTAAGTACGTAGCTCTGTAGGGAGTACGAGCAGTCGTCGTGACGTCTTTTCAGTACGTCATGCCCCCAAGCGTGATATCAGGATTCACCAATGACATTTCTTAAATGGCTGGAGTCTTTTAGTCGAAGTTGATATGTTTTATTGGTCTAACATGCAAAACCGAGTCAAGTTATATAAGCTGTGTTGGAAAGCTAAAAATCCATTCCAAATGGAACTTTCCAGGTTAACCCTTCATAAATATCTCAATGTCATATCAGAATAATCAATGAGTTACACAAGACCACTTTCTAAAGGAACATATAGCATCATGTGGACTTTAATGTGTATGATAACCGAGTCCCACAACATTTTTATGGTGCCCCCATCCCTGCTTCAAATACATAAAGGGATTACGGTTGCCTCTTTCAACACTCCTCAGCTAAATGCCTTGTAGGCGATGTGTTTGGCCCAACATTGTATACTTGCCACCGGGCATCTCCTGCCCTGGTTCGGCCAATGGTGAGGGGGGTGGGGGGTTTGTTCAGACTCCTGGATTGCTGTTCAACTTTACTGAAGAGTAGCTAGTAGACAATAAGTTCCAAATAAAGTTCTTCCAAACATTGTTTTAAGCTCTGTTAGTAAGCTCGTTTTGGGATGAGAGCTGGCATGTCGGGTTGGTGGATTCCTTGTAGGTATGAATGAAATCATGTAGTGGGACGCATGTTGCTTTATAGTTTGTTACAGTACACGCTTGTTAATTGATGGCAGTAACTGTGTGGCCGGGATGGTGATGACAAGGTGGCCTTATGAACCTAATGAGATGTGCGCGGCACTTGATATATGTGTTTGTGCTCACGCCAGGCATTTCCAGTTGTGGCTGCACATTACAGCACCGGATCTGCCACTGGTGAGGCAGATTGGGTAAGTGTGTGGTGCTGTTGGCCAGTGGCCCACCTGGCGTTTACCCAGTGTGCCAGAAGGCCTGTCGACACCTTATAATAAGAGGTAGAGCATATTAGGATAGAAGATCCTTGCCATATAGATCTTACTGTCTATATCTCTTATATATCATATACACGCAGTTTTCGGAACAGAGACAGCCTTGCTTGCTTTAATATGTGGCATGTTGTAAAATCTTGTGTAATGCACACTATTGTCAAACATTGGTGCATCTTGTTCAAGGTCAAAAGCTGATTTAAAGTTCTGCATTAAATATGTAAAGTGAAGAACGTCCCAAAGGCTGCTCTGGCGATAGCACCGCTTTTACGGCTTTGCACCAGAATTTAGTGAGCAGGGCGGTCCACACATATCTTGCTGTACAACATTGAAGAAGTTATAGGTGCAATATAAAAAAAAAAAACAAAAAAAAAAAAAACCACCCATCGGTAATATACTACAGATTTTACCAAACATTAAAACTGTAGAACATATAAATGTTGCATGTTGTGTAACATTTTACCCCATTTAACGCTACACTTTCTGGACCAGGGTTTAGTAGGGTGTCAAACAGCTGTTATGGTTGAGCGCTATTAATATACGGTACATATTTCCCAGGCTCTATTGAGGTGTAGTGTCTTGTGTCATCTGTACATATTGTAGCAGTAAGTGTGTTACAATAGTGTAATAGCAACAGCTTTGTTCTAAAATGCATGCTGGCAGTATATGTTCCCTTGATACATGCTTATAAGTTTACAGTGAAGAAGTTACCGGTTTCTGCGTGTGTTACAATGTAGTAATCAGTATCTTTAGTGTTGAGGATCAGTACTTGTCCTTTGTTATCAAATTTTTCTCTGTCACTGACCTGGGAACATTTCCAACAGTACATTATAAATTGTCCAAATATTTGAAGGTTAGAGATGTCACTGGCATTACTTGTCCCCATCTGGCTTCACACAGAGCCGTTTAATGTGGTCCATGTGACTCTCACCGGGTAAATGAGGCGCTAATGGACATTTTGTAATTTGAAGATATTGAGCTTGGAGAACAAACACAGAACGTATTGAGAAAACATATTTACTAAATTTAGAAATCCGTTGGAGACACTTAGAGCTCTAATGGAAACTCCAGAATAGATTTACTGGCATTTTAAAGTTGCAGAGTGACATAAGCACGGTTTCAGGAGATGATAGTAGTGAAAATACAGTTTATTTTGGCCACGTGAGATTACAGTAGATTGGAAATAGTTTGCTCCTAGTGATATCCTTTATTACACCCCCACCCCACGACATTCTATTAAAGGAAAACCAGTTTGACTGCAAGGGCAGTATCGTAGAGGGCACGCGGGCCATTTAGCAGGACCCCGGGGCTGTTTCTCGTGACCTTGCTGCTGTCGAGTGGAATTCCTCTGGCACACTAACGTTTGTGCTGATACGAGGCTGGGCAGAGCTGTTTCCACCTGCATCTTAGGTGATCGAGTTCAGGCTTCTTAGATGTCTCACCTCTACAGATAAGCATTTATGCATGTACTTTCATTTCTATGTACAATGTTTTACTGGTCGTTCGCATTCTTCTGACAGCTATTCATGTTCTTTGTCTGATCAATATGTATGTGAAATGGCAATATAGTATACACCCCACCTATATGACATAGAGCAAGGCTCTATATCTACTATCTGCAATCATGTACTAATAGAGTGCAATGGGAAGGAGAAATAATCTTATAAATTCTGAGAATGTGAAGTTGACATACATTTTCCTGATTTCAAGATGCACATCCTAATCAGCCTTTGATCTTGTCTTGGATAGCGTTATGCCTGTATTAGCCTCTTATCAATATCATAACTTTGAATAGGTTAATTTAATCTATAGAGGTATATAATGTAGAATTTGGCAGAACATCACTCTAATCAAGCTTTTGGTTTGAGGATCCAGCCCAGTGTTTTTCATAGTGGTATCCTTGAAAGAAAACATGCAGAACCCAAAACTCTACTTTTTGTATGCTAATTATTACTATAAAAATGTGCTTGAAACATAAAATTCAGCCGAATACTAAGCGGTTGCTTTTATTTTTCCTATTAGTATGTTCCAGAACACACACAGTAAATAACTCCACTTGTTCCATTGATCTTAATAAGCATTTTTCACAATATGTACTAACCATTTCTTCATGGCTCACTAGCATTGCTGGATCTAAGGATCTTCTCACATTGAAAGTTCTCAAGGAATAAATGCTTGGTGATACCCGTGGTGGAGAGGTTGTAATGCAAAAGGTAGTGTGTTACCTTTTTGGTCCCAGGTGTTCAGCCAGTCTATAGCTCTTATAGGCATGTTACCTATGGGTATAACTTCACAGGTCAGGAAGCTTACTATGAGGATTCTTTCTGCCGCTAAAACCTTATATTACCAGTTTGTTTTTTCCTCCAGTATTCTTTTGATTTTGGTCTGGTTCCATTTATGACTATTGTTTATTATGGACCTCATTGGCTATTACATTTATTTATAAAGCGCCGGCGGATTCCGCAGCGCTGAATTGGCTATAATAGCTCCTCTATTCTGAATTGAACGTGTTTATAAATGTACAGTATGTGCAGTTTTAAGTCAACACAAGAGCCCTGTTGTAAGTTGAATGGTAGAACCTGAGATGTTTACATAATATTTATGACTGGTTCTGTTTGTTAGGTCTAATCATAGTTTATTAAACATCTCTAGGCGAGTTGGGGTTTCATTACACACTATGATGGTTCATTCCCTTTGATCTTATGCTGCAGGAGGAGCCCTGCGTGATGTATAGTTAAATAAGTGAATTTGCTTGAATGTCTCCCCATCGGTTGAACTATGTATTATTCAGAGTCAACTGTTACCGGAGAAAATTGCCCATGTTGGCCCTCATAATGAATGGTGACTTTGAAATTGCAGATTCTCTCTTTACGTTAATACACTCCATAAAGATTGTTAACGTGTGCGCTCATTGTGTATATGATGCCAAAATCTTCCAGGAAAATACTTTAAATCAATGCTTGCTCCTGATTTAAAAAATCTGACTTGAATACAATGGTATGCGATGGATTAGAGAGTTCATGGAGAGTGTGTTCCTCAGACGCTATCTGTACTGCTTGCCTGATCTTACTTGCATAGCAGCAGAAACAGTAGGAATTCAGGAATAACTACTGCCAAGTTGCCTGGAGTATTATGTTAATAACAGGCTCCACCAGGAGGCTGCTGCTAAACTGCTACTTTAATGTTCATTAGCAGTTCATTTTATAGCTTAGCACGTTCTAAAACTAACCAAATTAACTTCCATACAGAATGATGTTTAAAGACCCTCGGCAGGCTAGCTAATGTACAAAATACTAAACAATTGTGTATTTCTAGGCTTCCTGTTTTTCCTGTTGTAATCAGTCCTTGGTCTTGTCTCAGATTCAGGATAGCTTTGTGCCTGTCCCATGTATGTTTAAATAGCGCATTGTATTGGCCTCCACCCCTGTTAGCAGATGAAACAAATTGGTTAAAGGGAAGCTATCATTGAACTTTTCTGTAACCCCCTTCATGTTTAAACAAAGCATTCTCCGGTTCTCTCGGTTTGATATTGGGACAGTGTCATGGAATGGATGAGACCTGTATGGTCGAGTTGACTGATCTTATCTATATGGCCCAAGATCAATAGGTTTATCTGGTCTGTTTTATGGTGACTGTAAACATATCTACTTAAAGAATGAATGCACTTTTGTTTGAGGAAAGTAGTCAAGCAAATAGAGCATGGTTTTAAAATTAAGAACCTTGGGTTTTATTTTTTGGCTCTATATAGTATGTGGAATTGCTTTTGTGGGGTATTATACTTGGGGGGGGGGGATGTCAGGACATTTTATGTTGAGTCACACACAATCTACATTTTTAATTTTGATACACTTAGAAATGCGGCAAGACATGTAAGTGTAAGTTCACTTAGTTTATTGGCTTTGGTCCAGTTGTCTTGCTGTACTTCCTTTGTTTGAAGCATAGAATTTGACGGGAGCTAAGAACCATTCAACCCATCTAGTGTGTCCGTTTTGTCCTGATGCAAGGGGTTTAAACCCTGTCAATCTTTGGTCAGGTCCTATAGTGAGGACCTGTCTATCCCCACCACTGCAGCTGGGAGACTGTTCCGTTTATCTACTACCCTCCGAGTAAAGTAGAACTCTGTTATATTACATCTAAGGCTCTGACCCTCTAGTTTTAGACCATGACCTATTGTTATAACATTGCTCCTCCTTTCAAATAAGCCTCTTGTACTTTGTTAAATCCCTTTAGGTATTTAAATGTTACTTGTGTACCCCCTCTTCTTTCCTCCAAGCTATACATTAAGATCCTTTAACCTTTCCTGATAATTTCTGTGCTGCAAACCACTTTCCATTTTGGAGCTCTCCTCTGAACTCGTTCCAAGATGTCTATATCCTTGTGGATATGGGGTCTCCAGAACTCTACACAATACTCTAGGTGAGGCGACCTGATCAGAGGCCATCTCCCTCTTTCTGCTATTAATGCCTATCCCTATGCGACCCAGCATCCTGCTTGCTTTATTGTACTCTCTGCTTACCTAAGTCATCAGAAATGGTTACTCAAAAGCCCCTCTCTTTCGTTGTCACTAACAGAACAGTGCCCCCCCAATGCTTTATTCTGCCTTGCTATTTCTACTTCCCAAGTGCATTATTTTACATTTATCAATATTAAACTGCAGCTGCTGTACTGGCAACCATTCTTCTGATTTTCGAAATTCATTCGCCATCTGAGTTCTTCCACCGGGAATGTCTACTGTGTTTCAGACCTTTGTATTGTCTACAAAAGTACATACCATACCATTAAGACCTTCTCTAGTATTACTATTTTAAATAAAAGCTATTAGCTACAACCTTCTGCCTCCTAAAGTTCAACCATTGCCTTATACATTGAACTATTCTGGCATCCAAACTCTTTTATGTCTTTTATGAGTACTTTGGTACAGCTGCGTCGTGTAGTTGTTTGTACGTACGTTAATCTATACATAAGAGCAGTAAAAAATGTTTTGGGCATCTCTGCTGTAGCCTCTCTGTTTGGGAAATGATGGAGCTTCTTACAGTGCATATGTTGAAAGGGTATGACAAAACTAGAAACTGACAGACCAATACATTAGATAAAGAGTGCCGTGCTCACCAGCTTACTACTTAGAGTTAACACGTTGGCCCTGTATACACTATTAAGGCTATTACTTATCAAATAAAGCCCACAAGGCTTCTCTCACCGGTGTAGCCATGTTTGGGATACATGGTTTGCAATGCGGACCTTAAGAGCCAACCTTGTCCTCCATACAGGGCGATGCTGCGATTACTCTGTAATTAAATGCAGCAATAGAAACCCTTAGTTGAATGCTGAAATCATTCATGTTTTTTTTTTGACCAGGAATATTTGTCATGTGAACCAAAAGAAAGGGTTTATACATTGTAACCATGGAAACTGAGCTTCTTAAATGGCTAATCATCATTACGTAGGCTTATTGTAAACTGTAGAATTAAGAAAACTGCCTATTCTTTAATACACCGGTCTCCTGGCTATGAGTATTTTCCTTTTGATATGCATGGTATCAAATATCTCCCTTTTCCTATAACATATTCTTAGGACTGTCTGTCCTCGTATGCCAGCATGGCATATCGTAATTTGTTTGGTGTTCTTTTGTAGGCAAAATAGATCCCTCAAGAAATATGTCCTCTGCAAGTTGGAAACCATTCATATATGGAGGATTAGCATCAATCACAGCTGAATGTGGTAAGTCTGTTGTATAGTTTTATGTTTCTTCTGTAGCAGTGGTGAGAGACTTGGTGATCGTTGGTGCTTAGGGTTTTATTCAGTACATTGCAACTAGTTAATGAGCTTCTGAGATGGAAAATCCGATATGAACAATACATTGTGAGAGTGAGTTCGGAATGCAAGAAAACCTGACCCTACTTATGTATACATGCGTACGTACCCAAACAATACCAAGTAAAATATTGCTTCAGCCGATCAAATGCAACAAGTGTGCTGTTTATATACAAGAAAGCGTCATGTCGTTCATTAATAGCTATGTGGATGTATAATTTTAACAACGTAGCTAAATGTAATTTCTAAGTTGGCTGGTTTTTCATGATGCCTGTGAGGTTCTGATGTTTGATGTTTAATATTGCAGGCTGACAGTTTCCATTTTGAACGTAGCTTAACTATTATACTTCAGTTACTTTGTCAGTTGCTAAACAAAAAATTCATTTTTTTCTTTACCAAGGATATAAAATTGAGTCTGTTTACATTTTTAAATGTGTAACACCCTAATATGTGTTCACTGGCTAATTGTTCCTATGCCATGACTTAATATGTTGAGGGTAATTTATAGAAAACTGTGTTTGTTTGTTTTTTTTTAAATTGTGTTTTCTCCTCTCAAGAAATGCCAGCCACATGCCAGAGCATTCCCATTTATTGGTTCTGTGTTTTTTAAGGCACTTTCCCCATTGACTTGACAAAGACACGACTCCAGGTCCAGGGCCAAGCCAACGATGTGAAGTATAAAGAAATCCGGTATCGAGGAATGCTCCATGCACTTGTAAGAATATGCAGAGAGGAGGGGCTCAGAGCATTGTATTCTGGGTAAGTATAGAGCATTTATATAGATTGGCCAGTTGATAAGTCATTATGTTTATGTTGGACAATATACAATGTTCTTAGACGGGTCTATTGACAAAGTTGGTTTGCAGTAGATCATAAAGCGCAATGTAACATCTTGGGGAGGGTTCCTTTTAAATATACTAAACTGCAAGCCTCTGTTTGTCTTTAGAGGGGGCAACATACCTACAAGAATAAACCTACCGGTACTGGTTCTTCTGGCGTCCAGGCGAATGCTGTAGAGTAGAGAAGGGTTGAGGTTCTTTGGTTTGTATTGTAAACAGGGCCCTTCTGTGTGTGTGTTTTGTTTGGTGCTCATCTGCACTGGATCGGTTGGTTACTGTTTAAACTGCAACGTTAGGCCTGTGCTGGAAAAGCAAGATGTTTGTAATGTCTGCAAACCAGACTGGAATTGAGACGTTTAGTTGACCCTTCGCTTTCACCAAGACTACAACATATAGCGCTGAGATCTAAGATATAGTTACATTTCTAACAAGTAGTTCAGTGGTTTAAAAACATATTACAGGCATACAGTATTCATGAAGAATTACTGTTTGCCTTTTCTTTTTCCCTTCTCCCTCTCCTTGAGCTCAATGTAATATTGGGGGGGGGGGTCAATCTTTACTTGTTAAAGTCCATTTATGATGACATAGCACTTCCACACATATTTGCCGACTGGCTGCGGCGAGCTGTGTGGCCGCTGTCCCATTGTGTTCATTATTTTCATTTCCGCCTCCACAGAATTGCCCCTGCGATGCTTCGCCAGGCATCATACGGCACTATTAAAATTGGCACTTACCAGAGCCTGAAGCGCCTCTTTGTTGATAGTCCAGAAGGTGAGTCGTGTCTTAAGAAATATTTTTACTCTTATATTAGTGTTAGATTTACGAGAGTAATAACATGGTTAGGTTGTAGCCTGGCTAACACAGGTCAGGTTATGACTGGTGGAGTATTTTCCTTGTTTTCTGAAAATTGCAGCCATTCTCAGATTGTGTCTATTGATATAAATTGATTTCCATAGAAATATATGGAAAATGTGACGGGTATACAAATACAATCATTGCAAATTAATTTTTTCAACTAAACTTTTAAATAGCGAAGACTTGTAGCGAAGGTTTTGCATGCACTTCTCATATTTCGTATTTACAAACATAATATAATTTTGAACAGACAAAAAATATATATTTCTTTTAGTAAACTTTTGTGTCTTCTATTGTAGAGGAGACACTAGTGCTGAATGTATTTTGTGGTGTCCTGTCTGGTGTCATGTCTTCCTGCATTGCCAACCCCACAGATGTTTTAAAGGTAATAATTCTCATTTGCAAATATTTTGGGCAGGAGGGGTGTGTGCAATATATGCTGTATATTTTGGAGATGTAGTTTCTGTAGCATCCAGAGCATGAGTTGTCAAACATTGGCAAAGGCGTCAGAAATTCATGGCTTTTTTTTTTCTCTCCAATGTTTTTGTGCCATGTTACATTGATCTGCATGAAGGACAGCCTTCTTGGCTTTTTGATAAAAATATCAGGTTGTTCTTTAATGTTATCTGGGGAAACCTTTAATGCGTTTATAATTATTATTTTCTGCTTGTGTGGGTGGGAGGTCTCCTTAACCCCCACACCAGAAACCCTTGCAAAGCCAGTACTGGAGCTGGTTGATGGTGGGTATATCAGGTGGCTGGCATCAAAATAGGGGAAAGGGCAAATGTATGTGATTCTGCAGAATCCCTCTATGTATTTGCAAAGGAGGACCACATAAATATGTAAAGGGACGCCTAGGCTATCATATTTATTACATTACAATGTCCATTGCTCCTTTTTATTCTAAATAAGTTAACTCTTGAAGACCTTTTTCGTTCCAGAGGGGACAGCAAATGCATCCGAGTGGGTTAAGTTTTAAAAAAAAAAAAAAATATATCCAGAAATTTTGCAACTTGGAATGGACTCTGGTGTTTGCTTTCATTTGTAACATGTGACAGTAGAATGGAACTGATCACTATGTTCTGTATTTTGTGAGGTGGTATGACGCAATTCCTTTTGAAAATCGCCATAGGCAGGGGTGTAACACAACCCCTGGCAGCCCCTTTATAATTATCCCTAATCTGCTGTTAATGACATAATTTTTGTTATTTTTCTTGCGTACCCAAGGTATGAATTCCACTTGCTAGTATTTCAAGCAATCTTGTATTCATTTGCTCCTTAATATTTAGAGTTTAAATATGACGGGGTGCCCCTGAATACATCTTGCATGGGGACCCCTGGGGGTTAGTGTTACACCACTGGCTGTAGGGAAACACCATCCTTATGAATAGAACCCTAGTTATGAATACAGAACATACCTTGCTTCCCTAACTCCCAAAATAAAAATAGCTTAGTATGTTGTGGACGCTGCCAGCTTGTAACTTGAGACAGTAGTTTTTTGTACTCTAAGAATAGCCAATGAGCCCAGTGATCGTTTTCAACATGTGCATTAGTGGAGCCGTCATACTGAATTAAACAGTAGAGGTGTTTTTAGATTCTTGACTAGTTTCTTTAATACAATTTTAATTTGATATTTTAGCTTTTTCTGCACCAATTCTAAAACATTAAAGTTGTAGCGTGTTATATACCTGTATGAAGCGCATCACTCTTGGTGGCTGTCATATGCTCAGTTAATGAAGACGTCACCTATTATACCACTATTACATTTCACATAACCGGTACATACCTTTTGATAAGTTAAACTGGTATCGGCCCTTAAAGTTGTGATACATAGAATTCTATATGATTTTTTTTTCTTAACATTCTGTTTTCCCTTGCCATTCCAGGTGGCACATGAGAAGAAGGCTCCGCCTACCAGGTAGGGCAGGAAACACTATAAAAAAAAGGACACCTCCCCCTTCCTCCCCAGTGTTGTTTCCTGCCCTACTCAGGTAGCGGTTAGGCTGAAGCTTACCTCTTCTTCTCTTTTTTTGTTTTCTTGGAGCCCCGGGGGGGCATCCTCTCTCCCGACACCCGGTAGTGGTCCCGGTGGATCCAGGGTGATGCGGCAGCCTCGGAGGCTGTAAACTCCGCGGTAATCGCGGTAACACGAGGCTCAGTCCTCGTTATACGCTGCCCACAGCCCAGGGGGCTCACTGGGACGTACATCCCCGGGCTCCGGTTCTCTCCGTCCCGGGGAGGGGGAATCCTCAGCGTGCGGCGGCAGGAGAGCGCTCCGGCGCGAGCAGTTTTCTTTAAGCCGGCAGTGCCGATCTCTCGGCACCCGGTTTTATTATCTCCTCTCTGCAATTACTCCGGCTTCCGTCCGGGGTCAGGAGAGGTCAATTGACGAGGAATTTCCGGATGTGACGGTTTCCGGGCCTTGGCGCCTAAATGCCTCTATAAAAACGCCAGAATGGGTAAGATCTTTCCATGCTCTTCGACCTGTACTGTATTATTGGATTTTTTACTCCTCTTTTTTTTTGCCTGCCTGTGCCTGAGGACTGTATATTGCCTTTTCAAGTAGGTGTTTTCTCTCCTAGTTTAGAGAGAGATTTCTATGGCCTATTCCATTGCTTTCTGATGTTATAATTTTTGTGTTTTCTCCTCAGTTATGTCGGACAAAAATCCAGACATTCCTTCTGAGGCCTCCCCACATAGGAAGTCTGTGGGGAAAACGAAACATAAAGCCTGCTCATCCTGTAAAAAGACCCTACACGATCCTACGGCCAAAATGTGCAGCTCCTGCTCTCGGCCTAAAGATGTTTCCAATTCAGAATTTACCTCCTGGTTGAAGGGGGAGCTGCAGTCCACCTTTGACTGTTTTCGTGCCATGGCAAGCTCCGCTCAGGGGCCGGTGTCTCAGCATCATCTTTTCCAGCAGGGTCCTCCAAATGTTCTACCAGATACCCTGGAAGATTATTCGGCACCCTTTTCTGAATACGACTACAAGTCTAATGACCCCCAGTCTTCGGATGAGGAGGGGGAAGTTAAAGAAGAAACCTTTTTCTTCCCAGTCGAAGAAACAGGGAAGCTAATCTCTGCAGTCAGATCTACTCTAAATCTACAGGATGATATACCAGTTTCAAAACCGGATCCTTTTCAGGGTCACTCTAGGAAGCCGCAGACCTTTCCAGTTCACGACTCGCTTTCGGCCATAATCACGGAGCAGTGGAAATATCCGGACCGGAGATTCTTCACGTCTTCCAGAACCAAAAAGCTGTTTCCCTTTGATGGCAAGAATTCTGAGGCCTGGGAAGTCCCGAAAGTAGACACCGCAGTAGCCAAGGCTACGAAGAAAACAGCCATTCCGATGGAGGACGCGTCCCACTTCAAAGACCCCATGGACCGGCGGGCTGAGAATGCCGCCAAGAGGGCTTTTGAGGCAGCAGCGGCGAACTTTCGTCCAGCCATTGCAATAGCGTCAACTTCTAGAGCCATTAAGATCTGGCTCCAACAAGCGGTGGAAGATCTTGCAGCTATCCCAGGGTCTGAGCAGGTCGCAAGAAACTTGTCCGACACCTGCCTAGCTATTGACTTCATCTCCGATGCTTCCATTGAATCTGTCCGTACATCTGCTAAAGCTACGGCACTTTCTGCGGTTTCTAGACGAGCGCTCTGGCTCAAGTCGTGGTCTGCAGATAACGCCTCTAAACACAAGCTGTGCAGCATTCCGTTCCAGGGGAACCACCTCTTCGGCAGCGACCTTGACACGATTCTAGAATCCACCACGGGCGATAAGCACTGGTTACCTCAGAGGAAGGGACCACCGCGTTTCAGGTCCAATTATTTCAGAGCTCCAAGAGACAGGGAGTCCTACAGGCCCTCAACATCCTATCAAGAGTACCAGTCCTTTCGGGGTAAACCCTACGCAAGAGGCAGATTCCAGAGAGGAAGAGGCAGAGGCAGGGACGGCAAATCAGGGAAGTTTTGACGCCAGCAGGTTTCAGGTAGGGGGCAGGCTATCCGGTTTCCTGCATGCCTGGGAAGAGATCACCTCAGACCCCTGGGTTCTTCGCATCATCAATCAAGGCTATGCTCCGGAGTTTACTCACCTACCTGCCCAGCGATTCCTGCTGTCCATGCCTCCCACAGATCCTTGGAAAAGAGCGGGATTCTTCTCCACACTCAACAACCTTATTCACGAAAGGGCTCTGGTCCCGGTGCCTCTTCAAGAAATAGGAGAGGGAACTTATTCCCACGTCTTTGTCGTACCAAAACCATCCGGGAAATTCAGACTAATAATCAACCTACAGTTGGTAAATGCCTGCATCAGATACAACAGGTTCCGGATGGAATCCCTGAAGTCCGCCACGGAGGTTGTTTCATCGGGGGACTTCATGGTCACTATAGACCTGCGAGACGCCTATCTACATGTCCTCATCAGGGAAGACCACCAAAGATTCCTCCGTCTGGCCGTTCCACTACCTCAAGGGATTCGGCATCTTCAGTTTCGGGCGCTTCCCTTTGGAATTGCTTCAGCACCACGAATCTTCACAAAACTCATGTCAGTCGTCGTGGCCTTCCTGAGGCAAAGAGGCATAAAGGTGGTCCCATACCTGGACGATTGGCTCCTGATAGCAGCTTCGGCATCATTGCTCCAATCTCATCTAGAATTTTCCCTCAGGACGCTCCACAAACTGGGATGGTTAGTGAACCCCCTAAAGTCAAAGTTTCTGCCAAACAGACGTCGGTCTTTTCTGGGAATGATCCTCGATTCAGAAGTACAGAAGACGTTTCTCCCGCAGGACAAGATCCTAAGGTTACGGGAATTCACACATACAGTCCTGCAGTACAAGTCAGTGTCCCTCAGATCCGTCATGTCCTTGCTCGGTCTCATGACTTCCTCCATCCCGGCGGTTCCCTGGGCACTGGCTCACGCAAGACCCCTTCAACAATTTTTACTGGATCACTGGGATCGCTCCCAGACATCCCTATACAAGAAGGTCCGGCTTTCTCCCCTCGTTCGGGAGTCACTCCGTTGGTGGCTGTCAACCAAGAATCTTTCGCAGGGTCTCCCTTGGCAGACGAGAGATTGGGTGGTAATCTCCACCGATGCCAGTTTGACAGGCTGGGGTGCTGTCATGGGAAGCCATTTTGCCCAGGGATCCTGGTCTCCCCAAGAATCAAGCCTACACATCAATTTTCTAGAACTACTGGCGGTCTGGAGGGCTCTAAGGTTCTGGTCTCCAATCCTGCGGCACAAGTCCATCAGGATCCTTTCAGACAACATCACCGTGGTGGCCTACCTTTCCAAACAAGGTGGCACCAGAAGCAGACGCCTGCAGACCCTGACTGCTCAGATCTGCAGATGGGCGGAGGTCAATCTCTGCACACTCTCTGCGGTTCATATCAAGGGGTCTCTGAATCAGGAGGCGGATTACCTCAGCAGGAAATCAGTACCTCCAGGAGAATGGTCCTTAAACAAAAAAGTCTTCGCCCTCATAACAAGGAAATGGGGCACTCCTCAGATAGACCTGATGGCCACGCACCTGAACGCTCAGGTAAAGGAGTTTTTTTCTCTTTCACCAGTCGGTCATCCCCGAGCACTGGAAGCACTCTCGCAGACCTGGGATTTCGACCTCGCATACGTTTTTCCTCCGCTTCCCCTTATCTCCAGAGTACTCCGGAAAATTCGGGGAAACCCTCAAAAAGTCATCCTGGTTGTTCCTTTCTGGCCTCGCAGGATCTGGTTCTCGGACCTTACCACCTTGTCCATAGACGAACCTTTGCTTCTTCCTCAGGTGAAGGATCTTCTCATTCAAGGTCCTGTTCTCCACCCAGATCCATTCCGATTCAACCTCTCTGCATGGCTTCTGAAAGGGAGATCTTGTCCTCCAAAGGATTAGCTGCATCTGTGGTGAACACCATTCTCTCCAGCCGCAAAATTTCTACGGCCACCAAGTACCAAAAGGTTTGGGAGACATTCATCGCCTGGTGCAATGTGCATGAAGTATCCACTCCATCTATCCGCGAGGTGCTGCACTTTTTTCAAGATGGCTTTGATAAAGGATTTCAACCTGCTACTATCAAGGTCCAGATCTCAGCACTGAGTAACTTCTTGGATTTCAATCTGGCTTCTCATCCGTGGATCTCCAGATTTTCTAAGGGAATGTGTAGACTTCGCCCTAGGATCCGGCCGTCGGTCCCTCCTTGGGACCTTAATCTCGTATTGCATCAACTCACCTTGTCTCCATTTGAGCCTCTAGTAGATACCTCTCTTAAGCTGCTCACCTACAAGGTTGTCCTCCTCGTAGCCCTCACTTCCGCTAGGAGGGTGAGCGAACTCCAGGCTCTCTCCAGAGTTGAACCTTTTCTCAGGATTCTGCCGGACTGCATTATCCTTCGTTTGCCTCCAGAGTTTCTCCCTAAAGTGGTCTCCCCTTTCCATGCGGATCAGGAGATCGTCCTACCTACACTCTGTCCGGATCCCAAGAATCCCAAAGAACTGGAACTCCATTCGCTAGACCTGCGGAGATGTATCCTGTCATATCTCTCACGTACGTCGGCCTGGAAGAAATCCGATTCTCTCTTTCTGTCCTTTGCGGGGCCCCGCAAGGGCAGATCAGTATCCAGGGCTTCCGTGAGCCGCTGGCTTAAGGACGCTATCGCTTTATGTTACGTCTCCGCGGGAAGAGTACCTCCCTCCGGCCTGAAGGCTCACTCGACCAGATCCGTCTCAACTTCCTGGGCCGAACTCTCCGGGGTGTCTCCGTCTCTCATTTGCAAGGCAGCGACCTGGAGGTCGATTCATACGTTCGTAAGGCACTACAGGCTGAACCTTCATCTCTCAGACGAGTCTCAATTTGGTCGTCGTGTCCTTCAGACTGGAATCCTTCCCTCCCTATCTTGCTAATTCTTCTCATGTGCCACCTGGAATGGCAAGGGAAAGAGAGAATTCTTACCTGGGAATTCCTTTTCCTTGTCCATTTCCAGGTGGCACACTTTTTCCCCGCCCATTAAAATTTATTGGTTTTGCTATTATTTGTCTGAGTCTTTCTTTTTAACCACACTGGGGAGGAAGGGGGAGGTGTCCTTTTTTTTATAGTGTTTCCTGCCCTACCTGGTAGGCGGAGCCTTCTTCTCATGTGCCACCTGGAAATGGACAAGGAAAAGGAATTCCCAGGTAAGAATTCTCTCTTTCTTGAGTAATCATGTAATCATGTAAGATATTGTTACTGTAAGCCCCATAGAAAAATTAGAACGCATCATGTCGGCTCGCTGCACAAATGCATCACCATTAGACACAACTGTACGGGTACGAACTGATTGGCTGTGCGGTAAATGTTTCTTAAATAACGGAGGGTGTACGGATCCCAGCTTCAGGGAATGAAATCCTGTCAGTCTTCCTTTCTTACAAAAGTAAAGCCCACATCCGGAATCCAAGGTATCCATCTCTCTATCGATTAAATTCCAGTGATTTTACAGGAGGCCATCCAACTCTAGATGATAGTAAAGAATCAATGTCCCCTCCCCATACGAAAAAAATATATTTCATGTATCTAAGCCAAATGTTGATATGCCGTTGGAATAAAGGATTAGTATACACACATCCCGAAACAGTCATAAACAGGTTAGTGTATGATGGGGCCACATTTGACCCCACCACCATACCCTGCACCTGTAGATAATCTTTCCTCAAAAATAAAATCATTCCATATGAGCGCAACCCGAAGCAAGTCCATAAGAAGTATATTTTAGTCCTGCCCAAAGCCTTAATCCTCATTATAAGGGGGGGAGGGATGGGTGTATAAGACTACCTGCATCCACAGTACAAACCTTAATAACCTTTTAATTCGTTAGTAAAGTCAGTAGCATCATTCAAATAAGATTTCTTACTACATACAAATAATTGAAGATAAGTAACAGAATAGCGCTAGGTTGAAGTATTGACCATCAACTGGACACAATAGGTCTCGCAGGGGAATTAAGACATTTGTGGCATTAGGTACAGCTATGACACCTTAGGTGGCTCAGAATTAAAAAATCAGAAAACTTTCTCATCAATGAGATTCTCAGTGGAAGCTTTAAAATAGATATTTAGATCATACTGAAAGTTCCAATAGAACGATTGCATTGAGCTGGAGTAAATTGACCGTGTGATGTGCAGCGTGAAACATCAGGTGTTTGTATGGGATCTTCAGATCAATGTCCCAACGTTGGTGTAGCAAAAAAAGTTTTGTACATAATTACACAGAAGATGTGACCACTGCATTTGGTGACTACACTGCCATGCTACTTTCCAATGTTTTATTTGTATATTAACAATTTCCTTGTTCAATTGTCCTGTGCTCTTTAGATCAGAATGCAAGCCCAAGGTAGCCTTATCCAGGGAGGAATGATTGGAAATTTCATAAATATTTACCAGCAAGAAGGGACAAGGGGACTATGGAAAGTAAGTTTATCACTGCCTAAAACATTTTCATTGGGTCGATCCTGTGTATGTGTTATAAAGTTAACATCCAGGTGTATGGAGCTTATTTCACTGCTGGTATTGCATTTCCGCCCATTGTTGGGTTGCTGCTTTGGGCCTTACGGATTGAAAAACATGTGGCCGTATCTTGTGCACTTATCGCATGGCTGCAGCTCAATATAATATTGAATATTCTAACTTCTATTAGAAATGAAGATTTCTCACTGTAACATCTGTCTCTATTTATGCTTTTACCTCCAGGGGGTGTCTCTGACTGCACAAAGAGCAGCTATTGTAGTTGGAGTGGAGTTACCAGTCTACGACATCACCAAGAAACACCTGATCCTGTCTGGGTTAATGGGAGACACAGTCTACAATCATTTTCTGTAGGTGATTTGTTTGGAATTGGTAGTATATTCTTGCTTTTTGGGAGGAAATACTATATAGGCATTTAGTCACCAAGACTGAGTTTGGATAACAATAACCCCACAATGTCGGTATTCACTAAGAAGTCTTAAGAGCCTACTGGGCTTTCTTTGCATGTCATGTTTTGGGTCACTTATTAGTTCCTGGAAAAAAAAAGGTCCTTTAGATCTTTACCTACACACAGAGCCGGCCTTAAGTGTTCTGGCGCCCTGTGCGGACTACTCTGGCGCCCCCCCATCCCAAAAAAAAGAAAGGAAAAAAATCTCGCCCCCCCTATCCTTACTTACCTTATTGCCGGAGTCCCGCGGTGGGAGCAGGAGGCGTCAGTCTTCCCGCTCTGCCGTGGTGCACGCTTCACAGCTGAACGCCAGAATAATTCAGGCGCTCAGCACGGAGAGTGAGGGGCACCGAGCGGTTGCTGAAAACTTCGCGAGCAACCGCTCGGCGCCCCTGCCCGGGACTTAAATGAAAACACCGTTTTTTTTTTTTTAACTTTATTTAACGTCCTCCATGTTAAATAAAGTTAAAAAAAAACCCAACAATGTTTTAAGCCCCGGACAGCGCCCCTGTTGCCATGGCGCCCTGTGCGGCGGCACGGGTCGCACACCCCTAAGGCCAGCCCTGCCTACACAACACCGCCATGAGGTGCTCAATGAATAGTAAATTCTCACACACGGATTACCCCTGAGCTTGTGTGTAAACCCATACCCATTTATCCATTGTAACAGTTAATGTATTTCTTTAGTAAATGGTATAGTGAATTCTAATGTGTCATAGGATATTTATTTAGGACACAGGTTGTTGACAAGCTTGATGGTCCCAATACTATCATGCTCTGCTGTGTCATTAAGACTTTTTTGCTACAAGCGGGGTTTAATCTTTCAAGGGGGTTACTATACAGCCCACGTTCATATTTAATTTATCCTTTCCTGTATGGTACCAGTTCCTGAGCTACCCGGACCCCTTTTTTATGTGACATATATGTATGTAGATGAAACCTGCAAAATAACCTTTTTATTTGACTTGGTGAAATGTTCTTTGATCACCTGCCAATTGTTTCCTGCTGAATGTAGAACTCATGTTTGTACCGGTACCTTTCTCATATGTTCAGGTCTAGCTTTACCTGTGGCCTGGCAGGAGCTCTAGCTTCAAATCCTGTAGATGTTGTAAGGACGCGGATGATGAACCAAAAAGCAGTATGTGATGCATCCGCTTCAAGTTATAAGGGCACCGTGGACTGCTTATTGCAGGTAATGTATACATATAAAAATGGGGCAAATGCATTTTTCTTTTTTGATTAGTCTGGCTCTACTGAAAAGCCATACACTTCTTTTATATGACTAGGTTAGACAGGTTTATGTGAATCTGCTCACTTGCATATCTTTTTTTTCTTTCTATTATATCATTACATTCACTATGATTGGACAGCATATTAGGGGCTAGAAAGCAAGATTTAAAATTAATTGATTAAAAGAGCAGTTTGCAGCCTGTATCCATGTTCAGAACACAACTTTGAACAAGATTCAACATAAGGTTCAAATGTAAGATGTTGTATATGGAATGTTGTACATAAATCTTTTTTGCTAAATGACTGCTATGATGTAATTATATTTGATTTTGAAATGTAAAATTAACACTTTCTTTACAGACGTGGAGGAGCGAAGGATTTCTGGCATTGTACAAAGGATTTTGGCCAAACTGGTTAAGGCTGGGCCCTTGGAATATCATTGTATCCTTTATGTTATTATTGTATAGTATTAAACTAACATTTTCCATTTTGGTACATTATCAATCCTATTAGGGGAAAAATGGGGGGGGGGGATTCCCACAACAATTCATCCAAATGTATCCAAATATATAAATCAGTTTTGGATTCCCCCTCCATGTGTGTGCAGTGACGTCCTATCATGGTCTGCTCACTTTATGTTGGTGATTCCATGACTATACTATAGTGCTAGTATAATACATGCAACACTCACTAGCTGTCCCGATAAACAATGGGACTGGTCTGTTCAGAAGCCGCGGAGTACTGTGATCAGCATTAATGTTTGAAGTGTTTTTTATATTTTCGGTAATTTAGGAAATAGTGACTTTTGTAACTGCGTGTTTTCATGTCCATTTATGTTATGTACATATGTTGCATTTCCTTAATACAGTGTTTCAGTTCTTTATAACTTATGAACAGCTAAAGAAACTGAATTTGTGATTGCGTGGTAATCCATACAAGCTGTGAAGTCCCTTCAATTATTTTGAATAGCAGAATACCAGATTTCTCTACAGTAGAGCTTTCCTCGGAGGGATGTATGTACGAGATCGCTTAACAGGAAGCATAGAAGCTAAACCTCAGCTAAGTCGTCTGACCCACCCTGTTAAAGCACTAAATACCAGCACATAATCGCTACTGTGTTTTATGAATGGAAGTACTATCCATTAGAGAATTACCTACAAAATTATTATTTTTTTTTTTTTACAGTTATCACTGGGCATGGTAACTAGACTGTTGAAATGAGATTGATATGTATAATTTATGTATCTGTTGCAGTTCCTCCAAACTTACTTTTCTGTGTCCTCCAGGCTGTATAAGAATTTGGATATTTTCCCCACATTAACATTGTATTTTTTCCTGGTTTTGTTAGGTTTATCCTATGCGGATAGCTGTGAAGACATACAGGCTAAGTGTGCTTGTGAAAACCAAAAATGACACAATGTCACTTTAATAATCTATACACTGCACATAAATGTTACCCTTCTCACGCCTAACCACTGGCATAAGGAACTACAGTAGAATAATGTCTACTGGGGGGTGCAGGGTCAATGTGCTTTAAATGCTGTCTGCTGTCTCATAAAGAAAGCTTCGTTGGGCCCTATAACACAAGACCACCTGATATGTCTTTTATACATAAGGGATATATATATTATAATTTATACTTGAAGCAAGCCCTGTCGTTGGATGTTCGTGGGTGACATGTCCCTCTAAAATGGCAAATAAAGAATGTATTTTCAGTTGCCTTTATGCAGATTTCACACTTCTCGTGTGCGTAACTTTTTTATTTTCAGGCCCCTCACGTTTTATTACTTAGTGCAAGTTTCTGTAGTAATGTATGATACGCTGTTTTGAATACCAGCATACATTCCACTGACGTGCACAGCTATTTATTTATTTTTTAAGTAAATCTATATTGTTTTGTGCACATGGCACTTTGATTTATCCTGCCAATTCAGTTTATTAATTATTAAAGTGTTTGGTGCACAAACATCAGTGTGTTTTTACCTTTTTATACCTGTCTTCTACATGGCTACGTTTTGCTCACCTCTCTAGCCAAAAAATGGCTTTTTCTTTTGTATAGCTTTGCAACTTTCAGCAATGTTATTTTTAAGTGTTAAAAATATTAAAAAACAATAGTAACAATATTGTTTTTTATGTATATATAACTCTGCAAACCACACAAAGATGTTACATTTTGTTACTATAACGGGAATGTTACAGGTAAATTAAGAAGCTTTGTATTCAGTTGCCCGCTTCTGTAAATTGTAAATTCAAGGTAAAACATTTTCCATGTTGAGAATAGATCGTCCTCCCCCCATGCTGTTGATGCTACTAGACCAAGCACACACTTTGCACATTTTGCAATTAATAGACTGCGTCATAATGGACAATATACATGCCAAGTCTATTTACCGACTGTCTGTTTATAGTGTGATCTGTACAACAGCCTATGCGTGTCCTGATGTATGCAAACCTTTTGATGAAAGATATTTGAGTGGAAAGTTGTGTAGGAAACCCGTTACCCAAATATTGATAAAAAGCCAAGCTAGTAGGAGATCCCTCCAGACAGATGCCAGCAGGGTTTTGTACATCAGTAGTTCAAATACTGATGCCGGGAAAAAGTTACTTGTGTTATATCCGGGCACCTCCTACCGTTTATACCCCCACGCACACACATACAGACCTGCAGGCAGGGGGCTTGGTCCTGTATGCCCTCCCAGCTGGGGATCCTCATCCGGTGCTACAAATGCTGCTGCGTATTCCTGGTTAGGAGTGGTGGCGGCCCCCGGATAACAGACATATCCATTAAAAAAAAAAAAAAATCACACACGGTACCACATTTTATAGGGGGAAAAAAAACATTTTTCAATATGTTGTATGTTGGCAGTACTCCAATGTAGCACCTTGCAATGTACAATGACAGGTTGATTGTCTCTGTATATATAGTGTGTGTATATTAATTTTCTGGTTTCTGTATATATATATATATTGTAAATTTGAACTGGAGCAGTTTTGCTTATTGTAAAGTTCATGTGCAAACTTCTTTGCTAACAAAATAAAAATATGTATCGTGCATCTGTCTTAAGAAACTGTTCATATGAATTATGAGATATAACAAGAGCAATCGTGTTTCATTCCTCCTATTTATTATCTACCATATATGGCTGATACATGGTTTTATGATTCCATTAAATTGTTAACCTGCTTTCAGCCACTTATTTCTTCACTGCTTAAGTAGCATAAATGTATACATTATTATGACAAAAGTAGCCAAGCAACAACTATCCAGCTCTTTAACATCAAGTCCCATGATTCTCTTGGCTGCAACTGCTGTAAAATAATATTTTCTCCACTGAGTGATCTGCTTTTAGACAGGGGTTTGTGGGTCATGAGGTGTTTGGCTGTATTGGGAAACTGCCAGTTAAAACTAGGCAGGTGACTATCATGGGATAGCTATGTGACTGGCAATTAACCAAGAGGAGGCTTTCTATGTGCCAGTTGGAGCTTTCTTATCACTGAAATTCTGTTAAACTCTGATGTGTTATACCCTCCTTGTACTTTGTGTAACAGAAGTAATATAACAACTTTCTCCTCTCTCATACTATCATTATTATGCCCGAAGCACACATGTGACTTCACATCACTCATTTTCTAGAAATGTCGGTGCAACATTTTTTATTGCTTGGGAGGTTTACTTTAATATAAGAACATCTACAGTGGCAAGTAAAAGTAAGTGTGGTCTTTGCAGCCACCAGCATTTATGTATAAAGTCTTAAAATGTAATATGATCTCCATCTAAGTTCCAATAATGAACAAATCTGTTAACTAATAGCACACACATTAGTGTATTCCTGTCCATATTGAATACATCATTCAAACATTTACAGTGTGGGTTGGAAAAGGTATGTGAACCCCTAGACTAACCACGTCAACAAAAGCTAATTGGAGTCAGGATTTTGCAAACCTGGAGTCCAATGAATGAAGTGAGATTGGAGCTGTGTTTTAGAGCTACTTTGACAAAAAAGGAAAAACATTCCGACATGTTGTTAGCCATTTTCAAGAAGCATCTGCTCGTAAGAACCATGCCTCACAACACTAGAAATCTCAAAAGACTTACAATCAAGAATTGTTGATTTACATAAAGGGTTACAAAGTAATCTCACATAGTTTACATATTCATCGGTCCACAGACAAATAGTTTTTATAAATGGAGACAATATAGTTCCGTGTGTCCCAGAACCTAACCTATTAGAGCTGGTGTGGAATGACCTTGAGAGAGCTGTTCCACCAGACATCCTAAGAATATGGCTGAGCTTCGGAAGAATGGTCTAAAATTCCTCCTGAACCGGAAGTACTTGTTTGAAGTTACTGCTGCCAAAGAAGGTTTGACCAGTTATTAAATCCAAGGGTTTGGTTGCATTTTCCACCAGCACTGTGAATGCTTACTGGGTGTGTTCAATAAAGACATGAACGATTATCATTGTGTGTTATTAGCTTAAGCACATTTTGTTTGTCTATACTTATCACTTAGATGTAGATCAGATCACGGTTTCTGAACAGTTATTGCAGAAAACCAGGTAGGGTTCGCTTACTCTTTCTTGCCACTGTATATAAAGATAAATGATACTTTTTGGGGAGTAGTATTAGAAAATGTCTTCAAATTTACTTGCAGTTTAAGCTTGAGAAACAATCTGTTTAGCCTGAAGTAAGTTTTGGCTGAACACCGAAAGACAAGGGAATTATTTCATGTTGCTGCTTGACACACAAGTGTTAAAGCTAACTGTTAAAAGCTACAACAAAACAGAGGAACCTGGATGTCCTGCTCCGCTAGTACAGGGTTTGGTTATGGTTTCCAGTATTTGACCCCCCACTTCACAAGTAGCTGACCAGCACATGTTAAGTACTGATCTGCAGTATGTAGGTTTGGGTCCCCTCCAAAAACATAGATTTGCAGTATGCATTGCTTGCTTTTGTATCTGCAGTAAGTGATGAGTAAAACCGAGGAAACAAGTAGCGGCTAACTAAGTAGAACAAGAGTGCAAGCTTTCAAGACAACAGGTACCAGGGGTTGTAATCACCCAAAGGTTCCATAAGTGGCAAATAGGTGCCAAGAGTTAGGAACATAGGCAAAGGTTCAGGCACCAGTACAAATCAGCACTGAGGGAATTGCCTTTAAGGACTTAAAAACATCATGCATGCAGATTATTAAATGAATGCCATGATTGCGCGCACTAGCAACAACAAGAAGGTTGGCTCCAAGCACGTCTGTGATTGTATGAAGACCCTTTTACTCTTGCATATATTAAGACTTTATTTGAATGTCCTCTACATTTATCGCGTCTCCTTTGTGGTCTACCGGATGTGTGTAAGGGCTATGCCCATCTACTGGCCTAGTCCAGCTCTGATAGCTGGGACCAAGTACCGCTACCTCACCCGCTACCAAGTAAAATTATACATTTTGATTCCCAACCACACTGTACACTCATTCATTTATTGCGCATATATTTGTATTAATTGGTAGATATATGTTTAGTATTTGTCATTCATTCAGACATATCTATTACAAACCAAACACCAGTTATTAAATATTAAGGGATATTAAAGGTTCCTGACCTCCTGCTCCACCTCACATCCCATCCCTAGCGCCAGGGCCCTGACCTCCTGCTCCACCTCACAACCCACCCCTAGCGCCAGGGCCCTGACCTCCTGCTCCACCTCGCACCCCATCCCTAGAGCCAGGGCCCTGACCTCCTGCTCTACCTCACATCCCATCCCTAGCGCCAGGGCTCTGACCTGCTCCACCTCACAACCCATCCCTAGCGCCAGGGCTCTGACCTGCTCCACCTCACAACCCATCCCTAGCGCCAGGGCCCTGACCTCCTGCTCCACCTCACAACCCATCCCTAGCGCCAGGGCCCTGTGAGCAACTTCTCAAGGAACAGGGTCCTGCTCCACCTCTACTTCCTATGTGTCGTTTTATTGGCTACTCCGAAGAGAACGTCAACGACGCAAACATGCTCTGTGCATCAGCTATATTGCTTGCGTGGAACTGCTGAGTTCTAAATACTAACGACATTGGTATTGCTTACAAGAATGGTCTCCAGCAAGATGGCCGCGCCCTTTTATTAACGTAAAAGCGAGTGCTGGAGATCAGAAACACTGTCAGTGTTAATGTCTCCTTTGTATACAACTCTGTTGAAGACACATACCTGCGCTCCAGCCATTGGTCAGAAATCCTGCTGTGTGTCAGCTGGGGTTTGTCGGAGCTGTCAGCGCAAGCCGTTCCGGGTCGGGGAGACACCGCCTCTTCTCAGTGTTGCCAGGTTTCAGGATCCCGGAAGCGGATCTGACTGTTGCTGCTGTGGCTGTTCTAGTCCATGGTCTTGATGATGATGATGATGGCGACTGGGCCAGAGGAGCTGGAGGCCCGGGAGAACCTGTCACTCTGGGATCGGAGGACTGATCCCTTAGCCCCGCTCACAGAGAAGCAGACAGACTCCGTGCTGGAGATCAAGGCAGCAGTGGAGGACCTGCCAGTGCCTGGAGAGGTGAGGATACTAGAGGCCAGTAACAGGCAAAGACAGGGGGGGCTGGCAAGCATTCAACCCGGAGGGACAAGTGCATCCTTATAGCCCAGTCATATAGCAGCTCAAAACACATTCTACAGGCTACCTGCTCCTTGTGGAGAATCAGTTTCATGTGAAGATCTAGAAAGCCCATAAAAGGTTAAAATCCCTGTCAATCTAGACTCCCTGATGGCTTTATGTGCCTGTAGAATGTAAACCTGTGAGCAGGACTCTCTTTATCTAATATATCTGTGTGTCTGTTCTAGTTTTATCAGACCCTTTGAATGTATGGACAGTAAGAAGCACTGCGTAATTGTTGGCGCTATATAAATAAAATATATTAATGAGAATAACACTCTGGAAAAGATTGCTGATTCAAATCATTAAATCCCTGCAGCCAAGGGACTAGCTGGGCTTATGATAAATATCATTTGGCCTGTCTTGGGGTAACTGTGTGCGGGGAGGTAATAAGTTGCTTTGCTATAAATGTTGCTCGCTGCTAAAATAATTAGCTTTTTTTTTTTTTTAAACGGTCCAAATGTGATCAGATAAAGGAGCAGTTAAACCCGGATGAAACCCCATAAACTAAGATTTTTCGATGGTGTTTTGACGAAGCTCCTAACTTTTGCTTCTTGGAACGTTCTTCTTCTTCTTCTTCTTCTTTCAAACACAGAAATACAGACAGCTGTTAAGGTCACCTTTTGCTGTTGTTTCTTAAGGATTACTTTATGCACATTTATTATTATTATTTTATACAGCACCGTCGTATTCCACAGCGCTGTACAACGGATAAACAGGACATGACAAGCAGTATATAACAACAATTGGACTTTCAGAAACATGGCCCCGCTCCAAGGAGCTTACAATACTGTCTTAAGCTGTCTTAACTGCGTCTTGTAGTGTATCATGAAAGCATTGAAGGCATATGTAGCAGATTTTAGGCATATTTGCATGTTTGTTGAATTAAAATTATTATATTATTTTAAAAGCGAATGTGATTGTAGTAGACACGATAATAATCTATTCTTCCTTTCAGCTTCCGATTGAAGATTTATGCAGCCTGACCTGCGGATCTTTCGCGGGAGCTTTATCTTCAGCGGTTCCTGACTCTACAGAAGACGTCCTCCTGCAAGGATTTTCTATGCTGGGCATGGAGGATGACCGAATCGAGACGGCACAGCAAGTATGATACAATCAATCCTTTAGCCGTCTTTATGCCAGTGCTGTGATAAGGGATTACATTAAGTATCTGGTGACCGTAAAGTAATATAATGTTAACTATCTGTAGGAGAACATCTTATTTCTGCGGTTGCACAGCATTCTGGCATGTAGCGGGTTAAACCATCTCTGAGTATGGGTTTTTTCAAGCAGTAAAGGACTTCTGTATGCATTTTTCCCTTTGGAGACCTTTTTGATGAGTGATTGCCTCAGGGCCTGATTATAGATTCCTATGAATAACGCCTTATCCATTAGACCTGCTGGACACATTTTATCTAGTATGTACGTGTCAGTTCTCGGCATCTACGTTATGGATAAATAATCAGCCTATAGGTGAAGTCACGTGTGCCAGAAGATATTAAAAAACCATGATGATGAATATAGAAGTGTGTGTGTGTGTGTGTGTGTATATATATATATATATATATATATATATAATCCCACACATGTAATTGTTTATTCTAAACCGTATTTAACTAAATTTCCTTTTTTTATTTGATACATTTTTATATAAGAGGTTTGTACTGCACAGTGAATATTTGCCTTTTTTTTTTTTAAAAAACAGAATAGATTTTTAAATTTTGGACTTATAGTAATCCAAATGGCATGACTGAAAAAATCCTAGAAGCAAGGTAGCTTTTGCTCCTAAATTTGTCTCCCGGTGCAAAGTTTGGCAAATAAGACAGATCTTTATAGGATCTCTGGCTCCTTAGATGATAAATAAAGTTTTCCAGTCTTGTTAGTGCATACTTTTCCGCTTTAACAAAGAATCAAGTCTTTTCTTCGAACTTCCTGGTTGAGGCTATTGTCTTCTAGTGTACGAGCAGAGTACTGACCTCCCCGCACTACTTTCCACATTTCTGTTGACCTTGTTTATTGCATAGTCTATAAACTGGGTTTTTACAATAGCAGTTTCCTTGTGTTGATGTGATTTACGATTCATAAACAGTAACGCGGAATATATCCATCTACAGTGTCTTATGTTGTATTTGAGTTTGCCAGAACATACTTGAAGGTGCTGTTCCACCTACTCTGCTGAATCTCACCCTTTATTAACTAAATGCAGTTTTAGAAACATAATCCCCTCTACTCACGTATTCCAAAACCCTTCCTCGAAATAATTCTTGTACCAACAAAATTTTTCAGTGTGACGTGAAAGCAGGCACCTATAGATTGTTGCCATAGAAACTGAAAAGGCTTCTGAAAAGTCAACCTTGTATATAAACACGGACAATTTAGATATGTCTAAGCCAAGAAAAGGGAGATAATCCTAAACAAAATGTTTTATTAAATACTGGCACAGATAAAGACAATGTAATGTATCCAAATGCTACCTCATTTACAAGTGGGCGCTAAGGTATATCCATATAAATTGATCAAAATAGGTATAAAATGAATAATGAATATTAAATAGATCAATGCTTATAAGAATGATATAAATATAGTAATATACTAATAAAAACAGTAAAATGATAAAAACCAGTCTTCATCAAACAGTCCATATGTACTTATTGCATATTATGTATTATTACATATGGTTTCATGAACAGCATTTTTTTTTTTAATCATTTTACTGTTTTTATTAGTATATTACTATATTTATATTCATTTTTAGAAACATTGGTTTATATACAAATAAATAACTTATATTATTTGTTTTTATACCTGTTTTGATCAATTTATGAGGATAAAGCTTAGTGCCTACTTGTGGATGAGGTGGCATTTGGGTGCTTCTCTTTGATGTGTGGCTTTAGATTTAAGTTGAAATATAGAATTGGTGGCACATCTGTCCATCTGTATCATTAGATCTGTACATTAACATGTTTGGTTTCAGTAGTGACTGTTTTAGAAGAAGGATACGTTTTTTTTTTCTTTTTTGCTTCATTGTGGTGACTTTTAGGGCTACATAGAATTAGTAGTAGTACAAAGGATGATAGGACGTTTTATCTTATATACAATACAACGTGTTAAGTATGTTGCTTATGCCGTTATCCTTTAAAACATAATTAGTTTTATTGGTTTGTGTGGATCCATTTGGAGCGTAGGTGTCTTTCATTTTTTTGGGGGGTCCTGAGGTGGTTACAATACATAGAACAAGAACTGTAGGAAGACTCTTAAATAACGAATCTAGTCTAAAAAGCATTGAGTGTGTGTTTAATGAGTTTTATTAAAAAGTGCGCAGTTACAGGTATTTGGGACTTTTTATATTTTGTGATTACAGTTCTATTGCCAAATCCTATGCATGGGTATACTTCTGGTAGCTGTTTAACCCCCAGGGGCTGATTTGAGCAATAATAAATGTGGTATTTATTTTGTTTCAGTTTTTTTCATGGTTTGCTCAGCTACAAACCCAGATGGATCAAGATGAAGATGCAAAGTACAGGTATAAACCTCTTTTTGTTGATAAATAAAAGTGATTCGAATCTCAAAAGCCAAATGTAGTTTTTGCTCTGATATGATATAGATAATGAAGTTCTGAACATTAATTTCTGGAGGGAAACCTGGGTCGCCATGGTGACAAGAAATAGTTTCCTGTCGCCTAGGGTTTTGCAGGGGAGCACTATACTTTGTGTAACAGAGACCCCCACACTGCCCAGTACCGTCAACACCCCCGCCATACTGTGTATACCGCTGGCCCGCACTCCCTCGGTCCCAGAACACTGACTCGAGTCTAAGCGCGACATTTCCCAGCACTCAGACGCAAGCAGCGTGCGAGGACCGTGAGGGAGCAGGCAGCAGAAGTGCTTCCCTGAACCCACAAAAGGCAGAAGTAAACATAAAGTATGTTAATGTGTCAATATGTGCGAGTATATGTGTGTAATTGTGTTTGTTTATGTAAGTACATTAGTAAAGAAAGAAAAAAAAAAAAACTTGTCAATACTGATCACCGAGCTGGGGGTTAACGTGTTAATATACTGGTGATTAACAGCCCAGTTTATATCGTATATCTTTATATCTCCGTAATCACATACATCGGAATGGAAAAGGATCTTTGTTGTCTGTGGCTTTATAAGAATCTGGAGTTTGTAGCATTGAGTGTGTTAGAAATATATTTTCTTTGGTTTAATGGGAAAGTTCCTTTTGAATAAAAATATTTTTTTCGATGTAAGTTAACATTGACAAAAGCCCTTTTTCATATAGAAATCGCTAAAATGAAGAAAAAAAAGAAAACAGAATATTTTTGAACGCTTAATTTTAATCTGACACTAATAATAACAAAATATAGTTGATATTCCATTTTAAGACATTTTACATTTTTAGCTGCTTGTTCTTATAATGCTGACAGGAATACAAAATAAAGCATAACAAGTGAATTTATATATTAAAAAAAAATCTGATTTTTTTTTTTTCTTCTCCTTTCTAGTGAAATGAGGGACTATTTGTCCGGATTCCAGGAGCAGTGTGATGCCATATTAAATGATGTGAATATTGCCTTGCAGCATTTGGAGTCTCTTCAGAAGCAATATCTTTTTGTATCTACTAAAACAGGGACGTTACATGAAGCCTGTGAGCAACTTCTCAAGGAACAGGTACGTTTCCCTGCATCTGTCTGTCTACACTTCAGCTTTATGCTTTAACATGTCCCTGGTACATTTAATATCTTTTATCGCTCATATGTGTATGATTTATAATATTCATCTGTTGAAAATACAAATTTATCAGTTCTTTTCTGTTTCTTTCCCCTTTAGTCAGAACTGGTTGACCTCGCTGAAAATATCCAACAGAAGCTTTCCTATTTTAATGAACTAGAAAATATAAATACCGTAAGTCTTTACTTAGTTTAAGTACTTGGTAAAATATATATTATCTGTACATACCATCAGATTAAGAGATTGTGACAGTTTAAAGAAAATTCATTTTAGAGAAACAGACTTCATCAAAATGACTAGAATCAATGGATAGACCATGAAAAATAGAAACTGTGTATATTTTGGCTTTTTTAACCCCTTAACGTCCATTGACGGCTTGTCACGCAAAAACGGTCACTTAACGACCAATGACGTGCCTGACACGTCATTTCATTAAAACAAGCTTATAAACGCTTTCTTCGCTTAAACGGTAATACTCAAGAAAACATGACTGCTTCATCTATTGTTTCGTTATTGTGAAACCTGTAAAAGACCAAAAAAACCATACAATTTCAGAAGTAATTGTAACAGGGAAGGCTACATAGTTCAAAAATGTTGCGGTGGAAGTTTAGGTCTTAAGGGTGTATTATGCATACAAGAAATTTAAATTGAGTGTATTCCACACACACCTTGTGATGATGTAAAACATAATATTTATGCATCATAATTCACTGCTTAATCTGTTGGTATATGTTAGATTTGTGTAAACTGTTTAACTAACTACTCTTTCTTTGTTCCCATTTAGAAACTGAATTCCCCAACATTATCGGTGAATAGTGAAGGATTTATACCTATGTTATCTAAACTGGATGACTGCATTTTTTATATATCATCTCATGTAAGACATTTTCTTGTTGTTGTTTGTGAGTCTTGCATGTGAAATGTTCTCTCTTGAGCTTGGACGTGTTGGCGTCATGGTACCTTAAACATGGAGAATAGTAAAAAGTCCCCCTAACAGGCGGGAAGTTTATTTCATTATTTGTATGTATGTAAACTTTACCCCAAAACAAATCCGAAGATATTCTCGTAGTGAGTAGCGTTAGCAATATTGTTCTGGCCTCACTGTGTTTCAATATATTTGGTGATTTTTTTTTTTCCCCCACCTGTTACATTTTCTGTCCCCCTTACTTACTAAAATTGTAGCTGTATAAATAGACTGACAGACTTTCTCCGAATGTAACATCTGGTTTTAATGATTTCAGCCAAGTTATAAAGATTACCCTGTGTACCTGACGAAGTTTAAGCAATGCCTGTCTAAAGCAATGCTCCTTATGAAGACGTACACTGTGAACACATTGCAGAACCTCACCAACCAGCTCTTGAAAAGGGTATGCAACACTATCTAGTGTATTTTAGAGGGGGTGCGAAGCAAACTTGGTTTGGTGGAGACTTTCAGATAATCTAGCATTTCATTTTTAGATCTTCTTGAGATGAAAACATTTAACCTGTGACTCTCTGCTTTGTTTTAACAGCATGATTCATCAAATGTTCCAAATACAGACAATGCTTTCACTCTGTTTTATGTTAAGTTTCGAGCAGCAGCTCCCAAGGTTAGGGTAAGTATTACCAAGATAGTGTGTTGAGTCTGTCACAATCCCTTAATCTCGTAAATACAAGATGTTAGATAAGATACTGCTCTAGAAAGCCAAGCTTCAAAGCACTGCATCCTAAGCCTGTTGTTAAGTCTTCCCTGGAGAAACCTTATAATGTGACCCATTGACATAATACAAGCTTTGTCAGGCAGTCTGGATATAGGGAAATTGTGTTAACACTTAAAGTAGTAATGCAGTTAACATTTTTGTAATCTACCAAACTAAACCTCTATCTATCTATCTATCTATCTATCTATCTATCTATCTATCTATCTATCTATCTATCTATCTATCTATCTATCTATCAAGCACTATGGGCTAGACCTTTTGATGGTTGAGTAATGTCACAAGTGGTGCCTCTAGGAGACTTGTATTATTCCTCTGCTTTTTGGTTGCTACTACTAATCACCAACCTTTGCTGATTGCAATTTTTTGGTTCTTTTTTACTTTATAACTATAAAGGGCGCTCTGACTTTTAAAAGTCATGCTGTAGGCTCTTTACATTGTAAGCATGTCCCAGGTTATGATGGATTTTCCAGATTATGAGTTTGAGAAGTACTTTGTTTGCTCCTGTGTATGTCTGAGTCCTAATGTCATCCCGCCGGCCTGTAAATTTGTGCAACCGTAACCTTCCGAACATCTCTTTTCTGTTTATTTAGACGTTAATAGAGCAAATGGAGCAGCGTTCAGAGAAGATACCTGAGTAAGTATCATTAAGTCATTACTGACTACCGCGAATGTTCCCTTGATAAATGTTACACTCCTGTAGTCTAGTATAGTAGATAACCTTATGTAATGGTGGCATAAATAAAATAAGCCATATGTGCGTACTGTGTGAGCAGTTTGTAGGACTTGTGTGTTCAGCCTGTTTTTTTATTCCTCCTTTTAATATGTCATTCCTTCTCTTTTCTGGAAACTGCTTGGTCCAGACAACCTTTGTAATGGTGGGGTTGTGGAGAAAGGACTGGATGCTAAAATAGTTATGAGAGTTTTTGCGCTCTATGTCACAGAGCTCTGCTTTACTGATCCAAAAATAGTCCCTACCTAGTTATCAATCAGAGCCATGCTGATTGGAAAACAAAGGACAAAATCTATAGGTAGTTTTATCAAATGAATTATGCTAAACGGTTCATGTCCTCCTGAAAGCTTTGAAATGGTGAACCTGTTCATATGCCTCTGATGGAAAACATGGGTATGTAGCGATCGGCACACAAAACCTTATGTCGTCTCTATTACCATTATTTGTGACAGTAGATTGGAAGCTTTGAGCAAAGATCACCATAATCACGACAGGGGATAGAAACCCAAGTTCACCATTTGGGAATATAAAATCTGTGTTCTGATCAGAATATCCTTTGTATGGTCATGGTAGTTTCTGAATGATGCCTCTGGTGCTTGTCCTCTCTCTGGGGAAGATGTGGGGCATAAACCAAAGCACAACAGTACAAGTTGTAACCTATATTCAGTGCTAAATGTAATGCCTCATTATTTACTACACTATATTACGCTATCTCAAACAGTGTGAGATTTATTTAATTTACTAGATTCTCCAAACCAAAATATTTTTTTTATATGTTCCATTCTAGGGAAGTTACTGATGGTCCTCTGAAAAGGAAAACCTCTGATTCATGGCTGTATATAATTATTCTTTTTTTCCCCCTTTAAGATACCAGCAGCTGCTGGCTGAAATACATCAATGCTACCTGGACCAGAGGGAACATTTATTGAGTCCGAGCATCATGACTACAATAACTGATCTAACCAGCCAAAACAACAGGGATCATTGTGCTCTGGTAAGATTACGCACAGCATGCATCCTTCTTTTCAGTATTTCTAGTGGTAAGCAACAAATGGAGCAAGAAAGTGATAGCGCAAGCAGTGGGACAGCACAGACTCGCCGCGTCGGCTTTGCCCAATGCCTGCAGTTTTCTTGTAAAGTTCTGAACATTCAGGCTGTTCGCTCTGTCTTTCAATTAGATACAATGCCATTCTCTTTTTTTCTTCTTGTTTACCCTTTCTTCTTGTCACCCCTTTCTTCTTGTGCCCTGCTCTTTCTTACATACAGACGTGATGTAATTATACTCTTTGTAGTTTGTTTTCTAACCATGATAAATATAATAATGTACGTCTCCAATGTATACAATGCAATTTTTGACCTTTTCATGCAGAGAAATGAAATCTCTGACAGTGTTTAAGATTGTCGCTGAATGTGTTACTTTGTTTCCCGCAGGTACGCAGTGGCTGTGCGTTCATGGTCCACGTGTGTCAGGATGAACACCAGCTTTACAATGAGTTTTTCACCAAACCGACACCAAAATTGGAGTATGTGGTAAATTTTGTACTGATTATTAAATAGCTGGAATTTTGTTCCTTTCCATATGTCAAAATTATATTTTCTTCTTTATTTAGGAAATGGTCTTTTCCTAAAAAAAACAGATGATGCAATTAGCTGTTTGTTTTATCACAAGTAAATGTGTTTCATCATAGATCATTATGGATCTATAATTGGCCAAATCACTTTAACTTTTCATTGCAAAGAAATGCTTTGCTGCACAGCTTGGTGTAAATTGATCAGTGAGCTCCTTTTCCATTTTATCCATGTTTGTACATAAAAAGAACTGCCAGTTAAGAAAGCAACATGATGTACATTCTGATATACCTCTTCTTATAATGACAAAAACGGTAACGTTAGTGTGAATAATTAGAGATCTCCTTGTAACCAGCTTGTTGAGCAGCGGCACTCAGGGATCTGATCTCTAATAGACCAACCTGCCCCCAGTTTTACAGCAGAGGGGCTTCTGTTCCCAGACCCACTGTCCTAACCAGTAAATAGCGCTGAGTAGCACTGCGTTAGCATGTTTCACGATACGTCTCTCCAATCCATGATTGTTTATTGCGTTTCATTTTCTTCACAGTGAACTATTGGGGAAGCTTGGCCTTTCTTTGTATGATGTTCTAAGGCCGCTGATTATTCACGTCGTCCATTTAGAAACATTGTCTGAGCTTTGTGGCATACTGAAAATTGAGATGCTGGAAGACCATGTACAGAACAACGGTAATTTGTATTTTAATAACTTTACTTTCTGTAAGACAATCTGTAACATGAAAGGATTTATGCTAATTAAAAATGAGCACAATTTTACTTGATTAAAGAATATTTCTGGGAAGAGTTTGGAATTTAACATTATTAGTAAGAATCTATATGACACTTGGTGCATTTAGTAATGAATGTTAAATTAAACAGACTAGATGGAACAACATCTAGTAATGCATGTACAGAAATATTATTTGCATAGAAATTGTGTTTACACAACCAATTATAAGTGTTCTTTTTACAGTTATTGACAATTCATCACACTCTGGTACTGCAAGTTGCTTGCCACCTCAAACCTCCTTAAATTTAATGCACCAACATACTGTAGATGGTTTATTTACAGATCATGTTTAATGCAGAAAATGCTGGGGTTTTTTTCTTTGATTTTATGAAAAAGCCTTTTTCACATTTTTCTCTCTGCTTTTATCAGTGGAACATCTTGGTGCCTTTGCTGCCGTGCTGAAGCAGATGCTAGAAGATGTACAGGAGAGACTTGTGTACCGGACACACATATACATACAGACAGATATTTTGGGCTATAAACCGGCTCCAGGGGACCTTGCATATCCTGAAAAACTAGAAATGATGGAGGTAAGGTTGCCCTTAATGTGAACCCATTTCTATTGGCAATAGCAGCCAAGACCGCATGTGCAGCAGTAATTTTAATACTCTGCTGCCCTCTGGAGTTTACGTAGGAGGTAAAAGCATTATTGCTGTATTTGCTTAATTATAACACTTTTACAGAAAAAAAATCCAAGGTTGTCTTTTATTCAGACCTCAAATACAATGGTTTTGATTTTTCTCAGAGGGGTCTTCTCACAGTCAGGTCTCTTCTTTTTATTTTCTTAAGATCCAAATTGTGAGGGTCCTCTTATAATAGAACAAATACGGTACTGGTATCGGATGAAAAATACGTTTTCAAAAAAATGTTTTTTTGTTTTTTTAAACCGTTGTAGTTTTTTGCATTGCAAAATGTTTTACGTACATTGCATATTAGCTATTAGGATGTGTTCTAGCTGTTATCTTGGCCCAGTTTACTAGACAAACCCCCTGACTAAGGTAAACAATAGGATGGCTTAGTATTAACCCCTTCGGGACCAGGGTTTTTATACCCAAAAGCCTAGAGCTTTTTAGTTGTTGTGATTACCATATGTTTGTTAAACCTTGATTCAACCTTTTTTGTCTTTGATGACCCCGCATACGTTATACATCTTGTTCAGGATAGGAAACACCTTTTAAAATATTAGAAATACATACAACAATAATTATTGATATAAATTATTGGTGATAATTTGTAAAACCCTATACTAAAATCGCAAACAATTTTGCTTAGAATCCTTCTACACTAGGTGTCACAGCTGAACAATAATGACCCAAGTTATGTTCAGCAACCTCCCCTGATTACAGTAATACCCAAAATAAATATTTTGTTATGTGTTCCATTCGAATGGACTTCGTTAGCTTGCCAGAAGGGCTTATGCTGTATAATGGTGACAGAACTAGTAATATTCCATATCTGCTGTGTATTTTATGGGGCCAGTTTAGTGTGGCTTTAACACAGCTGCAAATTTGTGTATAGCAGATGCTCTCTGTACTTTTCCATTACCGGCCATAGCAGCAATAAGCTTATCCTACTGTCCGCAATAACTATATTATTATGAATAATGTCATGTAAATTGTGCTCCTAACCTGTTACACGTCTTCAATTTTTAGCAAATTGCAGAGAGTCTCAGAGAAGAACAAAGGAAACTGCATTCTGCAGAAGTTTCTTTTTCAGATGTCCAGCTTGGAGACCCAGAGTCCAATAACCTTATAAAAAGTGGTAGGTGTGTTTTTCTTTCTTCTTGTTCCGAATTACACTACAGCAATTTGTACATAGAAACATAGAATGTGACGGCTGAACCCTGTACATGTGCAACCTGTAGAGCACATAATGGTCTTATGAAGTACTTACGTAGTTGATTAGGCATTGTGTTCGATGGAACAAAAAGAGAAAATGGGTAGAGAGGATTAAGATGAATCCCTCTATACAAAAATAGGTGAAATATAAGGTGGTACTCGCCATTAAAGTTCATATGATATGCAAATAGTTGTGCACTTAGTTTTAGTATTTGCTCATGCGGTTTCAGGTACCACAGCCTCTAATTCTTGATTACCCAACCCCAGTTTCCTTACTTTTTGCCATAAAGGATTTTCTAGCTTGTTCCTTTGCAAGAAGGGGTTAAACATCTTCCACCATGAAGGGCTTGGAAATGTGTTACAGTTTTCATTTTCATTCCCTTGATAGAATCAGACGCTGTACAAAGACCATGTAACAATATCTCATGAAAATGCCTCTTTAGAAGTAATGTTTGATGTGGCGTTTCCATGGTAATGCCATTTAAACATTTTCTTCTGGGTACTATGAATCTGCGGATGCCTTCTGTTGTTATCTAGTGGGAGTTTAACGCTGTTTGGTCTTACTCCCTATTGACATTATTCACTTCTGTCTTTACAGCTAATTATTTTTGTCACAAATAAACAAATACAAGACACTTTAAACAAAGAATAAAACTATCTATATTTGGCATAACTTGATCTTTTGCTTATAACCAGAATACATTCTACTTGTGTGGCTTTTAAAGTAGCAAATAAGCATTGATATTTTATATTTTCTGAATGGAAGAGAAAAATAGATATAGCCGTATAAGCCTAAGAGAGGTGGAGTATTTAATCAAAGTTAATACCTTTTTATTGTAGCCATTTAAGCAACTGTATGTGAAATGCACTATATCAGAGAATTATGGCAGTATATACTTGTGATATAGTTATTAATTGGTCATGGACTTAAGGGACCACAATGAAAAGTTTTCCAAATGAGAATTGGCTACACTTTGTTATGGGTTTATTACAGGTTAGTTTGAGGAATACTGAACCCTGAATGTTTTACAGTCCCAAATGAGTTTCAGTTAATGTCTGACTTTTTCATTATAACACGTAATGGTAACACGTTATGTTTTACTATTGTACATAGGCTCTTCTGAATCTTTAAGCCTAAGGGCTGAGAATACCATTTCACCCGCGGATCTGCATGGGATGTGGTACCCAACAGTGAAAAGGACACTGGTGTGCCTTTCCAAGCTATACAGGTGCATTGATGTAAGTACTAGAAATTGTCTGTCAAATGTCATGGGCTTTTTTTTCAAAGCATGTACTGCACTGCAATTTTCTGGTAGTTTCCACCACAAATTGTGGAAGGCCCATGCTGTTATGTCTCTGTTCTCACAAAGCAAGCATAGGTAAAGAGGTGGATTGGTTGTGCTGGAGCTATATCCTTACTCGTAAGTGTCCTTAGCTCCTTCAGTCTTTTATGGACGTACATGTACGTCCTAAAAAAGCATTCAATAAAGCCCTTTTGGACGTACATGTATGTCCTGACTTTCTTGCTGCGGTAAGGACATCTTTTGACACCCTGGTATGATAAAATAAAACAATAATAAAGTGAGCTAAATAGGGCTGAAACAACTAATCGATAATAGTGGTGTATGGGGGGTATAATGAATTTCAGGGTAGCAGAGTGGTGTATGGGGCTGTAATGAATTTCAGGGAGGAAGAATGGCATATCTGGGGGAGTTAAAGTTGTGTATAGGGGGAGGTAGAGTGGTGTATGGGGGGTATAATGAATTTCAGAGTGGCATATCTAGGGGAGGCAGAGTGGTGAATCAGAGAGTATAATGAATTTCAGGGTGGTGCAGGGCATTTATGAGGAGCGGAGCGGCATATCGGGGTGCACAGTGGCATATAGGGAGGTATAAGGCATAAATGGGGGCGAGTGGCATATTGGAAGTTATAAGGCATATAGGGGGTATAAGGCATATCGATATTAGGCATATCAGGGGGGCATAAGACATATCTGGGGATAAAAGGTATATCGGGGGCTCAGTTGCGTATCACTGGCATATAGGAGGTATAAGGCATATCTGGTGGCAGAGTGGCAAGCTGGGGGTCTGATGTGCATAACTGGGCGCAGTTTGGTAAATAAAAGAAAATATAAACAAGGCTTTTTTTCTCAGTTTTTATTAAATATGAAAAATAGTTAACATATGAATTAATATTTACTAATAACTTTATATATTAAAACCTAGTTTGAGAAACACTGGGTTTGGGTTCTTGTAGCTTTTATTATTATGTCAGTAAAATAAGAAGGTGAATAGAGAGAGAGAGAGTGTTATAAATATAAAAACGTGTTTGTATTTTATGAATCTTACTGTAATTATTGAATAACATTTACTGTATGAATATATATATATATACACTGTTATGCTATCAATAACCACTAACTATCGAGTGTAAAGTCAGAGTCCACACTCCTTGTTTTCTACAATTAACAATATTTATTAAGAGAGGCTAAACAAATTAACAATACATATACAAGTTACTATAAGTTAGTATATGCTGTTACCAAACTAACTATTTATTGATTGAATGGAAATAACAAAGAAACAGCAGGATAAGCCTGTAAACACGTGATACAATTACCACTCCCATGTGATCATCTCCACGCAGACTGAGAGAGAGAGAGAGAGAGAGAGAGAGAGAGAGAGAGAGAGAGAGAGAGAGTTGGCAGGACTTTATAAACACAATAAGTCCTCCTTCTGCTGGACACTCCCCTGGTAACCTATCTTCTCCAGTGACCCTTAGAGACCAAGGTGATAGAAAAGGGAAAGGACATTGCACTGGGGGAGGGAGTGGAAGGTGACCAAATGTCCTAACTGATTTGCCATGTGCTCTGCAGAGAAGAATCTCCATTAATGTTTGAGACCATTTTAAGATCTTGTATAGAGAGGCTTTGCCCATTGGATCTCTGCATCAGAACACCATTACACTTCATTGGCATACAGTTGGTTGTCAATCATGCCTTCCTTTTTACATCCCTCCTTTTGACAATGAAGTGGATGAGACTCTTGGACTCTATAAAACCCACTGGAGACAAGAGGGAGAGCGTACCTCGCAGTGTATCTACAATGTATGCATGCCCAGCCCGCTATTCACAGAGTTCTTTCCATTTGCATTCCATAATGGAGGTGATATACTCTGGCAATCAATGACTTCAAGTAACAACACATACCAATTTGAATAACAATACATACTACAGAAACACACAATACAATAATAAATGGATGTATGAATAGGTTCCCCAGAGCAGTACCCCATGTTGAGAAAGTATTAGCTAACTTTTGCCACCAAGTTGTACTAGGAGTGTCAGTTAACAACTGTAGTGCTGCTGTCATACTGGCTATGTCTACTGCATTCACTAACCCAACCCAGGTCCTACACTTCCCAGAACTGTGTCCACAATCCCTCTTCTATAGCTACCTCTACCCCTTTCTGCCCACCTTATTAAAGCTCTTTCCATAGTACAGGTAATTCTGGAACAATTTTGAAAATGTGTAGAACTTTAAAATCAGTCAGTTTTACATCCCTACCACTTAAAACTACAGTACATTTTCCCCAAACTGACCCTTTACATTCCCAATTATCTTGATTGCCCTGGTTATCTACCCAAAATCCCAGAAGATAATTATTTCCCCAAAAATGTCCCCATCAATTTTTAACAACACCCCCACCCCCACTGAGTATTACATATAAACACAGATCATATACATTGTCACCACTCCATATTTTAGTCCATCTTTCTATTCCATTGGCATTCCCTCTGCGGTCCCGAGAGGGCGGAGTGATGCCTAGATCAGTCCAAGAGCTGTTTCTAGTATAATTGCCTTCAGGATGTTGGTCAAATGAGTTTGTGTTAAGTTCAAGTATTGGAAGATTCATTTTTGGTATCTGTATAATTTCCATTATGTTGCTGAGTGGATGGAGTTGCATTCAGTTCCAATAGGGAATTATTATCGGATTCACATGTCCTGAATTGTTTAAGGAAATGCAACATGACCGGAAAGATGTTGAGCTTCATTCTTCTTAGAATATTATTTCACGTTGTCATACTTCGGGCACCTAAAAAGATCAAGCAGAAGCATCAATCCTTAGCAGTTAACCCTGTATCTGGAGCACAAGTACCTTTATATAATTTACACTGATCTACATGCACCCACTTATATCCAGGCTGCCTTCTGGCCTTTTTGGGGTTAGACCTCTGTACATGTAGAACTGTTGTGCCCAGTGTATCTCGAATTACATAGGGCCCTTCCCAATTTGCATCCCAGGGAGAATTTTTCTGAAAATTTTTAATCATTACCAATCCCCCCTTCTCAAACAGAGTTTGAGGTGTGGATACAATTTTACAATCTGTTGGGGCCATATTGGAGGCAGCAAAGTGAAGCAATGAGTTTAATTGCTCTTGAATTTGGGAGAGATACTGGTCTCTAGTCACAGATTCTCTCAGTGGAGTTGAAAGTTGTGGTTCACCTGGATGGCCTAGTGCCATTTTTCTCCCTGTCATTAATTCATATGGAGAGCACCTAGTGGCATTAGAGGGTGTAGCTCTGATAGCCATGAGTACTGCTGGGAGATGGTTAACCCATGATTTGCCATATTGTACCAGCATTTTAGATAACCTGGACAGAGTATGATTCATTCTTTCCACTATACCAGATGACTGGGGATGATAAGGTATATGAAATATCTGCTGTATTCCTAATAGAGAACACAGGTTTTGCATATCTCTCCACAAAACATTTTGCAAAGGTCTACCAGCATTCCTTCTGTTCGCATTACATCTGCACCCAGTATAGTACCTTCAGTGTTTTTACTTTGCCAGATCAGTATTTTCTTACTCCACTGAGCACTTAAAGTCAAGGTCACTTGTGGAATAAGAAATGCCTGAGACTGGGAACCACCAAGTCCTACAAAAAATGTATTTTTCACCCCAGAAGGAGGACTTAATGGTAGATCGGTTAATGTCACTGAAGCTCCTGTATCAATAAGAATCTTAGTGTGATGTCCTGCCATAATACCATGCACGTGTGGACGTCCGGAATGGTCCCTTAATGTTTTACAAATAGGAACCATATCGTCCAGTGCTAGTCAATCTGAAAATAAAATTAGAGGAGCCTCATCCCCTGGTTTCAGTTTGTGGTCATTAGTAACCGCTCCTTGAACTGCCATCATTCTCAGAGCCTCCCGTGCCGGACCATACAGATTGGTCCTAGGCAGAGGGTTAGAATGATGTTCCTGACCTGCCTTTTCAGGACTGTTATTTCTTTTCATCTTTACAGATCCTCTTTGATCACTTTCTTTGACAGACCAGGGGGATGGACTAACATGCCATCCTTCAGTCACCCTTTGGTCTCTCTTGGCCTTTCTACATTCTTTCTGTCTATGACCATTTTTATTGCAATAATAACAAATCCCTCTGAAGGGAATCTCAGGTAGAGATTGCTTCCCTTCATTGGTAGTTACAATCGCAACCTTGCTCTGTCCTATGACTCCTTTCCTTATTAAATTCTGCCTGGCCTTCCCTATGATGGTCAATACCCCTTCCAAAGTATCTTTTTCCTCTGCCATCATCTGCACTCCAGGGTCTAAGTAAGTGAATTTTTTTACTAGGTATTGTAGTAGATCAGGAGGAGTTTGATCTGGTGGAATGCGGTGGGTTAGCCGATAGACTTGCTCAAATTTGGAAGCAAAAACCCACGGATCATCTTGTAAATGCACCTTCATCTCAGCAAGTGAATGACTATCTAAATCTCTGTCTCCTGTTACAAATTTGGAGACAGCTCTAAGTCTGTCTCCCTCTGTACCCCATTTATCATCTTTAAACCAATCTTGGTCTCGATTAATAGGGCCATTTATGGGTGGATTAAATCTACATGCAATGCTGCTTGGGACCCACATTTTAAGCATCATACATGCCTCTTTAGGAGAGAGCATATATTGTTTAACTGCTGATTCGAAATTGGACATGTTTGAAAGGACATCTGTTTTGCAGTCATATGGGGTAAAGAGGGGCTTTAACTTCATCAGCTGTTTCATCACCTTATCTCTATCCTGCTGCTGTAGAATTTTAGCAGTTTGCAGGGTGGCAGATGTCCTGCTTTTAACACTAGGTGAAACAGATAAAGGGTCCATAAAATGTGGTATTGCTGGCTTTGTTACAAGAGGGGTTAATACAGGAATACCACCATTATCTAGCTCATCCAGTATACGGTTTCCTATGTTTGTTCCTGGGTTCTCATTCTCTACAATACTTTGTGCCTCTTCTTCTTCTGCACATGTTTCCCCCTGGCTGCATACAGCAACTGGGGTTTGCGTGGCTAAACATGTCCTAAGGGATGATATCAACTCTCCTCTCGCTTCGTAATTGTCCTCTAATGTGTTTACATAATCTCCATTTAATCCACAGGTTGGACAATCACTATATTTACTTGTGTTGTTTATTATGGAGGCCACAGGAGTGTGCCCCACAAGTATACGGTTCAACTGATTCCTCAATAACTTCAGCAACTTCATACAGTTCTGGATTTTCAGTCTATCTTTATTCAGGCACCACTTCTTATTGTCTACTCTGCAATTCTCTTTCTCACATTGCAACCACAAGCTATGCATTTGTTTAAATTCATTTTCATTTTCCATCATTAATGGGTCAAAAGTGCTAGCTTCCGCATACTGTGCTACAATTTCCATTCTTATATATCAAAAAATAAATTATAATTTACTCACACGACTTGTGTCTTCAGACTGCAGGCAATCAAATGGTGTGCACCCCACTTTGAATCCTCGGTCTGGATTAAACGCGATCCTCCAGAAATGATGTCCGGCTTACTAATTGCGTCTCACTCTGGTTGCCTCTTAGGATCTCTCACGTCTTGGCCCGAGACGTATTGCAGAAAACGCTTCCAGCAAATAAAACAAAATTGGTTCGGTTATTTTGTCCCTTTTAGCTCACTTGTATCTGGAGAAAACTGGATTGTCCCCCCTTGCAAGTGAGCAAAAAGTGGTAAAAAATAATAACCTGGCTCGCCAAATGTTATAAATATAAAAACGTGTTTGTATTTTATGAATCTTACTGTAATTATTGAATAACATTTACTGTATGAATATATATATATATACACTGTTATGCTATCAATAACCACTAACTATCGAGTGTAAAGTCAGAGTCCACACTCCTTGTTTTCTACAATTAACAATATTTATTAAGAGAGGCTAAACAAATTAACAATACATATACAAGTTACTATAAGTTAGTATATGCTGTTACCAAACTAACTATTTATTGATTGAATGGAAATAACAAAGAAACAGCAGGATAAGCCTGTAAACACGTGATACAATTACCACTCCCATGTGATCATCTCCACGCAGACTGAGAGAGAGAGAGAGAGAGAGAGAGAGAGAGAGAGAGAGAGAGAGAGAGTTGGCAGGACTTTATAAACACAATAAGTCCTCCTTCTGCTGGACACTCCCCTGGTAACCTATCTTCTCCAGTGACCCTTAGAGACCAAGGTGATAGAAAAGGGAAAGGACATTGCACTGGGGGAGGGAGTGGAAGGTGACCAAATGTCCTAACTGATTTGCCATGTGCTCTGCAGAGAAGAATCTCCATTAATGTTTGAGACCATTTTAAGATCTTGTATAGAGAGGCTTTGCCCATTGGATCTCTGCATCAGAACACCATTACACTTCATTGGCATACAGTTGGTTGTCAATCATGCCTTCCTTTTTACAGAGAGAGAGGCCATTACAATAAAGAGATGAAAGTGTAAATTGTACGTTTATTATTACATTATTTTAAATAAAAAAAAAAATGCATTTTTTATCCGATTAATCGAAAAAATAATCGGCCAACTAATCGATTATTAAAATAATCGTTAGTTGCAGCCCTAGAGCTAAATGATATACCATGCCATAGCACCCTAACAACGAGGGGAAATACCAAGTCAACTATAGTGCAGATTATTAAAAAAGAATAAAATATATAATTGTCTGCCTTTCTCTTTTAAAAGCATATAGTGTGTGTATGTGCAGAACAGTATTGTGTGGACTTGTCACTATTTGCTTTTTTTTTTGTAGTGTACAGTATTGAGATTATTTGTTAAATGCATTGTACTGCAATAGTTTCTTAATATTTTAAAATGGATTACAATATCATTGTCGTAATATTTTATTTTTGGGGGTTTTTTTTTGCATTTAATTTAGGTCGGATAATTAGCTTTGTAGTTTAGAGCTGCTAATAGGTCCATGTTTAAATATGAATGCGTCAGTTTGGTTCTGAAGCTGGTTGAATTTACTTTGTCTTTCATATAAATATAGATGGTTTTATGTCTTTCTCCAACAGAAAGCCGTGTTCCAAGGCTTGTCTCAGGAGGCCCTGTCAGCCTGTATTCAGTCATTGTTGGGAGCATCTGATGCCATCTCCAAAAATAAGGTCAGAATCCGATCTGTGACTTTGCTGTCAGGGAAATCCGTTGGCGGGTGGCTAGAAGGGTTAAATAGAACTGTTGCTAAAAAGTATAACTAAATTGGGGTTAGTAAAGTTATTTGTACCCTGTAACTTTGGTCAGTGGAAGTTTCAGAGATTATTTAATTTAAATGTTAACCTCCTGGAAAATGAGATTGAGCCACAACCAGCATGATCTAATCAATTTATTTCCCTTCTCCTTATCCAACCCTTATAACAACAATTTGCAACCTAGGATAACATAATGGGGAGAAAAAATCTAAGGTATAATTCTAAGCTAAGGTATAATTCCCCATAGTTTCCGACGGTGGGTTTTTAAGTGCCGTGAAAAAGAATTTGCCCCTTTCCGATTTCTTCTATTTTTGCATAGTTGTCACACAAACTAATTTTAATATTAGACAAAGATAACCGGAGTAAACATAAAATACAGTTTTAAAATCGTGATTTTCTGTATGGAAGAGAAAAAAGCTATCCAATCCAACCAATTAACCGAATGTAAAAAGCCTGTCTGGCAAAATGAAGTAGGCTAAGGGGTGTCCAAAACAGCTCATGATGCCGCAATCTAAAGAAAGTGGAGTGGCCAGCCTACCAAAAATCCAACGAAGAGCGAATAAATGGCTCATCTAGGAGATCACAAAAGAACCCAGGCTAACATGTAAAGAACCGCAGGCCTCCCTCGCCTAGATGAAGGTCAGTGTTCACGATTCCACTATAAGAACTGTGCAAAAATATGACATCTATTGGAGGCGAAAACCACCGCTGACCATGAAGAACAAAACAACACTTGCCAAAATGATATTGATGACCCCCAAGAATTGGGATAATTGTGGATGAGTCCAGAGTAAATCTTTTTGGAAGACGTTGGTCCCGTTAAATCTGGTGTAAAGATAACTCAGCACTTCACAATAAGAGCATCGTACCATGGGTGATATAGGTTTTGATTAACTCTTTACCTTTTAATAAATGAAATGATAATTTCAAAGTTAATTATTAATTGGTTTGATGATCTGAACATTTAACTGTGACACATAAGCCAAAACAGAAAAAATAATCACAAAAGGGGCAAATACTTTTTCCCAGCACTGTATATTGTTAATTTTAAACTGTAAATGTCATTGCTTAACTTATAGAAACCTTTATAGAACTATAAAATGTAAGATTTGAGTAAAGAATAAAAGATTTGTATTTGATTTGCTTTGAATTGACCCTTTCTACGGTTTCAGATGGGCCAGAAGAGAATAGCTGGCTTTGCTAGTAATGTGTAAAGGGACATGTAGCACCTTCCACCCTTTGCTTCGTGCACCACAATGCACCCTCTTACAAGAGGAGCCAGGCATTAGGTGCTGGGGAGAAGGAGCCAGTAAAATATAATTACATTTGTTATGGCTCCCTTGATATTATGAGAAAGTAACCGGTCCGAAAGTTCTTATCTCTTAATAATGTTTGCATGGTATTTTTTTTAATTATAATTGGATTTGGGGTTCTATTTAATTAAAAGGATATGTTCCTATTTGATTTGAGGTTTGATTTGGTGCAAAATTTGAGATTAGGAAAGCCTCATTTGAAGGCTGAGGCTTGTATGTAGGTTTACTGTGTCTGTAGCAGGCAGTACCACACAGCAGTGTCTGGATGAGAATGTCGTAAGCAGAAATAAAATCTCCACGGGCTTCATCAGAATGACCAACTCTACTGCGCTATGGCATCACAAGTGGGCTTGGAAGCAAATTATTAACCACCAAATTCATGCATCTTGGCACTTTTTTCCCCATAATTTAAATCTTTAAAGTGGGGGTGTGGCCTATAATTGGGGTTTAGCATTTTTACCTTCTCCAGGGTGTCTGGAAGACCGGATCAGAAGACTGCAGAGCGTTTTCGGTAGTGCGGTCCGGCAAAAATGCGGTCCCCCGGCAATGCGAGCACAGACGTTAGTTCCGCCCTGATTCTTGATTCTCAACATTGATGTAGATGAGGCAGACTGGTGGAGGTCACGTCTGCTGCATCTACATCAACGCTGCAAAACTAAAGTTTAGATAAGGAGGAGCCTCCTACCATACATTAAATGTAAATAAATAAAAAAAAAATATGTATATATTTTTTTCTTTTAAATTGCACCAAACTATAAAGCTGTGGCCTATGTTCGAGCCAATACGTTATGTAATATATTAATATATATATATGTGTGTGTGTTACTCTTGCATATTCTTTGCTATATTCGGTAATTCTGTCATATGTTGGCATTTTGCTGTGGGGTCTTGCCGAAGTACGAGGAGGTTGAAGAAAATACCCGCTGTGGCTCGCTCCATGCTTTCTCTGCTTCTGATTAGATGAATAAACACGGTCAGAGAATTTGTTCTGCCTGAAGAAGACGTCTGAAGCCGTTAGCTGCAGACTGTCAGATAGAAAGGATTTTTTCGCCTCCAAGAGCTGTGAGCTGTGAAACGAGACTAAGCGCATCAATGTTATGCCCTGCTCTTTAGCACTTATCCAATGTAATCACCGCTCAGCCATTAATCATTCTATACTTGGCTACCTGTCTTTGTAAAAGTCAGCCGCACAAGCATATCTCTTTTTTCTAGCTTCGCTAAGCAAGACGGTGATAAGGTTATGGAAGTAATGTTGTGAAAGGCAAATTTTGTATACACCGTAAAGAGGATCTTTCCCAAAGCCTGCATTTTACTAATCAGTAATGCTCAATAATCCTATGTAATACGTGAATTATATTAGTTATAGCAAGCCCACATTTGCCACGAAAATGCAGATTCTTGTGACATAAAAAAGGCAAGTTGGACTAAAGCAAATTGACCAAAAGCCATCTTGTATTAGCCCCCCCCCAAAAAAATCACAATTTGCATACACTCATAAAAAACGACAACTTGCATAATAATTACCATGTGTCTGCATTGCAAACTTTGTTCCAGCAGAAATACGTATTGCAACCTTTCCCACTGATGTAAACATTTTTTTTTTTATTTAAAAGATCAGTAATTAAAAAAGGACACAGATTGGAGGGGCAGTGGGATTTTTAACCCCGTCACCACACTGGACTGGTAGTTGGGGGAGACAGGGATACCCCACTTAAAAGTTGTTATATTGGTTCTGTGTCTCCCTTTGGGGTATTCTATAGTATTTTTTAACCCATATACAGTTACACCTTCTTCTCAGTTAATATGTGAATACTATAATATAATATTAGGAGACCCCCTAAACAGCCACCTGGAGCTGATCTAAACATTGACTCTTTGTGGTGTGATTTGGGGAGGTCAAATCTTATTTAGCCATTTTGCAGTTTTTTTTTTATTTTATTGACAGAGCTCTCATAGTCATGTTTATTGATCTGAAAATATCATTTATGTACCATGTTCAAGTTCCACTACAGGAAGCCCAACAATCCTGTGATGAAAAAAAGCTTTGCCATTGCGTATGCATGGTTTATACAAGCCATAGAAGCCATAAATATAGTAGATAAACAAAATATTACTTTACGGGACCACTGTGTATTTTTCCAACCTAAATCTTGTTCAGTATCTCACTTGGTTTGTTGGAGTATGTGAATGGATCACCCCTAGACTGTTACTAGTTTTTGGTTTGATGATGTTGCACACATACTGTCTGTATAATTTAATAGTGGAAAATTCTCACCAGGGTTATTAAGATGGAAAAAAAATAGCATCCAGCCCTGTGTTATCTATCTGAAAAGCAATTATTTTACTCCAGATTTCCATATTTGTTGCAGGTTGTGTTTGTACTCACTTGGCAGCAGATATGAGCGAGTGAATGAATACCTGCTTGGTAAAACGTCACTAAGGTTTTATGCATTTAGTTGATTGACTAATGTGGAAGGCACTTTATCTTCTAACCAATAAGATTGTATATGAAATCTGGAGAAAATTATGTGATTTGAACAAATCATACTGTTAATCAAATTAGAACAAACATTTTTTTGAATAAAATTGCACCCATTAGCAAATAATTGAATATATATAATAATAAAAATTACCATGCAGGTATTGGCTCTGTCGGCTATAAGGACTTCATGAGCTGTCATGTCCTCCGCACCACATCCCGGCACCGCATTTTCTTTTTTTTTTTTTCCTCTCTTTCTTTATTCTATGGTTGCCTCTCAGTGCGGTGGGCTAATGGCGGGGGGTCCTATGGGCCCCTGTGGCACCACCTTCACTAAGCCATGTATCACTGTTCTGGATAGTTGGATACCTCAGAATCGGCCCGGTTTAAGGCTAGTCAGATATGAATCTACACTGCAAATTTGTAAACAGTCATTGTATATTGGCAGCTATTAATAACATAGGGTCACTTCAAAAATAAATTAAAAAAAAGTATAACATTGGGGTTGTTTGGTTGGAGACAATAGGTACAAGGCATACTAGACTGTGGGGAACATGAGAAATGCTCATTTAGGTGACATCATATAAAATCCTTTTTCTATATTATTTTAGACCCAGGTTGATGGACAGCTGTTCCTCATCAAACATCTCCTGATCCTTCGTGAACAAATAGCTCCCTTTCACACTGAATTCACCATTAAGGAAATTTCCCTGGACCTCAAAAGAACAAGAGGTATTACTCAGTGGTGGCTGAGGGAGCTGGATGGGGTTAACCCGTCCGGCTCTGGGCATCTACCAAATGATTGTTGTGGTTTTTTTCATGTTCACCTGCAATACCATGCATGCTAACAACATACTCTATGTACCTGCATGCAAGTTTAATCTTCTGAATCTATAATCCTTGTAGCCTTTTACTGGAGTAAAGCAGTAAAACCAAAGCAATGTCTTGGTATGTATAGACCTGTAAGTGTCCATTGCCAAGCTTCAAGATAGGTTTGGAAATACTGAGATCAGACCGGTCATAGGCATGTAGAATGCCAGCGAAGGAATTTCAACCTGTGTTGTGAAATATGTTCCTTCTTTACCTAATATACTTCATGTGCCTGCTAACAATTGCAATACAGTTTGCATTAGGTTCAATGATAAAGTAATGTTCTGGTAGCGGACAATGCATGCTGGATGAAATTGTACGTAAGGTTATGCGCTTAAGAAGCTTTAATTGTTTGTCCTTTTATAGAAATAGTTAATATTTCTAATTGGTGACATTTCTAGGTATTTAACAAAAATCTGTTTATGCTTGTATGTGACGACCATTAGTTCTTTGATTAATCATCTTAAATGGAATAGAGGAACTGCTCACTGCATGTCTGTTCAAACTACCAGCCATTACAAATGGCTTTATCACCTCTCTTAACACACTCGTTCTTCTCTTCTACTATTTAACCAAAGCTAACTGTATCGTTTCATTGCATTTGAACATTACTGAAGCCTAAGCAGTAATACTTATGTCTCTGTTGTGGTCGGAGGTAAATATGTCCTTTCTAGTGTTTTTAGTTGGCTGACAATAGAAGTTGCTCGCACATTTGTTACACGAGTATATTTCTTTGTCAGCCTGTTTGTTCGTTAATAGGTAAGTCGCTGCAGGTATACTATTAAAAGGGTAAGTAGTTACATAGTGGAATGAACATGACATATTATTAACAATAGATTTTACCCTATTTGAAACAGATATATAATTAGAATACAGTTGTTTTAATATATTTGTGCAATTCTCCCATTAAATAAGTTGTACACAGGGGACAGACTATACCTTTTGAGCTTCCTTATGTTTTGCCCTTTGAAAAAAAAAATGTAATTTGGCTGGAAACAGAAAAGTTTACCTCCGTGAGCAATCCAATTACTTGCTATGGCAATTGTGCTGTTTTTCCACTTTGCGACTGAATTCCTTTTTTATTCTTATTGTTCTTAAAAATAAAAGTAATGGAGAGATCTTTGATCACATAGCATTAACACTTTTCCATATGACATCACACTATGACATCAAAGGCAGCTTGAAAATTGTCCCCATAGGTCAAATCAGGCCCAAATGTATGGATTCCTCCAATTTAATCTATTCATTGAATGCCATCCTCACTTTTCTTAATATTGTACATTAGTTTTAATTTCATATTAATAAGAATTGTCTGTACCTCAACTGTATTTTAATACAACAGTTGGGGTCCTGTGTTGTACTTCATCCATTTGTTTTTCCATAGATGCAGCATTTAAAATTCTTCACCCTAAGACTGTTCCTAGATTCTTCAGGCTCAACAGCAACAATGCCATTCTTGAGTTCCTGCTGGAGGTAACGTGTAGCTTTATAAGGATTCCTCCAAGTCTGCTGGCATTACCTCTTGTCTGGAAATGAATTAAGAGAGATGTATCTGTTGCAGGGAACCCCTGAAATAAAGGAGCATTACATTGACTCTAAAAAAGACGTAGACCGTCACCTCAAGGCAGCCTGTGAGCAGTTTATTCAGCAGCAGAGCAAGATTTTTGTGGAACCATTAGAAGATTTCATGGCAAAAGTAAATGTGAATCTTGCTTATGGGGTTTACAGGGTTCTGTATTCTTGAAAGTGAGATCGAACTTTCTAGATGTAACTTCATAATTAACTTATCATTAGACGTAGGGACATCTTTTGAACCTATTATAGGCATTGATTGAATTTCTGTATTTTGTTATAGATTACATATTTTGTCTTTTTGCATTGAAACCTGTTTCCTGTTATCCCTTTCTGCTTGTTTTTTGAGATTTCCAGCAAGCACTAGGGGGCAGTGTGATGCCTTTACCTCTTAAGCATAAACAACACAGGCACCATTGGCTGTGTGCACTTTGATTTATTAATACAGTGATCTATCTTTACATGGATACAAGTAGAATTTCTGATGGTGTCAAGTCAAACTCATTAAATACTGGTGCTATAACCAAAGTTCTATAAACATACTGGTGTTTTGGATTGTACAATATATATAGGAAAAAAGTAGAATCAGACAGGACATAAAATTAAACTGCGTTATTTCACAGGATATTTACTTTTTATTTTTTAAAGTATTTATGTTTTCCTCTAACCCTGCTTTGTTCAGGTGACTGCATTGAAAACTATGGCTAGTCAAGGAGGTCCAAAGTACAATCTGTCACAACAACCTTGGGCACAGCCAGGTATGTGAGGTATCTTAATATTCAGGATTTGTGAAGGAGATGCTAGTTGATTCATGTAGCCTGTGATAAGTGCAGGATTCCAGCAATTTCAACTAACTGCTCTTTTAAATGTTACCATTTAGTTTTATTTCATTTGTAACAAAAATAGGCGGGTTATAATCGAATTGGACCTAATATGTACCCTAATACCAGTAACTTGGCTTTAGGCTCCCCCACAGGACATCATTTTTCTTAAATGTATCCAGAGTGCCAAAGCTAGGCATGCGTTTCTCATGTTTCTGCTGCTCCACTATGTCCATCCCTCTACTGACTTCACATTGTGTCAAGAACCAGATAATTCCGTCTCTAAACATACAAACCCCTCAATGCTTCTTATTTCTGCACTCATCACTACGTATTGCCCCATATGGTCCTCACGTTCTTCCCAGATGTTTGATCTCCTTTCTTGTCGCCTTGTTGTTTTCAGTCTTATTAGATTTTGAGTGCTGTCTTGTGTCTTTCTTCCCCAGTAAAGATTAACGACCTGGTGTCTTGCACTTATAAGAACATGAAAACTAAGTTGCCGCGGACTCTACGGAGTATGTCACTGTACCTGGCCAGCAAAGACACAGAGTTCATCCTGTTCAAGCCCGTTAGAGTGAGTACTTAAGCTTGGTGAATGTTGTCAACAGAGCCGGCCTTAGGTGTTCTGGCGCCCTGTGCGGACTACTCGTCTGGCGCCCCCCCCATCCCAAAAAAAGAAAGGAATCAAAACTTGTAACAAAACCCCAATCACTATATACTACGCCAAACATTGATGTGGTGTAGGCCTACCACTTCATTGTCTGGCTTAGTAGTAGGGATGCACCGAAACGAATTCTGGACTGAAACCGAAAGTGCAACATTTACCTGGCCGAAACCGAATATGACCCCCCCACACCATAACAAAACAATTAAATAACAATATTTATATATATATATATATATATATATATATATATATATATGATTAACAGCAATCACATTCTTATCATGCCCGCAGATTCCAGGATGTACTCGTAGACTACTTGGCATGATAGGAGTATGATTGCCCTATGTACCCCGTCTCACTCCATTCTCCCTATCTACCCCCTCCTAACTATCTACCCTCTCCTAACTATCTACCCTCTCCCTCTTTGAAGTTCACTTACCTTTCAGAAGTCCTGCGGTGAGGGTGCAAGGCCTCTGCCTCCCAGCTCTGCCACTGTATGGAACAGTATAGAGTGATGGGAGTTATGATGTACTTTAGAGCATAATTATATAATGAAAAATACATTGGAAATGGTACAGCATAACACCCATCACTCTCACACCCTTACCAATCCACACACATACACCAATCCACACATATACACCAATCCACACATATACACCAATCCACTCCACACATATACACCAATCCACACATATACACCAATCCACACATATACACCAATCCACACATATATACCAATCCACACACATACACCAATCCACACACATATACCAATCCACACACATACACCAATCCACACATATACACCAATCCACTCCACACATATACACCAATCCACACACATACACCAATCCACACACATACACCAATCCACACACATACACCAATCCACACATATACACCAATCCACACACATATACCAATCCACACACATACACCAATCCACACACATACACCAATCCACACACATACACCAATCCACACACATACACCAATCCACACATATACACCAATCCACACATATACACCAATCCACACATATACACCAATCCACACACATATATACCAATCCACACGCATACCAATCCACACGCATACCAATCCACACGCATACCAATCCACACGCATACCAATCCACACACGTATACACCAATCCACACGTATACACCAATCCACACATATATACCAATCCACACGCATACCAATCCACACATATACACCAATCCACACATATACACCAATCCACACATATACACCAATCCACACACATATACCAATCCACACACATATACACCAATCCACACACATATACCAATCCACACATATACACCAATCCACACATATATACCAATCCACACACATACACCAATCCACACACATATACCAATCCACACACATACACCAATCCACACATATACACCAATCCACTCCACACATATACACCAATCCACACACATACACCAATCCACACACATACACCAATCCACACACATACACCAATCCACACATATACACCAATCCACACACATATACCAATCCACACACATACACCAATCCACACACATACACCAATCCACACACATACACCAATCCACACACATACACCAATCCACACATATACACCAATCCACACATATACACCAATCCACACATATACACCAATCCACACATATACACCAATCCACACATATACACCAATCCACACACATATATACCAATCCACACGCATACCAATCCACACGCATACCAATCCACACGCATACCAATCCACACGCATACCAATCCACACACGTATACACCAATCCACACGTATACACCAATCCACACATATATACCAATCCACACGCATACCAATCCACACATATACACCAATCCACACATATACACCAATCCACACATATACACCAATCCACACACATATACCAATCCACACACATATACACCAATCCACACATATACACCAAACCACACATATATACTAATCCACACATATACCAAACCACACATATATACTAATCCACACATATACACCAATCCACTCTCACTGTCACTCTATGCTTTCCTACCTTTCCTCTTTCAGTTTCTTTGCCTCCTCTTCGCTCTTCTTCTTAGTTCTTCTGTCTTCTCTTCTTCCGGGTCATAGGGCACGGAGACCGGTGGGCGCGGCTTCAGTGCTGTGCGCCGGGATCTGACAGCAAACCCCGGTGCACAGCAGCTGTTGCCGCGGGGATCACAAGGGAGTGGTATCGGAGGTCTGTTAAAGACCTCCGATACCGCTCCCTTGCGAGCATGCTCCTCCAGCGGCGGACATTACTGTCCGTCTCTGGAGGGGTGCCGGGTGCCCCCATACTGGCGGCAGCGGACCCCGCGGCGGCAGGGGCGTCGGACCGCGCTGCGGCGGACCCCGCGGCGGCAGTGGCGTCGGACCGCGCTGCGGCGGCGGCGGCGCCCCCTGGAGTGTGGCGCCCTGTGCGGTCGCACAGGTCGCACACCCCAAAGGCCGGCCCTGGTTGTCAAGTTTGTAATCTGTCATTACATTGTGCCTGGCCAAAGGTGTAATAAAACTAGACGGGACATCTCACTCAAGGAACCAAGTTCCACACAACTTGAGGAAACGTCCTTGTTCAGATCAGTTGGAACAGTGGTACTTTTGTGAAGATCTTTTTCCTGCTTAGTTTCAAAATTCCAAGACAGGCTTTGTTACAAAGACCTAACCTTGTGGGTTTTCCCTATGTAGTTAGTAAGTTTTGAGACTGTGTATATCCTTACCCATTTTGGGGAATTTTAATTGTTCGTTTAGTTTTAATGTAATATATGTATAGTAATTAATATCACAATGTCCAAGGAAGGCAAAGACAATATTTCAAAGACGATCATACCATTTCACGCAAGCAACACACTTTTTAATGAATGCTGTTATTTTAATTTCCTGCCACCATGGTAACTACAGCACAGATATCAAGTCAGTCATCGTACAGCTTGGTAGTTGATATGGCCTTTGTCATACGGACAGTGTCTTTAAAAAAATAAATAAAAAAAAAAATAAAAAAATAAAAAAATAAATAAATATATATATATATATATATATATATATATATAAAATATATATATATATATATATAAAATATATATATATATATATATATATATATATATATAAAATATATATATATATATATATATATATATAAAATATATATATATATATATAAAATATATATATATATATAAAATATATATATATATATATATATATAAAATATATATATATATATATATATATATATATATATAAAATATATTTTTTAACTGTTGGCCAGCGCCACCTTCTTCACATGTGTCTTGTCTCCTTTACTTAAGGTAAATGCCGGCAATATCAACAAGCGATGAACAGAAGTGCCAGCCAGATAATGATAGTACTCATTAATTATGAAACGATTGTTTTGAAGCTAACACACTAATTTCTGAAATACTGGAATTTCCCCAAGTCTTACTATTTTGCCTTTTTTTGTCCCCCTTATTGCAGAATAACATTCAGCAAGTTTTCCAAAAGCTCCTGTTGATGCTGAAGGAAGAATTTGATGGTGAAGACTTGCAGATTATTGCCTGCCCCTCAATGGAACAGGTACAGGAAAAAGGGTCTGCTTTTTGTGAGATGATATCGAGGTGGCATTCATGACGTTAACCCTTTCAGTGTCAAGATTAGGGAGGTTTTTAATTTAAAGACTTATTCAGAGTAAAGTGGGCCAGCGCATGCTTCTATATCTGCACAAATCTATCAAAAATCAGCACTGTGCTGCTTTATGTTGCTATTCTTTAATGTATGTGTTTTTTTTCTTTTTAAAGAGAATATTCCATTGCAACAGCAGTTAGTTGTAGACTACATAGTCTACATAGGTTAGGATATCCATTTTCAAGGCCGTCTGCTGTATACTCTGACTGTATCTCCTTTCTTCCACTCAGGTGAATTTGTTGCTGTCGTTGTCTAAATAGACAAAGAATCCTGAAACATTCTCTCTGCTCTCTGCCTGCCTGAAAATGAACCAGGGCTAAAGGACAGACGGACCGTTCCACAGCCAGGGGCACGCAGCGAATTAAATGAAAACAAGCTTCACCAAAGCGGTTTAACAGTCCCTGGGAAACTTTAAAATGTGCCCCCACAAAGAGACTAACGCACTAATGTGGAACGCTGTAGGTGATATCAAGCTGGAAATAACTACACTACTATAAGTAATGGTAATTGTGTCCTACTGCAACCATTACTCCATGTTCTTGCAGCAATTTGAAAGGGACGTTAGGGATTAAACTTTGGGGAGTGGATCACCAGTAAGTATGGTTTCCATTCTAGTGTAAAGATTGATTGATTGATCGAGAGTTGGGGGTCATCTTTTTGCATTCAAAGAACACCAACTGATATCATAGAAAAATGAAAGGTGCACATTTTATATATTTATATTAAACTGTTTAATATGAATATAAATAGAAGGCACTTAAACACAAAATACAAATGTTCTGACGAGTAACAGTTTACCTGTGAATGCCCCGTGGATGTAATACAACTCATCAGCCATAAGGCAGGACTGCTGGTAACAGTGGATTGTGTGGGGGCATCCGGCAAACTCATCGACGGTAGCTGCTGGAGGTGATATCAGCTGCACGTTTCAGGTTGCTACTCCTGTTTTAAACTATGCATATACTTTGTAGAAGTGAATCTCATTTATTCAGGTTAGTTCCAGGGAAAGCTTCATTTCGGTTGTATTTTTCTACTACACTAGTATTTGGACACCATTTAGTTTTTGGGAGACTGGGGTATTCAAGACAGGCTAAGGTATACCAGGGAAGGTGTATTCTTTTAACACGGACGGGAGTATCCTGCAGGGTGTATGTTCAAGTAGACCCTGGTATCCAGGGGGCTGTGTATTTAGGCAGAATGGGCACATCAAGAACAGGTTTATTTAGGCAGACCATTCTATTTAGACAGATTAGGGAGGAGACGGTGTATTAAGGCAGGCATTATATATTAACGCAGCCCGGACTATTCTTCGACAGGATGGAGTGCAGTTAAGATGTACAGCGAGTAGAAACCCAGTGTTTATTTGGCTGCTGTAGATATGCATCCCCTGTGATTAGTTAAGTACCATTCAATTAAGGGTCATTAACGTGGGCCTTTGTGGGAACTAATGTTTTCAAGTATAGAATATAAAAGCTGTGTCATCACGTGCAATTTAAGCCAAGAGTGGAACACTGCAAATTATCTTTAAGTAGAACATGCTTCATGGATCACCCTGTTTTGAAACTCTGCAAACTGCCAGACATTTAGCTGTAAATGACTAAAGTGTAGGCTTTAGTTAACATACAGGACTTACATAAAAAAAATAATTCCGGTGCAAATTGGTCAAAGTGGAATAATAGCACGGAAAATGGAAAAGTCCTGCTGATTATTGCACATTTACCGGTTTGACCAGAATTGCCCTCTGTACATATCGGATGTCTGTGGGTTGGAAAAACAATATTTTTTTTTCTGCATCTTAAAGAAGAATCTGTGACATCCAACTGTGAATTGTGCATATAATCTAATATCTGTTTATCTAAATCGAGTCAAATGGGTATATGCCGTGTCTCTTATGTGGTAATAAAATGGTAATCTGGATTTACCTGAATGCTCCAAAATTCACACTTTGCCAAAAAGTTGCTCGTATTTTCCATGCATGAATATGAGTCACTCCAGAAATAAGGCTGTATTTCTCAAGACAGTAGTGGAGCTGTTCTTATGGGAAGTGCTTAATTTTGAGAAATGAGAAACTTTTCTTTGGTTTAAATGTAGTATTTTGGCCAAGGATGTCTAGCACTGCTCAGTGATTCCTTTTTGTTATTTCTTGTGTGCATCAGGACTGTTCTTCTGACCCAATGCTAAATGTTTTAGTCTTGTGCAGTCTTTGTAGTAACACCAAGAAAGTATCCGGCAGCAGTACAGGTGATAGGTTTATTGAGTTGGTTACGTTTATTTTGGAACAATGCCGGATCGGTCCCCCGGATATATCCTGCCAGGTCTATATTAAAACCGCTTGTGGGTAAAGATTTCAAACTACATGTTGTGACCCTTATAGTTTGTATTTAACAAACATTGGCATGATATATGAGCATGAGATATGGGGTCTTTAGTCGAAGATAAGGGAAATGGATGGAGCCATATGGGCCAAATCTGTAATTAAAGGCAATTATCTTGCAGAGAACATGCAGCGATTGAAATTAGTGCACCATACTTGGAATTAAATGAACATATAACCAATTGCAGCACTCCTCAGAGATGTTCTTATTTTATTTATTATAGATTTCAATCAAATGATTTTTGGGTGGACGAAATAAATCTGATAAAATAGAATTTATCACTAAAGCTACTTCTGCATTTCTTTTTGGTGAAGTAACTACTGAACTGACATTTTTTTTACATTAAACTTCTCTTTTCTGCTTATCTTTTTTCAAACACCAAGGGGGTGTGCTGCGTATATGTACCCGTTCCCTTTCTGGCCCTCAAAGGGTTGAGAGCACTGGTTATATAACAATCTGCCTTGTGCCTTGTAACATATGTATAGCAAATTCCTTTTATACTAGATTTTCATAACTTAATGAGATTGCTGTACATATACCACTTGTTTTAACACCATGTAAAGGAAGATTGTAATCATATCGTTATATATATAGGAAAATGGGATTGATTGTTTCATTCTGTCCTTATATAAACTAAAATACATTGAAATCTAAGAATGGCGATACATTGGTTTCAGTGTATATAGCAGCTTCATTCTGTATGTACAGTTTCAGATTTTAGGCACAAATGTACATAGCCATAAATACATATTTAATCTTGTTTGAATCAAAATATAAATTTGTTTTAATAACTTTTTAAATAAAGATTTCCCTCCTGTTTTGTCAGAATATTCATGTTATCCATAGAAATTGAAAACTCGATATTAAATGTGTGTGTGTATATTAGGGCTGCAACAACTAATCGATAATGATCGATAATGAAAATTGTTGCCAACAAATGTAATTATCGATTAGTTGAATCGATTTTATCGAATATAAGATGAGGGTTTTTTCAGAGCAAATGCAGGGGACCCGCATCCTCCTCTCTGACACCCAGCGGGCGTCTGTGCGATGCTCCACCATAGAAGCCCAAGCAGAAGTGCCAGCAGGAGCAGAAGTGGTCTGCGTGCATTGTGCAACGTTCACCGGTTGCCAGAGAGGAGGATCCCCTGCAGCGCTGCAGGGGGCCTATATCCTGCTCTCTGGCAGCCGGTGGGCGTCTGCGCGCATACAACCTCTGTTACTACAGGCACTTCTGCTGGGGCTTCTATGATGGAGCACCGGCGTCACATGACCTTCCAGTGCTCGGTCATAGAAGCGAAAGTGCCGGCCAGTAGCAGAGGTTTGTCTACGAACATCGCGCAGACGTTCACCGGCTGCCCCAACTAGACACTAAGGAGTCTGGAGCATAGGGGGTTTCATCTGGGGGGGGGGGCAGAGTCGCATATAGGCATATTTGGGATGGGTAGAGTATCATATCTGGGGATATAAGGCATATTTTTGGGGGGCAGAGTGGCTTATTGGGTTATAAGGCATATTTGTGGGGGCACCATTGCATATAAGGCATATGTGGAGGCAGAGGGGCATATCTGGGGATATAAGGTATATATGGGGGGCAGAGTGACATTTCAGGGGGCATATATGGGGGGCAGAGTGACATTTCAGGGGGTATAAGGCATAACTGGAGAAGGCGGAGTGGCATATCTGGGATTGTAAGGCATATCTGGGAGGCAGTGTGGCAAGCCTGGGCTCAAACGTACATAACTAGAGGGGCAGATTTTTTTTTATTTTTTTTTTTAACATCGTTTGTTCATTAAATTATTTTAAATAAACAAAAAAATTTACATTTATTTTTTTGTCCGATTAATCGAAAAAATTATCGTCCAACTAGTCGATTATGAAAATAATCGTTAGTTGTAGCCCTAGTGTATATTTATCTATATCTGTGGTGGAACTATTGAGCTAAGGGGCCTTTTTTTATTACATTTTTACAGTAATAAACTTGAAAAAATAAACCGTTGTAGTGTCTATTTACTCAAATTGGAGAGGATTTCAAGGGACGTGCAAGAAATTTGAAAAATTGAGGCCAAAATAGTAGAGCTGCAGTAACCGCTGAATTTAAGATTTTGCCAACTCCGCTATTGTTGCCTCAGTTTACATACTTTAACTCATTCACAAATAAATACATGTATACAAACAGATCTTTAGTCTAGTTTACATGGTGGAAATTATTTTACGTTATTTTACACGCTATCATACTTGCTCGTACACATGCACTTACATACTTTACACACCCCTACCTTTGCTGGCCCAGGAGTGAGCAGTCCACTAGCCAGTGACAGCTTTCTTCTGCTGTTCCCTTGCAGTCCTCAGGCTGTCTCACGGAGTCTAAGTGCTAGGATATGATGTCATATTCTGGCACCCAAACTCAGTGAGGCAGCGTCCTGCCGACCTATTGGAATGCTCTGCCTGGGAGGAGCTGCGGTGCTGGCGTTAGGGTCCTCTACTGGACAGATAGCACCACCCTGCAATTGGCCTCCGTTACCCCAGTCAGGTCAATGAAGGGAGATCCTATAAACCATGGGTACTGATATGGAGTTACCCCCCCCCCCACACACACACACACTCTCCTGGGAAGACTTTCCACAAGGTTTTGGAGTGTGTCTGCGGGAATTTGTACAGGAAAGGGCCTTCCTCAAACCAGTGTCACAAAGTTGGAAGCATACAATTGTCTACAATGTCTTTGTATGTTGTAGTATTAAGATTACACTTCTCTGGGCCCAGTCCAAACGGTTCCAGACCATTATCCCCCCCTCCGCCAAACTTTACGGTAGGCACTATGCATTCAGGTAGGTAGTGTTTTCTAGGAAGTTGCCAAGCCCACATTTGCTCATCAGACTTCCAGATAGTGAAGTGTGATTCATCACTCAACAGAACACATCTCCACTGCTTCAGAGTCCAGCAGCGGTGTGCTTAACACCACTCCAGCTGATGTTTGGCAGCGAGCATAGTGATGGTTTGTGCAAGTGCTTGGCCTATTTGGGATGTATTTGAATCCAGCCTATTCAATTTATCCTATGAATCTATGCATTTAGTGTGAAGCTAAAAACCCCATGGATATTTGAAATCCTAGTATTTTATCTCTATGCCAGGAGTTTTGGAAAAGCAATCATTTTAGGTCTCCGTTGACTTGCATGCCTGAATGTTGTACCTGTATTCAACCTGTAAGGGAGCTCAGATTTCTCAGGCGATCTTTGATCACTTTCTAGCTTACTTAATTCCACGATGTGCCAGGCATGTCATTGGTCGTTAAGTGGTTAAAGCAAATCATGAGAAAACAGCAGAGAGCATAACAAATTGGCTTAAAATAGAAGTCCGTAAAAGTTGTTTTATTAGACCAATCTGCAGCTGTGAGCATGTCCTCAAGCCTTGCATCTGACAGCAAAGCCTTGGAAGATATCGTAATACAGATATAATGGGCTTTAAAGCACTTGCCATTAATGCCTGACAGCTGCATAATCCAGCTAACCTATCTAGCTAAAGATGAAGAAACCCGAGCAAAAGGTTTATGATAAGAAGTCATTTACAAGAGGGGCTATTTAAAGTTTCAGTCCCCTGAATATGCCTGTGCAAACAATTCACAACACATTACTAGGGTTAAGAGAAGATCCAGGGTAGAACACAGCATCAAGAAATATATATATAAAAAAACACGATACTATTTAGTTAGGTTTATTATAGATAGCAAGGGCATGTCCATCTGAGATGCATTTACAAGATAATAAACATAACGGCATGGTACATTTACCACCAAGTAGTTTTAAAGACAGATACTCAGAACCTTACAAACATAAGTACACAAATATCTTGGAACTGGAGGTTTCATGATGCAAATACCTTTCATAATTATACACATTTAGTAATGTTTACCCACTGGACGAGAATCCACAAAACAGGAAAAGCCGATATCGATGAACAATACACATTGATAGTTCTGTAAGCGTTACCTTGCTCAAAGGGATGGGCAATGAGAGCGACCATATTATTCACAAGTGCATGAATGGGATCCAGATCCTGTTCCACTCACCAGCTAAACCATAGTTTCCAGGCTCTTGTGTAATTTGATACCTGGATCACTGACATTCTAAATGATGTTGAGATCTGAAGCCGAAAGAACCCCTGTAGTTGTAGAAGTCCCAATATCAACCATGGTCGGAAGCGTTCTTGTAAAATCGATGCATAATTCAAAAAGGTTTGGGAACCAAGGTTGGGTGGTCTAGAATGGAGTCATGAAAACCACAGTGGTTTTCTGTAATCTGTAAAAAGAACTCTTGGTATCATTGCGAATGATGAAAAACATCCGTCCCCATGATTCCAGATCCAGCCTCCAACTCAAATATTTCAGTAACTGGTGGTTCAACTTCTGATCTCAACTGAGATCTACTTCAATAGAAACTTGAATTTTAAGTAGCTGTAATCCACTAGGAATCTGGAGTTTCAATCGGCTATTGAATTATTCAAATCAGGAATATAATCTGCTTGAATAGTGATTCCCCAATCTGGGCAGAAAGGCCAGAAATCTTTTTGCCAATTCTGTAAGGTTCTTCAATCTGGTTCCACCTAGGTGATTATCTGGCCACTGACACATTGACTATCCAAAGCAGAGCACAGCAATTTATTTTGTCTTTGATGAAGGATTTTAGATCAAAAGAGGCTACTAAAAGCATTAAATAAGTTATATCATGATCTGATTCCATTTGTGACCATCCTCCTCCAGTTGTAAGATCTGCAACAAACATCCCAGCCTAAGTGATTTGCATCCAATTCTATTATCAGATCCTGGATTGGTCTGAAAATAGCTTTCCCGTTCCACCAAAGGAATTCTTCTTTGGCATCCATGGAGAGGGGAATGAAATCTGTATAGTTAAGACCTCGGTGAAGATGTAGTGCCTTCAATGGAGAGGTCGACAGAAAATTGCTTGAATTGACTCAGATAAATCCTGGTGAGGTGTCTCAAGAATATTTGATGTTGTATTAGTATCGACCAATCCGCTATTTTATATATTTTTTCGTTTGGAAGTAAAGGTGTTAACGTATTTTCCAAGCTCTTTGATAAGGGAACTGTCAAACAACGTTCCTTGAGCTGCAGTGCCAGGCTCTGATTTGGCCATTTCTGATAATTGCGGACCCATCCTTAAGAAGATTAAATGTTTAGTGGGCAAAGCGTCATTGGCATTCCCTAAAAGGCATATCGACCTTTGAATCGACTGTCTAAATGTCTGCATCAATATAAATATTATTAGCTTTAGCATTTTTGGCCAAATCAGATATTTTTGCTAGTGGCCCAATAATACCTAGTAGTTTGTCGTGGTAACTGCGGAAGTAACAGTCAATTGCCTTCCTTAGGTCCTTCTCTTTCATAGCCAGGTATTGAGCCACTGTGGGATCAATGACAGGGGTCTTACATATTTTCTTTTGAAAAAAAGGTTCTGGGGCATTCTGCTCGGTCCATTAGCTTCCCGAGCGACATCTTTCTATATTTTGATACATGTTTGTTCAGAGTCCATTCCTAAAATCAGGGTCTGATGCCATCCGGTTCAAACAAAGAACAATTTTTTGGAGGAATTGATTTCTCAGAGTCACTGCTACCTGAGGAGTCCTCATAATCTGGCCTATTGTGGGTTCGTGCTGTCCAACATCTAAATTAAATGATAAATTGATCAATAAATTAGGTTTGTTATCTGAATAAATCTGAATCAGTAAATATGAATAAATATCAATATTTTATTGATTAATAAATCTATTTAAATTATATATTCAATGGAATTTATTTTTTTAATTTCTCGGCCTAGCTGAGAAAACCAGGGGAAATTGAGTGCTGTGGAAAAAAATCTGAGAAAAGAGGTCAAGGCAAACACATTACGACGAGAGGACTGACTGAAAGCGAACCCACGGAAAAATGTGTATAGAAAATGTCAGATTTGTTTTCTCCCGTCCGCGAGGAGACCGTAATAAATCAATGCGCATGCGTGAAATAAATATTTTGAGCATGAGGGGAATTCCTGGCAATGGAACCTAAAAGGCACCCAAGGGAGAAGAAACCCTTTACAGCAATGCTCAAAGTCAACCATGAAAACAGATCAAAGGCAAACGTCAGGTAAACAGAAAAGGTGCAAATAAGCAGAAATGATCAAAAAAGAGAACAATGTAAAATAAATATAAATAATACATATAAATAGTAAATATTAAAACATGAAAATAGATAAAATAATTTAGACAATATTCATCAAACAATGACTGAACGGATTGAAAGTCGAGCGCATATGAATGCCTGTATGCGTGGGAGCAGCAAACAAAGCAGACGTTAATCGCTGTACAGCTTCTGTTATAGACTGCGTCCTAACCTCATTGGTGAATTTAACATTTCTTTAAATATTGATTTTAACCCTTTGTCTTGTAGTAAAACTGGAAATGTACCTACTTTGTATTATCTATTTTTATACAAATATATTTAACTATTTTAATGGGACAGAAAAAGATGCCATTTCAACATAAAATATGACCTCTTTCCAAAGCTGAGATCAGGACTCATTGAAAGCCAGTCTAAAACAGTCCATTTTGCTTTGGATCATTGTCCTGCTGGAAGATCCATGGTCTTTGACCCATACCTATTTTTCTGACTTGGGGTAGCACATTGCCTTGGTTTGTCCCTATACTAAACAAAAAATATTGGGCCAGAACCCAATATGCAGTGTACCATGATATACTCAATTATTTCCAGGGCTGGTTTTGATTCCCAGTCCTGCCCTGGATTTTGTCCAAAACCTGTGTTTTGGGGGCACTACATGGCTATGTGGCTGGCTTTGTCCAGGCATTAAAATTGTCAGCATTCCCCTGTTTGACCAAAGGAACAGAAAAACAAGATCTGTATTTCCATAGGCAATGCTCATACTGTCCCCTTGGTGCAGACCATTGCCAGTTAGCCCACTCTTACTGGTCCCTTTGTGTACATGACCAGTCATGATGATAAAGATAGAAAGTCCTTAAACCATTGGCGATGGTGAGGTTATCCCACAATGTCCTCTGCTGCTTTGACACTTTACAGCAATGGTACCGTTAAATGTTTCTTTCACTAAATGAACAGAATTTTTCAACACACAGCAGATAGATTTATTAAGCAACGGAGGTAATTATATCTGGTATTAGCCACACTTCCAGCTGTGAGTTTTTTTCTCTGACAAGGTTTCTTATTTGAGGCTTTATAATTGCATTTAGTTTTCCTGCTGTCCAGATGTCTGAAAGCCACATTTACATTTATATTAAGTAGTTCACTAATGGGCCCAGACAAGCTCATTAAAACCTAGCACTGATAGAGTGTGAAGGAGATTCCTAGGGGTGTAGGTGTCTGGGGCACGTGCCATGTAATATTAGTGCTTTTACTGCATATCTTCTCATTCACAAAGCCATAAACATGATAAAAGCATACAAATGTACCCATAGCCTCCCAAAACAAATTAACACAATTTACAAATCTCTGGTCAGACCTCATCTAGAGCATTGTGTACAGTTTTGGAGACCACATCAAAGGAGGGCTACTCAAATTGTAAATGCTGTGCAGGATAAAACATATCAGGAAAGACTAAGAGATTTCAAGACGTATAATATGGATGAAAGAAGAGAGCGGGAGCAATGTGATAACAATATGTATATGCTTACATTGTACAGCAGGGAAAGGTTATTTCAGAGGAGAATGTTAGAGAAACAGGTAGGTCAGAGGTTTAGCTGTAATGTAAGGAAGTTTTACTTCACTAAAAGAGTGGCATATAAATGGAACGGTCTCACAATAGATGTGGCAGAGGCTAATACGGCGAGGGAATTTAAAATTATTTAGGTATAAAGCTGTCCTGAATCTAAAAGAAGTCCAAGGACTGATTAAGACCTGAGTACCCATGTCTGGAAAAATGGGCGGACTTGATGAGCCGAGCAGTTATCTGCCATCAAATTCTATGTTTTTATGTAACGTGGTAAAAGGCATTTTGCGGGGAGTTAACGTACGCAGGTATTTTTTATTGTCATATGTAAAGTTCTATATATATGAAAGTGAACAGTCAAAAACACTATTACTTCTAAATATCATTCCACATGTTGAAATGTGTGCTAGTTATTGTGTTCCCTAATTAATGAGTTACAAAATAGGATAGAATGATAAGGTGCACTTCTAGTATGGAAAATATTTATTACATTTGCCTAGGCTAGTTGCTGACGAGATAAAAAATACCATCACACAGCTTTGTTGTATGTTACACACACCAAGAGCTTCCAGTGATGTGAAGGCATCTGATTTTGGTTGTGTGTCCTTAAATTGGTTTGTATAATTCCTGTGTGTTATGATCACTGGATCCTAAAGTCATCATGTGAAAACTTTATCTCGATACCATACCTTGGACACTACAAAGGCTTTAGGATTTCAGTCCTTTGTTGCATATTTTTGTTGGCTGGTTGCTTGCCACCGTGTTTTTTGGCCATTTCCTTTGTGTCTTTACGTGATTTAGCTTGAGTCGATGAAGCCGCTTTGGCGGGATGTCCACCTGTCTGTTGACTGATTCTTTCTCTCTGCTTTTTCTTAATATGAGGGTCTCTAACTCCTGCTGACTCACCAACTATCCCCTTAGAAAACTTCATCTGGAACAGGAGTGGATCTTGATGTCTGCTTGCAAGCTTTCTAATATAAGTTATTGATTTAATTATCTGTGAAACACAATCTTGGATAATTTCTGTTCTGTTCGGTAAGTCAGTTGAAATCCTAACTGATTTGCTAATATGATCCAGCAGGCTGTATATCTGATATTTTTTTAACCGAAGGTAGCTGGCTTCCTTGCTGCCTAATGCTTTCTTCAGTAGGATGGCCTTTCCAGGATCTTTTAACTGCAAGGAGAAACAAAGTAAAAAAAAATTGATACTTCCAATATCAAGTTACATTACGGTATGGTGATCATTTGATGCACATTTCATGCACATATAAAACTTTTGTTTATATGTTTATCCTTCAAAGAAATCGGTACAGATTAGCAATTACTAGTACCAAATTGGAACAAGGGCTAACATTTACAGCCAATGGCTGGGGAGTAAAAGAGTTTAGACATGTTAGGCCTGCACATTCCTATAGCCATGGATGATCTGATTTTGGAGACTCGGGCAAAAAGAACTGGCATTGGACATATTGTGACCTGGTTTGATTACTATTAGAATTAATGCATTAGCATATAATAACATATTAAATGGAAGGTTTAGCTGCTTTTTCATTTGCTTTTTAATATCTGCAAGCACGCTGTAAATAAATGTAATATATGCATGGGCATCCTCAGAAATTCTCCAGGGGGGACAAAATTCTAGCTCTGTCCAAGGGATAAAACGCAGGATTGTGCAGGTTGTCCAGAATTATCTCTGCTCAGTAGGATAGACAATTGAATTACCGTATTCAATAACATACAAAACATAAAATATTCATGCTTTAAAATAATATTTCTTATTAAATATATCAATTAATTATACATGGCTATACAGAACTCTGTGTGGTGCCTGACCATCAGAGCACAGAGTGAATGCTAACATCTTACCAATAGTTTAGAGCCAACATTGAATGTTGCTTTCTTCTTGTTGCTGGAGAAAGTCACATGTATTTGATCTTGAGCTAAAAGGCTAACTTCCGTGTTAGGATTGAGCCTCAGTGTGATGGACTGGAAGGGTGGAGCGTGGACATGCTGGCTAAAATCCCACCACGTCCATATTTTCTTGTGCATTCCATTTTCTTCAAGGTAAGAGCCACCCAGGGGGTCTAAGACAGTCCTGTCATAGATTCCACATGTAAGTAAACTGCAATCACGGTGTAAAGCAAGGTTGGAGATAACTGACTATACATTTTGAAGGACAAATTAAGCCCTTCATGCCATAGAAGCTCCACCAGTCATCCATTCATAATGCAAATGCTTCCTTCCGCCTTAACTAAGTGGCAGACTTATCATTTAGTGAATAATCCTATCTAGAGCCAGTCCCAGAGGGATTGTTCTGCAGTAACAAACAACGCATATCATACATAGTTAATGTTAGGGGATAAGATGTTAAATATCAACCCAGCGCATCTGCAACTCACAGTTTAGTAGATGAACCCAGTAGCTTTTGTAGCTCTTAATAATAGATTAGCATTTGCAATCGATCTATGTTATTAATGCGCATAACCGCAAGTGTTTTCATTTTAATGCAGAGAAATGACACACGTGGTGATCACTAACAAGAAAAACATAACATGTTAAATTATTAAAACATTTGGGGAATAAACTGTTTTCCTTGAGGGTCCCAAGCAACCTTCAGTGAGAGTATCAAGAATTTTCACCATGACTGAGCTCTTCCATTTGAAATTGATTACCCAAACCTGTTTAAGAGAGGATTATGATTTTATTGTAGTTTATGTGGTGGTGGGGGTGGGGGGTTTGAATTTCTCATTTGTCCTACCAGAAGCTACTTTATTTTGGACAAGGTCAGTCCGAGTTATCTGTTTCTGCTGCCTCCATTATTTCTGTATTGGGAATCCTATTAGAACAGAATGTGTAAATGGCTAACACAACCCATTGTCTGCAAATAAATGAACACATTCAGTTTAACAAAATAATCGTCTTTCCTTGAAAGATTCAATTACTTTTAAATTACCCTTTCACTTTTAGAGACCTGAAATATTTATCCTCACAACACACTTACTCTTGTCATTAAATGTTTTTAACTGAGAGCCTGATAATTACTTTAACAACATTGGTACAGCGAGAGCAATGGACGTAAACATGAATGTATAGGTTCAGACAAGGACCCCAACAGACAAACACAGGCTGATAATCTTATGATCTCTAGTTTGATGGCTGAATGACGAAAGTGCTCCAAGAAAAGCTAACAGGAGGGATTCTGACGGCTACTTCAGAAGTGTAGCACAAAGTGTGGGGACCCACCTGGAAGACTGTGATGGTTTTTATACTTGACCCACAACATGCCTTGCCCATAGCAAGCACAACAAATACTTTATGCCCTGTCTACAGTGCATACAGCCACACATAATACACACATAAGAAGAACACAACTCACAACTTATTCAAGTACATGTAACTCACAAAAGAACAACTCACAATGTGTAGAGACGGGCATGTTAGAACTGAAAATGCTCATAGACAGCTGCAAACCATTATGATTATTCTCATCATCCTGACCAACATACTGACCAAGCAAACACACTAACCAACACAAACTAAAACAGGGCGACATAAACTAACTAAATGATGTTAACTCAAGCAGATAATCATCACCAATATTGATGCACACTAAAACAGACTGACCACTCTTAGCCAAGCTGATGCTCCCTTTTGGTCGCCTGTGTTGCCATTTTTTCCATGTATGCTGCCCTGATGAAGACAAATTTTTGCCTGGTGGTTGAAAGGTTGCTATATATTTTGGTGTTATATATATATATATATATATATATATATATATATATATATATATATGTAAACTGCAAAACAATACTGGACATTATATTTTTTCATTTCTACATCTGTGGGCTGCAAGTTACTCTTCTTTGGCAGTGGACCTCTGTCTACTATTTTTGAAATTATGATTTGCTGCCCACATTCTAATCTGGTTTTTTTTTGACAACTTGCAACAATGTGGACACAAATTCAAACCACTCAGCAGCAGTAAGTGTTGTATTACCCCACATTGCATTTATTATATGTAGTCAAGGTTCCATAAATACTGACGATTAGTGTGAGTACCATTTTCCATGCCAGCATTACACACGTACCTCTTACCATTTGGCAGCCTCTCTTGCCTGCAATCCCTTTCCCAAGATGTGTGCACGCTGCCATTATCTTTGCCTGTAGGAGGCCCAGGGACTCCAGGGGACCCGTTTACTCTAAGAAACCAACAAAACAACTCAAGTTGTTCCTCTTAGTTCACAGAATACTGTGTGCCCTTTCAGTGCCATGTACACAGAATATGACTGACAGGGGTCTCAATGTGCTGGTGAAAGTTCGACCTCTGGAGACCTTAGTGTTGAATCTCTGATTAAACCGGAAGAAAAGCAGTAATAGACATTGATTTTGGAGTATGTGTGTTACTGATAAAATAGACATAGACATGAGTTTTTTTTCCATTTGAAGAGTGAGACAGTTTGCCAACGTTATGTGTGCGCAAACACCAGGGTGATTTTATTTACTAATTTATGAATTTGTTTATTCTTCATCTCTGTCCCCGTTTTTTGTTTTTTTTTTTGGTTTACTTTTTCCCTTTCTATGCCCACCCATGACCATATTCATGAACTCATAGGTAAAGCACATTGGATCCCCGCTTAAATACATGCAGGCTGTATTTATCATTTTCAGCCCAGGGCATTACGTAGTCTAGTCTGGGATTGCCTGGGACAGGCATTCTCCATTTCCAGGACAGTCCCAGTCAATCTGGGACATGCCATTAGACTTGTGCATTTGGATTTGTACAGACTTTATGTTTAACAAAATTTGCCAATTTTGTGAATATGTTAATGAGGCCCACAACGAAACTGAAGAAAAGGAACGGCAAAATATCTGAAATTTCATTAAGATGCTTTCATTCGTTCGACATATTTTGGCACCATAACAGCCCATTTTGGTGCTCTTTGATGAGGTAAATTGGGAAGGGACTGTGTGTAGGAGGGTACGTATAAATGATTGAAAGGTAGAAGTAGCAAAAACAAGCAGGGGGGCTGTGTTCTCATTGATTATGGCTGTGATTGATGGGTGCAACAGCCTGTGCTGACGCCATTTTAACTTGTCAGTAGCAGCCGCAGCGTAATGGAGGAAGGAGTGTGAATCGGTCAGTGACCAGTAGTGTAGTGCAGAAAATTTACTGGGGTGGAATGGAGAAGCTGCACAACTATATTTCATTTTATTGATTTATTGGGACTGCAGCAGAAGGTTTTGTTTTCCTCTTTATTCATAATATTTTATTTATTTTTGGGTTGTTTTCCAATGTAACAGTGTGTTTTCATTCCTGAAATACTGTTCCTGAATTGGGTTTAAGACAGTTGCAACCCACACAACTTCTAGATTTTGGAAAACATAAATAATAAATCATAAAATATTGATGGCAAATTAGGCAGGGCCGAGGACTTTTTCCCATCTGGTGATTACAATCGATTTAGAAATTTGTGTAAGAAGAAGTGATTCAATTTTTTGCAGGTTGGGCCAAGGTGGCGGCAAGCAGTACTAGCAAACATCCTGGCTGTAATAGTGGTAAAATATTCTCAACCCAAACTACCAACGTGAGCCGCAATTTTGGTCACTAATGAGGATTCACAGATGGGTCATGTTCTGGTGCCTTGGTGGGATTAAAGGCAAAGATCGCTTGTAAGCAATTCTTTGGTAAAACATGGAATTAAAAAAAAAAGAAAGTGAGCCGGGATGCTAGTACATCTGACCAATTCTGATATGAACCGACACTTCTGTAAACATGACAGCTTTGCTTCAAGATCCATTTAAATTTTTTTAATATTGGGAAAATTCAGTCCTGCACCAAGGGTCGGCAATGCCTGCACAGACCACATGCCTTACTACTGCTGCTACTGCTCCTCTATCTCCTTCCTCACCCTGGGGTGGTCAATTCTTTTATTTATGGGGTAATTCAGTCCTGTGCCAAGTAGTTGGCTGTGTCTGCCTGTGCTTGCCCTGTTGTTATATGATATTATATGTTTTTTATATATACTTTTTCATGTATTTTTATGGATGAAAGGCCACATAACCTTGTCATCTTAATTTAAAAGCACACAGATCACCAAGACTTAATTAAAATACACCATTGATTTTCTTCCTAAATACTAAATATTAAATTATATAATCGGTTATAAAATGCTGTGCTTTTCTTCCTATCTTTTGAGGTAAATATCCCAGTTAGTCTATACGTGGAATTTTCAATGTCATTAAAATATCTAAGGCACTTGCCTTTGAACGGCCAGTAATTGATTCAGACACTGCATGTTAATGTAAATTGCTTAGCTGTCGTACTTTGGACATACTTTTACTAAATGCATTAACAGCTCCAGATTGAAGCAAATTGTATTTGTTAAGCATCTGTCTCCCTTGCTAAGTGGAGTTTTTTTTATATATATAAAGCTAATTTTTTATAGGGAAAGGGCTGCTATCAATGCATCATTCAGTGAAATATTAACAATAGGAAATCCGCACACCCTCAGGGGTGACCTTCGGGGTTTGCAGGGCCCATGGCAGGAAGAATTTGAGGGGACCCTTTTGCTCTTAGGAAGGGGCAAATAGGTCTCCCCTTCTCCTTAATGCTTGTGGTCTCTGCACATATGAGAGAGGTGGAGTGCTGGGATATGACATCATTTATCCATGCTCACCTTCACTCAGCCTAGACAGGACACAAGAGTGAGGGAGAGAGGTAAGCAGTTGCACGATGTGGCCTAAGGTGCTATCATTTCAAGAAATGTGTGTTGCCAATAAAACCAAGGGAGAGCTAACCCTTTTGGAGCCGGGGGGGGGGGTGATGCAGCCAAAGGACTTCACACACTACATAAAACACATTTGCTCATTCGCTCAGCTTACTCATCAGGTGGCACAGGTGCCATGCAGTGCCAACCACACTACTACTACTACTACTCTATTAGTAAGAAGTTGCTTAACACTGTTATGTGACCCTGGCAGGGGTAAGCACCAGCACCAACACTGAGCATTGGAGCAAGAACTGTAAAGAGAACCGGGGTTTTTCGATCCTAACGTGTGACAGTTCGGAGCTGCGAATACCATTAAAATTGAAAAATGACACTATTGCCACTCAACACCTTTCTATGGGGTCTTATATTGGTACAGAAGCCATAGACAATGAAATATGAGATTCATAATTTTATTTGTACAGATTTTAAAGTTAAACTGTTAATACGGTATATTTTATAAATTTTATTTGTTTTTAATCTATATTATCATCCTGCAAGATCACTAAAAATAGATATTTTTTGAACTGAGGGTTCATTGTAAAGATCTGCAAGAGTAACTTTCTCAGATATGTCTTTCATCCCACACTGGAGAAAGGAAGGTCAATGTGAATGTGCATAAGGCATCGCTCCCATGCCCTCTGTTCAAGGATTAATCATTTTGCCCAGTAAGCATGTCCAGCTGATGCTCTGAGCTTGACTTCACAATATGTGCCGGTATAGATAATTCTTGTATTTAGATACACATCAATGTGATTTTACAGTTTATGCACAAAAGATGCCACCTTACACAATTGTGGCTTTTAATTTCATAGCTGAGTCTTCACAACACCTTAACTGTTTCAGCACCGCTTTGCTACATTTTAAACTGCTAGCTGTAATTCTGTATTCTTGGAATTAGATTCCTCAAATGGCAGGGGGGGGAATAAAAAATAAATGTAGATTGCAATGTTTATACGTTTTGCCTTAACAGGGTGCTTTATGTGTTACAGTATAGATCTTGAATCATTTCATAATTATGATAAGTTTACCTACTGTACAATAGCAGGACTGGTGCTTCCATTGGCTTAAGGGGTCCTTTCAGAGCATGTGGGGGTGAGGCACATGTTTTTAAATTTATATCACTATAATGTATCTTGTGATCATATGTACCATGCTCTTTGATGTATAATGTATCATCGTTATGTATAATTTTAATTAATGTATAATCAAATTTCTATTGGGGCACCTAAAAACCTAGAGCACCCCAGATCACCAAGACTGCTTTTAAGGATCCATGTCCTGGATGGGAAAGCCATGTGTTCCATTGCATTATGACTTTAATTTTGACAGGATCCATACTATGTTCAACACAATTACAAACGCTCTTAGCTCTTACTCAAAACTGTATACCCCTACATGAAACACTAAACCACATGATTAATAGCTAACAATGTTTTGCAAACAGGTTAATCATCACTTAAAGACTCCCTTATGTATCCTTTTTTTAAGAACCGACATATTTGGTGTTACATGTACCTTTTTTAAGATAAATATGCGTCAATTAAATCTGTGATGGGCACTAGCCATATATCAAACCAAATTAGCATAATGTTTATATTTATAATGGATGATCATGGGGTAACACAATATATACACAATCACAGTACCTTACTTTGTTCACTATATCTGTCTCAGCTTCTTTTCGCACATTTTACCAGTCCTGATATTTTTTTTCTCTTTGAGCTTCCTATTTTCTGTCTGTACTAATTCTCTCCCTCCATACCAAACCCATTTTGTCCGTCTCCTTAACCTCTGTTTGTTGCCATGTCTACTAATGATTCTTTCACCCTACATATCATTTCCCCACCAAGCTCCATATATGCTTCCATTCTCCCCTCTATTGTCGGATTTTCTACTTCTCTTGTTTTCATACTTGACCCATGTACCTCCACTCCCATGTGAGTCACCCTGTCTCCCATCACTGTACCATATTAATATCAAGATAGAATATTCCATCCCATTTTAATTATTTTTGTGTATATGCCCCCCCCAATTCCTAATTGCTCTGCCTGCATTAAAGTGCTAAAGTGATCAATATATTTAGCACACAATATGGAGCCTTTGAAGCCCTGCAGTTATGATGTTATGGTCTAACATGTTTAAAACCTAGAAACATTATTAACCATTAATGGAATAGTTTCTTTGAACAATCATGATGGGGCTACTTCTTTACAATATTTTTTAATCAGCAGTACATAGGCCTTGGTGTTTAGATGAAATGCTTATTGAAAGGTACTGGAAAAACATTTGGATATATGTACTTCACTTTTTTTTTTGCTGATAACGTGCATTACATTACAAGAAAGCTTGAGAAAAGATATATGTACACAGAGTGGAACCATTTTAATTAATAAAGCTGCCTTTTCCTTTATTACTATATTGATCAAGAGAAAACAAAGCTTTCTCCAAAGCTACTCCAGGGAAATATATGCTAATTGAATTCATTTCATACATCTTTGCCACAGTAACTATTACAAAGAGTTCCCAGTGGATCGGAGATTCACAAACCTGCCATAAACTGGTATTAACAGGACGGAGTGCATAGCTGTCCATGCCTGGTAATTAAGGAGGTCTGAATTAAGTATATCTACTGGTTTAGCAGTGAACTTTGGAAAAACATAAATCTTAGCATAACACAATTCATCTATGGTCATAAATACTTGTTGCTCAGTTATTCTCCATGGGCTAATGATCCATTATTTTACGTATCTCTAAAATACCGGTATTATTTTTCAGTTGTCCGAAGGACGGTCAGAACTATTGTTTGCAGTTAACCTGTATGCGGGGCACAGAAGGTCACCAATGTGTCTGCTTTTGCCTTTGCACTTACTCATTATATTATACGTATTATATATTACACAAGATTTCTTCAACTGTGCTATTTTTGTACTAAGCTTCATAATTTCACATTGCTGCAACTGTTTATGAACTAGCATCAGTAGTATCAATTTAAGATCAGGTCAACAAAGAGAAAACGTATTCTTAAAAACTAATTATGCATTATGGTGAATTGATTTGCTCTTACTGAAACAAAATCTTCCTTATGATGAGGCGCATCCAGAATAATCAATGTTTTAAATGCTTTCTCTGAAGATAGGAGCCAGCTTACCACCTTTCCTTATAGTCTCTTGTTTTATGCTACTACTATTATTAATAACCGAGTCCTTAATATGCATTACAAAGCATTTTACAGCCTTCTAGTCTCAGCACTAGATCTCACTCAACTCTGTTTTAAGGTATTGGCAAATTATACAGTTTACAGCTAATCAGGCAAAACCATATACTGCTCTCAATGTAATTGCATTCATTAGCTAAAGTGATCCTATATCTGTCCTTCCAAGCAGAATTAGACAGCAAAACTTCAGAAAGTCAAAGCTAATTGAATTTGTAAGTATTTGATTATAACATAATTTGTGATGCGCAAGAAGCCTGAGAACTGCTATGTTTTGTTGAGAATAAAGAAAAACTACCAGCATACAGTACATTATATATCATAGCTTTTGTTTTCATAGTATAAATACACATGGGAGGTCAAGTGCGCCCCCCAGCCCCATTCACCCCATAATAACTAATGTGTACTAGCACACAAATACTCACGCTAACACTTACATGCTTACACATACATGTTCACACTCCTACCTTGACCTGACACATTTTTATAGTTGCTCACACATGTGACCCCATCTTGCTCTAGTCTCTGGGCTGGTCAAGTTGAACTGGCCTGTTTGAAAAGTTTGGCAACGTCTCCCCTACACAACTTCCCTTGCAAATACAGCAGGCACATGAATCACCACGAGAACAAATTGCCTCACTGTTCTCAAAACACAAAATAATACAACTACTGCATACTAATCAGGGGCAGGCTAGACCAGGGTACATGGGGAGAATTACCTTGAAACGTTGCTGGTCCAACTTGGACCAACCACCCAGTGAGGTTACAGTGTGCAAGCAGCTATAATGAAAGGCTCCGGTCAATATAATAGTGTGGGGTGTGAAGAAGTATATGTATAGCGCTCATGTTGCTTACCAGGGGGTGCAAGGGGCCAGGGAGGCCAGTCAGCTTTATCAGACCCCCAGCGTAGAAGGTGCTGGCCTTCCCCTGATGGTAATTATATATAAAGCAGAGTCAGAATATCAATAAATTTGCTTACTTAAAAAGTACTTGTTTGGAATATTATAATATTTGGACCTTGCAAATCCTAGGACTTGCCTTGAATTCACTTGAAATAAAAAATATTTAACTGGCATATATTTTACCGAATAGACCAGGGTAGCTGACAATTTGTTGAACTGCATCTCCTAAAAAAGTTGGGCTTTTGCTATGGGGATTATAGTTGAGCAATATCTAGCAAGACCCACCTGTTGTCTGTCCCTGAGGCAGGCTGTATTCTACCTCTAGGCTAGGCTTAATCCTATGTGTTTAAATCAATTTCTTCTGTGACACTTTTGAAAATAATTACAGATAATTTTTGTGACATTTAACATCAAAACCACTTTGGCTAAGCGCCACCACTGTGTCCCAAGGTTTCCAGGCAATATTTTAAATTCTATTTGAAAAGCAGTTTTGATAAGACTCCATATAGTGCACAGATATATGATTCCACATATTGCAGGTTCTGTGGTTTCTCAAGAAACCCGGCTAACAAAAACGGACCATGCGTCTAAGTGAGGTAAATCTCAGCCTTGTTTCCTTTGCTCTTTTATCAATGACATAATTCTAATACTTTTGTTGTTTTTCTCACAAGGCCTTTTTTTTTCCAGCGTAATACTTATAGAGATCAAAATATCCAATTTGTATTCTCTCTCCATGGTTAAGGAGCACTCAGGAATACTATACGTCAGGTTAAATTTATTCCACTATTGCTGCAGAAGCTTCGATTAAGTGCAATTGGCACTTTGTGCCTCTGGGACGAATTTCAAGGCATGAGAATCCTTGCAGTTTTATTTTGAAAATAGCTTTCTAGCCTAAGTTAGAGAGTCATATTTTATTCTCAATTTGTTTATCTGTTGTTAACCTGAAAGTCTTAGATTAGGTTCATAGCAATGACTACATTAATACACCTCAGAGAGAATTAAGTTTTTTTTTTAAACAAATCTAATTTTCCATGTTGGCAAGAAACATTGGGGTAAGTATTCCAACAATTAATGGAGCTTTCTTTAATCTCTTAAAAGAATCGAGAATAATAACTTGAACATGGGCTGGATAAGTTAAATGGATCATTTTTGTGTGGGTTACAATGTTCTTATGCAATATACTATATTTGCTGAATATTATTTCTTCGCCTAAAAACCAATGGCTAATTATCCCAATTCCAAAGGCACCAATATTAAACATGTACAATATTTACCATGCAAAGGTAAAATGTACAGACAAAAAGACACCTGTAATAGTTTTCTGTTCTGCATCTTCCCCTAAACTTTAGAGTAAAACCCCCACATTTTCATAAATTGCCATTAGAAGAGTCTTTCAAACTGTTGTCTGCTATAAAGTTGATGTGACCTCTCAAAGACCTGCTCGTTCACTCAGCATACAGAAATTCATCAACACAATATTTTTCCGGTTCCCTACCATACAGTAGAATGATTGCTGATAAACTGCGGTAATCTAAAGGGCATTGTGAAGAAAAATAAGATAGAGGTACGTCAGTCAGGGCTGATTCACCTTAAACTGTCATTTTTTTCTAGAGCCTTGGCTTAAATTGTTTTTTAATACACCATTCAACTTACCAAAGCATTCCATTCGGATGGAAGCAGACTGAATGCCCGTTACTCATAAAAACGGCTTGAACCTGTGGTTTCTGTTCAACATCCTCCAAGATGATTAACGTGAAGTGGAGTGGGTCAGAGCAGATGATCAAGATACCTATATTTCCTGATGGATAGCTGTAGATTGTAGTTAAGATAGAAAAATACTTTCTGCAACTCAAGGGATATGACATTTTAAACAGGAGTGATTTCACATAATGTTGTAGGGTAATAGTTCATGATTAATTTACGGCTAGAGCCATTATCAACAAGCTTTTTCATAGAGATTTCTTTGAACCCTTGAAATGGTTACTGGTAGAGACAATGTGAATAATGCCGTGTGCACATGTAGGACAGAATCCATAGTCTGGCTTTTCATCCAAACTTATTGTTAGCAAAATAATGGTTACTTTCATATTTGTTTATTATTGGGCACGTAAAATGTTAATTTATTTGTGCCTGTATTTTGTCTGATCTTACGATCAAGCATTTAAAAAATGCAAGTGTTTATAAAATACGCTGCAAGCGCATTGTCAGAAAATCTATAATAAACCTCTATTAATGAAAAACAAACTAACAGTACTTAGCTCAGTCATTAGAAACGATGATTTGAAAGAATAACATAGATCCTGAAATGTCACACTGCTCATCAAGATCTACGCATAATCTGTACAGCGAAAGATACAAATTAGACGCCCTAAGTGCTAAAGCCTATTTGACTATAATGGAGACTATAGTATGTTCTAGTATGTTAGTTCAGCAACTGAGTTTATGAGCAGTTTTTCCTGATTCCATTTAGTTTCGCTATAATTTAGCATTCCACTTAGTAGGGCCAAAAAATACTGCAAGTGCCACACAAGTTTTTAAAGGGCAGAAGCCAAATATTTAGGCAAACCTTTCCTAACACAATGTTAAAACAGCTCAAGTTATAGATTTAGTCACACATTAAACTAAATCATTATGCATATGGATTAAAGGGCATAAACTAAACATTACATATGTATTGTAAACTATTGCACAGTGTCGGATACAAAAACTGTCCTGTTCCATCTGGAAACAGAATGCTGAAGTTCTTCCCAGTGTGGTAATGTTCAATGGAGGCTTTTTTTTCTGTCTGAAATATAATGGACACACGATACAATTAACAACACTGAATACATCTTTGTAAGAGAGTTATTTTATGCTAATCAACATCTATTATCTATGGCTGCAAAGCATTGCATTTACAACTATATTTTGTCTGAGCAGGGTTGGATCTGACAGAATAACTGTTACCGAGTAAGGATTTTTGCTTACCTGGAAAAGGATTAACACCTGTCTGCTTCAAGAAAGGTGCAACAATATACCCAGATTAAGGGGTTTATACCCTAAAGGAAGAGCCAGTAGGAGACTATATAGGACAGGTCCCACACTTCACTATTCATTATATTCATGGTGCTGCATACTATATAATTGGGTAGACAGACTGAAGAAACCCCAGTGCTTTAACTATATATTATACAGGTAGAGCCGAGCTCTTCTTGGAGCATAAACACAATGGGAATGGATGAACTCTCTCTTTAGTGAATTGACCTCCAAAGTATACTTTGTAGACAGACAAATGACCACAAATCATGCTAAATCCTGACATGAGTAGAATATGTTCAAGCACATGATATTACCTAGAACAGTGGTTCCCAACATCTTCCTTATGGCACCAAACCACATAGTATCACATGGGGACCTATAGAGCTGGACAAAGTATATTAATCAAAATGTTTTCCTGGGACCATTGCCAGATTTATGGACCATGATCCATCACAGGGACACTTTTTAAAGGCTTTATGGGATTATGAAATGATATTAAGACACATAGCTAGTACTATGGTGCCCATGCAAGGCCCATGTTCCTATTCTGTGCTATACCACTTGCCTCTGGTCTTCACGGTGGTTGGTTGGCAGAAAGGAGCCCTGCAGCGTTTGGTAATGTTGGTGCAAGGTGTACAACTCTAGACCATTAAGTAGTCCAAAATCTGAAATTGTATTATTTCTTTCCTGAAAATTTTAAGCTTAATAAATATTGGTGTAATCACAAACAAATGGGTTTCTTTGGTTGTTTTGACATAATACATTTGGTTAATAATTTATTTTTCTAATGTATCATAATATCAAGTGCTTGGGTAAAATAATGAGTGATTTCATCCAAATAAAATCACAATAGCCTTATAAAATAATAGTATTCCTGGATACTGTGAAACAGATGATGGGAAGCCTCACAGTGACTCACAAATGAGTGACATAAATGTATCCAATTTACTTGTATGCTGGGCTGTTCACATTTACAGGCATTCGGGGTGATGCTATGGATTTGCTCAAATAAGTAAATATATCTAAATCATTATTATATTACACAGCATCTGTTACAGTGGAAGGTCAATAAAATGGATAATCGGTTGCAAAGTCACAGTTGCATAGCTCATATTTCAAACTTAAAAAGGATGAATATCCAAATTCTATTCACTTTTCCAGTTAAGAGTTGTCTAAAAAAAAAAAAACCATGATATACCTGAAAGGTCAGGTCATATTGTGAGAATATGAGCATTAGTAATTAGTAAACATTATATTACCCCAGTAACACTACACCAAATAATAAAATATTAATATTTATTCAGAAACATTCTGTCAATCTGAAAGAGACCTGCTGAGCCTTCTAGGTGGGAATGCCAAGACTGTTGACCGGTGCTTTTGCTAATCTCAACTCTTTTTACATTTCTTGAGAAACTGTTGTTCATAAGTAATGTAGAATATCTACATGGTTGTTATAAATTTATTCTGGCTCACCATTGTTACCTCTTGACTGCAATCATTCCATCGGTTATCCAAAATTTCAAATTTCAAAAAGTATTCAAACAGAATAGCTGTTTGGTATGTTATTGGGCTTCCTAAACCGCCAAATATAAAGCGATCCCTGTGCTAGTTTTGGGGCTGAAAGTTTATACAGTATATTTATTTAATATTATGTGGTTTTGAGCTACTGCAAGTTATTCTAACCTGCATTAATGTGTCAATTAAAACTGAAGACTCCTTATTAAAAGCTGCACTTTCATCAAAATTAAACAGCAATGGAACATATACGGTATGTTAATATGTAATTTGTTGATACAGCAGGCCTTTTTTAAGTAAGAGATATGAAGGGGCATTATTTCAATAATGAAGATATCACTATTCAGCTGAGGGTGCAGACCAAAGCTAGAAGCCCAACAATACCATGTACCCCAAAACATTTGGACAATGATAGCGAGGCTAACAAACTCAATGCGTGCACTATGCTTCTAATACACATTTGGCAAATTAATACACTCAAGGTGTAAATCCTGCATAAGGTTATTGTTGCTCTAGACACCCTGGCAAGGTATGGAGCTGCAAGTAAAACACACAAAAAGACTTGGAATGGCTTGAAATCATCAAATTAGTGCAGCCCATGTGGGTAGTAGCTTCCCTACCACCTCTTATCAGCCCTCCTCTGCTTTGAACATCAGTATGTGTGTTATATCACTGCAGCCATATTAAAATTATATTTACATGCAGCCATGCAAAATTAAGAGAAATCACTAATCAATCCACAAAATACTTGAAAAAAAAACATATATATGTGTGTGTAAAAAAATAACAATAACATACTTTTTGAATTGTGGTGTGTTGCCCTCTTGGAGGATCTTCAAGTTTCTGTTCAACTGGAAAACTGCTATGGAGCCCTATATTAAACGATACAAAAATGAAATTGTTATCTCTGTTACAAGAAAAATATGAATCTAAATGCTACCAGAGTAACCAAAGAACCACTTCCCTCTGTAAAGCTCAATTACATATCCACAGCAGGTTCTATCCATGTCAGGTCAGGTCCTGCATATATTCCACCCACATCCTTGCTACAAAGAACTTTGCCCTTAATTATCAGAGCATACCGTTTTTTTTTTCTTATGAAAATCATATGCTTTCAGTTAAAGGTACCAGTAAGTACTTGAAGAAATATGAATCTGGACAGGTACATAATCACAAAGATGCATCTAGCAACAATTAAGATAATATAATATTTGCTCGGTGTTCCACAACTACGTATGTTTTAAAAAAAAGCCGTGAGTAAATATTGCCAGTTACCAACATTTAGGACACAAAGTCCCATTAAAAATAAACTGCACTACACAGTGTTTGGTGTTCAACAGTCAAGATTGGGGAAGCTGAAAATAATTCCTCAGACAGATTTAATGGCCCCTGCTACACATTAGTGAATCTAAAATCTGTTTGATCACATCTTCTGAATCATTACAATGTATCTTTTTACAGCAAATACTTAATTGATGGCATCATCGACCTCCTGCCATGTCTATCTATTTTCTTCTTTCATCCTGAAGATCACATGCTGGGACCACAAGATGTAACCAGGCCCGGACTGGCCATCGGGCACACCGGGCATTTGCCCGGTGGGCCGGGCCACGGCAGGGCCGCATTGACTTAGGGGCTGATGGAGCTGCAGCTCCAGGCCCCTACCCTACCTACGGCCGCATTAACGCAGGGCATAAGGGGCACCTGCCCCTTAACCCCTCCGCAACTGCGACCGGGTCCGCCACTCTAAGGGGCCGGAAAGTCCCCATCAAGGCCGGCCTTAGGGGTCTGCGGCCGCACAGGGTTGAGATTAAAACATCGGGGTTTTTTTTAAAACTTTATTTAACATCCTCCTTGTTAAATAAAGTTTTTTTTAACTTTATTTAACATGGAGGATGTTAAATAAAGTTGAAAACCCCCCCCCGATGTTTTAATCTCAACCCTGTGCGGCCGCAGACCCCTAAGGCCGGCCCTGGTGGGGCTTCCCGGCCCCTTAGAGCAGGGCCGACCTTTGGGGTGTGCGACCGCACAGGGCGCCACACTCCAGGGGGCGGCGGCGGGGGGCGGTCCGCACCGGGTGCCGCTCATCAGGGGGTGCCAACTTGCGGCACCCGGCACCCCTCCAGAGACGGACAGTAATGTCCGCCGCTGGAGGAGAAGGCTCGCAAGGGAGCGGTATCGGAGGTCTTTAACAGACCTCCGGTTCCCTTGAGTGATTTTAAGCCGGGTTCAACCCGGCTTAAAATCATTCAAGGGAGCCGGAGGTCTGCTAAAGACCTCCGATACCGCTCCCTTGTGATCCGCCCGGCAACAGCTGCTGTGCGCCGGGGTTTGTTGTAAGATCCCGGCGCACAGCACTGAAGCCGCGCCCACCGCTGTCCGTGCCCTCTGACCCGGAAGAAGACAGGGAAGACAGAAGAACTGAAGAAGAGGAAAAGAAGCTGAAAGAAGAAAGGAAAGGTAGGAAAGCATTAAGTGAGAGTGGATTGCTATATGTGTGGATTGGGGTGTGTGTGGATTGGTATATATGTGTGTGGATTGGTATATATGTGTGGATTGGTATATATGTGGATTAGTATATGTGTGTGGATTAGTATATATGTGTGGATTGGTATGCGTGTGGATTGGTATGCGTGTGGATTGGTATGCGTGTGGATTGGTATATATGTGTGGATTGGTATGCGTGTGGATTGGTATATATGTGTGGATTGGTATACGTGTGGATTGGTATACGTGTGGATTGGTAAGTGTGTGAGAGGGATGGGTGTTATGCTGTACCATTTCCAATGTACATCATAACTCCCATCACTCTATACTGTTCCATACAGTGGCAGAGCTGGGAGGCAGAGGCCTTGCACCCCCACCGCAGGACTCCTGAAAGGTAAGTGAACTTCAAAGAGGGAGAGGGTAGATAGTTAGGAGGGGGTAGTTGCGGCGGGCTTAAGGGGCTCTGCGTTAATGCGGCCATATAGGACCAGTCAGTCCGGTCCTGACTGGGCCTATTTTAAGGTGGGGGCCTGGAGCTGCAGCTCCATCAGCCCCTAAGTCAATCATGCCCTGCCACAGGCGCGGTCTCAGTTGCTGCTTGCTCCGGCAACAAGGTAAGTAGGGTGAGGGAGGGGGTGCAGTGAGAAGGGGCAGAGGGGGGTTAGATAGTGAGAAAGGGGGAGAGGGGATAGATAGAGGCGGTACATATTGAGAAGTGGGGAAGGGGGTTACATAGTGAAAAGGGGGAACATAGTGAGAAGGGGCAGATAAGATGAAGAGAGGGGGTAGTGTGAATGCGTATGAGAATGAATGAATGTGTGGATGAATTGTGTGAATGCGTATGACAATGAATTCATGTGAGGATGAATTGCTTGAATGATTTGTGAGACTGCATTAATGAATGTGTTAATGATTTGTGTGAATGATTAAATGCAAAGATGGTACATGAAGGGTGGGCTTTAACAATAAATAAATAAATAAATAAGGGCTGCTCAGGCTTAAATGCCCGGGCCTATTTTTTGTCCCAGTCCGGGCCTGGATGTAACCCACATTTTCCAGGTCCTCCCCATTCTCCTTTCCACATGATGTGGGGGCATGAGTTATGTGTTCTACTTGGAACTGTGTGTGATACCTGTACCCTGTTTCCACTGGGATCCCCTCCTTTAGTGCTTTTGCTTCTGGAACAACCAAGCTCTCTTAAGCTTAATAAACTTAATAAAATGTCAACTTGCTTGCAATCCCTTTTTGATTCTACCTCCACTGTTCCTGTCTCCTCCTCTTTCTAATCTTTGTCCTCTTAAACCATGTGACGCATCTTGTGAAAAGTCTAAACACAGGCAAGGTCTAATGGTTGTGTGTTTCTATAGTTTTTTTAATTGGGTGAAACATATAGTTGTCATGGAAACATGACATGTTTAGCTTTGATCTTACTGGATGCATCTTTTTTTTAGCTGTATTTTGTGCAGCCACACAGCTTATCTTAAAAACTGTATGTGTGATTGGAGAACTTGATAATTGCAGTTGTTTTAGTTTTTATTTCTTTGTTAATTTGCTTAACCTTGTATATAGTACTAGTGGTTGATTGTATTTCCAAGAAGATTATTGTGTTTAATGGCACTTCATTAAATTGGGCCTGCCAAGTCCAGCCCCTTCTACATCATGTTATGATAAAACAAATAATGATTTACGTTGGAGAGGTGCATCATTTAAGGCGCATACATCATAATATACCTTTTACCATCAGAGGATGTAATAGACTGTCCCTTGGCGGGGTTGGTATTGATTTGCTGTGGTCAAATAGGCCAACAGAATCTTTCTAGAAGAAAAACATTTTACATTAAAAGCATTGAAAAAGATAAAATGTAACATTATCAGCCCATGAAATGTATTTTCTCAACCACCCTTTAGTTTCCAACAAAAATGATATGCTTACAGTCATTCTGAAACAGAACAGCTATGTCCTTCTTGTTTTGTTTTCTACACGGCTTTTTGTCCTAAACTTTTCTGAGAATTTAGCCACATTTGCTTAGTGGCTATATTTGATCGCCAAAAAAAGTAGATTGTCCCAAGCCTGGTAACTCTTAGTATTGATAAGGTATTTCCTTTCTGAGGTAGGGCTCCCACACGGGCCTTTTGGAACTTTTTACCCATTCTTTGAAAAATGTTGTGCAGCGGTATGTATTATTATTAAATAAAAAGTAAGATTTGCATAATTGTTATTTTAAGTATTTGAGTAAAAAAGCAGCTTTACTGACCCAACACTAATCACTTATTGTTCCCTGCTTTTTCTGGCACCATTTCCCACAATGGTTAAAGAGACAGCTGAGGATAACAGTGGCTATCGGTCCAAAGCACAAAGTGAGATGTATCCTGTTTGCTCTATATTTTTGGTCATTGTAGAGTACAGAAAACATATTTTACTCAAACTATTAAAGTTACTTGAAGTATTAGCTGCCATTAATACTTAAACAGTAGATATAATTGACCTATGATTGTGTATAAGTCTCCAGTGTCTTCAGTATATACAATACATGCAGAGCAGTTAATATTTGTGATGGAAATCCCTAAAATTATAAGACCCTTCAGCTAACTGATAAATGTGTGGACAGAGAGTGTTTCATTCATTTATCTGAATAAGTTATTAATTGATGCCCTTAATAGTATTCATTACGTCCACCCTGTATACATGTGCAGACATCAGCTGAGAAAACGAATGTAAAGCTATAACAAGAGAATGTTAAGACTGTTTTTTATAGACCAGTAAAGTTTCAAGTAAAGTACAACACAAAACAACTGAGACCCATGCCACACGACATTTAGGTGGGAGGCTTTTGTTTTCTGGGATGTGGCTAAAAGACATGCTACAGGGCTTCAGTATGACTTTTTTTGACTTTGTGACAATTGCCCCCCAGGCCGCCCTGAATCGGCATTAAACGGCCGCGCGGCCGCCCATTTAAGCGGCTGATCCGGCCACACCAGTAGGCGGTAGGCCGGCCGAACTGGCCGGCACACCGAAATGCCATTGCAGTCGATGTGGCTGTGACTCTTAAAGCGGCCAGCGTGTCTTACGGCCGCTTTAAGAGTCACAGCCACATCGGCTGCAATGGTTAATCATTAAGCGGCCGTAAGACACGCTGGCCACTTTAAAATCATTAAGCGGCCAGCGTGCCTGCACAGTGCCGCCCAGTGTCCTGTGTGACTCCGCCCCCTTGAGTGGCACGTCACATCGTCAATGTGATGGGCCGCTCAAGGGGGCGGAGTCACACGGAACAGCTCCTCGTGACAGCTAGAAGAGCACGTTGGAGCACAGCAACAGTGAAGGATGCGGCAAAAACGTAAGTATTAAAAAAATAAAAAAAATACACTTTTGCTGCTGCAGCTAATGAAAAAAGTAAGGATACTTAACTTGGGTACTAACCATATCATTTCTGCCAATTAAAAAAAAAATAGTTGGGGTAATAGGTGGAAGGGGAGCCATATTCAAAGGGGGGCTGCATTGGGACAACAATTAAATGCAAAATGGGGTGGCTAGGGGGTATAAGTAAACAAAAGGGTGGTTGGGGCACCACATAAATCAATACACAAAGGTGGGGGGCTGGGTTCAAATTACATGGGTCAGTCATTAACAATGCAAAGGGGGGCATCAAAACACAAGGGAGGGGGCTGGCTGGGGACATCACATTAATCAATACACAAGGGTGTTGGGGTATAATGTACAAAGGGGGCTGGCTGTGGGCACAAATACACATGGGGCAATACACAAGGGGCATAATGTACAAAGGGGTCTGGCTGGAGGCACAAATCCACATGGGGCAATACACAAGGGTGTGGGGGGAAATACATTAAAACCAAATGCTGGCTGGGCATCAATACACAAGGGGGAAAAACAAACAAACAACAAACCAGTGTGGAAAGCATTTTGGATGTGGGTGTCAGTGTCGCAGAGCCTGTCCTGGTGTGTTTGTGTTTGGATATCGGTGTGGCAGAGCCTGTCCTGGTGTCTGTGTGTTTGGCTGTCTGTGTGGCAGAGCCTGTCCTGGTGTGTGTGTGTGGGTGTCGGTGTGGCAGAGCCTGACCTGGTGTGTGTTTGGATGTTGATGTGGCAGAGCCTGTCCTGGTGTCTGTGTGTTTGGCTGTCTGTGTGGCAGGGCCTGTCATGGTGTGTGTGTGTTTGGGTGTCAGTGTGGCAGAGCCTGTCCTGGTGTGTGTGTCTGGGTGTCGGTGTGGCAGAGCATGTCCTGGTGTGTGTGTTTGGGTGTCGGTGTTGCAGAGTTTGTACTGGTGTGTGTGTTTGGGTGTGGGTGTTGCAGAGCTTGTACTGGTATGTATTATTTGGGGATAAAGTTGGCTCACTCTGGACTGTAATTTGTTAATGTTATCTTGGTGCTGGTCGGGTCCTATGTGGGCAGTGTGGACACCAGGGCTGGCTTTGGGGGTGTGCATCCTGTGATCTATGCCTGTAATTTAGGGGTTTTTATCTATACACCTTTAATGCTTAGTTGTTATGTGATTTCCAGTTGATCTGTACCGGCAAAGCTGGGTTTGTGTGTTATTCTGCTATGCTATGTTTGCATACATTATTTATGTATACCTGCAAATACAGAGTTTGTATTTCTTATTCAGTTGATCTATACATGCACGTGCTGTTTACATGTGTTGTTTATTTGATCTATACCTGAACTACCGGGAGTAAGTAAAACAGAGGTGTGGCTTGGTGAATGAGGGACAAAGGCAGGGGCCCAAGGAAATGCTTAGGGTCCAATTTTTCCATATTTAAATTTTATTTTGTTACAAAGATTAGCTGTTTAATGTATTAAACATAATTTTTTTTACTCCCAGTCCCATCACATTACATCAATATGCGTTAGAAAATCAGGAAAAGATGGGCATGTATAGTGCGCTAATTCGGTGGCGCAACGGGCCACCTGTCTAGACTTGCCCCCCAGGCCTTAGGCTGCCAGCCCTCTCCTGTACATATGTAACTTATTAAGGCATTGAGAAGAAAGATAATGCATTTCTATTTAAACATTTTGATATATAAACCCATCTACTGGTGTTTATATACATCTTATTGCGATTTTTGAGGCTGCAGAACACTGTGATACACACAAACCTAGCGAAAATTGTGAGCTTCAAGACAAGAGGGCAGTCGGGGGAAGAAAAAGGGAAGACGGTATTTGGGTCCTGAAGAGGGACTGTCCTACCTAAACAGAGGTATCTGGAAGGTTTGCAAACAAGATCTGAGCATTACAAATATATCTTTAGCGGAAATTCCAACAAATGGTGCATTTTAACCACTGGATACTATAAAGCTTTAAATATCAATAATATCAAGAAATTCTCTATCTCCCTTAAATGCCCATCATTTTATTTATCACATCTATCAAGTGTCTGCTAAGGTCTTTAGGCACAAGAACAAGCCAATTGTCTCTGTTATTTCACCAACATGGGTGGTAATGAATGGCAAGGCCAAAGTATGAAAGACTCTGGGGAAACCACACATAGCTCATTCATATCCAGCATTCATATCCAGCATTTCAACTGTAATAGTACTGTATTATACTATCATGTCAGAAAAACAATGTAAACCATGCTTATTTCGTATAAGCTAGTGACCCCAATACAAATTGGAGCAAAAGCAATGGATGAATATAAAAAAACCAAGGGTATGATTTCTGCAGCAAGTACCGTATTTAGAAAAATAAGGCACTGGAATTGCTTGTCACATAGCATAATACTAGAACAATAGTGAGTGGTAGTAAGATATTAATTACCTATTCAATTTTAGAAAACGTTTAAAAAATAGTAAAGAAGAATAAAAACCGCCAATGTACAAATTCAAAAGCCATAAACAAGAAATAAAGATACTAAAGATGTGGTGGAGATTTCTAATGTTAAGCCTCAAGGTTTATCCTATTAACTCCAGTAGTACTGAGTAAATCTGGGTCTGGTGAATTGTAGACTTAGATAAGACCCATCCTGGCTCCGTGACACAGAACTAGCTTGACATCTCTTTATTACAGTGTCAGACCAGAATTCCAAGTCATTACTCAGTTCATTCACACTGATGAAACACCCGTCATTTTACTCTCCGGAGGGATATATTGTTTGGAATTCATTGCTCTCCTCGGTGCCAACACTGCCACAGAATTCAATGGAAAATCAGTGATATTAAATAAGCAGAACGCTGTCGGGGAAACAGGGAAATTTATAGAAATTCAAAACCTAAATTTCTGGAAAAATGGAGTAATTTTGAAGGTTTAGTATCTAGCTTTATTATTATGGGGATGCTAAAATTACTAATAACAAAATCTGATGCTTAGAAAACTATATATTTGGAAGCAAATATGTTATAGACCTTTTATACCTGAAGCTTGACAATTTCCTCATTCACAGAATGGGCACTACCATTCAAGGACCTCCTTGAACCCCTTTTCCCACTTCAAATCAAAACAACATATTAAAATAGTGTATTAAAAAACAGTCCATTCAGTATTTTGTTTAGTGCTCCTTAGACCCGTGGGTTTCCGCTGCTCATTTCCAGTAGACTAAACACAACAAAATAAAGAGTATCTTAAAATAGCTTAATATGAATTTTTATCTCTTGTTCTATTATATAGGCAACATTTTAATATCACAACAGCAACATAGTTTGCCTAGGGTGACTCCCTTGTAATCAACCCAGTTACAGCGTGGAGGTCTGTGCTTTAGCTGCTACAGAACTCTTATTACATGACCTTCTTTGATAAAGTAGTGAGTTGGATATGACATCATAGCCGGCACACAACACCAATGACATGCACAGCATAAGGAAGACATACTGTAGGATCGCCTCCTTCACAGGAGGTCTAGGATGGGCATCTCGGGCTTAGGTCAGGACTAGGGTAATAAGCCTCATAAATATTTTATTGTATGTGGTTTTGGTAATCTGCTAAAACTCTCATTCATGGTTATCATTCTATTGTACATTAAATATTGCACCTTATTGTATGGTGGTGTTGCTTGGTTGTAATTTAAAGAATTTAAACAGGGGTGACTACCATGTCCTTGAGTGCCATGAACTAGCATTTTAATATTCTACCTAATAATCACAAGACCAGAAAATTAACAATGACCACAGTGTTATTGATCAACAGGAAAACATGTTGTATCTGTGGCCCCCAGAGGATGCCACATCTCTGTTCTTTGACTTGATGTCAAACTGTAGTCTAAAAGTTACATTTTGACAACCTCTCTCAAACACGTAAAATTTAACTTTTCTTCTGACATCCCCCCCCCAAAAGAACGCCTACACGCAGAAGCTAAGGTTTGACATCCTGCTAAGAAAATTGCACCGATAAATTCAAATGTGCTTTTATCTTAAAATAGACATTTTCACACACATTTACAATTCCCTAGATTTAAAGAGCTCATCTCACACCGAAAAACATGGAAATTGACTGTATTAAATGAAACCATTCCAGCAGACAATGTGACTGTTTTAAGTGGCTGTGGTTTTCAGCCTGGCTGACTTGATTACCTATGAAATGAAAAAAAATCCCAATCAGAAATCTTGTCACTCAGAAGTGCAGTAGGAAGAGATTGGAAATAACAAGAATAAAAATCAAGATCAAATGAAAAATTTGAAGGAGGGAGTAAAGTTATATTTCATTAATAAGGAAAATAGAAGGTAAATTTTGCTGATACTCCTAATTATTATCTTGGCATGTGCCCATGGTGGGCACATGTACCATGGATACAAAAAAGAACTGGCACTCTTCGGTCTTTTGAAATATAAACAGTTAACTTATTGAACTATATATATATATATATATATATATATATATATATATATATATACATATTTACTTTACATACTTTATAAAAAATGTGTATATAATTGTATTTGTTCATTCAAACCAAACCTGACATTTTTAAAGATTATGGGTGCAGAGTTATTTATTTTTTATTCTCAAATATCATTGGTTAGCATGTTTATGATTGATCATTTGTCAGTGACAGGTCAACTTTGAATGGAAAGGTTGCTAAGTACATTTCAATTGAGGACGATATCTCCGCTTCTGATCACATTCCATACATCTTGACAATTTGTGTACACTAGTCCTGCCCTATACATTCTGAATGGCAAGAACGTGGTGTACCAATTTTTGTTAGCACAATAGTGCTAGTCAATAACGAAAGCTACATATTTCTTACATTAAACTAATTAAAACATTTTCCCTTCAACACATTGTTCTTGGTCTAAATGCTCTCTATATGAATGGTAGGACAAAGTCAGGGAGAATGGCGTAGATAATGCAGCTAATACATTTCAAGGTTGCAGGTTCACATTTCTAAGAGGTCAACTCTACTTTTAATCTTTCAGTCGTAGATAAAAATGACAAAACTTTATAATTAAGATATTAAAATTAAATGAATGTATTAATTATCTCTGACACTACTTCCAGATCTAAGCACTACAGCTATTAATATTAACAACATATAACATTTACACTGCTGATACCTATTTTTTAAATCAAAGTAAATCCAAGTATATGTCTGCCTCGTCTAATACATTTTGGTAAAGAAGTTAATTTTATATTGAATACATTAACCGAAAGGTCAAAACTATAAAGGGAACAGTAACACTAATTGTATTATTAATAATAATGTTGCACTTTAACAGTACTTTTCATTTGAAGATTTCAAAGCAATCTGGAAACCAATTAAAAATAATTAAAATGATAAGGTTTATGAACTTTAGGGGAAAAGTAGGTTGCTGATTTTTTTTTTTATGTGCGAATCATTCTTAGCTACTGATCCAATGCATGAAACTTGTTAAACTGACCTTCCTTTTATAGTATGTAAGTCTTCAAAAGTGTTTTTAATCTATTTTAATAATAGGCTATTAAGATCATGAGCTGCATTCTATATTAAATGGAGCAAGCTCAACAATATTTCTAAAACTTGGACCCATTTTAAAATAGAATCTGTTGCTATTGTTTTGCAGTCCATTATAAAAAAAACCACATAACCCAAAACTATAAAAAGCATGAAGATTGTTAGGTTAAAAAGGTACAGGTATGTTAATGAAGTAACTAACAAACCTTCATTATCCATGGGTAGTTTGAAAATGCCAAAATCTTTCTCCTACAACTTTTACGGATGACAGTTCAGAGTGATGACGTATTTCCACTTATTTCAGAAGAAATTAGATATTTTTTTTTACATTATTTAATGTAAACATTGGATGTGTTAAAAAAAAAATAAGTTACTTGGATGAAAAAAAATGCAGCGGTCTAAGTCATTTCAGAGGTATTTTATAAATTATTTATTGTCATTCCATCTTTGTGGATGTTTTCGTATATTTCTTAATAGTTTACTATAAATGCTTAAAAATATACATATTTTTTTTTACAGTGCTGACTCCACAAATATCTAAAGTAAAATTATGTAAAGTACTGATAATGCTAGTGCTAAACAAACTTATTTTTTGATAAAACAAAAACATTTTAAAAACCATAAGAAAAATAGCACGAAAAAGAAAGAAGACATGCTAAGATATTGAAAACTATGTATACTTGTGCAATAAAGAGTTTAGGGTTAGTTGTAACCAAAATTCTGCTAAAGAAAACATATCATAGGGTGTACTAATGTATAACTGGATGATGCACCTTTCAAGAATGCCCATATGCGACACCAAACAGATGTTGGAGGGCAGAAAACATATTGTGTATTGTGTATACAGATAACCACTGGTGTATGAATAAACTCAATGCTTGTATTAGAATTGGAGCCCTTATATCAAGATCCCCAAAGTCTAGTGTTTCTTCTGCTAGCAGCTGCAGACACCAGTTTAATTATTTAAAAGGGGCAAAATAAGCCAATTGGTCCTTTTCTGCTGTCGCTATCTACACTATATGGACAAAAGTATTGGGACACCTGACCATTACACCATCAGGGACTTTTATGACATCACATTCTAAATACATAGACATTATATGTAGTTGGTCCCCCTTTGCAGCTATAACACCTTCCACTCTTCTGGAAAGGATTTCCACGAGGTTGTGGAGTGTTTCTGTTGGAATTTTTGGACACTACCACTAGTGTAACTACAGGGGTTGCAGCTGCGTCAGGGCCGTGCTTCCAGGGGCCCAGTGTGACCCCTTCTTCCTGTCTCCTGTTTTCCGGGGATGGGGAGAAAGGAACATATCGGGGTCACGTTACATCATATGATCATGCAATTTTTGCACCAGGCCCCTATGGTTTCTACAGTAGTTACACCCCTGATACATACACACACACATCTACAAAACAGCATTATAAATAAACGTGCCATGTACCGGGTTAAGTCTAAGTGAAAATGTAGAAATTGTATTATGCTCAATGTGTTTTGTTCTTTAGCGGATCAGTGTGTTCAAAACATTACAAATGAAAAACGATGTTCATAAGGGAATAAAATAGAACAAGGATGTTATTTACTGCCACCCAAACTCAAAAACTTATAAAATGTGTCAATGGAACCCAATCAGTTTGATTTACCATAAGTATGAAGGTTGTGAACAAGCAAAATTCATACTTCATGTGCACACTAATTTACCTTCTCCAAGTAGAGAAATCTTTTTTTATTGTCTCGATCTACAGTGATACTGACACCAGACGCCTTATGAGACATCATATAAAAAAGAAAACCTCAAAGGAAGCACTGCCCCGAAACAATGAGTACATCTTTCAAATCAATGTACAGTGTTTGGCATGCCGAATAACCTTCCAAACCTCATACAAACACTCTTTATGGAACTCATTTCACTGATAAATTATTTCTTAGAACACAAGAATCTACCCCTTTGCAGCAGCATATGACGATCAGATCCTATTTACCTGAGCACTATGAGATGCATTTTAGAACACTTGTTCCACTCAAGAAAAGTTACAAGAAAGTGTCATTTTTAGGAAGATAACCCCTATTTCATTATGTGAGTTCTCAGTGATCTCCTTTGTAATATAGTTCATGTAAGTAGCCCAGTGCTACATATTACTTAAGCAAATATGTCCATGGTTTAAACTCAATATATAATAATATTCAATCTATAAAAGAAATCTGAAAAAAGAGGAGCGCAAGAATTAACAATTCCCATGAACTTATTACTGCTTCTTTGGCTAACCTCCTCATACTGTTCCCCTACACTGCTTTAGGAAAAAATAGTTTAAAATAACCCTGTTCCCAGTTGTTATGCATTGTCATAGGCTGTGGCATCATTATATTCCTTCAGTGCATTAATGAAGTGCTTTTTCCTTCAGTTATAATAATAATAATGAAGTCAAATAGTTGTTAGCCACTATCCCATTGGATAACTTGAAATCTAATAGGGCAAATTGACATTGTTTCTAAAATTAGTCTTTTACTTAAGATTTGTTGATTTATATGTATATATATATATATTTATATATATCTAGTATCACTGCAGGGACGTAACTAGAAACCACACCCCCCCGACTTCACCAAGCAACATGTCTCACAGTGCCACCTTTGCCCCCAAACTTATCAGTGCTGTATTTGCCATCAAGCACATTTTCTATGCTATCTTGGCCGCTAAACAGGTTGTGCACCACAAACAGCCTATCTGTGCCATCTTTGTCCCCAAGCAACTTGTTAGTGCCCCTAAACAGCTTGCCTGTGCCATTGTTGTCACTAAGCAACTTGTCAGTCCCCCAAACCAGCTTGTCTGTGCTATCTTTGCCACCAAACAGGTTGTCAGTGCCCCAAACAGCCTACCTGTGCTATCTCTGCCCCCAAAAGCTTGTCAGTACCCCAAACAGTATCCCAGACTGCTTGTCTGTGCCACATTTGTCCCCAGACAACTTGGATGATCTCTACATTCCTTGTGCTGCTTGCTGTGGGTATTACCCAAACCCAATGGCATTAAGAGGAGACAATTGGTAGCAGGGGTTGCCTGGCCTCAAATCACTTGAGGCTTCTGGTAAACGGGAGCTAAGAGGCACTGCTGTGGAACCTTGTTTTTTCATTTATTTTTTTCATTGTTATCATTATGTAAACGAAGGGAGGGGTTGAGTGTGTGTATAGTTTCAACTCACTTGCTCTTGAGTAGACAAGGTGAAATGAGCAAGTCCTAACTCCCATTTACAGTTTACAAGCAGCTTGATAATGAATGCATCATAGAGTTATGAGGTATGTTTCAGTAGAGTGTAAATGCAGCTTAGCAGCAATAAATTTCCCAGTCCATCTTATTCAAGCTTGTTACTGCAAACTCGCCTCGGCTTCTAACTTACATTTATTTTCAGTTCATATTTAACTTGGGCTTTTCCCAATATGTCTTTGCCCAGACATTACACATTACTAGATGTCTATCTTCTGAAATTACCTCTACATATTTTTTTCTTTATAATTAAAATTAACTACTTTGCATTTATACGTGTTGAATTTCACATACAAATTAACATGTATTTCAATTCTTCTTCCCTTCATAATTTTGACAGCGCCACACATTTACTATATCTGCTGCTCCAGTGGCAGATTGGGTGCTGCAGCATGTGCCCATTGGCTTGTTATATCCCGCCGCACGATACATTGACCACACTTACATCATCAGATGGCTGCTGGTCTTAAGGTGACGCCTGATGATACCCAGTGCAGTCCTGTTCCTACGTTTTCCATATCGTCAAGTTTCCTCTGCACATAATCCCACTGACAACACATTTTATAATCTTAGCAATGATTATTTGTGGTAAGTAGCAACAAAGAATGCCCTTACCTCCAGTAGTGGATTAGGCAGCACTGGTACAGAAATGAACAAATCATCCAAAAAGCAGTTAAAAGCATTGCCAGAATATGGAATGTCTATTTTCACATTGTCTGTGATTTTATTATCTTCTGCTGCCAGAGTAAATGAAATTGTGTTCATTGCAAAAAGAGCTAAAATGGGACCAGAAAAAAAAATAATCACTTTTTAGTGTACCACATTTATTCTGGGTAGATTAACAAATATATAACACAGTATTTGCAAACTAATACGGAAATAGAAGCCTAAATTTGAGTTAAAGAAAATGTTCCTCCTCCTGAAACCCATATGTCAAGATCTGATCCTCCATTACCTTTCTTCAACCAAAATAACTTTCGGTAAACTAAATACTAAATATTTATAAAGAGCCAATTTAACCCCTTAAGGACAATAGGGGTTTTTACTCGTAGTATATTGTGGGACAATGGCTATTTTAACATTTTTCGGTGTTGCTGTTTAGCTGTGATTTTCTTCTTTCTCATTTCGTGCTCCCACACATATTATATATTGTTTTTTTCAGGACAAACAGGGCTTTCTTTAGATACCATTAATTTTATCATATCATCTAATTTACTATAAAAAAAAATGATAAAATATGGGGATTTTTTGTTAAAAAATTACCTTTTCTCACTTTTTAAACAGAAAACTTTTACTCATCTGCAAAAACTAATGAAAAAACCTACTAAATAGATTTTACTATTTGTCCTGAGTTTAGAAATACCCAATGTTTTTATGTTTTTTTGCTTTTTTCTGCACGTTATGGGGCAATAAGTACAGGTAGCGTTTTGCTAATTCAAAACCATTTTTTCCAAATCTGGTAATTCTTCCCCCCATGTGCCATTTCGGGTATCTTTGAAGCCGGCCAATGCAATTTACCCCATCAAGTCATATATTTTTTAAAACTAGACACCCCAAGGTATCTGAAATACTGGTATTTTAACCCTTTCCATGCACTAATTTTACCACCAGCCTTTGTGAAACTTTATGGTAGTACATTTTTTTGTATTTTTTTCACACACGTTGTACTTCAGGTATAAATTTATCGCTCCTGGTGTATGTCCCTGTCAAACAACACCCCAATATGTGTTCAGTAACATCTCCTGAGCGCAGTGATACCCCACATGCATGGGTTTGTTGGGTTATTTGGGAGGTAAAAGGCCGCCTTTGTGAGGTGTGTATTTTTTGGCCATTTAGACATCTGATCCTACTGCCCCCATGTCCCATATTTGGGACACCTTTGAACCCGGCCAATTCAATTTATCCCATCCACTCATGCATTTTTTAATACGAGACACCCTATGGGCATTTGTAATGCCAATATTTTAACTCTTTCCATGCTGGAATTTTTGTAAAGATAAAGAATTTTAGGACTTGCTTATTAATTTTTTTTTTTTTTTTTTTGGTGACAGTGGGGATTTTTATGTTACCATATTATTTTTATTTTTTTTAAACATTTTTTTAATTTTTTTTTTGAAATTTTTTTTTAATTTTTTTTACTAATCACTCATTAGTGAGCTGGGCTCCATTGACCTTGCATGGTTGGATGCAGTACCTGCATTCAACCTGCAGGAGGAGCTCGAGAGTTCACAAGAGGGTCTGGATAGACCCTCTATGAACTCATATTTATTGTTGATGCCATCCTGTGAATGACGGCAACGTCATTTACAGGATGGCACTTGTGGTTGCTCTTCGGAGCAATCACAAGGTGATCGGGGTAGGGGGGTAGTGTTACTGACATGCCTCGATATCGAGGCATGTCAGTAACACCATTTATGCTTAGGAAGCGATTCAGATCGCTTCCTAAGCTGTTTTAGCCGGGCGCCATTTTTCTTCCGGGGAGGGCTGCCCTCCCCGGATCCACGGTCAGCCTCACTTGTGAGGCTTCCGTGGATGCTGCAAAGCCGCCGATCGCGGCGAAGCAGCTATTTAACGGCAGCCCGTACATGTACGGGCATTGTCGTTAACCCGTTGCACGGCAACCCCGTACATGTACGGGGATTGTCGTTAAGGGGATAAAGCTATGTTGAAAATGGGGAAATTAAATTGACAAACCAAATGTTGCTGGTAGTTAACACACATCATCATTTCAGAATAGCTTTTTTTTAAAAATAATTTTGGACCAAAAAAGGCTGACTGAGGTACATAACTCGTGATTGAATCGTAGTACTTACATCCAAAGACTTTGAGATGGTTTGCCACAGAGATGATGTAGTTTTGCATGTTTGTTTTGCTGAACCTGAAAAAAATTAAAACCTGTGTTATTTATATAGGGACATGCAGCTCAATTCTGTTACAATATGTAGCACACTGCATCATGCTTTATATTACAAACAACAATGTTACTTTAAGGAAAGCATCGGGGGGGGGAAGCAAAGACAAGGGTGGGGGGAGATTAGTAATATCGATAATGTGGTTGTCTAGTGCCCGGTAGGGAAGTGAAGCAATACTGCTCAGTGCATACCTTACTGTGGGGACCCCCCCAAAGTATTGCATTTGTTTCTGGCTCTACTTCCAATTTCTGCTCATTGTTTTGGATTTGACCCTTGGTGTGGACCTTGGTGTGGACCTTGGTGTAGATGTTTGATGTTGATGACCTGGATTTTGACCTATTGAGTCTGGACTTTGACTTCTCTTCTGCATCATCCCCTGGTACCATGCTACAGACCCCCTCTGCAGTCTGCTCTAACTGCAGACCCCTCTGCAGTCTGCACATACCTGCCTTCAGAACCCTTGGTGCCCAAGTTAGTGTCTACAGATGGTGCGAAAGAGAAAACCAAAGGCACAACAACAACCGTCTGTGTTGACCACAGTCCCAAGACTGATCCTGCCATATGGATTCCCACCTGGGCCTTTGACTCTCTTCTAGATTTGTTCTCCCATTAGGCAAGACCCCACTGCCTAAGGATGCCACTTGCTAGGATTATAGGATATATAAATTGATTTTCATAATTTACAGTTTCATGCCTAAAACCATATTTACTAATTTCAATATAGGCATCAGACATATTAAAAAATACAGGTTTTAATTCCCTCCAGTATTATTTGTATTAAATACCCAATTTGCTCAATTATAAGATGACACCCCAAAATGTTAATATTAATTTAGAAAAAAAAGAAAAAGCCTGAATATAAGACTACCCTATAGGAAAAAAAACTTTTACTAGTAATTATTAATTCAAATGTAAACTATTTTTTCATATGAAATAAAAACTATGATTGAGAAAAATGCATTTCTTGTTTTTATTACCTTTTATTTGCCAACCTACCCCCCCTTGTTACGAAATTGTCAGAGCATTTGCTGAAAAAAACCTTGTCTTATATTCAAGCAAATACGGTATGTCAATTTTGACATGTAAGCTCAAACCTCCTAATGTCAACTGATTCTGAACCTTACACACATATCCCTCAATATAGTTATTCCAATTGGCTATGCTGTAGCACATACTAACTGATGGGACCAGCAGTAAATGAGATGAATTATTTTCTATTGAAATATCCAAGCTTTCAAGCCAATTTTCTGTTCGTACACTTTTTTTTCCTGGCCATTTTGCAACAGCACCATCTGATTTCTTTTAAGCCAAAGGATAAAGTCAATTTTGACACATTTTATGATGTGGTATAATACTTTCTGCTTGCAGAAATTGAGCAGCTGTTTGCTTACTACAGACTGCACTGATGTTTTAAAATGCATTATCCTCTCAGTTTTTATAAACTTATTTCTGATAAAAAAACTTTCACAAACAGAACAAGCAAGACTGGCTGTGAAATAACTGGTGAGAAGCTAACAGACAAGCGCTTTCTTTTGCAAGAAGGGATGACCTGGCCCTGCCACAACGCATAAGTAAGTCATTTAGGTAACTTTCAAGAACTTTCCATTTTAACTGTTTTAACCTAAAAAGCAGGGCCAGTACTGCATATGAATAGCAAAGTCGGGGGCTGTTCAGACTGTCTGCAAACTTTTTTATTACATACCACTTTTTTTTAAAGTTTAGTATAAGAGGTTCAAAGTATAAAAGCTGCAGATATTGTGTGCCGAAAGGTGCAAACAGTGCATAACTGGGCAATATCCTAAGGAATGATATTTCAGAGTGTGAAACTGTATTACTGTGGTGTTGTATAGGCACACACACTCAAGAGTCGATCCAGCTAAACCTATTCATCTCATTCACTGTTTGCGTGGATTTTCTTTAAGCGAGACTGAGTCCATCCTGTAGTCTCTAGTTCTTTACACTAATTTGTACAAATATTTCCCGGGGAGAATGTTTTATTGTGCAGAATGATTCATTTAACTCTTTGGGAGACATATTAATCATATTTTAGCAACAATATTGCAAAAGGCAAAAGAAAAAAAAAGACAATTGTACAGCAAGGTGGAATATGATGGCCTTTTATAAATTAATTAATAATTATAATAGCAAAAAAATGAATAGCTAAATTACCAACAACAAGATTCTTTAATAAATCAAAACAAAGATTGTTTTTCATTTCAAAAACATACTCTTTTTTTAGGTCCTCAAAGGCTTCTTGTTCTTCGGCAAAGTAAAAATGTGGCTTAATGTCAATGGTGTCCTCGTCTTTTTTTAGGTTCTCAACCACATCTTGTCCTCCACCAAAGTCAGCATCAGGCCTAATGTCAAAGGGATCCTCTTTTTCACCACAAGTGTTGGCCTCAATAATACCCATGATAAAATAATGAAATAAGGTTTGGTAGCTCTCACAGCAAAACAACTAGAAGAAAAAACAAATAGTAATGCACTATAGCACATAAAAATGATCAAACTCACCGACCAAACTCACTAATTCACTAGCTCGCCAGTTTGGAGTCCAACCTTACCTAGAACTAGAGTAGCACATAATGCATTTTGGGTTACTCTTTAGCCGGCATTCTCAAAATACATTTTTCTCTTAATGGGTGCATAATTTAACTGTGAGGAAAGTTCTAGAACAGTGTTCCTCAAGTGCGGTTACAGTGGCAACAAGCACCCACCACAGCCTAATTCTAGGGTTATGTAGTCACAAAACGTATACATCTGTGTAATCACCAGAATACGACTGCAACACAAATATAGATCCTATGAGACGATGACCAAGATGACGTTGTACATAAATCCGGGTTTGAGGAACAGTAAGGATTATGTGACGTTTAACCATATTTTAAACAACAATGATACATTTTGCCAGGTCTATATTTTATATCTTTGATATATTTTATATCTTCGATAAAATCTGTTTTCATATCTTTACATTTTTGTTCCTATTTTTTGTGTAAAATAAATACTCCCAGTATAAATATAAAACATTTTTAGAACATTTTCAGACTGTTTTCCTGTTACCATTAGACTTTGCATTGCTGGCAGAAGAAAATGCTGATGAAAGGTGTGCTTACAGATTATGAAGTGTGCATGCCCTCACAGATTTTGGAATGACCATAAACTTTGAAGCATTTTTATTTCACTTGTATTTTCACATTATATGCATTGTATGTGTGGTTTTTTTTAAATATTTGGATTCTCGGAATGCCATCTGCATGTATAAATTGATCTTCAATAACTCTGTAACTACACAAATGTGGACTCAATCACTAATATATTTGTGATTTAGCAACTGACACTCATAATGTTTTATCCACATTAATGAACTATGTTTTCATTTTTAGGAGGAAAATATTATTTTGTTGTGCACATGCAGAATAAACTGAATGTTAGTTGTTTTACAGTGCCCCAAACCTCTTAATGAGATTAATGCATATCATGGATAGTTATATAGTTGAAATTAGCAGGAAAACACAACATTTCTTGTTTGTCTACACATACAACCAAGTGCAGGGCTAATTCACAGTACACTGACTGACAGACAAGGCTTGCTGCCTCATGCAAAGAAGCAGCCAACAGTGACTGACAAGTCTATTCCACAGAGGCAACCGCTGTCAATCACATGGATGCTAAATAGACACCAACCCTGTCAGTTGCACACGAGGGACAGTGCACCAGAGGCTATCGCAGATGCACAAAACAAACTTTGTGTGTCACAGTTACACCGCAGTTTCCCTTTACAGGGAACCCCACCGAAATACATTTTATTACTAGTAACAAAAGTAAAAAAAAAAGTTTTCAAAAATACTGTCCTGTTTTCTAGTTTTTTTGCAAAATGTTTGCACTTATTGTCCGGCGGCCCCTAATAATGTAATTCACACACTGCAGAATTTGATGTACCCCCCCATTATACACAAGTCGGGCCTTCTTTTAAAATCATAAATATACACTATACATATGTAAAAACAAAACTAACTGAAATAGGAATTATTTTTTTGTGTGATTTTGCCTAGAATTTCTTATAGACCGTAGTTGGCACAGCTGAATGAATTTATATTTGTCATCATCCCCTGATTACAGTGATAGCCTACATACATATTTTTTATTTATTCAAGAGGGTCACATTGATTACTACATATTACCCTATAATATACATTTACTACTACTGGCTTAAAATGTTTGGAAGTGGTGATTATATATATATATATATATATATATATATATATATAAACAGGGAAAAGGAAAAATGTCGGTGCGCTAAGCTAGTCTCAGGCTCAAATAATACAAATGTATAATATGAGGCCTACCAAACAGTGTGAGCATGCTGTTTGCACATATTTGAGGTTGTTGGCTCCTCATCAGTCTGGTTGCAGCTTGCTGTCCAGGGGTTAATTGGGAGGAGGTTTAATTGCACCTCCCCCAACACATTAATAAGGTTTTGGTAGCAGTATAAACTGCTTTGTGTGCCCACTATGTAGGAGGTGAGAGTAGGTTCTCACCCTATTGAGAGTGTGCCTTGACGTGGCGGGTGAGCTTAATTATGCTTTGGCCAATTCATATAACCAAAACCTCTCATTTATATTATGTTTATATATTTGTTGCCAACTTTATTAGGGTGAGAAGCGCAGACAGTATTTTGTATTTTGTTTTTTATATATATATATATATATATAATATATATATTTTACTTGTAGTGGTATGGCTAAGGGGGACTTTTTACAAAAATATATTTTTTTGCACTGTATGAATTGAGATTGGAGATCTTGGGGATTTGGATGCCAATGAAGCCATGGTGACATCACTGGGCCATAAATGTTATTTACTTTATTATTTCAGTTCATTTTTCCTTTATTTTTTATTGTATTTTTTCCTTCTTTTTTGCAAGGGGGAGACACTTTTTTTCTCCTGTCCCTGATATGCCTTTGCTGATCACAGGGCTTCGTAGCCAATATACTTATTTAATTTAATACAATAATACCTTATGTTATGGAAATAACATACAAATTGTCATAGTAGAACAAAATATATAGTATATAGGCTGAAGTATTATAATACATAACTCTTTAAAATTCCACATAACTCTAATAAGGGTTTCAAATAAACTGTGGAGCATGAAGGTACATTTTTTGTATTATATGTAACAATAATCACTATGTTTGGTAATAATCACTCACTGTGTGCTCTGGCTCTGAAGACAGTTGTTCAGGTGTTGGAAAGGGTTTTTTTGCTTCATGACAGAACGCACACATTGTTTGGCCTTCCGTTGTGGTGGGTAGCTTGTCTTCAATAATGCAAGACCGCTACAAAAAATTGTTAATAAAATAGAATGATATTGAAAGACACATAAAAATGTAAATTCCAAAAACTCTCATAACCAAGAATGTATGAATCGTGCAAAAATAGTGTAAAAAGTCCCTGTTACCAACTTGGCAATGGAGGAACTGTGTCTTCAGCAAAGCTAACATTGAATGTACCACACAAGTATTAAGAATCATCCCAAATCCTCAATGTTATTACAAACTATAGTTGCTCATATACACACAGTTGCAAAATATGGTATACTTGAAATTATTAGATTATAATATTTTCTTTCCATAAAAACATATATATATATATATATATATATATATATATATATACACATATAACTTTCAAATACTGTGTAAATCGCGGCATAGTTTGTTAAATGTGACATTATATATAATATATAATGATGTCACAATTTACATATAACTTAATATGCCGTAGTATTACAAGCATGTGAGGCTACATATATATATGTATACATAACCAGTGACTAGAAAAATTACTTATATTTAATTATGCGTAAGATTAAAAATGAAAAAAAAAAAACCCATAGCCATGCTCTCCAGACTTTGTATCTCAAAAGTAATTTAAAAATAAAAATTGCAATCCAAATGACATTTATTTTCTTTGGCCCCCTTCTGTGCATATTAATTGAGAGGCAGGTTTTGAATAGCGATACAAGTTAAAAATAAAATATGATGAAGTTGATATAAAAGAGCTTTTCTAAACTTTACCTCAGAGTTGCAGAGTTCCTCTTCATATTTTGTATGTGGAGTCTTATCTACAACTCTTTCTTGCTTAGCAACAGAAACTGGAGAATAAAATATATGAAAAAATAAATGTATGACTACAAATATTACTTATAACTAAATACGTATTTGGTCCTTGGTCTTGTCTTGTATTGAGGATAGAATTATGCCTATCCCTGCACATGTACTTGTTTAATTACCATTTTTGTGACAACACACAAACGTACCTACACATACGTTACACAGCCCCATTCACGTGCACGTGCAAGTACACCAAATTAGTGCCAATGCTCCTTATAGTGAATAAAGTAATTATAATGTAACCTTACATGGATACTCCAATAAATTCAAATATGAGCATGTAAAAAAAACAAAAAAAACAAATATAGTGTAACACATAACACATAAAACACATAAAAATCCCACTCATCATTTTGTTTATTTTTCTTTTTTTTTTTTACATGATCATATTTGGATTTATTGGAGTATCCATGTAAGGTTACATTATTATTACTTTATTCACTATATGGAGCACAGGCATTAATATGATGTATTTTGGTTTTGGTTAGACAATTGTGAAATTTGTCTTTGGTGGTTTTTGCTGCACCTTATTCTATTTTATTTTAGCGTCTACATTAATTTTACAGCGCAACCCCTTTTTTTTGTGTTTCTAGTTTTATCACTATATTTTGTTAACCAGCAAATTAAGCTCTGTTTTAAGTATAAATATTAATAGTCACATTTTCATTTGATGTACATATTTCCAGCCAACATATTAGTTCTACAAATTATATGATCATGACTATGTGGCACCTTATGACTCTATGCACATTTATGCACTTTATTGATGCAGCTCTAATACACCCAGGTAAGTGATTCTAAACACATTAATGTTGCCAAAACATTTGTTTTATATAGAATGGAATCCAGCCCAAATTACACTCTGCGTGTGTTATAATTATAGAACATATGGTGAGATGATATAAACATTTCTATTCATTAATGAATTAATGTGTTTGTGTTAGAGGACTGCACTGGGAGGCGGGTCCCATGGGACCCGCCAAAAAACTTGCGGGCGCGGGCGGTCTTGCTGGGGCTGCGGGCGGGAGCGGGCGGTCAGGCACTGTACCTGCGGGTCCTGGTAATCCTGCGCAGTCCCGCAAGGCTGCCTTCTTGCTGCTCCCTTACAGTGTCTCCTAGATTGCTCCGCCCAGGAACAAAACGGAGTCACGTGATGTGACGTCACTTCCTGTGACGCCGCCTTGTTCCTGGGCGGAGCAAGAGAAGAGACGCCGTGAGGGAACAACTCGAGGGCAGCCGCGCGGGACTGCGCGGGAAATCAGGTAAGGAGGCGGGCATGATTGGCCACAAATGTGGCGGGAGCGGGCGGGATTGGCCACAAAAGTGGCGGGAGCGGGATTAAAAAAGTAGTCCCGCGCAGGGCTCTAGTTTGTGTATCTGTATGTTAATTATATGTGAAACAATACCAAACTGGTTTGAGGACAATTGATTCAGATAACAAGTTTGGTGAAGCTTCGAAAGAAATAGCAGGGTTAATCTGGACATACCCCTGGTGAAACAGCAATTGATAGGAGGCAAATGGACTAGAGGCAACAGGTAAAGAGATGCCATGTCATTTGTAAAAATAGAAGTTAGCAACATCACCAAGAAGACATTCTTGTTTAAAGCTGTTCATCCCTTGCTATGTTTTGTGCTGTACAACAGTTTTTTATTTAAGATTCTAAAGAACAAAATAGATGGTTAATAATATCTGCTGCAGATCTACTCGAGAAGGAAATAGCTATTTGCAATATCAATTTATTTCAATAATATGTGAATTACATATTGTATCTAATGCATTGGATGAAAAGTTAGGATTATGCTGCAAAGAACCACCAACTGACCAACAATTATTGCTTCACCAGTTAAAGCTTGTTAAATGCTAAATTAAGTAATTTCAAGATAAAGGGTCAGAAATTCCAAAATGCAACAATGGCTTTTTTCCAGTCGACTAGTTTTAATTAAAATGTGACTTGGTGCATAGAAGTGCTTATTCAATTATAACGCGAGTCGCAACATTAAAAATATCAAGACAATAAATTAGAAACAATTTATTCAGAATGCCAGGGCCTACAATTAAGGCCTGTCTTGGGCCGTCAAAGAGTGCTGAATCTTAAAGATTGTTCCGTCAAAATAATGCTGAATCTGTAAGCTATAAACAATTAGCATGATGTGTTAGATGAGAATCTAGCATCACAACGAGGACAATTAAGACGCAATGTTAGATCAGAATCCCTCCACGCATTTATAAGGGAGGGAGATTATTATTATTTTATGCTATATGAATAAAATCATACAGTATACCAAACCACCCAAAATTTCAGATGTCCAAACTGGGACACCTGTGTTGAGAAGTGTGGCTAGAGGAAGGAGAGTATGTGGCCATAGGTAGGAGTGGATGGGGCAAAAGGTGAGGCTACTCACTCTCTTTATCCAATGAGGCACATTGTGCTGCTCTGCTGCTGAGATTTGTAGAGATCTACAATTGAGAACAGATCTCCCCAACTGGGACTGAAAATCGTGACTGTCTTTTAAAAACTGAGGCTGTTGGGAGGTATGGTATATGATATGTATGTATAACCTACTAACAAATGGAGGGTAATTGGTCGCAGACACATAACTGAAGAAAAAATCTCAGAGAAACAAATGCTTGCATTTGTCAACAAGCTGACGCTGGATCATAGGCATTACAATCCGTTAGCATCTAGGGAGTAGTTAATGCCTGCCCCTAGTTCCTAGTAAAAATTTGATCTAGCTCGGTGTAATGTGTGATTACCACGAGCAGGTTAACATATTCATTGCTAAACTAATCAGTATTCATATCCACAATCTTATCACATTTAAGGGAAAAAAATACTAGACATTCTGGGAAACGGGTCTGTTTTTCTATGCTAATAGGTAAGCAGAAAACACTTTGAAGATGATTCTCAGAAAAGGACTGAGGGAAAAACACCAATCAGAAAAAAGAAAAAATCAAATGCATAATTCACATTTGCTTAAATAACTTTTAAATCAATTTCATTTATTAAAAAAAAAAACTTTGTTTTTCCAGGCAGTCAAAGGGTTAAATTCAACAGCCATTCTACATTGCCAGATATCTGCACTCAAGGAGAGAATAGATACGTACAAAATAGTGCAAGTAAATACTGTATATTTCAATATAGTTCATAAATATTCAATGCTCTAAATACGCAACGCACATGATACAGATGACTGTGGCTCCTTTTCTGGAGTTCTTTATGGAACTGAACTTTCCTTGCCCTCTTTTTTCCCCTGTAGCACAAATCATACAAGAGGAAGGAGAAGTGAAAATCACTGCTGACATTCACAGTATTTTCAGGGAGATAAAGAGGAGAAAGCTACCTCGTGAACTAATCCCGTCCTTCTCAAAGTATAGGGCATGCCATGCTGAGTTTATTATTAGCTACAAGTACAGCCCTGAAGTTATAATACAACATTTGTATTGCCTCTATTTTAAAGTACAAATTAACATTGTTTCCTATTGATTTTAGCCTGTGTAGTTTATTTACAAAATATTCTTTTGAATCTTAATTTGGAACACTGGACATTTCAGTCGTGGCTACGGCTAGGTATGTCAGCATTGGCTTGAACCATGGCTTGACATGGCTTAATTTTCCAGCTGTCCAGGTGGCCAAGCTGTACCAGTTCCATTGGGAGTGTTTCCAAAGCGGACTATGGACTATACTTGTGTTGCACCATTTCATACAACTCAGTTGAACTTAATGAAAGGAGCAGCTCATTGATGGTGCTAACGTTGGCTTTAGTGAATAAACCCATATGTTGCTTTAAATTGCCCACAAATGTTCTTCGCAAATACTGATCCCCCTGCAGTCTTCACAATGTTGGATCCTTTGTTTAAATGTACATCTACACTGTATTTGTAAATAACTTAAAAAATTAATATGTCCTCCTTGGTATAAAAATATTTTTACACCATGGCTCTACCCCTTGTCCGAAGCTCCAGCCCCACCACCCTCCGCCAGTTACTGCGGTGGCAACCGCTCTGGAGGCTTCTCCCACCGCTATTGAGTATTCTGAAGCAGTGGGCACCAGCTGCAGACCCTGTGCCTCCTCGACAGTCTACAGCGGGCCTCTCTGGAAGGTAGCGAGCGGTCACGTGATTCCGTGTCTACTCATGTGCATGAGTGACGTGCATTTATAACCTCTAGTGACCCCAGTCTGACCTCCTGTGCCTTGTTTTCAGCGCCTACAGCCTACCCTTGGTTGGTGTTAGACTGTGTTATTGCTCCTGCAATATTGATTGAACCCATTGTAGCCGGCCTTGTCCCTGTGCTCTTCTGGTACCGGCTTGCTTGACCATGATTTCTCGGTTCGAGAACTTTGATTCTTATCTCCAGCAAATTCTGATTATTTGCCTCCAGCAACCTAACCTACTCTGCTTCACAGGATCCACTCCTACCGCTTTTACAGGTTTTCTGCCTCGTATAATGTAGCTGTGTTATTATGTATGCATGCATTTAACACATAGGTTAAAATGTAAAGTTATCAAACAAATTCACGTGACACAGCCAGTGGCATTGCTTTATAAACAAGCACTTGAAATTGAACTAGTATAAAAAGTATGTGCATGCAGATAAATAGCTTTTAAGCTTCCTTTTTGTTGGTGAGGATCCTTTGAGAAAAAACTGATTGATATGCTTACAATAATGTTTCTTCAAAGTTTTTCTTTATTCACCTACTTTCAGCTCCTGTTGCTACTGACGTACGCACCATTGTATCTTCACTTTCAGGGTGTTCTGCAAACATATGATGAATATTGACTGTAAAGAACAGAACAGCCTATAAATATATGATATTATACACTCACATTATAAATCAGACTTTAAATGAATTCCAAACTGCTTATATGAAGAGACCTTTTTAATTTAATACGGTTGATTAAACCATTTTTATTGCAAGATGAAACTTCACTGCTTCAATGTCCTCTAACCAGTACTCAATGCTGCTCTAATTGTGCTTAATATGTGTCCAGATTGCAAAGCCATACCTTCACTTAACATTTACAGAGGTTGCTTTAAGTAAAAGTGCATGTTCTGTAGATTTCCACTAATCTAATAAAATAACTAATGGACCTAGAGTATGGTTATACGTTTTCTTCTTAAAAACTAATGCATTGTAAAAACATTCACTCCAGAGAAAATGAAGAATCTGATGCATGATACAATTACAGGAAACCACTGGAAACATTGGAATCACTCCATTTACTTTGGCAATTCTCTTCATTGCCCTTAATAAAAAGATAAACCTCTTTCCCTGCATAGAAGCAGAACTTGGCACCTCACTGCTTTTGCATAATAAGAAAATAGATTTGGATGCATTGTAAATCATTACCATTGGCAATAAAGCTCGATGAAGACATATCATGCCAACTCCGTTCTGTCTGCGTCTGGGCATTTTTTGTGTTAAAATGATCCTGATCCAAAACGTAGCCCCTCTTGTCCACTGACGAGCTAAAGAAATCGTTAGAAAACATTATATTGTTTGTATTACTTAAATGTGAATATCTTCAAGCGCCTTTGGCGTTGATCATTCACCTTCACCCAATCCAATATAAATCTCCTTTAGACATCTGAGACTGTGTTGGGCAGAAGTCATCAGATTTATTTGCTTTCGGATGTAAACATTTTTTACGTATATTTGTGGTAAACATGTTCAATGTCATAACATCATCCATGATTCCCCTTCAACTTTACAAACGGTACAGGACAGAGATGGCTATTGACCTTTAGGGTTCTAGCTGCAGTAGTATATTCAGCATCTTTTTTTGTCACATGACACTAGTGTTCCTGGTGAAAAATATGAATGAGGCAAAATTTTACATGATTAAAGAATCATTTCTATTAAAGGTTTGGTCATTCAACAGTGCTAGGAATTGAGTTTCTGCACAGCATTAAGTTACAAAGTAGGGTAATAATTCAGCGCATACCCAGCGAATACCATTTAAAAAAAGGCCTATCTAAGACTATATCTAAAATATTGGAGATTTTGTTGCATATATTGTTTAGCCACTATGTCAAAGTAATCATTATTACATCAATCTGAATTTATATACCTTTTATTGTTTTTAGGGGTCTATCCCTTTTTTATTATTTTAATTATAACTGTATAAGGGCACTAAATACAGCAGAATAGGTGGAACAGCATCTTTAATTGATTACATCCACTACTAAATAAAGATTTAGAGAAATACTTGCAGTTAATTCCATAAATTAAAAATAAACACAGATGAGTACCTACCTAGGCCCCCTGCTAGATTCTGTTGATGTGTCTGCTTGAGCATCCGCTTCATTTCCTAAAGTAAAAATATGTTTATAAAAATTCTGCCATTTTTCTTTGAAAAACATGAATGCACTCCACAGTATTTATTAATCTGGTAGCTATATCAGCAGTTTGCTATAAATGTCATTCAATTTAATGTACAAAAGTCCTTTTAAAGTAAGCCTTGCAACATTTTCTATACAGAACACATAACAAAACCGACGCTTCAAACAAATGGGGTTTAAAAGTGGAAATCCATTTAACCTTCAATCCGGTGGCAAGTGCTGTATGAAAAATGGGCATATGTTCATATATTGTACTTTATAAAAGTGTGTTGAATAAAAAATACTTTAATCATAGAGGGGACAAACTGACTCTCTGCAACAACGCCCATCCCTTTCAGAAAGAGATGTTACCTGGTTGAGGGTGATTGGGCAGTCGTATACTTTACGATTATTCTCCACCCACATTTCCATAAAAAATCCTATGTTTTTTTTAGAACAAATAAAAAAAAATAAGTAATAACAAATCAATACAGCTTCCTGGGTTCTGAGACTTCCCTAAAATATACTTTAACTAAATCTAATCTACTATAACAAATACATCTAATCTACTATAACAAATAAAACAGCACATTGGTCTTCTAATTTATGTGAAGAAGAGACTCTAATTGGTGAGTTGAAATATAACTATTGTGAGAAAGCACACCATTTCCAGAAGGCACTTTCTCCGTGCGTCTGTACAGTATGTCAGATTTCACCTCACTGTCCACCGGTCGTCCTTCAGGGCCTTTAGTGATTTCTAATGGAGTCTTGCTATTCTGTTGGCTGTTACTCCATGGTAATTGCTTCCTAATGTACTCTTCTAATGTCCTTCTTTCTGGAAGATTTCTATCAGCAGACTTATACTCATCCTCTAACTTAGTTACATTTTCCACTGTCAGTCGGGAAGTCTCATGGTTGGCATCGCTCACATGGCTTCTATGGCTGGATACGTGTAGAGGCAGATTTCCATCACTTGTGCTCTTTTGACGTTCTTGATCATTGTACATTTTTTTTAAACACCTCTGGTTCCTCTTGTATGGGCACCCAGAAGTATTGCTAGCAATCTGCTACAATAAAATAAATGAACCATTTTATTACTTCACCAACAAACAAATGACAACGGAAGGAGCACAATACATATGCCCATTTAATATATTTTATTAAATTTGGTCAAACATCTGGTTTAAAGTATGTGCTTTATACTGTATGCATACTAACACAGTAATTTAGGTGGAAAAAAAATCCATCAAAATCAACCTTATTGTTGACACACAACTAGGCAAAAACCCACATTAAAAACCCAATCTGATTTCTCACTTGATCAACAAGCTATGACCAATCCTGCACATAACTAATTATCTCTTTATATTATTTTTGCTAAAAAGTCATCAAGCCCATATTTAAAGGCATCTATAGAATCATCTTCACCAAATGTGCTTTCTCTCTTTCTATGGGTAACAAGGCACAACGCTATACCTTTGCCTGCAGTTCAATTAATGCTTCATTAAAACATTACTATAGGGGCTGAAATTCCAGCATAGATTAGTTACTGGAAACACTGGCCACATGTACTATGCAGAAAGAACTGCAACCCACGGTCACCTTTCTTAGTATCTGGATCAAACATAGTGCCCAGAGCTAGACGATAGGTAAGAGCTTGATACTTAACCAGCACAAAAATAGAATTGTACAACCTTTTACAGCTGATAATTGATGCCTCGGGCATGGAGATTGTATGGTACCTAGAATTTTATTTTACCTGAAATATGTATTAAACACACTCATTATTTTACATACATTACCTGAATAATATAGGGTTATTTGTTCACTAAAATTACGTAATTTAATATAATTAAGGTGCCATAACTAAACAAAGCATTAGGAAAGTTGAAATTATGTAAACTTTTCTTTCATTGATTTTTTTTTTGATGGGAAAACTCAACTGTCCTGTGACACAAATGTAGGCACTAATTAGTTGTTTCCATGGAAGCCTCTGCAATGTTTCTATGTAGTTTTATGTGATTACACATTCAGGGGAAAGAGTGAAATGATTTTGTTGGTTTACTTGATTAATATACTAGAAAGTGACATTAGTTTTGTCTAAGTGGAACACCACCTTTAATTGGAGATATACATTTTTTATGGCAAAACAAGAAAAAAAAGAGCCAGGAATTGAGGACAAAGCAAACTAAATATTTTATGTTATTCTTTGTATTTTTAGCTGAATTTAAACGCACACAGGGAATCTCCATGGATTGTAAAACAAAGAGGGGAATTTATTGCCCAGCATGGTCCAGGTGGCTTGAAGCCACATTGTTCAGCAGCATGTAATACTATAACAATCATGCAAGCTGATAGTATCTCCTTATCTCAGTTGTTAGTGTGAAATAGACCTTGAACTATTTCTACCTGCCGGCATCGTGTCAGTTTACATTGCTTTTTTATGTTGCTTAAGATTTTGTTCTACCTACTGGCCTAAAACAAAAAGTATGTATGATTCTAACTGAAGCATTAGAGACATCATTATATAACTAAGCGACATATCCTAACTTCTTGTATTGTCCAGCGTTTTGCACCCGGGTATATTGATGAATATGCAAAATAGGTAGTTTAAATGTTGAGACCAAAATTCTGACCAGGTCCATTTTTCCCTGCAACTGTATTGTTTATTTAGTTGAATTTTTTTTTTTTTTAATCAATTCTCAGTTTATTGAAACAAGAATAAAGACAATACAACCGCCAAGGGTATAAAGTACAGTACAAAATGCACATAGGAGTGGCAGAATGAGCATGACAAGTAGTAACATATCCATCAGGCACAGCATAAAATACCAAAGCAAACGGGCGTACTGGCAATAGAGAATACGCATATAAAGCAAAAATCCTTGCAAGTGGTAGCTGACTGACAAGGCAGGGTATGTCACAGTCAGAGAAACTGAGAGGCGAACAAATCACAACCGAGCTGGAACGTACTGAGAAACTAAGAACGTCAAAATAAAACAAAAAGATGGACGTATTACGAGGAAGAAAGAAGTACCGTGTTGTGCATTAGTGTAGCTGAATATAAAGCACACACGACTGGAGTAACCCAAAAGAAAAAAAAAAAAAAAGAAATTTAGACACAGCGTAGATCCAAGGGAAAGCTAGACAGGTTCTAAAGCCGGTGGGGTGCCCGGGAGACCCGGCAGAACCGTCGGAAAGGTGGGCGACCCAAGGAAGTCCTGCCATGGCAGCCACTTCAGACCGTTCCTATAACAAGCGCCCCTAGATGACATCACCAAATCCTCCATGTGACATAAAAAATTAACAGAAGACAGCCACGCAGAGATCGGGGGGGGTGATGGATTGTTTCCAAAACCTAGGGATAGTGGCCCTGGCGGCATTAAGAAGCTGAATAGTAAGGGACCGTTTGTAGGAACCCAGGCTCGACCGCGTATGATGAAGGAGAGCAATCCCAGGGGTGAGTTGAAGATCAGGATCGACTATCGCCCGAAGCACCGCTTCGACAGCTGCCCAAAGTGGCCGCACCAAGGGGCAGTCCCACCAAATATGAAGGTAAGAGCCGATACCCGAACCACAACGCCAGCATTGCGGGGGGACCTGTGGTAGGAAATGATGGAGCTCCGCTGGAACCTTATACCACCTGGTAAGCAATTTGTAGGATGTTTCCTGAAGTTTAGAGGAGATGGCTCCCTTATGTGCGAGAAGAATGATTTTGGCCCTTTCCTCAGCATCGAGGGAGAGGCCCAGGTCCCTCTCCCACATGCCAAGAAAGTATGGCTTAGCCTGGGAACGTTGCAACACGTACAAATTATACATAGTGGACAAAAGGTGGGCATGGCGAGCCCCATCATCACATACAATCTCAAAGGGGGTATACGGAGTCGCAGAGTCATACACAGGGGATAACGCCCGCAAGAAATGTTTGACTTGATGGTACAGAAAATTAAGGCTAAAAGGTGCCGGAGGATCCTAACACCGTCAGGTAACAAGTGGCTAATGATACCGTCACCCAAACCCGGAGGAAAGGCCGGATTAGAAGAGATGGGATATAAATGGCCTGGGGACCCCAACCAACCCAATCGCTTCAGATGAGTCTGGAGCACTCTAAGCGTGGGAAGCAAGGTCGGGTGATTACGTATCAATGGACGACGGTGAAGGTCCGCCAACCAAGGAATGAACGAAATATCTGCCCCAAAGGAGGAATCCTCAATTTGCACCCATTGCTTAGGAGCGTAGGTCGCCCACTCCACCACCCTGCGCGCATGCAAGGCGATCCAATACCCCTCGACATCTGGGAGACCCAAGCCGCCACGTTCCTTCGGCCTCGTGAGATAATTAAAGCCAAGTCTGGGGGGGGGCCAGACCACACATACTTGGTGAGAACTCTACGCCACGCCCTAAGATAGGGCCTAGGTAGATAAACAGGGAGCGACTGAACCAAATACAAAAATCTCGGGAGGATGTTCATCTTCAAAACACCCACCCTACCGAACCTGGAAATATGCGGGAAAGACCAGCGTCTGAGGTCGGCAACGACTGTAGACAACAGTGGGACAAAATTAACCCTAACCAGGGTCGATAGGTCCGCCGGAATGCGAACACCGAGGTAAGTCAGGTATTTGGCAACCCAACGAAAGGGAAATAAAGATTGGATAGAAGCTTTCAGGGATGAGGGCACATGAGACCCCAGGATCTCGGACTTTTGAATATTAATCTTATACTGGGAGACCGTATGAAATCTTTGAAGCTCGGCCGTGACATGAGAAAGAGACGTAAGCGGGTCAGAAAGCAAGCAGAGCATATCATCTGCGTAAATAGAAAGCTTATATTCTATCCCCGCCACTGTAAGGCCAGAGACATTCCGGTTCGAACGGAGAGCATTAGCGAGGGGCTCCATCATTAAAATAAATAATAAGGGAGATAGGGGACAACCCTGTCTCGTGCCGTTGGCCAACAGAAAGCGTTCAGATAAAACACCATTGACCTTCACACAAGCCGAGGGTAGGGTGTAGAGGGCCTGCACTCAGGGCCGGCCTTTGGGGTGTGCGACCTGTGCGACCGCTCCCTAGATCTAGTGGGGATCTAGGGAGCCTCCAGTGGCAAGTGAATTAAAAAGAGTGACCATATGCGGCCCCAAAACTGAGAAGAACTTCTTATAATAGAGGAGGGTAAGCCCATCCGGACCCGGGCTTTTTCCGTGATAGAGGAGTTGAGGCTATCCCTGTCTGCACTCGAAATGCGCTTATGGAGATGTTTAGTCAGATACGCATCCATGAGCGACGCAGTATGAGTATCAGGTTCACGCCCCTGGGAGATATTATAAAGCTCCCGGTAATAATGTGCAAAACAGGCGGCTATATCCTCAGTAGTGTGGTGCAAGGATCCCTTGGCGTCCCTAATCTTGGGAATAAACGTAGCTACCCTCTTAGCACGAAGCGCATGAGCAAGCAGTTTCCCTGGCTTGTCGCCCATTTCATAAAAATGCCCCCTGGCGAGGAGGTAGTTCCTGCGTAGTTTAGAGTCTAAAAGGGTTGCAAGTCGGGACCTTAGCGCCCGGAGCTGCTCCAAAATCTCGGCAGATAACGAAAGCTTATGTTGAAGCTCAAGCTCCGCGATGCGACGAGATAAAGAAGAGAGCTCGGCCTGGTTAAGTCTCTTTAGCTGCGTGCCTAGTCTGATAAGGTGTCCCCTAATAACAGCTTTATGGGCCTCCCAGATCGTCGAGATAGGGGTGTCAAGGAGAGAATTTTCCTCAAAGTAATGTTTCAGGTGAGACATGAGGTCTGCGACAAACGCAGGAGTTTCGATCAAGTTTTCATTAAGGCGCCAACACCAAACCCTAGGGGGGAGCAAGGGGAGGCGTAAGGTAAGGTGCACTGGAGCATGGTCACTGAGGGTCTGGGACCCAATAACCGCGGAGTGGAGAAAGGAGAGGTGATGGTGTGAAAGAAAGAGAGCGTCAATACGCGTGTACCTGTTATGGGGGGGAGAGAAAAAGGAGTAATCCCGCACAGATGGATGAAGGACCCGCCATGCGTCCACCATCTGATTGAGGAGAAGCATTCGTTTAACACGCTTAATTTTAACAAATGGAATGTGGGAAGAAACAAAAACAAACCAGTAACCAAAAAAAGAAACCAAATAGGGCGAACATGTGCCCGATGTAACCACGTCGAATCATGAGCCAAAAGACCATGCTAGTGGTCAAAACCCTAGGACCCTGTCCCAAAGGGCAAGGCGGGTAATGCATGTGAGAGGTAGTGTAAGTGTGTAAGAGAAGAAAGAATATAGAGAGAGTGTGATGAGATGCAGGAGCATCCCCTCCGTAAAGGAAAATGAAAGGAAAGAAAACCATGAAGGATAAACAGCAGCTAGAAACATGAATCGGAGTGTAAGTGTGTGAAGGTGAAGACCCAAGGACCTTACCCCTGACCAGAAGACAAGTGGAAGGCATCCCGGACACTAGCATGGGAGAGTGCAGAGCCTCACGGAGAGAGGGGGTCTCAAGGTAAGTGTAGGAAACCGCTAAGGCCATAAAGTGTGTGCGTGTAAGTGTGAAGGGAGAGACCCGGGAAGAGCCCAATCGAACGATAACAGCACCAGGACATGTGAACTCCGTACACAGAGGAGCATCAGGGCGCCAGCAATACAAGCACTACAGCAGCGTAAAAAACAAAACAAAACAACAAAAAGCAGTAAGAAAAGAAAATAAAGTATTTAAAGCATGTAAATGAGTGCATCAACGTCCCGGCGGCGGACAGACAGTTCCCCTCCAGAGTGAAGGCACAGGCGAGGTAAGTAAACATGTCCCGAGGCACTCATACCTGGAGCCAGAGAAAGGAAAGCAAGGTGCCATATACAAAGCAGGGCGTCCAGAAAGGCACATAACCGGAGACGACGAGTCGAAGGAGATGCAAAGACGTCCGGCGCTGCAGAACCATGACCAGGAGTCGCGGCATCGTGTCAAGGAGTCAGCCGAGAACAGGAACGCGGTAGTCGTTCGGTCAGAGGAGAAAGAGGCATTTAGGCATTCGGCAGCCTCTGCCGTTTGGTGCGGCGCGGTCTCGGAGACCAATCTTTAGTGGGATCCCGAAGCGGAGCAAGGGCCGGGAAAGTAGCCTCCCAGTCCGGGATGGTTAAATGCGGCAGGCCAAGGTCCTGCAAAAATTGGGGAACATCTGATGCCTGGCGTATCTTGAAGGTGTCGCCGTCCCAACGAGCAATGAGGGCGAAGGGGAAACCCCATTGATACGGAATAGAGGCCTCTCTAAGGGCAGCGGTAAGGGGCTTCAAAACGCGTCGAGTCTGCAGGGTAGTTGGAGAGAGGTCCGGATAAATAAAGATGGAATTACCGTCCCAGGACAGGCTCGCCCGCTGTCTGCAGGCCCGCAAGATATTTTCTTTCAACGGCAAATGATGTCTCTCGGTGGACCGGCTGCATCGCCTCTGGATCTCAAGGCTCTGTGCGCCCTATCGAAAAGGATCTGTGAGTCGGCAGGCCTCTGCAGAGCGTCATTAAAAATTGTTTGAAGTGTATTAGAGATGTCCGGCTGAAGTACCGATTCCGGGACTCCCCGCACCCGAAGATTGTTTCTCCGGCCATCGTTGTCGAGGTCCTCAATCTTGCGTGCTAGGAGTCGGAGCATGGTGGTCTGGTCGGACATATGGGATGAGAGAGAGTCCACAGTAGTAGCTATCTGCACATTATCTTGCTCGACAGCAGCCACGCGGTCACCTAACTGGTGAACATCCGATTTAATTTCGGCCAGTGCATCGCGGATACCCTGTGTAGCTTGCTCAATTAAAGGCACCATTTCTGCCCTCGTATCCTGCAATGTGAGTTGATCGTGAAGTGGCGGGTCTGCACAGGAATCCTCGCCACCATCACCATGTGAACTGGCGGGAGACGGCGCCATCTTGGCAAACGAGTCCCGGGAGTCTTGGTCTTGAGTGGCGTGAAAAAACGCCCGGACTGAGGTAGTAGCCTGCTTGTCCCTGCTCCCTTGTGTTTTTGGTGTCCCGGGGACCTTGTTGTGTTTGCCCATCTTGAGGTAATCGTGGTATGCAACGGAAAAAACGGAGAGGGTCCTGCAGAGCTCCAGGATTATGCGGCCATCTTGTTTGGCTGCTAGCCACGCCCCCTATTTAGTTTAATTTTTTATAGTGTAGATAAGATAGTAAGATAGATAAACACAATACAGAATATAAATATAACAACAAGTTTGATAAATTCATCATTTCTAGAAGCTCAGATTGTTTGGTGGGTATGAGTACCAGACCAGTTACACACCATTGCTAGAATAATCATTCCTAAGAACTTCCTATGATGTTTCCCCAACTTCTGGTGATGTGATTGCAGTCAGGGGATGGAACTAGGCAGACTGGGGTTTTGAATTGGCATGACCAAATACCTCTCCCCTACTTGGTCATTGACGATACTAACCAAGAGACCAGTGGAGGTAGTCCATAACATGGCAAGTTCCTAGATACGACAATAAAGCATAGGTCAATCATTGAGATTGCTTTAAGAGATCTCACTGAAAGAGGCATTGCTGTCGGGTGTCTCAGTGGCACCACTCACCTTGCAGTGCCTGGGACAGCTGCCCTTCTTGTCCATTGAAAGTTATAGAGTTTGTCACTGATTTAACTGTGAATTAGCCAACATTTAGGAAAGGGGAAATGATTATATGCAAGTAGAACATAGCATAACTGCGTTGTAAGTTGTCTCTAAAACATGGTTCTAAAGAATGTGTATTATACATCAGCACGTATGTGTATCACACACATCATTTTATAGTATGTATGGATGTTACACGCCTTGCACACTGCAGTGGTTATCGCAGTCTTATGCCATAACCATAGTGAAACCATTTTTTATAAACTTCACTAAATCATGTACTGTCAGAGGAAGTCCATGAAAATGAAAACTTAATTAAAAATAACAATTGCTTTATAGAGTAGCAAGGTGTACTGTTTTTAAGTAAATGGAAAGCAGATACGGTCTGTCTTAATAAAAGAACTTTCTTGACTCGTGCAGCTAAAAGAGAAGACAAGCTGCTTGAAACCAATGTTTCTCTTGTACTTGATTACTTCATTCTGCCACAGGCCAGCTTGGTTCAAACGAAGCAGATGCCTTGCCTGTAGCTGTTGTATTACTGAAAAACAGTGAACATTACCAACCAGCCTGCTTTTACTTACTTTCTGCTGACACAAATGTCTGAGGAAAGATGTGTTGTTTATCAAGGTAGAAAATCTACAGATTGAAGAAAATGGCCTGTTCCCTTTTTCTCCCCAGGAACTTACTTCACTTGTTATAGCCAAAACTTTCTTGAGCTTTCACAGTAACTCTAACTTCACAGGTGGCCATTTTATCTAAAAACTTCACAGCCAAAATATCCTATTCGACATTGTGACACGTACTGCTCTTATTCAGACCGTGAGAGAATGCTCAACAGTTCTTCATATAATTTGAATCGCATATTGCATGATAACATATGGTTGTACAAGACAATCACTTCCAAAGCTTATTCCTGAATTCTGTATTAAAGGACATCTTATGATTATGCTAGTTAGGAAAAAAAGACATAGGCCACGATAGCATTTGCTACTCTGCAATGGCATAATTTATTTGTGAATCGTATTTATTCTAGAAACGTTTGGCATAGACAGTATTGCTTCATTTACAATGTAAGTATATATAGCGTTTTTGGATGCCATCTCAAACTGAAATGCCATATTCGCTACTATAGTAACCTCAGCTGACAAATTGTTACGGTATTCTCAATCACTATTATCCTTGATGGGTAGAAGATAGAAAGCCCTTTAGGCTTATTTATGGGTGAAAGAACTAACATTCTCAATTTTAACTACATAAAACAAAAGAGGACCTGAAAATCTAAGTCTACAATCCAATTATTCTGTAAGAAAAAAATAATGAATACTAATTGTTGCATAATATAGCTACACAGACAGTAGAAAAAGTCCTAAACAATAAACATGAAATTTCACATAATACCAGTAACTAAGTTGGAATGTTTGTATACTTTTTAATGTGTGACACATTTCAGCATTTTGTCTGAAAATGTGTTTCTAGTGTGTATTTTAATTTTACCCATGAAAAATGTACACTTCTCCCACTGGGCCTTTTATTGATAGGTGACATAGTTAAGATTGCCAATATATATATATATATATATATATATATATATATATATATATATATATATATATACTCACTGGCCACTTTATTAGGTACACCTTGATAGTACCGGGTTGGAGCCCCTTTTGCTTTCAGAACTGCCATGGCATACTTTCTACAAGTTGCTGGAAACATTCCTCGGAGATTTTGGTCCATATGGACAAGATGGCATCACACAGTTGCTGCAGATTTGTCAGCAGCACATCCATGACCCAAATCTCCCTTTCCACAACATCCCAAAGGTGCTCTGTTGGATTGAGATCTGGTGACTGTGCAGGCCATTGGAGTTGAACTCATTGTCATGCTCAAAAAACCAGTTTGAGATGATGTGAGCTTTGTGACATGGTGCATTATCCTGCTGGAAGTAGCCATCAGGCCACTGTGGTCATAAAGGAATGGACATGGTCAGCAACAATACTCAGGTAGGCAATATAACGATGCTCAATTGGTACTAAGGGGTTCAAAGTGTGCCAAGAAAATGTCCCCCCCCACACCATTACACCACTGTTGCCTTTCTGTCATCTCGAACCAGTCTGCCCATTCTCCTCTGACATCAACAAGGCATTTTTGTCCACACAACTGACGCTCACTGGATATTTTCTCTTTCGGACCATTCTCTGTAAACCCTAGAAATGGTTGCACGTGAAAATCCAAGTAGATCAGCAATTTATGAAATACTCACAGCAGCCCGTCAGGCACCAACAACCTTGCGACGTTCAAAGTCACTTAAATCCCTGATGCTCAGTTTCAACTTCAGCAATTTGTCTTGAGTACGTCTACATGTCTAAATGCATTGAGTTCCTGCCATGTGATTGGCTGATTAGCTATTTGTGTTGCAATTGAACAGGTGTACCTAATAAAGTGGCCAGTGATTGCCTTCCATTTAAATTTAAGGGGTAGTAGAAGTATTATTAAACACTCATCTACAGACACCAGACAACCCAGAAGGCTTGTCTTTTCCCTCAGAAATCTCATGGTGCTGCCACATCCACAAGGGATTCTGGGTAAGTGCATGCAAATAAGGTCAACAATTATCACCTTTGCCTCTATATCCATTTTATACATGGATCCCTTGAAAGTAATTGCCCGCTGTACAAGACAGCCTTTAGACAAAACTCAGGAAGACATGGACAGCTGTCTCGTCCTTAATGGGACTCGTCAGCATGAGGTTGTGATGCTGGCTTAATAGTTGAGGGTAGCTAAGAAATACCATTACATAAATTGTGGTTGGTAAAAGGTGATGGAATATATATACTGAATGATCAATAGGTCTAATTCCTCTTTGTTGCATAATTCTGCCCCTGGTTAATAGATTTAACTTTCTAACTTTATCTATTCATAAATAAATATTTCTAATGCATGTTGGACATTAATACAGAAGCGCACAATAGCACATTCCTTATTAATACAATATTTGAAAGAGAATAAGAGCCGATGGAACTAGTTATAATTGAAGATGCTCCCAGGAGACATATTAATTTTAGTTTGAACTGCAATAAATTAAACTGATTGATGAATAAGTTTTAATTTGGAAAGTTCATAGGAATTGAGAAGTACTGAGGAAACATAAAAGATTCCCAAAAGAAATCATAATGCAGCTCACCTGAGGCTCTGGAACTGTGCTGGATAAGAGATTTCTAATTTAAATACAGTATTAAATACTATTACAAGTAAAATGAAATCTATGCTATAGGATTAATTCCCTTAATAGCATCCAAACAAAAGTGGATTTCTGTACAGTTGGCTCAGTATTTTATCCATGGCTGAGTTATTTCTTGCATCAGTACCCTCTTCTAATTCTCAATGGCAATCACAGTTGACATGTTTGTTGGAATCAGCAGAAGTACCTTAATTTATCAAAGTGCGGGTTACATTTAGGGCATCTCCCATGACAGAAAACAAAAATACTTGTGCTTACTCTGGACTATAATTTGTAATGCTTTAATGACTAGAAGAAGAATGAGGGACTCGATGCACCAGTCATTCACATAGAGCTAGAGAATACATTCATGTTGAATAAAGGATTTGAAGCAAGCCTACTAATGTTATACTTTGATTGTTTCATTTTATACATATTTGATACAAAACCCCATCTACATACGTAATTTGTAATGTTTTAAGGAATTTGGATTCCCTGTTTCAGAAATGTTTGTTCTCAAAACCTGGCATGAGTTAGCATAAGGATCATTCATATTTATAGTGTGACATTGCATATCTGGCAAATGAGCTATGACATTGCTACACAATGTAGTATATTGAATTTCAGTAACAATCCCTCAGACATTATCTCAATCTGGATGAACTGGAAGAGCGTGGCTATGCTGACTCTGTAGACATGAGCAACAACAGTGTCTGAAATGCCAACAACAAATTAGCACTGCCAGCATGTGTGGGGAAACAGTGGGAGATAAACAGTTAAAAGTGAAGTATGGGGGGGGCAGTGGTGCAAGCATAGTCCCAGTGGCTAGAAATCAGATTTTGATTGGGTAATTAAGTGCCTTGGGGCAGCTAATAGCGGGAAGCTGCCTTATATAAAATGAGATTTTTAGGGTTTGCCTCAACACTCCTGGCAACATACCTAGAAGCTGCATCCCTACCTCCCGCCCCTCATTTTTAATCTTTTTATTCTATTTTTGTGGTCTTTTTTCAGGGGTGATTCACCTAGATTTCGCTAGGGGGATAGGATTTCATTGATCTACAGGATCCTCGCCATAGGGTGGTTTCTATTAGGTGTATATCCATGTTCCTCTGGGCTTGGGCCACAGTAATTTTTGGTATTTTTAATTTAGTTTAAAATAAAGATATCTGTTTGTACAAACCATAATAAAGACCACAGCATTTCACTACCAAAGTATTTTTTCAGTTGTTTTTTGTTTTTTAAAGTTTACTCAGGTTCATACCTCATACTGCTACAAAACAAACAAAAGGCATTATTCTAAGCGCGGGGTTTCCTTTTTTTTCTTCTTCCATTTTCGTCTTAGTCTCAGGTGTTTACAGTTTTCTCACCTATATACCCTAAACATGTATCAGTTACTAAACTAATAACTAATAAAAATATAATATTTCTTTACTTGATGCAGACGTCTGAAATTATAGCAATGTGCTGAGGACAGACACTGTGAGGAAGCTCGAATACAATACTAAGGTGGTAGATTTGCAAATTAAAAGCATAATCAAATGGTACATTAACCCCTTAAGGACAATAGGGGTTATTACTCGTAGTATATTGTGGGACAATGGCTATTTTAACATTTTTCGGTGTTACTGTTTAGCTGTGATTTTCTTCTTTCTCATTTCATGCTCCCACACATATTATATATTGTTTTTTTCAGGACAAACAGGGCTTTCTTTGGATACCATTAATTTTATCATATCATCTAATTTACTATAAAAAAAAAGATAAAATATGGGGATTTTTTGTTAAAAAATTACTTTTTCTCACTTTTTAAACAAAAAACTTTTACTCATCTGCAAAAACGAATGAAAAAACCTGCTAAATAGATTCTACTATTTGTCCTGAGTTTAGAAATACCCAATGTTTTTATGTTTTTTTGCTTTTTTCTGCACGTTATGGGGCAATAAGTACAGGTAGCGTTTTGCTATTTCAAAACCTTTTTTTCCAAATCTGGTAATTCTTCCCCCCATGTGCCATTTCGGGTATCTTTGAAGCCGGCCAATGCAATTTACCCCATCAAGTCATATATTTTTAAAAACTAGACACCCCAAGGTATTTCACATGCTGGTAATTTAACCCTTTCCATGCACTAATTTTACCACCAGCCTTTGTGAAACTTTATGGTAGTAAATTTTTTTGTATTTTTTTCACACACGTTGTACTTCAGGTATAAATTTATCGCTCCTGGTATATGTCCCTGTCAAACAACACCCCAATATGTGTTCAGTAACATCTCCTGAGCGCAGTGATACCCCACATGCATGGGTTTGTTGGGTTATTTGGGAGGTAAAAGGCCGCCTTTGTGAGGTGTGTATTTTTTGGCCATTCAGACATCTGATCCTACTGCCCCCATGTCCCATATTTGGGACACCTTTGAACCCGGCCAATTCAATTTACCCCATCCACTCATGCATTTTTTAATACGAGACACCCTATGGGCATTTGTAATGCCAATATTTTAACTCTTTCCATGCTGGAATTTTTGTAAAGATAAAGAATTTTAGGACTTGCTTATTAATTTTTTTTTTTTTTTTTTGGTGACAGTGGGGATTTTTATATGTTACCATATTATTTTTATTTTTTTAAACATTTTTTAAATTTTATTTTTTAAAAATTTTTAAAAAAATTTTTTTATTTTTTTTTACTAATCACTCATTAGTGAGCTGGGCTCCATTGACCTTGCATGGTTGGATGCAGTACCTGCATTCAACCTGCAGGAGGAGCTCGAGAGTTCACAAGAGGGTCTGGATAGACCCTCTGAACTCAGATCTATTGTTAATGCCATCCTGTGAATGACGGCAACGTCATTTACAGGATGGCACTTGTGGTTGCTCTTCGGAGCAATCACAAGGCGATCGGGGGTCGGGGGCTAGTGTTGCTGATATGCCTCGATATCGAGGCATGTCAGTAACACCATTTATGCTTAGGAAGCGATTCCGATCGCTTCCTAAGCTGTTTTAGCCGGGCGCCGCCGCGATCTTTCATGATCGGTGCGGCGGCGGCCATTTTTCTTCCGGGGAGGGCTGCCGAGGGCTGCCCTCCCCGGATCCACGGTCAGCCTCACTTGGGAGGCTTCCGTGGATGCTGCAAAGCCGCCGATCGCGGCGAAAACGCCGCGATCGCGGCGATGCAGCTAGTTAACGGCAGCCCGTACATGTACGGGCATTGTCGTTAACCCCTTGCACGGCAACCCCGTACATGTACGTGGATTGTCGTTAAGGGGTTAAAAAACAATTTAGTTAGTCATGGGCACTGGAGTTAACAACTATACATTATCACCGGGGCAATCACTCACAATTGGCAGTCACCATCCTGCAAATACATGTTGTTACCCTTATGCAAGTTACTTTGTGTGTTTGTGTGTCAGATGTACTTAAGTGATTACCCATTTATGACACCCGTTACTAATATACTCTGTTCCATATATGTGTCAACTTGTTTAAAATCAAATAAATTATTTGAAAACAGTCCTCCATGTGAGGGAAACTTCCACCTCTTAAGCTGTCTGTGTGCCTCTGCTCAATAAGCAGGTTACAAGAGAGATCCCCGATCTCCTCAAATGTCCCGATACAGTATGGAGGACACAGCCTCGGTCTACAGCATGCTGTCTGTGGCATTTTGCATTGTTGTGAGCAGAGCGCTGCTATATGAAGTCACATCTCAAGGCTCTGAGTGAGCATAGAGGCCATTGAGGTGAAGCTCATGGGCAGCTGGGGGCTAACATAAATACATTGCTGGCGTTGGAGACTGCACCCAAGCGGTGCAAATGTCTAAAAGGGACACTTTAAACTTTGGTTTAGTGGGCACAGCTAAAAACCCTCAAACCAAAATATCCTTTATTGCATCCCTCCCAAACGGCCAGAGCTTTGCCAGGACATTTTATGTAACGTTGTGACGAGTTGATTTATTTAACTGTGTGGCATTTTAAAACAATTTACAGGAATTAAAACTCTCTTATCTGAAACATTTTTTTTTATTTTGATCGAAAACATTAATTTAAAGTGTGTAAAACCACATTATATGTAATGTGAATACTTTTTCTGTTCACTAAAAAAAATTTCCAGGCCTAAGTAAGAAATGATTATAGTTAGTTTAAGGATAATTCCATCACACCGTACAGCATAAATGACCCAAACTCACTAGCTGGAAGGAGTGCAGCGATTAATAGGAACACTCCATTAGTTAATGTGGTGAGTACGAACATTTTTAATAATTAATTGCTCTTTATGTGTAAAAATAACATTCTTTTGAATATTGTGACAATATCTCATAGTGATTTTCAGACAAGTTAGCAAAACGGAATTCATGTATTATATATAAACTTTATGATCCATAAACCGCTCTCACCTGCTGGACTGTCTGTAGATCTCACGCTCACAGCCTTTTGTGTGTTAATACTGGCTGCTTTCCTTGTGTAGTTCTTTTGTCTTGTTGTCTTGGCTTTTCCTCGCCCTCAGTTTGTGTTGTGTTACTATGGCAACAGCCACTCAGACTGCATTGCTACACTTTCACTAGCAGATCAGCATGTCTCGAGTAGTAAAACATTATACTCCTTTATACATTATACTATTGATACTAAATGCATTTAGTATCAATATTTTCTATTTTTGTCTAGTTTTCATCGTTACAGAATGCAGAACCTGACAGTAATGTAAAACTTCCTTACATTACATCTAAGCCTCTCACTCCCTAGTTTCAAATTATAAAAACTAGCTTCAATGGCAAAGAGGTTAAATGTGTTCTTCCACTTAGGCATAACATTAATTACACTCTCTAGTCTTTTAAGCAAATAAACCGTAGTGGATCTGTCATAGAAACCATTACAGCAGATGAGGTTCATTTGGTCCACCAGTTTTTTCTGCTTCAAAACCCTCATTACGAATTTGGTACTTTGGACTTATATTCAGAACATTCCAGTCATGGTTAAATTCCTGAATTGTATTAATATCTATCACATCCGCTGAAAGGCTGTTCCACTTTTTAACCACCCCCTCAATGAAGTAAAGCTTCCTTTACATTACATGTAATCATCTCACCCTCTACTTACAAGCTGTGACCTCTTGTACTAAGATTTCTCCTGTTCTGAAATATCCTTACCTCTTGAAATTTGTTTTATTTTGTGTTTCTTTTGTCTATTCACTTAAGGATTAACATTTTATTGCCGAAAGTATTCATTCAGCAGTACCAGGAGTTATTGTTGTTAATACTACACAATTACAAAAGTGTTAAATTCAGCAGAGTACGTGGAACAGCACCTTTAACGAGCTGTGCAATGCTGCCTTTCAAATGATTTGAATAACTCCTGTTAATTGATCCAGGTTAAGTTTACTTACTTATTGCTAATATACTAAAGTGTCTGATTTTAATGGGAACACCCACCACCCTGTTTGATACGTTTTGATAAAGCCTTTGTTATGTTAGTAATACAAGTGGAATGATTTATCTGAAACTTCCTTAGTTATAATTTTACCTGAATGTTTCACACGAGTACTAAACTAACAATGATCCTTTGATGCTCTCCAAACTTGCCCTAGTGACCTGGATGCCTCCTGGAGATCGGAACCCAGCAGCGATTTGTCACATCCAATGTACCATAGTATATGCAATTGTGGTTCTAGTTTCAACAATATGGGTCTGATGGGGTGCTTGGCTGGCTAGGAGGGGTAACGTTGTACGCAGAAACCAAGTATACCCATGCAAATTACCTATTTGTGCCTCCTAAACAGATTAGTCTGGTCCTGACAGTAGACAGTAGTCCAACTTAGGACCAGTCCTAGTGTGTTTAATACCCTGGACATACTGCGTGTCTGGCATTCCAAATCTGCAGGAACCTGTAGTGCCATACCAGACATCTCAGCGCCTTAGATGAAATAATATAATGTAGCCCAATTAATATTGCAACAGTGGCGGACCTTTAGCTTCAACTATTATTATTAATATGGGCTATGGTGTATATTGTATATAACATTCTATGCAAAAACTTGAATATTTTTAGGCTCCTCGTGTGTGTTTTTTGATTTGTAATTTACTGTAGTTCAAAAATGTATTTGTTCTTCATTGGCAGAGTTGGTTTTAGGTGCAGATCTTTGTACGTCACACTAGAGGGTGTCTAACACTCTTTCAAAGAGCAGCTGACTGATCCTAGAAGTTTCTGTCCAGGGAGAAATCATCCTTTTTGCTTTGTAATGCTAAAATTAAAGAAAAGCTGAGAAGTTGTTAAATTTCCTTAATATATTGATTGGAAATCTATTAATAACATTATTTAACTAATTTATGTAGAAAAATTTACTGGAAATCTCATACGGCTCTATAAATTAAATGCAATTTTTTTTTTATTTTTAGTAGTGGCCACTTTCCTTTAGCCAAAAATGAGGACGGAATTTTTTGATGACTGGGCTTGATGTGATTTAAGGTAAGGTAATTTTTGCAAATGGCCGAATGGCACACCATTCAAAAGTTTGGGGTCACTTAGCGGTTTTCATGGAAAACAAGGCATTTCTAGCTGTGCTAACATAATTGCAAAAGGGCTTTTCTAATGATCAATTAGCCTTTTAAACTTAAACTTGGATTAGCGATGCCATTGGAACACATGGGAGTGATAAAGGGCCTCTGTTGCCTATGAAGATACTCCATTACACTGTATTCCTGATCCATTTCATGTTATTTTAATGGCCAAAATCCCCTTTTCTTTCAAAAACGAAAAACATTTCTAAGTGACCCCAAACTTTTGAGTGGTAGTGTATATGCCCCAGATGAAAAAACAATTGTATTAAAAGCCAACTTCAATTCACACCACATTAATGATTACATTCACAGGCATTTTAGTATTATAATATTCAATTTATTCAGTACATTGCCTTAAGATATTCACTCCAGCACTGTCTTCCTGTTGCTACATCTGTAAAAAAAAAAAATATATATATATTATACAATACCCATTATATTTTTTGCACACCAGCAGCAAAATGTTTTCCCCATGTCATCGTTTCCTTAGCTATATCCTGCCATTTAAATATGGGCATGATAAAAGCAATACCATTATTGGAATGTGACACAAGTGGGTTTTTTTTTCCTTAAAAAACGATAATATTTTATTAGTTTTAGCCTGCTCAGCCCTTTAGTTGATATTTTAATTTCTTAAAAGCTTTTTTTCCATGTCTTTGAGGCATATGTAGTCATCCTCTTTGCTAGTGAATCACTCTAACCCAATTAGCTTTGAACTCTTGAGATATCACTAGCCGCATAAATTGTGAATGCTGGGCAGGAATCTTAATTTGAAGGGAGTGGAGTTCAAGAGGGTCCCAAATCTAAAACTGTCTGACTGTAATTGAATGAAATGTTTCATTCTCAAAAGAAGGGCAGATAATATTTCTACTCAAATATGACCTTGAAAATAAGTCCTTATTATTCCTCATCTAGCTTGTGTTTGTGGATAAGCCTAGGAAATTGGATTCTTTACATTTTCTTGAAGTACCACCATTTCATTTGCCAAGGTAATAAAATGTTCAAATTATAGCTGCTTTTATTATTGCTATGTTTCAAATAACCTGTACATGTAGACATGTACCTTTCCGATGAAAATATGTTTCAGAATAAATCATACAGAGGCGAGCCTTATAATCATAATGCGTCTAATATGTTTTCTATTAGTGTTTCAAAGCCTATTAATATAAATATTCTATTTAATTGTTAAATGAAAGGGCCAATGGTTTTCCCCTTTAGCCATACTCACCTAGGCAGGAATTAAGTGGGGATTTTCACTGTGGAATCATATGGATCTGCTCATCGGTGTAACTGCTCATCTTGTATTGGTCCTCATTTATATAACATGGGTAATATAAATGGACAATTCAATGACTAAACATAATAATACTGACAAAATATCGACATAACCAAATTAATGGGCAAAACCCTGAACATATAAGAATATTTTCCCAATAAATGTTGATTTTTTTGGTCACATATGGTAGCTGCTCATGCATTAAAGGAACCCAACGAGCATTAAGAATTAACGTATATGCTCGGCAGCTTCTGATGGGCTACTGGGATGAATTTCACCTAATAAACACTGCTAAAATAGGAGAATGGTTTGTCCTTGACCTGATTTACTAAGTGATTATACCAGTAGTGGGATCACTGTCAAACTCTAAGATATGTCAGGGCACTTAATTATAATGTTTGTTGTATTACTCCTACCCAGCTACATGGGACAGGGGAAGAAAGGGGGACACTTATGTCTATCCCTATCTTTTTCTTAATTTTGGAGTTAATTCCAGCACTAAGATGGGCTAATATTTTCTCCATTAACTATTGATAGTCTAGAATAATAAACAAAATATTTACAGATACTTTGTATATTTAACACATATTTTCTCCATATATTTTTCTTTCTAGTATGACATGGGTGAAATCTCTGCTTGACTGTAGGTTATCAATTTGTGGATATGGTAATTATTTCTAAGCAGAAATAGCTGGTCAGAAACCTCAAATCACACAAATGATGTTGATTTAATCATCACCATCAGAACTGGGGGGAAAGTAATCAATAATTTTCAAGATAGTAATTGCGAATCTTGTGACTCGCAATTATAGAGACACCTGCCACAGGGCCGGCCCGACAATGGAGCCGAGTGGGGCAACCGCTGAGCATTACAAGCCGGCACCGAGAACGAACAGGGAGACTCGCCGCAGGACTGCTGAAAGGTAAGTACAAGGGGGGGGGGGGGTAAGGGTAGATAATGGGGGGGGTGGCAGGGACGGGGAGAGAGAAAGGGTAGATAAGGGGGGGGCGGCATTTTGCCTTGGGCCGGCCCTGCCTGCAGATGCAGTCGGAAACTTTCAACATACACGTGCCAACCTCACAATACATGCAAAGATTCTATTTGCTTTCTAAAACTTGCTGAGTAGAAGCAGTATTTCGCCATTTTTTAGCATATGAGCCAATGTTCACCTTCATTTACCATTTCAGCTCCGAAGTGGCTGTGGGCCGTATTCCAAAACTGAGAGCAAATGTCTCAGCTTCTTTCTCCCTGTGGTATCCCATGTTGCCCATAAAGATAACATAGGGGAAGAAGCTCATGTTATGACATGAGCTAGTTTCATTTGACCAATTTAATCGTTCAGAATGAGTGCCTTGATGCTATGTATTGCAGTCTTTTATTTTATTTGAGCTAAAGCTAAGTTTCAGCTTGGCATTTCATCAATGCTTCTATCTAGAGATTAGACAGATGTGGTGATTTACGTACATTAAGTGATTTGGAGGAGAGGCACATTGGGTAAGTGTTAAGGTTATTATCGTATCTTAGCTAGAAGCCAGGAAATTCTAATGCATCTCTGGAAGCCTCTTTATATCAAGATGCATTGTAAAATAATGAATTGACCAATAGTCTAGTGATTTATTGGTCTAGTCAGTATTACGTCATTTGATATACATATAAATACCAAGAGCTGAAACAGATTGGTTAAAAAACCTCCAGAAAATATGGGTGCCTGGAGTATGCATACCAATGAATATATGGTTACAGAGTATAGTCAGTAACATTTAGCACACAATAGATGAACATACTATGGCATATATATATATATATATATATATATATATATATATATATACACATACCGTATTTGCTCGATTATAAGACGACCCTGATTATAAGACGACCCCCCAAAATCTAAATATTAATTTAGGAAAAAACAAAAAGCCTGAATATAAGACTACCCTATAGGAAAAAAGGTTTTACTAGTAAATACTACTAGTAAATTTACTCTGCCCCCAGAAATGCCTTAATCCCCCTTTATTTGCCACTCTGCCCCATGATGTGCCTTTTAACCCTCTATATGCCACTCTGCCTCCAGAAATGTCTTATGCCCTCCTATATGCCACTCTGCCCCATGATATGCCAGAGTGGCATATAGGGGGTTAAAAGGCATTTCTGGATATATATATATATATATATATATATATATATATCTGCTAACAGCAATCAAACTCCTATCAAGCCAAGGCAGCCAGTACATGCTGGAACCTGGGGATGATAGGAGTTTGAGTACAGCCTCCCTATGCCATGCTACCACCCCCCCTACACATCCATGCTATCACACACACACTCATTCACAAACATTTAAATACTCATTCATTCCATTAATCACACATACACACACACTCAAACCCCCCACCCCCTTACCTGAACTGCAGATCTCCTACTCGCAGACTTCTGCAGGGGCCCGGCTGTGCGAGCAACTTCTCTGGTCCCGCCCCCAGAGGAAGGAGGGGGAGGCAGAATTATGTGACACTCTGCTAGCTTCCTGCTTCTAATAGAAGAGACGCTGCTCGGGACCAAAGCACCGGTAAGCAGCACGGCCCCAGCAGACATTTTTTTGAGGTCTAATTAGAAGACGACCTCGATTATAAGACGAGCAAATACGGTATATATATATATATATACACATATATATTATGAAATGTAACTTGCATTTAGAGATAAAATGGTTCTACTACATGTGCTTATGTAACATACATTTGGTATTTAATTATTACTGTCTCATACTAAATATTAGACTTGTGCAAATGGACAGAAATTGATTTGAACAAAATTTCATTCGTTTTCGCACAACAAATTAACTTTCCTGCTTTCTCGATTAGGAAGAAATTTGGAAGCCAAATGTCACATTGAGAAATACGCATGCCCTAAATGTGGCCCTTTTGTCCTCAAACAGTCAGGCAAACTCATGCATGGGGGTATCACTGTACTCAGGAGATATTGCTGAACATATGTTGTTTGTCAGTGACATATATACCAGAAGCTGTAAATTCATACCTGAATAAAATGTGAATGGAAAAAAAATAAAATTACTACCACAAAGTTTGAAAAGACTGGTGGTAGAATCAGCATGGAAAGAGTAGCATTTGAAATACCCTGGGGTGTCTAGTTTTCAAAAATATATGTTTTGATGAGGGTAAATTGCATTGGACGGCTTCAAATATGTTCCAAATAGCACATGTAGGCAGAATTACCAGATTTGGAAAAAATGGTTTTAAAATAGCAAAACGCTACTTGTCATTATTACCCTATAATGTGCAGAAAAAAGCAAAAAAAAACTAAAACTCAGGACAAATAGTAGAATCTATTTAGCAGTTTTTTAATTAGCTTTTAAAGATGAGTAAACTATTTTTCAAGGAAAAGTCAGAAAAGGTCCTTTTTTCTAAATTGTTTCACCATATTGTATACTTTTTATAGTAAATTATATGATACAATCAAAATAAAGAAAGCCCCTCTTGTTCTGAAACAAAACCATTTATTAATGGGAAAGAAGAAAATTACTGCTAAACACGAGCACCGCAGAAATGTTAAACAAAAAATAAAATCAGCCATTGTCACAAAGGGGTTAAATAGATTCTACATTTAATAGGAAGCCAATGGAGAGAGCAGAGAGTGGATGTGATATATATATGGCAGAAGTGTGGCTTATTTGTTAATAGCCTAGTACAATATAATAACATGATCACCATAATCAATTCTAAAGGGAAAACAGAAATATAATTCTACATTACATATGTAAAAGTATATAGTAATACAAGAATATTCTTCAATGTACCGTATTTGCTCGATTATAAGACGAGCTTATCGGGGTCGTCTTCTAATCAGACCTCAAATAGAGGTCTGATTAGGAGACTAAGATCCAGATCCCCCGCACCGCTGCAGGGGACCTGGATCCTCCTGTCTCACCCCCCCCATCATACACACACTGACCGGTGCTTCCTGCTGTATTGCCGGGGCAGCGGGTTGACGTCTACGCGATCCGCGTAGACAACGTCCGCTGCAGCCGGAAGGAGGTGTGGCTAAGAGCGGGGGTTGTCTGCGTCCGTCGCGTAGACCTTCCCCGACTGTCAGAGATCAGAGTTCCCCGCACCGGTGCGGGGAACTCTGATCTCTGACAGCCGGGGAAAGTCTACGCGACGGACGCATACAAACCCCCGCTGCCAACTCCACCTCCTTCCGGCTGCAGCGGAAGGCGACGTCAACCCGCTGCCCCGGCTGGAAGCACCGGTAAGAGAGGGCTGAGAGGGGAGAGAGGGCAGAGAGGGGAGACAAGGGGGGAGAGAGAGAGTGTGTGTGTGTGTTAGTTAAATGGGGGTACAGGGTATGTGTGTTAAATGGGGGCATAGGGCATTTCTGGAGTGGTGTTAAGGGGGCATTTAATAGAGCACTGAAATGCCTTATACCTCCCTATATGCCACTCTGCCCCATAATATGCCTTTTAACCCCCTAAATGCCAGAGTGGCATATAGGGGTATAAGGCATTTCTGGAGGCAGAGTGCTCTATACAATGCCTTTTAACTCCCTTAATGCCACTCTGCCTCCTGAAATGCCTTATACCTCCCTATATGCCACTCTGCCCCATAATATGCATTTTAACCCCCTAAATGCTAGAATGGGATATAGGGGTATAAGGCATTTCTGGAGGCAGAGTGGCACATAGGGGGTCAAAAGGCATACCATGGGGCACAGTGGCATATAGAGGGTTAAAAGGCATATCATGGGCCACAGTGCCATATTGGAGTGGCAAGCCTGGGGGCAGATGTGCGTAACTGGGGGACAGGTTGGAAAATACAAGAAATAAAAACAAAAAAAATATTTTTCTCAATCATAGCTTTTATTAAAAAAAATAGTTAACATGAATTAACATTTACTGGTAAAACTTTTTTCCTTTGGGGTCGTCTTATATTCAGGCTTTTTCTTTTTTTCCTAAGTTAATATTCAGATTTTGGGGGGGTCGTCTTATAATCAGGGTCGTCTTATAATCGAGCAAATACGGTATATTTTATTATAATGTATTATATATTTTATCATATTGAACCAAAGGATACTAGAGTAGCTTAAAATTTGTATTAACTGCCAAAAGGCAGATATTTTCAGAAAAGCTATATTGTTTTTTTTATGTTTTGTTATACATGCACCAGCAACATTTTAATATAGGCATTTCATTAAGATACTGATCCTTCATGCTATTTAGTTATGGTCATGTAGTAGTAGGTAGTCAGTATTTTTCACTCTTGTCTAAATTAACATTGTTAATTGTCTAGAACTAGACCTAAGATTTATAAATGAATGTCCTACTGGCGCTAACATCAATTTTATTACTGTATATAATAATGTCTACAAGAATCCAAATAGGTACGGAACATATTAAATATTTATAGGATACATACTTCCAGGACTGCAGTATCATGTTAATGTTGTAGATGAAATGGTTCTGTAATGCACCTTAAAGCATATGATAGCTGAGAGGGTTTTCCCTTGCATATGCATGAGGGGGTTCTGCAGATTCCTTCCCCACCCTCCAGATATGTTCCATGTAAGGGGTAGTGTTCTGCTGGATAATATTAACACATTTTGAGCCACCCAACTCCATCTCTGGCTTGGTGAACCCTACTGGGAATGTGTTAACAAGTCCCCCTGTGATTTCAATGGGAGCACTTTCAAGCAGTCAACCAGTGGCAAGAATCATCAGAGCAGTAGAATATATCACTTCAACTAAAGACTCCATATGCAGGAAACAAAAATAAAATGTTATTTCCTTTGTATACACATGTAGGCCATTCTCATTTGCTTTAATCTGCATACTTACATACGTCCCGGGTAGACCGCCTGGATCTCTGCTTTATCTTGGTGATTGGTTTTGTATCGGCGTATGATTAGCCACACAATGGAGTTGCTATCCCCAAATCCCCTCAATTTAGCTGGGAGTGGGCATAGGAGTTCCTTAGTATGTTGCTATAGCATTTCAACATTTGAATACAGTATATGTTTTTTAAGATTTGTGGCAGTTGAAATAAGTTCTCTTGTTATTGGGGTTCAAATACAAATGACCAGGTATCTACAAACACAGTTATTTACTAGTTAATCTTAACATTTCAAAAACCTTTTACGAGTGATTTCAGTATTTATTGTAATATTGTCATTAAAAAATGAAATATTAGCACATGGACTAACATATTGATGGACTGGCAACCAAAAAGCTCATATTTCATATTAACCAATAGTATTGCTTACAAAATATAATTGAACGACAGTGTGATGTTTTTTCCCACGGAGCACACATAATTTAGGCTTAGTTTTAGGAAAAGCTAATTGTTCCATAAAGCATTGATGTACAATAATAATTACTTGAATACATTAGAAGTGAAGAAATCTAGCTTCCCGTTAGGGTAGTGTCTGGTTTACCCCATTTAAGTGAAAATCTTTTCGTGGACATTTCTAATTATCCTTTCAATGGACTTGAATTGGCTTGAATTTATTTCATTTTATCTACTTATGGATAAAATGACAAAAACGTAGGGCTATCTAACTTGCGGAAATACATCTCTTGAAGCAGAAACAGACACCCATACACCCACACATCCAGACATCTCCAAAGACAAACTAACATACCCAGACACATACACAAACCCAGACAAAGACACACATTCACATGCTAACATACCCACACACATACACACAAACATACCCACACATGCTAACATATCCAGTCACACACACTAAAATACCCAGACACACACACAACTCACTTACCCTGCAAAGCTTCAGTCCACGTTTGTCCCTGCTCCAGGAGCAGCTACAATTAGGCAATCACAAATGTCATAAAGGCATTCCATCATTGGCAATTGGCCCTTCACAGATTCTGTCTAGTTACAATTAGTTACTAATGCATATTAATGTTTAAGTGGGTTAGCATGTAATTAGCATTAAAAGGTAAACACCAAGGTGTACAATCATTCAAGCTTCCAATATTCATCATTTCACAGTCAAAGCTTTGACCCTGAATAAATTCAAGCATTAGTGATTAGTCTAGCTGTAGAAAAGGCATATTATCTGATTACCACAAGGGGAATAAAAAGCTTTGCATACTGTATTTTCTTCTTAGTAGCCTAATTAAACAGCATGCTTTTGCATAATCATAATTTTACATCAGATTTTCTCAATATAGGATATACCATATTCAAATAAGTATATGCATTTTTCTTTCAATTCTAGCATAATATATGACAAGAATCATTTTACATTTGAACACTGATAGGCAGGGAAAAGCTTAGGGTTACTGGTGCCTTGGAGCAGGATTTTATTTTCTTTGGCGCTCCCTCCCCAGGGCAAGTAGTGCACACACAGTTACGCACAGACATACTAGCATGCAAACACACACACACTAACACCACACATTAACACACATAATAACTCTAACATCAGTTAATTACACCATATGCTAACACACACCTGCTCACACTAACACCTTATTTTGAGGAATAACATGACCTCTCCCAAACAAGTGTAAACTGTTGGGAGGATTTAATTATTCTGTCCACTAGGGGCCTGTCAGTTGAAACAGTGTATCAGCTTCAAAACGAGCAAACATGTAGAAAAACACAAAAGCGCATTTTCACATGTGTCCCTGGATCAGTATCAGAAGCAGGGACGTAACTAAAGGGGCCCATCACTTTAGAGGGCCCGGGCGACCACTGTGAACACTTGTTCCTGCCTCCTTGTGCTGGTTCAAAATTGATCAGAAACCTGGACTAAGCCAGTGAAGGTCTAAAGGGCCCCCTCTAAACAATTTTGAACCAGCATGGGGAGACAGGAATGTTATATCATGTTATATCACGAGACCCCACCTTGAAACAAGGCTGCTCACACGGTGTGTGAGGAGCAGAACAAAAAGCCACAGAAGAGGTAAGACATACAACCTTACGTACTGACAGTAGGACAGGCGAGGGTATGTATGTTTTTAGATAATGAAGATGCGGAGAAAACGATCCAACTCTGTAGAGAACGAGACTGCCAAACTGAACACAGGATCCAAGAGCCCGAAGGTTTGAAACACATTAGGCCAGTCTTCTACTCCCTGTGGATTGCCCCCCCCATGTTTATTGCCACCTAAACAAGTTATTGGTTGGTAAAGTTATTTGGATTGTGTTCAGTTTTGCGGTCCCATTCTCTGGACCGTTTTCTCCATATCTTGGTTTTGGATTGCTTTTAGCTTGGATGCCAGATCCTAAGTCTGCTGACTGGATAAGCCTGCCCCCCTGCATTTGGAGAGGCATATATTGTTTTACACAGCTTACTATAGTTTGGTGTTTTTCTAGTTTGTTTTTTGTTTATATGTATGTTTTTAGGTATGTGAGCATGAATGTCTGTGTATAAGTGTTTGTGTGCATGAAAGTCTATGTATAAGTTAAGCTGAGCATGGATGTCTATGTATAAGTGTGTCTGTGAGGATCAATGTCTATGTATAAGTGTTGTGAGCATGGATGTCTGGTATGAGTGTATGTGTGCATGGATGTCTATATGTAAATTTGAGCATGGATGCAGGGGCGTACCTAGAGTATTTGGCACCTGGGGCGGATCCTGTATGTGGAAACCCCCCCACACACACTTTAAAACTGCATAGCTTCTATTGTTATATACTGGCGCAGACACTGAAGGTGGTACAGAATTACTGTTATCATTATATACTGAGGCAGACAATGACGGTGGTACAGCATAACACCTATCACTATATACTGAGACAGACATTGACGGTGGTACAGCATAACACCTATCACTATATACAGAGGCAGACATTGACGTTGGTACAGCATAACACCTATCACTATATACTGAGGCAGACATTGAAGGTGGTACAGCATAACACCTATCACTATATACGGAGGTAGACATTGACGGTTGTACAGCATAACACCTATCACTATATACAGAGGCAGACATTGACGGTGGTACAGCATAACACCTATCACTATATACTGAGGCAGACATTGACGGTGGTACAGCATAACACCTATCACTATATACGGAGGTAGACATTGACGGTTGTACAGCATAACACCTACCACTATATACTGAGGCAGACAATGATAATGGTACAGCATAACACCTATCACTACATACAGAGGCAGACATTGACGGTGGTACAGCGTAATCCCTATCACTATACATTGAGCCAGACATTGACAATAGTGCAGCATAACTCCTATCACTATATACTAAGCCAAACATTGATGTGGTGTAGGCCTACCACTTCATTGTCTGGCTTAGTAGTAGGGATGCACCGAAACAAATTCTGGACTGACACCGAAAATGCAGCATTTACCTGGCCGAAACCGAATATGACCCCCCCCACCATAAAAAAAAATCTCACACTTTTATTTAAAGTAAGTAACACACCAAAATAGGACAAAAAAAATTAAATAACAATATTAATATATATATATATATATATATATATATATATATATATATGATTGTTAACAGCAATCACACTCCTATCATGCCCAGGCATACCCAGATTCCAGCATGTACTAGCTGACTTGGCATGATAGGAGTATGATTGCTAACATTAATGCATTCTCACAAACTCATTAATTATATCCCTCATTCAGACAATTCATCTATTCTCTCACTCATTCTCACTGTTTATTTATTCCAATATACTTTCTACCCCCCCCCTCCCTTCTCACTGAATGATTTCCTACCTTTCCTCTGTCTCTTTTCTCCTTACAGCAGTCAGCTCCTTTTCCTCCTCTTTGCTCTTCTTCTTCTTCCGGTTCAGATGGCACAGACGGCGACGGGCGGTAGTTGCCGCGCGCATCGCAAGGAAGCGGTATCGGAAGTCTTCAACAGACCTCCGGCTCGCTTGAGTGATTTTAAGCCAGTTAAAGGGAGATCCTTGATCTCCCCAACCGAGCCTGCTCCTCCAGCAGCGGACATTACTGTCCGTCTCTGGAGGGGTGCCCGGTGCCGGCAAGTTGGCACCCCCCCTGATGAGCGGCACCCGGTGCGGATAACTTTTCACGATCTGTACCCAGAATAGATTGTATATTCTGTATAGCTGACTTATGTTGGCAAATACGATCTCGCAAAAGTTGTGTAGCTCAGCCTATATAGAACTTCGCACATGGACACGTGAGCATGTATACAACATACTCAGTTGCACAGGATATAAATGGTTTAATATAAAATTTGTAATATTCTACTTACAGGGTCCACATTTAAAATTGCATTTAATCTGCCATTATTCGCCCACATACGCAATGTCGGGCTTATCTGCAATGTGAGTCAGTAATTTGGGTGTACCACTCTCAAAGCTGTGGGAGAAAATGTAGTCATTAATTTGACTGCACCTCTTCTATTCATGTTTTATCTTTCTTGGGGGCATTTGTGACTACTCTTAGTTTGGCATCCTCTAATATTGGTTTAGGATAGCCTCGAGCAATAGATCTGTCATGTAATTCTTCCATTTGTTTAGCTTGACAATTGGGTCAGAACAGAGCATATGCAATCTTTTAAATTGACCTTTAGGTATAGTGTTACGCATAAAAATGGGGTGGCAAGATTGATAATGTAAAAATTCATGATGAATTAATCTGATGATGGTCGTGTTAAAGTGAATTTTAACCCTCAAGGAATTATTTGCATAATTATGGAAAGACAAGCGTTCAGACTCCCTTCCAGAAAAAAACACATCATTGGTAAATCTGTAATCTAGCAAGTTTAGACAAGTAGGGTTATCAGAAGAAATACTTTTTGTTCACACATACGTACATATACATCTGTTAAATTTGGGACAATGGCTGCCCCATGGGGATGCCTTTGACTTGCGTATAATAACCACATTTGCAGTAGTTATTAGAAAGTATAAAAGATAATATTTCTTCAAGAAAATTAACTAGGGGAATTGAATTTAAGCAAAAAAATTTTGCCTATACTTATAATTGCCCTATCATGTGAAAGGGTGCCAAATACCAGTAAATATTTTAATCAAGGAATATAATTATAATCCCACACAAGCATTCAAAAACAAAATATGTAATGCTACATACCAATCCTAAAGAAAATTTCCTCTGTTATGACCATGAGCTATTAATAAATATAGAACATTTTAGTTAAAGTTGTAACCAAGAATCCTAAATCTAGTTTTTGTCCTAAATAGCTATGCCACTGAACTAGCATGGCTATCCTCAACAACAAGATAATAATTCTATATACCATTGATGGCACATGTTTTTGTTTTGTTTTGTCCCCATTTTTCTGGACTGAAACAAGTTGCAGACCTTGAAGTGCTAACTCTGCAGTGTTGTTTTCACTCCAGACAAAATAACATAACACACACACTCATATACTCACTCACTTGCATGCATGCATACACAGAATTGGACTGGGAATGAAAAGCAGCCCTGGAAATATATAGTACTGTGTGGATAGAGCTCATGTGCACACATGACACACCAGGGGTGTAACCAAAAACCGCATGACCACTGTGTGAAAATTGCACTGGGGCACCACAACTTCATAAGCAACATGTCCGACAGTGCCACCTTTGCCCACAAACATCTTGTCTGTGGCATATATTCCCCTAAAACATATTTGTGCCATCTTTGTCCCCAAACAGCTTGTCGGTGCCCCCAAACAGCCTGCCTGTGCCACTCCTGTCCCTAAACAGCCTGCCTGTGCCATCTCTACCCACTTAACAGCCTGCCTGTGCCATATCTGGCCCTAAACAGCCTGCCAGTGCTATCTATTCGACCTTAACAGCCTGACAGTGCCATATCTGGCCCTAAACAGCCTGCCTGTGCCATCTCTGCCCCTACACATCCTGTTTGTGCCACCTCTGCCCCTTAAAAGCCTGCTTGTGCAATTGCTGCCCCCCCCACTTAATCACTCATTCATTCAACCATTCATTTATTTTGGGCCAATTTAAGAAATTGCCATGATCAGTCGGCAACCTGGATACGTGCCACAACAGAGGTTTTGGCATGCAGGTCTAGTATATTTAAGAAAAAAATTTCAGTGTTCATGGTCAGTTGACGCCAATATGTTTTTAGAATCGCTTCAGAGGAGTGCAAGTTGCTCAATCAGAGCCTCTATTTGAGATTTGGTTCAATTAGAAAGCTACCTACACTCACGTGAGGAAAAAGAGAGAAGAAGAACATAAAAAAACATGAGATGATATTCAGATTTTTAGAGTCTATCTGAAGTGAGCCACAACCACAGTGTTATGTACGGGATTTAAAATCTGTGGTAGTGACTGAAGGAAATGTAAATTATCTTAGCCATCAAAGTGCACACCACAATGCATATATGCTGTATATAAACTTTTTTAGCAAGTCATCACTGGTGCAGTATCAGGAAATCTAATATTTATTGGTGCAATAAGACACCAAGGAAGACCTTTCTCTTCTACACAGAAGAGAATTTCTCTTCTACACAGAGTGAAGGGAATATGCCCAGTACTTCATCAGTGTTGTAATGGCTTTATGTGTGGAAATATCTGTTAAAATCACTGCTCTGCAGATTAGCCATTGACTTGCTGAGAGATCATGTAGTATGATAAATTCTACCACAAGGCACACATTTCGCATTCACGGGAATGGACTGGCAAAAAGAAGAATCGAAAAATAACTAAAATTTTGTGCAAATGGAGAGTTACAATCTATGTATAGTTTCAAATGCTACATTTTTACGAAAGCAGTGATACTATGTGCAGGTAGGAGCTTGAATCCATGTGTTTGGAAGTCAGTGTGTATGTAAATGTGTTTATGTGGGGATGTCTCTGTATATATTTGTGGTGTGTGTATGTGTAGTAAGCCGTGGTGTGACTTTTAGCATAACAGCAAGGAATAAAGCAGTGTGTCTGCCAGTGTCCTAGGGCACCAGGTCCAGTGGAGCAGCAGCAGCAGCTGTGCCCCCTATTGGGCAATCAGGCTCCCGAGTCCAATACAAGGGTGGTCTCTCAACTGACTAATTTACACTATAGAGAACTGTGCTGAGATAGCATAACCTTTATAGAATGCTGCACCTCTAACTGAGTGCCCTTTAAGAGGCAAGACAGACAGAGGCCACTGGCAGGCTTATAGCAGTACCCAACTTAAATACATCACTTATAATTTTATACTGTCTTATCTGAGGTATACATGTTATATTTTAACATTACATTAGCTGTCACATAAAGGCGTTACTGAACCCCCCATCCGCAAGCTGTTTTGAGGGGGCCTCTCTCTCCTTGTATCTATCTTAAGGTGCATCTAAATGCCTGTGTCTCTGAATATGTCATTCCGCATGTGTGAAATTAGAATTCAATTATGTGCAGTTATATTATGGAGCTAATCAGCCAATTTTCATGAACGTAATCCAGTGATATGGTAACAAACACAGCGCACCTGCCTGGAATAAATAATTACAAAATTCATTAAGAACATACTGTATGTCAGTAGTGCCAACAGCAAAGGATCCACTTGGGCACAAAGAAGCCTTTCGGGCCTCTATGATCTTTCGGCCAGCTTTGTTGGAACAAAAGCTAGCTCTGTCTTTTGTCACTTTTCTTATTCCACTGTGGTATATAGCCACTTGTGATAGTGTTGCCACCTGATCATGAGCAACCCCTGCCGTTAGGTAGCACATAGTTTAAAAGTTTGCCAGGTACAGGTGTTAGCTTTTGTATTTTAGTTTGTAAAGACTGATACAAATGTATATCTGTTACTGTAATACAGAAGTGCAAAGGGTTTTGCAGTAAACAGAATGAAAATGTGTAACGCTCACTATTTCCCGAAGAACATTGGCTACATTAATGCTATAATTAAATATAATCAAAATTGGTTCTTATTCTGCTAGCTTTAATTACATTGGTTGGAGTGTTCATAATTATTTACAATCAGTGGATGATTGTTTTTAATTTAACCTGCTTGTAATGAATATTCATGAAACATTATCGCATTTGTGCCATTGCAGAGGAAAAATCTCCTTCTTGCTGCCACCTTTGTCTATTATATAATATGCCTTATATTAGTCACCAGAATCTAAACTGTTCTGCATAAGCGCACACAATTATGTCATGCCAGATTATGTGCATCTGAAAATTTCTCTATAGTGTGATTAGTGATTTACTTCCTCCTTGTGATTAGGAATGCGTCAGTCTTAAAAGACCACCCTACACAAATTTTACTAGCAATACATAATGTAATGTAGTTCTAAATCTTTTATTTTACTTACCTGTAGCTTCAACAGGAATACTCATCTACCCATGGCCTGCTCACATTCTTTGGGGTCTTCTCTTGGCATCTGAATGTGGGCACTGGGGAACTAATTGTTCCCAAATTAAAAATGCCCCAAATTTTGGTAATCAATAGAGCTGGTGGAAAAAATGCCCATTTTTGAAAGTGGGTATAAAGTAGTACTTTCTTCACTTGTTTCTTTTGCAGGGGGCTGGTTGTCTGAGTAACCAGCTCAGGTTCACCAGCCATACGGGGGACTTGGTGATGGGGTCTCGTGGGTCGTTGTCCCTGGGGTGGCTTGGTCAGACACTATTGTGCTACTGGTGGAACACTAGTATGCAATAACCATCTTTAAAGACATTTTGTGCACTCTGAACAGACCTGACCCTGTTTTCTATATTTGGGCTATGTATAAGGTTTGACTATTACAATATTTTCGTTTGTCATTGGCCTATTGACTCCAGTTATGTCTCCAATGTGATTTGTTTGTGTACTGTGATGAGATGTTGAACATGGGCGCTTCACCAGTCACTTATCCTAAATAGCAGAAAAGTGTATGCATTTAGAGACAGTAATGTACACATCTAAAGTGAATGTCTGTACAAATCAATTTGATCAATTGGTTACATCATGGCATTTACAAACCTCTTTGATTCTGCACTTCCATATCAAGTTATAATGTACGGTCTTATATTTTCATTCTGAGCAACACATTTGCATCAAGTCTTCAGGAAATTGCTTAATCTCCGCACACATTCTCTGATGCAGCTGTGACTGAAGGGTCCCAATTGCCAGTTAAAAAAACACAGAAGAGAAAATGTTCATCAGCTTAAAACAAAGCTGATTATGCAAATTACACATCAAGATGCAGTCTTGAATTAATTGTACCCTTTAAATAAATATTCCATTAACACTCATCTGTTGAAAGTTAGGTAAAACGGAAGCATGGATTTTTGTGGCAGGTGCTATTAATGTGTCTGCAGAATCACCAAAATAGCCTTAGAAAATGGCAAACTGCTCCACCCACCAAAAATAGTATATTTGCAGCGATTTTTATCTTTTTTGGAACAATAAAAGTAAGTTTATTTATTCCCCTGCTTCTGGCAAGTCATACAATGCCTCCTGTGATTGCTGTCTCAAAGAGATCAATAATAATTATAGTTCACAAAACCATACGCCTGACAAGGAGGAGTATTTCGAGTTCCTCTCTTGCTGTGGCATTTCATTCAAGCCGTTGGCACACACAATTATCTTTTTCAGAATCTATTTATCATCTTCCTTCTGTGAAAAGCATAAAGACTTCCACCTAAAATTCCATTTTCATTAATGTAAAATGATTTCTGAAAAAGCCTGTGTTGGTTGTGAGACTGAAAATAAGCCGTTATATTTATTTTTTTACATATCACAGTTTATGGAAATTTTCAGAAGTGTACAAAGTACTGGCAAGACATAAATAATAAATGCACAAGCGCTAGCTAACTGTACAATATTTGCCACAAATAGTCTACAAACAATGGTGTATTACATAAAAAGACACTATGCCCACTTGGGTGTCGGGCCTCAATCACCAGACTTAAGGAAACAGCTATCCGTAATGGACCCCCCCCCAGTCATGAGGCTTCCAAGACTTCCAAAACATGTAGAAAAAAATAAAATTGTAAGAAACAACTCCCTTTCCTTGTTATACTTTTTAGATCTCCTTAACTTATCCTCCAGTGGTACTATTCTCTGGGAAGAAGAAATAGGGTAGGGGAGAAAAGTAGGGAGGTAGACAGGGTAGCTGGATTAACCAAAGAATGCCTTAATAAAGATAGTCTTTAAATGTGAAAACAGATAAAACAGAATACATAGATTAGGTGACATTGATAATATGCTTGGTAAATCAGGGTTTATACAAGGGAATCAAACATATTGAGTGATTAAGAGTACCGCACACAGTGTACAAGAAGGATGTATCTCCAACACATTTTGCCCCCACAGAAACAGCGGCCAGTTTACAATCTGCTGCCATTGGGAACAGATGGATTAATTTGATTTGTTTTGTGTCAGTGTTTGCCTTTTGTTTTATATTTGACGGCCCTTTTCCTTGGGTTGAAAATGGGGATATTGTGAACCATCGCTGGATGGGGTCGAAAAGACAAGGCATTTTTTTCGCACAGGTTGCAAGCTTTGACTACCCAGGGGAGAAAAGTCATTGTCACTGTCAGCCTCATGGCACCAAGGGGGTGCTTGAATAGGCCTTATTTTGATTTTTTTAACTTATCCCTCTTCTCCACAGTGCAAGCTTGGGTGGGAGAGGCACAAGAGGGCAGTTTCCCATAGGGCAGTTTCACAAATTTTTACCTCCTCCATTCCCCTTAGCAGGGGAAGGAGGTGAGGTAGGACATGTTTGCACTGAGTAGTAGAAGAGGCTATTGTCACCCCTCCCCCCTTGGTTAATAGGTGGTCCCAGGGACATCCTTTTATTTCATTATTACTATTATATGTTAATATGTTTGTGCAGGGGAGGAAGGAGAACTTGCAAATATGAAAACAAAACTACTTGATTAGATGTAAGACTTGTGTTTATATTTTTCCTATTTTTTCCTGACCAAAAATGATGTGGGATCATGAAAAAGTTGGCACTGACTTACCCTTTTCAGTCTCATTAAGTATAATAGGAGAAACCAAACAAAAGATAAAATTAACACAAATCTTTTGTTTTTAATGTATACTTATGAGATGTATTTTAACCACTTCTTGCAAAAAAACCTGATATTCACCATCAAAGTTAATCGGGCAGGATATTTTATCTGAAACCCAGTATATCTACAAAATGCGTTGCAGCCATTGTGAGGATTCTAGTACTCGGCAATCACATTGGGAGTATAAATTGAGGTGACTGCATTCTAGTTTAATCTGTAACTGCAGTAAAATTAGTTCTGTCACACACAGGATACACGCTGTGCTTATTGAAAGGATGTATTTGAACATTACATTACAAATTGTGCTTGTTCGCAGTTTTCATAGCTTGATGCAGATGAAATTTGGCAGCCTTCCTTTCAAAACTCCATAGTCCAAATGCTATAGACATGCATGAAAAGGATCAGATGTTATTTTTGCTCCCAAAAATGGGAAAACTCCACAGGATACAAAATTATATTTCAAATGAGGTACTATCTTCAACCAGAAGATTTTTTCCAGCCCTTTTGCAAACAGTTATTTTATTAATGAACCGGAACATTATACTTGTTTTAGGCTCCTTTAACCTCTATACATGCAGTTAGGTATGTTGAATGTCAAATGTGCTATAGGGGTTAAAAAGTGGTATTTAGCCAATACTAAGACAGCATAATGCTTCTAAGCAGACAACCCTCATGTTTTCATTGATTGCCAACAAGTGACATTTTAGAGGATGAAGCTATGATGGCTCTGTGCCAGAAATGGCAGTTTATCATTCTCCATATTTGCATTTTTCATTTCTTGTTTGCATCTCACACTTGGTCCTAGAAAATAAAAAAGGGCTTTTAATCTGTTTTGCCAGCTGTAAAAGGAGGGTAAAATTGGGAGCTACAAGGGCATTCCCATCACAAGTCAAAAGCCGGAAAATACCGGTTTCAGTTAAAAATGAACAAATTGCATAATTACGCAAATTGCAGCTCATGGAAATAAACACAAAATAATATATACTATACTATTTTGAAGAAATAATTCATGTTGTTAATTTTTTTACCTAAAACAGCAAGGCTATCGTTACAAAAGAAAAATCCATTGCTATGACATTGTGTTCCATCTGAAAAGCCACCAAACACCTTGCATCCATCGTGGTGCACCCAGCGTCAGTGCTTTATATCCCATCATTCAGCATCAAAAGCCATCACCCTTCGCAAAGGAGCACTGACACAGAGATCTGTAGAAACAGACCTTAAACTCCATTAAAATTGGGCTGATTTAAAAAATAAATAGTCCTAGGTGTGCCCATTGTGACACATGTGCCATAGGTTCGCCATTGCTGCCTTAGTGTACTATACAAAAAAACAATTATTTTTTAGTCTATCTATGCTAGAAAGGGAGTTTTTGTCCAGAAAACAGACAAATTGGAGAAATTAGGAGATAACTGACTTTTTTTTGTGCATTCCTCATTTTGCCCAGTCTACATTCACTATATGGATAAAAGTATTGGGACACCTGACCATTAAACCAACAGGGACTTTTAAGACATCACATTCTAAATACATAGACATTAATATATGGTTCATCCCCCTTTGAGGCTATAATAGCTTCCACTCTTCAGGGAAGGCTTTCCACAAATTGAGATGAGATCAGAACAGGAAAATAATTTTCTCTTTGCCACAGTTCCCAGCCTCATTGTGGGAAATAATCATTTACAAATAAATATCTAATTAACAATTTTATTGAAAACCAAAACGCTTTAGGTAATTTGAATAACTAAAAAAACCAGAATAGTAAATAGCTATAATAAAATAGTAATTAGTTATAGTAAAATCACTGAAAGTGACAGTTTCTAACGATACCAACAAAAGTTCATATTCCGTAATTTTGCTAAAAACTAAATTTTTATTATACTGGACATCAGTTTCTGATTTTGCAGATAAGGAATAATGCAATGTCCCGTTATGCATTTAACAGGTCAGTCTTGCTGTTTAATGTGTGTATATATATATATATATATGTGTGTGTGTGTATGTTTGTCCTGGGATGTGAACATTTTTTGTCTGTCATCTGCTTTAGTAATTTTATATCTAATGGAGCACTGGGTATTGTGTATTCACTCTCATCTTCCACACTTGAAGCCCATTACAGAATCTAGACAGTTTGCAACATTTTAATCAATATCGTATTAACCAACTAAATGTTCAAATTCTATTTTATCAAACTAGATGCAGTAGTTGGAGGATGCTCAAGGTTTTCGAAATGAGATAAATAAATGCCAGACATATCTCCACATACCATTTGCACTGTTTAACCTCACCATGATAGATTCTGTTGACATTCCCCAGCTGTCAAAATGCTAAAAGCATTTCAACAAAGAATTCACAGTAACTATCACTGAAAACAGCTAAAATGACTCTCTGAATTGCTTCTGTGTGCGGTGTGCCCTGTACTTGCGTTCTGTATGTTGTGCACCGGGTAGGCAGATTTTTGGTAGGGGCTGGTGATGATCCGGATGTCATACTACACATTGGTACCGACCAAATTAATTGGAGATGGGAATTAAAAAAAATCAGGGAAATAGGTGGCAAGCTTAGGGCAAGGACCACCAGGCTAATGTTTTCTGAAATATTATCTGAACCATATCAGGGAGTTTAGGGAGATGTGAAATGCCTGCAAAAGTGGTGTAGGGAGGAAAGATTTGTGTTTTTAGAGAGCTGGCACTATAGACTATATCAGGGATGGGCTGCACATCCGTGATAAGGGAGATGCTGTACTGGGGAGAATGTAAACTCTGGTGCGAGTTTGGGAGGCAGAAGATTGAATTAAAAGGGCAGCTATTGACGATTGAAGTCTGGGTTTAGCTTTGAGAAATGGAGGAAGTGATTGACTCAACAGAGATAAAAAGTAAGCTAAATTAAAACACGTTTAAAGTTGCCTAACACAAAATTAATTAACAAAGACTGACAGTAACCTGACACATCCACTAGCAAATGCAAGAACAAAAATGGGAGATATAGAGAACTGGCAAGTAATAAACAGTACAACCTAACATAGTTGGATGATTCTCATGAGTGGCCAGAACATTGGAATGATTATGGATTTCTTTTAGTAGACAGCAAATGGGATACAGGGAGGTGTATGTTCTTATGTTAAAAAGAAATTAAGGTCTAGTACAAATAAATAGTGTGTGTTGGTGCTGGTGATAATGTGGACGCCGTATGGGTAGAAATTACCCAGACATTGATTAGAACACTGGAAAAACTGGGGAATATGTTTTTGAACTTGGCAAATAACAACTTTAGTCTTAATTAGTGGCGATACCAACTCAATATTATTATTATGGATTTATTTATCACCCGGGGTGTGGTGTTACTGTATTTGTTTGGTCATAAATGTGATTGTCTGGCAAAAGACAAAGTGGAAAAATGTTAAAATACTTAAAGCCCCACTGCCAGATGGTATAAATCCTTGGGTACATGGGAAGCGTTGCAAGAAATAGCCAGGCCGTTGCTTTTGATCTTCAAGGATTCTCTGTTGTCTGGGCAGTGTGACAAAAGATTTGCAAAAAGCAGAAGCGGTTCCAATATTAAAAAGGGATCAATATCTCGGCCAGGTAATTACAGACCTGCGAGCTTAACAGCTGTGGTAGGAAAATTATTTAATAGCTTTTTAAGGAATAATATTCAGAAATATATTTAATGCAACAGTATCATTAGTATCAGTCACTAAAAAAACAATTAAGCTAAATTAGAAATTTGTTTCAGCGGATGCAATATATTTATATTTTGAGAAAGTATTTGATACAGTTTCACATAAAAAGTTATCGTACAAATTGAAAAAGAAAGAATTGAAAAGTGGCTTAAACATAGATTTCAGAGATGGAATTCTCCCCAGGACAAAAGTGTTCGGTGGAAAAAACATTACATTATAGAAAAACGGTAACTGATTGAAAAAAGAATAAAGCATAGTATTTCTGAAATATGATATTAGTGATAATGATAATCTTGGACATAATTCACTGTAGCCCATTCATTGAAGGAATCAGATCAGTACAGAATATTTTTTTCCTCTTTTTGAGGCATATTTAGGAATCACTTTAATGTTGGTTTTTTTTTGCCTTCTGCTGGATCCTCAAAATAATCAACATCATTTTGTAGTCTATTAGTTTTAGGTCCCAGATAGCAACAGCCTTTTATGTTTGAAACCTAGACATTAACCTGTCTGTATTTCTCTATTGAACTTGAACTCCCCCAAAAAAATATTTTGAGAAAATATTGCTTCTCTGTTTGTGTACACAATGTATATTATGAGGTAAAATACAATGCAAACCTAACCTCTGAGCATCACAATGATTAAATAAATCTACAGTGTTATATGATGGCAAACGCAATGACCAGAGACGAACATTATAAATAGGAAAATCATCTGCTTTTCTTCCTTTTCTATTAGCAACAGCTGTCAAAACTCCTGTCATCTTTGATATACAACTGACACTGGCTTTCTCTATTTCAAGCACAATTCATTCAATATTAAAGCATTAGTCCCCTTTGGCACCAATCCTTTTAAGACTTGTAGTGTACTTGTATGTAGCAAGGGCTGTGTATTTAGATGAAATCACAACATAAAAAGATTGTTCACCAATTCTTTATGAAATCGGAGAAACAGGTAAAAAATAGGAATGCCTTTATCCCGAATGGTTGTTTATGATGATTTAATATGTAATACTAGATTCTTGAATTTGTGCTTTAAGTTAAAAAAATATTCTGTTTCACTGATGCCTATATATACAACATTTTAGATTACCTTGGTGCCAGGAGAAGGCTGGCATCTTCTGGCCGGTAAGGGGAAGTATAGCCAAGTGGCCCCATGGGTCCCTGCCGCATCCTGATCCTTACACACACTAACACACCCTACACATACTTACATTAACACACACTTTGATGCACACTTATAACGCACACCTATAAATACATACGAATCTAACATATACTTACACACTCACTGTAACATACCGTACATACAGAGTTATTCCCTACCTATCTCCCTTACCATCTCACACCCTCATTTTCTTACCGTCGTTCTCAAGCCTGCTTTCCTACGACCGCCACTCATCTCCTTATATTCTTGGAACCTTTTTCTTGTGCAGCCATGGTTTCCCTGCAGGGTCATGTATCATCGAGTTACGTGGCATCTCAGAATTCCCCCCTTCGCCAGCTGGCCATCCAAGCAAGACCGGGTTTGGAGCAGTCCAGGGCTATTGCCCCTCTGCCCCCGGGTCAGCTAACCCCTGTTTGGTGCAAGGAATTGTTTTATTATTTTTATAAATACACAGCAATGCACTAAGTATAGCTGTCTCATGCTGCACCATTAGTCAGCTTGTCCACCTGAATATCTGGGAAAATTGTACATGAATTGAATTCAATAAACTGCAACTGCAGTAAAGACCTTCCAATGCTTGGAAGCTGAACTGAGAAAAGTGGGCAGGAGACCCATCTTGCCGCAACGAACACCTGAAATGTTGGGGCTTATGCATTAGTAAATCCTGCCAGTGACGTTTTCACTCTGCTGTGAGCTCTCATGGCAGCCAGAACCCAAGCAATCTGCTCTGTGATAGTGGGGAAGGACTGTTTGGTATCGGTTTCTCTTGCCTTCTTGGCAATTTGACCAACTGATGTTGGAGGCTTCAAGCTCCATACATAATACCGTATTTGCTCGATTATAAGACGACCCCCCAAAATCAAAATATTAATTTAGGAAAAAAACAAAAAGCCTGAATATAAGACGACCCTATAGGAAAAAAAAGTTTTACCAGTAAATATTAATTCATGTAAATATATTTTTTAAATTTCCTTTTATTTGCCAACCTGCCCCCCCCAGTTATGCCACTCTGCCCCCAGAAATGCTTTATACCCCCCCTATTTGCCACTCTGCCCCATGATATGCCTTATACCCCTATATGCCACTCTGGCATATAGGGGGTTAAAAGGCATATCATGGGGCTGAGTGGCATATAGGGGGTTAAAATGCATTTCTGGAGGTATATATGCATATCATGGGGCTGAGTGGCATATAGGGGGTTAAAATGCATTTCTGGAGGTCCAGAAATGCATTTTAACCCCCTATATGCCACTCAGCCCCATGATATGCCTTTTAACCCAGCATGTACTGGCTGCCTTGGCTTGATAGGAGTGTGATTGTTGCTAACAGCAATCACACTCCTATCAAGCCAAGGCAGCCAGTACATGCTGGAACCTGGGGATGATAGTAGTGGGATTACAGCCTCCCTATGCCATGCTACAACCCCCACCCCCCTTACACATCCATGCTATCACACACAAACACACATTCACAAACATTTAAATACTCATTCATTCCATTAATCACACATACTTCACACATTAATCACACATACTTACCCAAAAACCCTCCCCCACCCCCTTACCTGAACTGCAGATCTCTCACTCGAAGACTTCTGCAGGGGACCGGCTGTACCAGCAACTTCTCTGGCCCCACCCCCAGAGGAGGGAGGGGGAGATAGAGTTCTGTGAGGAAGCTACAAGCTTCCTGTCCTCCTGCTTCTAACGGAAGAGACGCTGCTCGTGACCGGTAAGCAGCATGGCCCCAGCCATTTTTTTGGGGTCTGATTAGAAGACGACCCCGATTATAAGACGAGGGGTATTTTTCAGAGCATTTGCTCTGGAAAAAACCTCGTCTTATAATCGAGCAAATACGGTACTTTTAATGTTGACTTAGCTGGCAGCATCATGCCGGATCATAATTCAATGTAAGAGTAATAAAATAGTAATAAAATACAAAGGAATATGGTTTAATATGGGGCGTGATTGCCAAGAACTTGCTGAAACCACACCCACTGAGGCCACACCCCATTGAAAGCCACACCCTCTCAAACTCACATCAACTGTCAAAACTACTTACTGCTGTTCCTAAATCAGAATTATACATGTATTTGTGATGTATGCTATCAGTCATAATTTATTTACTGCTTTTAGCACAAATAACTACTTAATATGCACGCAGTATCACTAACCACTCCAGCAGTTTAAATCAGAGCCCTTTCTGTTTTATTATGAGTCTGTTTATGAGTATTATGTGTAAATTAATTACACGTGGAGTCATCTATAAATTAATATTATCGAGTGTCCAGCAGAGCTATGTGTTTTGTTTGTCTCAGAGCCCAGCATGGATGATGATTTTCACATGAGGCATTTGATGTTGGAAAATAATCTATATACATGCAATGCGTTTAAACCTGAATACAAAACATGTACAAAACAGCACAGAAACCTTTGTTTATTTAGAGTTGTATAGTATTACACAATGTATACAATATAATTTTCCCAAACCCTGCCAATGAGCTTGCCATCTAACCTCATGGTACTTTTATATGAACTTCCTAGCAAGAATACTTGGCTTATGTTGGCCCCACCTGTGATCGTTTTTATGTTCAGATTGATGTTCTAAATAAGGCACAGAATTCTTTATTCTTGGTGTCCTATGTCTACTGTGGTCTGATGCATGCTGAGCAATGCAAACATGGATCTCCAGACATATTGAAGGGGTGATTTTGATGTTCTTTAAATTTTGTCTTGAGCATCCATAAGAGTAGGGTATTTTCATAGACTGTAGCATTGTGAATTCATGTATATGATATTTGGGCTTTCCTTTCCTTTAAGTTAGGATAGACATATTGGATATTGGGTGACTCGCCAAAGTACCATTTCCTCCAATAAAACAGATGTGAACTGAGAATACACCCAAATAAGCAAATTCAGATTGACAGGCAAACAAAAATGAACAGTGCTATGATACCTTGACAGACACATAACTGTTAACTTATCACACATTCCAGTAGCTGTGGGTGGCAGGGAATCTCCCCCGATAATTTCCCATCCCTACTATCAGCTGATAACCTTCATAATAAGACTGTGGTTTTATAGCTTTTTTAATAGTATATATGAGAAGTGTTCTGCTTCTACCCAAACAACTGTGTGTTACATGGTTTACCTGTAACATCAGCACAAAATGCCAGAGCAAATGCACAATATCAAACCTGTAGGTCTTCTTTTTTCTGTGATATGCTTTCATTGAGTATCGAATATAGTCTCTAACCACTATCCTTGTTCCTAATCGGTAATGTTTTCAACCAATCTTGTTTTCAAATAAGGGATAAAATCATATTGTGTATTTTAGGTCATGCCCTAATTCAGTCTCAGTCACCTTTCAGATTTCTGCAGTTTTACACATTATCTTGCCGCAGCTAGAAAAACAGGATTTCTCACCTACAGATGGTGTAGTGTCAGAAAGATAGTTGAACATTAGCTTGAAACTGATTGTCAAGATTGATTGTCTCAAACACAAACAAAACCTCTCAAACAAAAGGTCCAGTATACAGTGAAGGCAGAATGCGTCGATAAAATAATACAGATGTTATCTTACAATGGTATTTATTGTATTTATTTTAGAGATTTAGGTTATAGGTAGATGTAGGTATTTTTGTAACTCATCAAGAAAAATGACATACTCACCAATTATTTATTTTTACATGCATGGGCACCCTTACCTCTATGAGCCCAGATGCACTGCCACATGAGGCACTTATACAAAGTCTGGATTTACATATGGACACTGGCATAAAATAATGTAAAACATATAACAGTGCTGGGCTGTAAAACAGACACATAGACATTAAATAGGAAGAACATGTAGGTGTGATAGATGCTGGAGCTTCACTAAAATGTACAGAACATAACATGGAATGGGTTGATCTACCTTTAGACCTCTCAGGGTGCTGTAACCACATAATTGGTCTCCCCAATAGGAAATCTGATCATACAGTACATGCTGTACACCAACCACAAATACAGTCTGCATTAAGAAGCTCCAACTGTAATAGGACAATAAAGCATCAGATGAGCACTCACATTATGGAGTCTGATACTGTGTAAATGTTCATACTGGAGGAAACAAAAGCCCCTTTAAATACTTTTCTTTTGAGACATTTCTGCATCCAAACCATAATAGTGCAGCACAATGTGTCTGATTACCAGAGGTGGCAAAAAGAAAAAAATAGTCATCTACATAATTAATGCCATGACATGATAGTTACTATAAAAAATAAATCCCAGCTGTCAAAGCAGAATTGATACAAGCAAGAAAATTAAAAGAAGAAAATCTGCTTACCAGTCTAAATATCCCAAATGTCAAGATTTCATCAAAACTAATATCTCAAAATCTTAAAAAAAACCCTGAAATATAAGGCCTCTGATTCAAGTATTATTCCACAAAAACTTGAGAGCTTTCTTTAACTCTTAACTCAACATATACCATAACATAACAGACCTGATAATTTGGTTTTGCTTACTGTCAAGGTGTTCATTTAACAGAATTATCAACAACATTGTTGTGCTTTGCTTGAGGGAATAAAAGTTATCTCACCCTTCCATGTAGGGTTGCAACCTGCTTCATGTGTGCAGTCCTGGAATGAAGAGTCCCTGGTCCTGGATTTACCTTTTTGTGTTCTGGGAAAAGTCCACATTCTGCACATACTGAATATTCTGTGACTCACCACATTACCATTTTCTCTATTTCCAAAAACACTGAATAACGTAGCATGTCAATATGCTTCTATAGCCAATGTTGGGGTCATTTACATTGCATCACTTACGATCTTACCCAGAAAGAAAGTTAGAGGTTGATCTTGTATAATGCAAAGTAAAAATGATCTCATATTTCTTGAATATCCCCAATTTAACTCTGTATGATGCGGGGCCAGCTCAACCCTTCTGTCAGGATTGGGTTTGGAGCCTAAGAGCAGAGGATAGTCCAAAACAATGTCAGACACAGTCCAATAGGTCAGGGGCCGGCGGCGATCAGAGAAAGCTGAAAGTAGTCCAAGCTAGGGTCAGGAAACAGACTTAACAGTCTAGCGCTGGGTAGTCCAATAGGAGAGCCAAAGGTCAAATAATGGAGAATCCAAAACAGGGTCTGTAGCAAGGCGAGCAGAGAAGAACAGGAATCGAGTCCAAGGACATACAGGAACCAAAGTTCTGGAACACTGGAGTAAAGTGGTCATAGTCTGAAAGGTTTTTATAGTATCTACTCCTCCCCTGGGTTGAACAATCTCATCACTGGATTGGTTGTCAAACAGAAGTGATTCCACACCTGGTTCACTGTTTATGTGTGTGAACATTATTGGTGGATAGTTGATGGTGGAGGCAGGCTCTACCTCCCCTCCACAGGTGTACAACATTATGCTGATGTCTGGTCAACACCTGGAAGTCCTCTCTGGGGTTTGCTGGAACTTTAGGCCACGGTTTTGGCCTACCACGCTACTGCAATCACAGTCGCAGGTAGACATCGCTACTACAGACCACGGCTCTGGCCTACTCTACGTTCGCGGAGCTTTTGGAAGGCCTGCAGTGACAGAGGACAGCTGGGGAGAGCAGATGAGGGTGAGAGGGGCACGACACCTTCTTACACTAGAAGCTGCACAAGGTTGGCCTTCATAATACATTGTGAAGGTGGGGAACTGAAATGTTCACTTGTAAATACATATACTTAATACAACCCATAGGGTAGATTCTCAGGCGCAAATTATTATGTATTGATGTATATAGCATCATCATATTCTATAGCACTGACTATGACTTCTTAATTCAGGTGCACATTTTTTTAATATTTTGATGCTTCTGTCATCTTCAACAATAAACTACACGTTTTTTAAATGTTACGAGCAAACTTGTAATCGCAATGGTCCTGTGATATACGAGGTAATACATCTGCAGCAACGATTTATTACATTAATACAATATCCTGTTCAGTTAAACCATATATATGTATCCAACTGTTTGAGAATGCAGTATTTTATAATAAACATCATTAAGATAGATGTCTCATAAGATTTCACTATTGTATATGGATAGTGGGGACATCTTGTGCCTATAGGCTGAATTGTGTCTATGTCTTGGGGCAGCTTCTTTAGGGCAAAATGAAGATTTGCAATAAAAGTATGTTGCCCAAGACTACAAATTAGCATCAAAGTCTATTGGCTAAAGGCAGAGTTAGAAGGAGAGTATGGAGGAAAGTCACAACTTCAACCCCTTCACGCCTCTTTGCATTACGAAGGGCAAACAAGTTCCTTCAAATGTTAAGTTGAGCTGACTTTCCAGAAATCTCACTGATTTTAATATATATATTTTACAGAGAAAACCAAGATTGTCTTACAGGAGACACTAACTTGTGTTGTCCCTTCATATTGTATATGAAGGCCGCCTAATGAGGACTTGCAGCTTACCACTGTTGCGCCCGCACACTGTGTGAGGAAACATTTTTTTAGGGGCAGATTTAGCACAGGTAGGCTGTTTCAGGGGCAGAGTTGGCACAGATAGACTGTTTCGAGGCAGAGTTGGCACAAGCAGGCTGTTTCGGGGGCAAAGTTGGCACAGGCAAGCTGTTTCAAGGCAGAGTTGGCACAGGCAGTGCTGTTTCAGGTGCAGAGATGGCACAGGCAGGCTGCTAAAAGGGCCTAGGTGGCACAGAAAGGCTCCTAAAGGGGCAGTGGTGCCACAGACAGGCTGATAAAGGGGCAGCAGTGGCACAGGCAGGCTGTTTTAGGGGAAGAGGCCTACCATGTCAATGTCTGGCTCAGGGTTGACATACAGTTTACAAATTTTTTTTTGTGTAGGGGGTGCCACATACAGGATCCGTATACTCTAAGTATGACCCTCCGTATATAGTACTCCGTATACTCTAGGTATGACCCTTGGAAGGGAGCTGATTGGATTTTCCTTGGTTATTTTTTACTCATTTTCATAGAAAAAACTCAAACATTGAATTTGCATGTATTATATATTAATGAATAGAATTTTTTTTTCCAAATATTTGCATGCATTCAGGTGAGTTTAGTCATTCACATTAAACTTTAATTTCACAGACTAAGGGTGACCTGACCCAATTACATTTTGACCGTACACATTTTAAATGTCATTTAAAATCCTCAGTAATGTGCTAGAGAGGAAGGGATTCTTTTGCCCAATTTTTCCACTAACTCTGAATAGCAGAAATGTATTGTGGGTGAACCCAGCCATGTGCCTCTAAAACTCATGATCCACAAACGTTACTGGACTGTTATGATAACAGCTATCTGGGTCCATCTAATTGTCTAGGAAAAGTATTTTTGGTACAGCAGGTTACCTCCCACCCTGATGTCTATCGGTTTCCTAATTTACCGGCACAGCACTGCAAACAGAACAGAAGATCAATGATATATGTCAATAATATAAAAGTCATAAATATGATTTATACAATGGCCATTTAAGTTTGCTGCTTAGTAAACCTGTGAACAAAATGTATACAAAAAACAAAAAATGTCTGCGCTTCTTACCCTAATAAAGTTGGCAACAAATATATAAACATAATATAAATGAGAGGTTTATTAGGGTAAGAAGCGCAGACAGTTTTTGTTTTTTGTATACATTGTACAGCCAATACACTGTTTCTTGCAGCATGCTCACACCTGTTTGGTAGGCCTCGTATTATACATTTGTATTATTTGAGCCTGTGACTAGCTTAGCGCACCGACATTTCTTTATTTTTCCCTGTGAACAAAATGGTTTAGTTTTTTCCATGTCCCTTCTTTGGCCAAATCCAAATGCACAAATCTACTGCTTAGTGCTTTTGTTACTTACAATTTCAGACACACATTTACATTACTGATAATTTATTATTAAACAATGATCCTCATCTTTTAACTACAGATGAAATTAGATTTTAATAATCCTGCTGTCTCGTGATACAAATGTAATATTTATGTGGTCCAAAACATAACACTTACAGTTTTATTATCTGTCATAAAAAAAAGAGTCTGAATATATTTTAGACTAATCATTTTTCGGGGAACTATATTTGTTTTATTAATTCAGCAATTACTTCAACATGGAGTCTGATGGCTGTATGATTAAGCATCTGAGTTAATGTAAAGTATGTATTCCGTTTATTTTTTTTGTATCTATTTATTTCATTTTTTCAGTTCTTAAAAAATGGTTTAAGAGCGAGGTTTTTAGAATAACTCAAAACATGGTTCATGATATTAGTGAAATGAGGTATGAATAAGTAAAGATTCAGAAATATAGGTAAGTGGGAAAGAAAAGGATATGCGGGAATAGTGCAAGGAGACTGGAAATATACATATGTATAGGAACAGGAAGGCCAATGAATAAAGCTAATAAAGAGAATGAGAATTTGAAGGTTTGTTAACCCACTAGTAAACTGCAAGTTGGAACCTATTTTACCTTCTATCTTCAGAACTATAATGTGGGGGAGAAGATAATAAATTTTGGAAATTCAGGCAGGGTCGTCTTCTACTGACAGAAACATATTGCATACTTTTTTCTATGATAAATTGCCAAACACCACTACCCAGGAGCTTTCCCTGTTTTGAGGGAATGGTTTTGTGAGATGGTGGGACTAGATGGTTAAGGAGCCTGGTTAGCCATGTGGTGGGTGGAACAAGCCCCAGATAGCATTAGGAGTGGGAGGGAAATATGGCAAGGAGTGAGCATGATAAACAATACCCCAGAGAAAAAGAAGAATGACCTGAAGACCTGTGGGAAGAATGGCTTGACCTGAAGGCTCTTCTAGAGAGTTGCTAGGTACACGTATGTCTTAAAAGAAGTTAATTACTTACACAGTGGATTTTCATTTTTTTTCATCATGATATGCTTCCCTGTGTTAATGGCATCCCCTTATAGCAAACGAACCTGTTAAGATGGCTTTCTACTTTTCATGTAGAAGCTTCTAGCAGTCGGTGGTGCGTGATATTCCATTATTTCACCCATTTCACTATCTTTTGAAATAACACATGTGCAAACTTAAAACATATATTGCATTTAAATGAAAATTACCACATGCAGTCCCAATGGATGCAGGTAATTCCTTTCTGTGTGAAGAAAACAATTTCAGCATTTCTGTGTTTAGCATTCAATCCAGCTTTTATAAATAAGATTTCGCAGTTTTTCTGCTTGTGACCTTTTTGTCTCTGCTGTCAAATTAAATGTAGCATGATTGAAAGGAAAAACAGATTTGGGACCTGTTTATATAGAAAGACATACAGATTGTGGTTTGTATAAAGAAATAAACATATGGGGTATGTGTCATTAACCAAAATAATGTTAGAATCCAACAACATCCATATATTTACTAGAATAGAACTAGACTTTTTATGTGACTTTGTGACCTCCGGATAGTTATTTAGAAGAAGAATAATGTATTTTATTCACACAATTTCTTGCTGTTTCTGTACCAATTAGTATAACTTTTAGGGTTGTAGAACACTGGGATACACTCATACCTATGAAACATTTTAAGATAATATAAAAGAAGGGCATCAAGGGGCAGAAAGAGAGACAGAGGGATTCAGAGCCAAAAGAGTGACTGCCCTTTCTAAACTGGGACACTTGTGAGGTATTCCAGCGTAACTAAAAAGCAGATTTGGGGAATATTCAAAAATATAAGCACAGAAAAAGCTTAATTCTAGTGCAGTTGTATCATGGGAAAACATTTTTTTCTACATTTTCTGCCTTGAGTGATGAAGTAATAAAAGTAATGGGATGAAAAGGAATGTTCATTGAAATTAGGGGATCCGATTCATATATACAAAGCCACTATAATGATAATTCAGCCAAAAGAAAGTAATGTTGGTACCAGTCAGGGGCGGTCCAAAGTCCAAAGTATATGACCCCATTGTAACGGACTTACCTGTGGCGGCTATGGACGTAGCAGCTTCCCATACTCTTCGCCGCCAGAGAGGAGACCTCGGCTACGTTTTTGGACTCTGCAGCTGTGTTTTCTCGCCTGCTCTGGTTCGTGCCTGGTTCTGCACCGTGGATCCTCTCTTGTGACGGAGAGTATGGGAAGATGCTACGTCCGTAGGTGCCACAGGTAAGTCCGTTACACCCATGGTAAGAGCCCAGCCACTTGCACACTGTGCAAGCGTGTATAAGAAAAGAATCTGGGCAAGGAAAGGGTGTAGGTGTAATGTGTGATAATGTATGATAGTGAGAGATGTGTGAGAGAGTGAGGTGTGATGAAGTGAGTACGTTTTAGTGTAAGCATGTATGTTACTGTAAGTGCACGTGTTATAGCAAGTGTGTGCTAGTGTGTTAATTAGATACTGTGGGGGGGGGCATGGGTCGGTGGGCTACTCAGCTACCTGCCTAAAGTTATAGAAAAAAAATCCAATTTTGTTTACAATACTTGGTAGGGGAAAGCTCTACTGCAGCCAGTCTTCTTGCACATATAGATATTATCTACTGATGTCAAAATTGTATTTCTTTTAATCATTTTGAAACAATTAAAGAGAGGTATATGAGTTAACTGACAACCCAAAACACAAAATCAGCTTCCAACTTTTAATTTTATCATCAAATAACCAATAAAGTCTTGAAACTAAAGGATTTTTAAGAAACAACCGTTTTTGAGACAAAAAAAGGAAAGGCTATAAAAAGAAGTAGACTTTAAAAGTCCTGGACAAAATGTAATTGATCCATAAGATGAACATATTTTTACATCCCGGGCAGACCTCTTTCCTGAAAGTAACTAAGTACTTGAATACTGTTATAAGAATTATAAATATCTGTTTCATGTAAAATTCATGGAACATCCCATGTCCCATTTTTGCTTTATTCTTTAATGTAACTGACTCTGAAATGCTGATATCTAAATGAATACTAAAATGCATTGAACCAAACAATGTCATTATGTTGCTAAAGACATTTACGGAATATATTCCCTTCAAATAGGGTCACTTGTTTCATTTGTAAAAAATTTCCCCCATAGCTACTAGTCACATACAATTAATAGTCAAACACATCTTGTTAAACAGAATTCCGGACATTGGTATGGAACCCCTTTTATTCGTGCTTCCATGTAACAATAAGGGTTAAATTCACATTACCATGAACCAAATGCAGGTTACTGCCCATTTACAGTTTATGTTGGAGTACCTATGTGTGTGATTTTAAATGCTATAGCTGAATCAGGTGAAATATTTTGTAATATTCATCATATATCATAGCTTTAAAAGCTGAAAAAATCCAGGTCAAATATTGCTAGAGCAACAAGGAGGACGCCCCGCTATAACCTGATTTCCTGAATGAGGCAAATGTGAATGTACATAGTCGGTTACATAACAACACAGTTAGCGTCTATCTTGTTCAACCTTTCCATCATACTCATTAATACATGAAGGCAAACTGAGTAAGTCCCAGTGTTCCTCCCTAGTGGTATTGTCTGGATTTTGTACACACAACTGTTTACTAACCGAGATAAGATTTCTATAATGTTCATTTTATAATATTATAATTTATAAAATGTATAATATTCTAAAATAAATATGCCTAATATACAATAAATATGCCATGCAAAAGAAAATGTTTATTTTTAAATACTAAACATGACAAAAAGCCCAGATGAATATTCCTATCAGGTGGTGCTACCTGGATATCACGGAGGAGCTTTACAGACTTGCGTGTCTTGATTGACGGTCCAGTTGGGTTAGGTTGGTATCCTATAATAATAATTAATTTTAACTGTAGGAATTATAGTACTCTTGTAAGAAAACTTTAATGACTTATCACCACAAAGAGTGCTAATGCACCAATATAAGTTTTTTTTCATTTGTTTTCTCAAGCATAACTTTGGTTTGCAATACATGAATATTTTCCAGCAAATTGATATCCTCCTGAGAACAGCTATTAATGTGTGAAAATAAGGAAAGCAACAGACACCTTGGCTTAAAAACACAAGATACTCTTTCATTTAGGAACCAATAGACTGGTATTTTAACTACTATTTTCTTTAATAGCAATTTCCTTAAAAACATGTACGATTTTAATGTTTGTATTAAGGGTATAAACCAAATTACAAAGTATAACAGCAATAAAATGTATTTCTTGACAAGGCTGCCATAGCAACTAATTCTAAATAGTTTGTAAAGTGGCACAAGCGGCAGATATTTTACAGGATGCCCCAACCCCCCTCCCCCCCTTCACATTTTATGTACAAGAGCTCAGACACCAATTTGGGTTGAGAAAAAAACATAGTAAAAACCCATCAGTTTAATGTTATTAACATGTTAGAAAAAAATATTAAGTTTTTGAGTCAAGGGGACAAAGTTTGTTTGTGGTTATTGCAATTCCAATAGCCAGGTTTCCATTATCAGAAAAAAGCTGAGCCACTGGGGCATTCAGCACAAGACAATCTCCATCTGTAATGACAGAGTCAACGCAGTCCAACACAGAGCGCGGGGTGGATTCCCAAGTCAGTCTCCTTTGGTTTCTGTTTAACTCAAGTTTGTAATTAAAATTCTCTGCCTGTGCTGGTGTTCCAATCAGCATCATGGTAGCAAAAAATTGTGGGTAGCCGTGATATTTTTCTTGTTTTCTGAGAACCAGCAAAAAATAGTGGCCCAGACAGGAGTGTGCAATAATCCATTCCACCGGTGCTGGAAGGTTCATGTCTGTGGCAAGAAAGACAATCTCTGGTCCTTGAAGTATGTTAATTGTATGTGTTTGTGTCAGATGAGAAATAACAACCTCTAAGTGACCTTCCCATTTACAAGCATACAAAGGACAGGAACAAGAAGTCAGCTGTGGGTCATAGACTACTTCATGGAGTTCGCTGCTCGCTTTAGAGGATCCCCCAGAGGCACCACATCTGCGCGAACCATTCTGAAAGAGAAATAGAAAGATAAGCAATAACACTTTACGGAAATTAAATCCCTGAGCACCGAAGCGGATGAAAGATATTCAAAGATACAAATCTGATATGCAAATATAAATTGTGTTTCCAAATCATCTCTTGTAGACTCATGAAAGCTTTATTACAGTGGTCATATCAAAAAGATAACATCATCCAGAAAGCAAGCCCTACCAGACCAAGTTATCATAAATAATGTAACATCTTTAGAAAAACAGATATTGTTTTCAATATTCAAGTAAGAAATTGAAGTTACAGAAGTGAGAACTACAGATAGTATGAAACTGGAATTTCTCTAGATTTCCATGATTTATAGGGCACATGTTTTTGAGGGTTCAAGTGTGTTTTTCAAATGCAAAAGGGATACAATTGTGAATTAAAACAAACAAACTGGGTCAAATTGGGATAGCTCTGTTAAAATATTTTGGGGAGAAATGTGGGACTGTGACTGCAGTGACAATACACCATATGCAGTGACAATACACCGTATCAAGTTCTACCTGAGAATGCAAAAATGCTTACTGACAGAGCTGGGCAAAACAAAACAAAAATGCCAATCTCTGCAAATGGAGAAACTCTTTCAGTGTTTCATTGCTCAGCTCCTCCTCAACAATCTCCTGGTGACGAAGGAGATTGTGTATGCATTTATAACATTAAAGCACAATGATGCTCTAGTCTATGCCATCACAAATTTATCTCCAGCATTTATACTCATCAAAGCTAACCGGGCAGCTGTTACATACATAGTGTGTTGAGTGTCCAAGAAGAATATTGTTTTGTAAATGGGCTATGTTTTAAATCTCCCATATAATTCAAAGAGGGGCCTCTGAAATAAGTCATTATATTGAACTGAACTGATTAACAGAACCTGTATGCCAGACTTTCTTCTAACAAACTTAAAACGTAAATCCTAATTTGTTTAGGGGTGCGTAGGATACATAGTCTCTTCTAATTACCTTTTACCATTGTACCATACTGTGTCCCCGCATTTATAGTGTTTCTGGACTACATGGGGAGTACATTTTATTTTACTTCATTAATCAGAATAGATGGATTCCAACAGTAAGGCAGAACAACATTAGCCAAGCATTCCCTAGACACAACATTCTGCTAATATATAATTATATTTTTCCTGCTCACTGGGCATTGAAGATATGATTAATTTGACTTTCTTAGGTAAACAATGCATCGGCATCAAACCATCAGGGAAGCTTTCATTTCTGAAATTTTAATAAAGTCACAAGATGAATGCCAATTCTCACATCTAATACACTTTCTGTAATTACTTACGCTAACTGAACTCTAAATGCAACACCAGCAATTAGACTAATTAAAAATAATGAACTTTTTCCTTTAATTCTACTGAACCTTTTAGTACAAGTCAAGGTACTTAAGTATGGAATAATTATAAATGTTTAAAATGTTAATGTTTATTCCAATACATTAGTTGTTTGGGGGAAAAAAAAGAAAATAAAAATATAAAAGCATTTCCCACTCATATTTAGTGAACCATTAAACCTGAAAATGACTTTAGCATAACTCATTAACCTTTAACAGGGAAGCTAATGTCAAATGATCAGAAGGTAATTTTTTTTTTCAGAATGTTGTTTATCATTGCTTTCTTAATTGTTAGATTGTGTATAAACCCTTGCTTTATCAAATTTGCACCGGCTTGCTACGAAAAGTATAATAATATTTATTAATGCAAGAATATTTTAGTATGAATGATAGAATAAACATAGTTGAGTATATACAATTTCATTCCTAGGGTTGTTCACAAATGTATATATATATATATATATATATAGATATAAGCCTGCCATGTACAACCCACCCTTAGGTAGTGGAATCAAACATGAACTTGAACCGTTTTCTCAAAAGTGCTAAATTTAGCTGTGTTGCATGGCTGCCGGGTCCCTCATGATCTATCGACACGTTAATAGCTGGACCTTATACTAGATATGCCAGCAGTACTTGCTCTCCTTTGTGGTTCAGAGTATATTAACTGACTGTAAATTCATATGGTTATCCAGAGGGCCAGGGCAATAAGTATGTGATATTAGGCTTAGGTAGGTTTAGACTGGCTTTCCAATGAAGTACTGAATAAACTGCTGAGAACAGTGGTTATCTACTACATGGAACACCAATACACACACCAATACCTCCCTTCGGGACCTTGTCCATGGACTCTTAAGGTCATGTTTAAAAACAAACCTCCCATATAAAAGACTTAGTAAAGCCCTGGGCCCTACAGAGGCATCTAACCATACATCCCCTAGATCAAAGGTGAATGCCATGACCATTTGGCATTTTAGGAGGTTCTTAATGTGGAGCATTCACCGTGGAAATCAATGGAATGATGCCGCTCCTCTGACTACCCTTGAATAACATATATATAGTAAGTTAGTTGCATAAAAGTAAACTATACTATCTAACAGGTGTACTACCATCCATCAGAAATTATGTGGTGAAATAAAGCACAGAAAATCCAAATCCTAGTACACTGAGTAACAAAATCGTGTTGCCTATTCTAATTTTTGGTGAAATATCAACATCTACATCTAAAAAAAACATTTCCACACCAGACAGGCACACAGGGCCGGCCCTACAATGGAGCCAAGTGGGGCAATTGCACGGCACTTTGTGGCCCCAAGCGTTTTTTTTTTTTTAAAGCGGAGGCGAGAGAGGGGCGCAGAGTGGTTTTCGCTTACCCGCTCGGCGCCCCTCTCTCTCCTCTGCGAGCCCTCTAGCTCGATCTCGGTGCCGGCTTGTAATGCTGAGCGCCGGAAGTGACATCAGAGACTCGTCGCAGAACTGTGTAAAGGTAAGTACAGGGGGGGGTAGATAATGGCGTTGGCGAAGTTTAAAATGCCGCCCCCTCCCCGGCGTCGGCAGGGGGGGGGCGGCATTTTAAACTTCGCCCCAGGTGGCATTAAGTCTTGGGCCGGCCCTGCAGGCACAGTAATTATTTTGAGGTCTACTCTATACACATGAAGTATTATCTCAAACTGAGTATTACAAACAAGAAAAAAATAGAAGCAACTTCTTGGCACGAGCCGCTGAACTTGCAGAAGAATATATTTATCTTTATAATATGAAAGTTTTGTTTCTGCTAGAGAATAATATGTCATATGTTGATACAGAAAAAAACAGTTGCAAAAAAGCATTTGACTGTCTCGCAAGTACTTTTTTATTGTTGATTAGTAACACTGAAAAGCTGTGGGAGTAAATTAGTCAAGTGGAAATAATACACATTTCCTTGGCTGTTGTATGCAAACAATGCATACTACAATAGCTAAACAAATTAAAACATATTCATAAAGAATAGCACAAAAGTGAATAAAAAAACATGCTTTGGTATGGTATATTAACTTACATTTTCTGATTGGACAGATACTTGTGTATGGAGTTCATGGAATAACATAGGAACTAAAAACTGTATGTCACGGCAGAGCCGTCATTCACACCTTAGGGCTCCTAGGCCAAAACCTCTTCTGTTCTTAGAAGCAATTATTGTTATTAATTGTAAATTATATTTAAAAAAGAAAAGCTCTGATGCATAGAAATTTTGCAAAAATAAGCACATCTCTCTAGTGATAGTTTGACCAAAGGATGGCACAGTGTTAGCCAGTCGGAAAGCCAGGGGTTTATGTACTTTTGCAATAAAAAAATATGATATCTTTAAATAACTTTAAATAACTTTAAATTAAAAGGATTAAAATGCCATATGGGGTGCAGTTCTGGAGACCCCATCTTCAGAAGGATGTTGACATATTGGAGAGAATTCAGCGAAGGGCTACAAAAATGGTAAATGGAATAAAAATGAAACTAAAGGCTAATGGATCTTAATATACATTTAAATATACTTTTAAATAGATAAAGGGATTTAACAAAGTGTAGGATGAAAGTTTATTTCCTAGGAGAAAACAACCAGCAATGGTCTAAAACTGGAGGGTCGGTAGTTTAGATGTAATGCAACGATTAAGGTCTGAGTCTTTACAGGAAAAACGGGCAGAGTTCATGGGCCATATGGTTCTTATCTTCCCTCAAAGTCTATGTTTCTAAGCTTTAAACAAAACAATGAAACTGTGCATGATGAAGAGACCACAGTGTCATCATTTTAACTCCAATTTTGGGATATCCTTACCATTCTAGTCCTGTCTTCAGCAATAACAGAATGAAAACATTGATGCCTGAAAGAATTCCATACAGTAACTTAATATATTTTTATTATAATTGTACTATAAAAATGAGTTTATTAATCTGTGCTAACCTCTGAAATGTGCTATGTTGTAATCAAGCTGCGAAATGTATCATCTCTGCTGTATTTGCATATGGCCCCTTTCGCCTTAAGCTTTTTCACCAAAGTTGGTGCTGCGCCAAACAATGCCTAACTGTGCCCATAATCTATAAATCTCTGATCTGTATCTTCAGCCAGTACACTATTCCACTACTCTATGTTTCAACACAAAAACCAAAATCCTTTTTAATCTTTTGCTTTTATGTCTCACTATGTGTTCTGAAAATGCAAATGAGAAATATTTAAAAAAAAAAAACACAAAAGAAAATCTCTAAAACATCTGAAATTAAGTTATCAAAACTAAGCCGCTGTGTTGAGCGATTTTCTGACTTCGGGATTCAATGAATCCTTTTAATTATGTTAAATACATCTGCTATATACAAACATTGTTTTTTAAGTAATTGTTGAAACTGGAAGACATTTTTCTTTGCAATCACTGGCGATAGCATAATTGATGATCTCAGCGTGTAACCAAATATGAAATCATGTTCAACTTTATTAGTGTATCAACATTTGCATGTATGCTAATGGCAGCGAAAGATAAGTAATAAAATTACTGGCGTGGAAAAATAATGAAGCAGGTGGCACGGGTTTTATGTTTTCCTTATCACGGTACTTTTATAGAGAATGATGTTTATGTTCCTTACTTGACATTTTTATTCTGAATAACTCTAGACGAGGCATAAAACCTAATATGCATTTGAGACAAACTACAAACAAGTTAAAGGAAAGAAAATATTATTAAGACACAGTATATTTATCAACTGATAATATTATTTCAATAACATTATATAAAAAAAACAGGCTTAGTAGTAGTCTGGCTTGCAAGTGTACGAAATAAGTCAAGGTTTCTACTAACATGAAATGATAATATTTTACAGGATATCTCTGGTAACTAATAAAGCAAGCTTATGTGCATTTTACGATTAATTCTGTTTTTTGTAGACGGCAGCAGCTTCATGAGCAGGGAGCTAGAAGAAAGATGAATGCACAACGTATAGTCATGGCAAATGCACATAGCATTCTGAGACTGACACCATGTCCGTAGGGGACATATGCCTGATGGCATATGTAATATTACAAAAAATAATAATAGAAGGAGGTGAATGGGATGTTTTTGTTTCATATGCCAATGGAATTTAGAATGTCCTTGGGATTTTTGAGACAAGATGTGATGGAGAAATAAGACAAGATGTCACTGATCTACCGCTGGGATTTGTATTACAAGCACAGCAATAGCAAGTTATAAAGGCATTAAGAACATAGCATGACTGACCCACCTGCCATTGTTTAACTTTTGGTGAAGGAGTAATTTCCAAGAGGGTGTCTTGTCTCGCTAAGGCTCAAATAAGGTATTATTGCCCTTGAGCTAACAAAAGGTCCTTTATAAGATTTAGTAAACACTGACTTCTATATTTTGTATTACTGTATTAATATGTCAGTTTTATGTATAACTTTTGTGTACATTCTAGTGGAACCTGTTGATACATATATAATATATATCTGCAATATCCTCATAGATCCACACCTATGAAACTGCCCAGAAATTCAAACCTTATATCAACCCTTTGAACAAAGCCAGCCAAGACCTTTCAAATGCTGAGTTTTAATTGGCATTTTATTTTTTTCTGAAGACAGCAGGAAACCAAATTATAGCTGCTACCCGAGAAGAGTACATACAAGAATAAACTAATAGCAGCCAATTGTCTGCTATAAACAGGAGCAATAACGCTAATAATACCAAAAAGCCCCATAACATTTACATATATTTGAACTCTGAATTTGTTCTTTGGCATAAGTTAAACTTAGAGGTGGGCTGACATATTCCAGATTCCAGTACATGTGCTGATGTGATGCTAATTTTGTTCAGCATTCATGAAAATGATGAGTGTAATATATTGTTTTTATTGGAGACACTTATGTATTTGTACAACCTAATTGCAAGTCTGTGATCCTCCAGCGCCAGAGGCTCATGGTTTAATTTCAGGTCACGCTTTGGGACCTCAATCCCTCTGTCCTTTTTGATGTACCTCTTTTATTGTAGGTCAGGATGTTTGCTGGGTATTTGTGTATCATTGTGTTCTACAATCCTAACAGTTCTTGTATATTAAGTTATGAAGATAAGTATTCTAAAAGCCTCACTCAGTTCCATGTTAAAAATCCCATAAAAAGTCTGGTGGTTTTCTTGTGCCACATAACTGATTAGTGGGTACATAATGTGTAATATTGTTTATAAGGAAGAGATATCCATTTGTAGCACAATTAAAGCATGTACTGAAATGCTTAGTATAAGTACAGTAGAGACAGTAGACGGATTTAGAGTCTGTGCTCTTGAAATTCATTCTCGGTATAATCCCTAGTACGTAAAGGGTTAACTTATTTGCTCCCTTAGCAGAAACATTTTAAAGCATGTGACAGACCTGTCAAAACATCAAATGTATAAAGACTTAGCAGGTCATTCGTTTTAGAAATGCTTAATGTGGTATAAAAGAAATGTAGCTTTAGCGATTAGTACATGAGCAGTTTCTAAAATGAGACTGCATTAGGTTTAAATTCAGCACTGTACGTTCCCAGAACACCTCTATAGCTCCATATAGATTTGTGTCAAATTTCTCCCTCTCTAGGTATTTCTATGTCTCTCTAATTTGTTTTTCTTGCAAATACATCTTGATGGTCCTGTTCCACCTATTCAATCCATTGACAGTTCTTACTAGAATGATATGCAAATAAACATCAGCAGATGAGTAATTCTATTATTTTCTGTGAAGGTCTAAGCAACATAAAAAAACCCCAGACATTTAAGAAACTGTTTCTTTCTCTTTGTTTTCCCATGTCAAAAAAACAGGTCCATCGCTCTACAGTCATTAGATCACACGTGCAATGTCCAGCCTCCAGCTCTATATGGCCCACCAGATGCTGTGTGAGTATGAAAACGTTTATTGTTCAGGAGGCAACCTGGGACACCGGAGTGCCCACTTAAGTTCCCTCACTTATTGTTAAGGTACTGATCATTGCTCATAAGGAGAATGAGAAAACTTAATGCTGGATTTCTCACAGGCTGTCACTGATCTCAGCTTCCATGAGGTGAAAGCTATGGGTTGATTACAGTATTTGTAAAACTTAAACAATGATAGAAGCGATATAGGTGACCTTCCGGGTTAAACATCACTTCATAAAAGTGGCTTCTTAGGAGCATCACTGGCAAGCATACTGTATAGCGGGACTATAACCCTTGCATCCACCCACACCAAGCCCTCCTTCATGCCCCTTGTAAAAATCTGACAGCGGATGCATGTGTTTTCCTGTAAATAATGGAATTTTTAAAGCATGCTCCACAGGACACAAGGTTGATCACCAAGCCGTGTAAGTCACAGTAGACAAACTTGACCCGGTCCTTCACTAGATTGGCTTATGGAGACAATCTCCCCAAGGCTGCTCAGTTTATCCAACCATACACATTTTTACTGCATGGAATAAGGTGGCTTTACACTGCAAAATAACCGGAACCTAATTATCACAACAGCATCAAAAATCGTGATAAAGTGATGTTGTCATTTGATAACCTATTAGAATGCACAGCTTACACAGAAATTGATGCATTTGAACATCTTGGTTAATTGCATTTATGTTCTTCTTCCCACAATTTCCCTTACTGTAATGTGATTTTACAATAATTACTTTCCAGGGAAATGTGTTGGTTGAATGCAAGATGGTACTTATGCTGCACATCGATACAATAACAAAGGTCTCCCATAAGGAATTAGGCTGGAAACAGGTTTGGATTGTCTCATTTTGCAGCTCATCAGTCATGATTTGACTGAGATGACTCAAGCATATTTTTCAATCGTTTTATATATTGGATAACCTCTTCTTGCAGAGCGGTGGCTTTTTCTGTAAGCAGACGGATTACTCTTGTGTACGGTTTCCACACAAGCAGTGAAGTGACCCACAGTAAAATTAAGTGGTGATGCAGAAAGAATAATACTCAGCCATGCCTGGAAGCTATACGTTTTCTCAGGAAAGTTATTCTGTTGATGTCCAAAGTCGTAGTGGTTGAAAGCGGCGGTTATTAAATACACCTGGCAGACCAAAAACGGTATCTAACTTCTAAACAAGCTGTCACATTCAGAGGAGACGTTCACCAATATTTAGATGTATATAAATGTTCCAGCCAAAAAGGACAAGGAAGGCAGATACCGTATGAAGAAGAGTGCTATAAACGATAGACAGCAAATAAGACTACACCATTAGAATACAGATATATGGTGTAATATTTTCATCAGCAGGAATATTCATTGGTTATAACTCAAATTTAACTCTTACCCCAGAATTCACCCTGAAAAATATAGCCTATAATGTCCATAACAAATGTTTCCAAAAAACTGAACATAAATTGTATTTTTCTTATTTTTAATTCATTACAGAGTCATTCCTAAACAATGATGACCTAATGTATTTTAACTCAGTCTGTCAATTCTAGCTTTCCCACGCAGTTTTAATATATGTATTGTAAGATTGCTGGCGCTATATAAATAAAAGATAATAATAATAATAATCTCTTGACTGGTACAATTATCCATCTTTTTCGTGTGCTACTTTGGCAAAAAAATACCTTTTTAAAATAAATAGATGCATTTACAACACGGTTTCTGTTTTTGCACTTTTTGACCATAGTGGCAGAGTTTAATACCTAGTAATATAAAGTCCTGGGGACATTTACATTTGCCGTGAAGACTTGGGCAGCTCTGTGAAGGAACTTTAATGGAGATTTAGGAACAGCACCAATACTATTCAGCCGAGAATTATATATCCATATGGAATATTCTGGGAATAAAAAAATGACGGTGATTTTCCAGATAATTTAGGGCAGTCAGCGCAAAAAATAGCAACCCTGACACTCAAGCAGACCCTGTAACCTGCTCTCCAATTAACATCAATGTACCCTAATATAACTATTTTGTGCATACAGTACATATCTACTGGGTGATATTGGTAAGTATGTAATACTATGAATAAAAAGATTCACCCTGTAACCGAAATCTTCTGTAGAATGTGGAAAATATATGAGGTTGTGAGCTTTAACACATCCATACTAAAAATGAATATCCTTTTAATGTCAGTTTCACTGTAAATTACATTTGCCTGTGTCTGAAGCAAAGCAATACGGTATTTTACAACCCACAAAGGAAAATGTACTTCATGTGAGGATATAAATTGCAGACATTGTAACCTTTCCCTTCTCTATTGTCACACCTGGCGTCACAAATTTACCTGTTACATTCCACATTCCCCTGGCTGCTCAATAGCTCGTACATTTCTCTTAGTGTTTTATTAATACATTCTCAATTTTTGTTAAACTTTCCACTGTTTCATTTAGATTTTTTGAATATTCGATGGCATTCCTTAACACAATTTGTCAGGTGAAATGTCTTATCTCAATACATGTACAACTCACTTTTTAGTAAACAGAGTAGAGTATGACCGTTAAACTATAAAGGAATAATGTTCTAGCCATATTCTCAGAGCTGACTATACAGCCAAAGCCATACTTCGGTGGTCGCAGATCCATAGCATGTTCCTACACTCTCCCTTATACATACATACGCATGAAGACAACCTTGGCCTCACACATACAAATGCATCCAGTTTTGCTAATATTTTCTGTTACATTTTATGTAACACATGAAATGTAACAGTAATTGCCAAAAAAAAAGCTCCTTGACCCAATTATTATAATATGGCTGCTTGGCCATATTATTTTCCAGAAGATACAGTAACAAAATCCATGGATTGCTAGGTAAAAAAAAATTAAGTTTGTTCAATATATGTATCTATTATGTAATTTATAGGATGGAATACTGAAGCATGAATATTTTAATTGAATACAATATTATATATGTATAATGGACTGCAGAATCCTGGAATAGGCTTCTAGTTGAAATGGATTTGGACATCTTGTATGTAGTAAAAATAAGAATGTTTTGGCAAGACATCTTTGGCCAATAATACCTACATTCACTGGTTTTATTTATATGATGTGTACGTAAAAATACAATTATTTAGCACTAATGCAAAATTGTATCCTATTCAGAAATGCTAGACATTCTAATGATAAAAACTGTGATGTGACTAATGAAAAAGAAAAATGTCCTATGATACAAAAATGTAAAGCGATGATTTTCATTTGGATTTTTTTAAGAATATTTGACATAAACATCCCACTTGCAGTTAAACTCACCAGGCAGCATGTTTACCATGGGTTTTTAACAAGCACGGGACATATTTAGCTAATTCCCGACCATGACAATCGTTATATTTTTAATATGATTATTTTATTAACAATGTTTTAGAATTCTTTTCAGCATGCTGTGTGCTATCTGCAAACGCTCATTGTGTAAGCAATGACTGCATTTGTGGCACACGGCACACATAAAAGAATAATTTAAGGCATATTTTATTATCATGATTATGTTCAGGGTTATGGAAGAAGGGCAAGCTTTTTGCGGAAAGGATTTTATGATGTGGACAATTGATTTTGTTCTAACCTAAACATAAATATCAATAGAACTGAACTTATGTCTAAGCCCAAAAGCAAACGGTGATTTATGAGAACAATCTGTTTTCGTTATAGTGAATTAATCTTAAATATACTGAGCTAGTTCTAGTACTTTAATATATGTCAAGAGTCGTATAGGACACGGAGTTCTTCAATCACAGTCCTTAAGGGGCAGCAATAACTATTTTGTAAAGTGACAGTTTTTAATATACAAATGAAATATAAATACGTTGGCAGTGGTTGCTACTTTACGTGATGATTTCCCTTTAACATACTTTCTGGATAGTTTAACCCCTGCAGCCCTTACATATTTGACATAGTTACATAGTTATATAGGCTGAAAAAAGACATGCGTCCATCAAGTTTAGCCTTTCCTATATCTGTTAATTTGTTGCTGTTGATCCAAAAGAAGGCAAAAAAAACCCCCGGTTTCGCTCTTTCCAATTTTGCACTAACCAGGGAAAAAATTCCTTCTTGACCCCAAAATGGCAGTCAGATTTCTCCTTGGATCAATAAACTGTTTCCCCATAATTACAGATTATATCCCTGAATATTATGTTTTTCCAGGTATCCATCCAGTTGCAGTTTAAACGTCTTTTTTTTTTTACCATAAATCCTGCAAATACAACATTGACTCAACAATGATTTATGTATGCTTTTGTTTCACTTCTTAGCTAAATCTTGTTTAAAATCAAATTGTAGCCATATCGGATTGAAGTAGAAGTCATTATAATGCCCCCTTTGCCTTTAATATATAAAGTACTCTGAAACAGTAAACCCTAAAAGGTTTTATTAGGTTAGCAATGGGCTAATTATCCTTTGTGATATTCTGTAACCATTCCAGAAAGCAAAATGAAGGTCACTTAAAAAGAATCATTTATTTTCCAAATAATGTTACAATCACATTTGTGAGCCGTTATGCTCGTAGACAAATTCAATAAAATAATGGACCTAGAATGGAAAGATGGAACAGTAAGTCATAGTCACACACTGCAATTTCATTCTGCCGAATGAACAGGTATATCTAGATAAGAGATGCCCCCTCTTCCATCCGGCCTGCTAGACAAAAATATATATTTGTATTGTCTCAACATTCATAGGTTCCTTTGCCCTCCATTTAATAAGAAAACTGCACAAAAGATGTGACTTTACAAATATTGTTATTGACCTTTATTAAGTATTATTTCTAAATAAAATAGTTATGAAAATAGAAAAAAATATTTTTTTCCCAGATAATTTGGCATTCTATATACACTTATATTTATTTAAAAAAAACAACATAATAATAGCCTCTCAGTATTTGAGATGTAGGTTGATAATTTTTCTTAATGTTGCATTCTTGGCCGGGTGAGACCACTGGTTTCCCTGCTCCAAGAGTTAAAAGTCTGTACCAACAACCAATAACGTCGCTTGTACGGACCTTTAACTCTTGGAGCAGGGAGACCATGGTTTATGCTGTTAGCAAAATGATTTATTTAAACAATTTTCATTTCTGAACTAATCACATTGAAAGGTACTGTCTCATCTACAGTATTAGAATAGAATAAAATGGCAAAATGCGGTTAATTTGCTTAACATAATAGAAAATTAAATTAATGTTTTGCCTCGGTGAAACAGCACCTCTGTGTTTTAAAGACAATATACTAGAGTAAACATTTAAGTATGCTTTGATCCAGTATAGACTACTTCCATATCTATTAAAATTGGGCAAATTATGTGATTGAGTGCTAAGCCCACATTCCTCTGGTTTGATAAATTCAAATATAGCACTTTGGTCGCAAAATTGGACAGATGATGATTCTGGATGAGGACCCAACTTTCACAGCACAACTTTTAGGTATAAACCAAAAGCAAATAACACCAAGAAACAACATAATAGAAAGAGAATTTTTAACACGTTCCCTGTTCTGATAAAGAAAACACAATTGTTGCCTTCACTGGTATAAGTAATATGATAGGAATGTATTAGACTACTGAAAGTGCTGACACCCATTGACTTTATACCGGTTTTGGTTCAACGATCAGTGAAATGCCATAAACGTTTGGTTTCCGATAGCTAACATTGACCCTTTTTGGAATAGACAGCACATGACGGTTCTTCTAATTTAAAACCGGTATAACACACACAGTTCATCTTCTGAATACACAGTATGCTGTAAATCTATGCTTTACACAAAGAGCCTACATGTGCATTAGGAGCTGCAGTTGTAATATTGATGTTTCTCTAGTGATTTAGAGCTGAAACTGCAGTGTTGAAAATCACCGGATGACAGTTGCTTTTCTTATGCGCTTTACGCATTAATCACCCAAGCTTTTATTTACCTTGTTTAAAATAAGGCAACTATAAATTATACACATTGAGCTTCAGAGAGGCCATCTATCAGCTGTATGATTCATGTAATACAATCTCTGCCACTGTTTCTTTTATTCAACAAAAGTCATAGTGATTAACAAACAATTCATATGGCATGCATTTTATACAAATGCTAACTGTGGAATGAAGTCTACTTTTTTCTTTTTTTATGGGTTGAATTTATCAAAGGCTGATCTAAAAAGTAAAATGCATATGCATGTATTGTGTAACGCAAGATACTCCCCATCAAGCTCTGTTTGTGGGTTTTCTAATATATATGTATCAAATTTTGGCTTTCAATGGCCTGGAAATGGCTAGGAACTAATAATGTGTAAAACCGTTACTTATTTGTGTGCGGTTATATTATGGAACAAATGAAAGCAAGGTGATAATTTTGCACAAATACAATCCAGTGATTTGATAAAAAAAAAATTACACCCAGAAGCCTAGGCCACCCCAGCACCATAGTGGCCTACATTACACCCCTGGTGCAGAACACAATCTGATTACTGTGTATTAGATTGGCATGATTTTCGACCCTATAGTGTTTTTCTGTCCAAATTGTGCTTTATCTTTAATAAAACATAACATGTAAAATTCAGGCCTCATCTGTGTAATTAGACATTGTATAGCTGAAGTAATGAAATGAAAAAAAATGAAAAACCCTGCAACCTCCGATCAATGTGTGTAGCTTAAAAACATCATACATGCATTTCTAGATGTTGCTCTATACGTGTGGGAGCAGTAACACAGGAATGTATATTGTGTATCGTAATCAGCATTTCCCAGCTGCTGTCCATGGTACTGAGAATTGTGGCAATATGCAATACATTTTTCTTTACAGTAAGGGCAATAATGGTATGGAATGGAAAGGGCTATAAATAGATTTAATATTTCAGAGCTTCTTGATCCAAGGAGAAATCCAATTGCCTTAGGAAGGTTAGGTAGAAGGGTTGAACTTGATGGACTTAGGTCTTTTTTCAACCTTATGTACTATGTTACTACGAAACTATGTAACCTTCCAGGACCAGATTTCTCACTGGGCAGACTAGGCACATGCTTAAAATGCCACAAGGGGTACGTGACTAAATGTAGGCCAACCCACTCTGCCCACTTTACCCATGTGTCATAGTTGTATGCCTATGCCACCCCTACAAAACTGTGTTTTTTTTTTTTTACCATGTTGGGCATCTGAACTTTGTATGTCTTTCCTATGTGCGTGCTTGCCGTCTTCTGGTAAATGTTACAAGCAATTAAATAAATATTGTTTCCTGTAAAAGCAGCTCTCTATGTCCCCAAAAGTTTTATAAAATCCCCAAGTGATCATAGCTATGATTTCATTGCAGGTTTTATACACCTTCGTTGAGCATTGTTGCAATAACTTCCCTAGAGTAATATATATGCAGATAAGTCGCCTTAGGCTTTCTTTTGAGAACTGCCACGTTGCTACACTATTCAGGGTCTGTTGTTTCTTGTAAGTTTTCATGTCAGTGTAAACCTAGAACTGATTTTATTTTGTATCAAGAGGCACAATTTACTCGGATTTGTTAATTTGTAAGGATTTCCCAAAACAAGGAGGGACCCCAAACAAATAAAGAGGAAGCAGAGAGCTCAGTATTTTTGTTTGCATTTCATTGCTTTTTTACTCTGACCAAAAACGAAAAAAAAATATATAACAGTGTACAGTAACACAGAGCAATAAAGAACTGTAACAAAATATTAAACATAATTATATTTCTTGCTAACAAGAAAAACATTATCACTACATCATTACTGCTGTAAAAAGCAAACGTAGCGTTTATTCAGGACCGGACTGGGAATAAAAACCGGCCCTGGAAATAATTGAATAGCAGCCACATTTTTCATGGTGCTGTTATTGTAAAGTCCCGGGCCCCAAAATTTTTTGTTGTACAGAATAGGGACAAACTATGCATTTTTAAAGTATATTTGAAGAACACATTAGTCATAAATAAGGTATATATGAAAACACATAATTACTAATATCACTGTGGCCCATGACATCATGCAACGGACTGAGACCAACTGAAAGAGCACCGGTATAGTCCAAAAAAGGTGAAAAAAATATTTTGAGTATTAAATTAACAGTTTTCGAATGTATTTAATAAAATTACTAAAAAAACACCAAAGTTCTTTAAAACACAGAAATTGTGTTCACAATAGAAAATAACCAGCGCAAATAAGCCTGTAGCTTTCTTAATAAAAAAAATTGAGCTAGGTATAAGAAGGAGGTTGGGGGAGTGTGTGAGCTGCATGGATGATCAGAGAGAGTGAGTGTATGTATGTATATATGTGTAAGGTGTTAGAGTGACTGTATGTGTGTCTGTATGTGTAGAGCTGCCACTGACCTTCATCATATCCACCTACATCATCCCATCCCCCACCACAATCATTAACCCCCAACCACCATAATCATAATTTCATTCTATAACTATAATTTCCATTCCCTGCCATTTTCACCTCATATGGCACACATATAGAAACACAATCTTGCACACACACACACATGCATAGTGATGCTACGCACACACACACACACCAACACACACTTACACCACGGGGTCATGTCACATGAACCTGCCACAAGTTGGGAAGTTGGACCGGCCTTTTTTAAGAGCAAATATCGAAATTAGGTTATAATACATACCTTGCACCATTTCAAGCGACCATAGAGGGATTCTTTTATTTAAAGGAGCATGGTTAGGGGCAGGGCTAGGGTCAGAGTATATTCAGTAAGACATTTAGGAGGCAGTCTTGCTAAGCTTTCCATTTAGTTGTATTAAATAGACACTCCATCTATCTTAGTAACTGTAATGCTTATGAATACCTGAATGGCCCCTTTAAGTTTTCATGGTGTCCGTTTTGCAAATGCATGGGGGGATTCTGCAGAACCCCCCTCACGTGATAAATGGCTTCGTTCAACATTCTGTGAAAATGAATCACCTAGCATTCATTTCCATTGCTAAAAAAATGTAATGCTAAATCTTATCCGACAGAGCCTGAAAATACCAGATTCACTAAAGTGTTTCCAGCTCCATATTTTTCAATTACAATTTCAGGGATATAATGTTACTGATTCACTTACCAATAGGACAGAATTGCAGTAATGTGGTAATAAACATTTCAATGCCATGGGACTGATCTTAAGACAATTCTTTTGCTTAAAGGACAGTACAATTTTAATAATTATGTTATCAGTTAACAGCCCTGCCTCTGAGTATATACCGGTACTTGAAAATAATTTAAGGCTTCTACTTGAACGTAGTCAAGTTTCTAAAAAAGCATCTTCTTTATCCAATTTCCATTTTTCTCACAGCTAATACAATTCTACGGTCTAAAAATGCCACAGCAAATAACTTGTTTTTCTAAGCGGTCTGTTCAAATTCAGAATATAATTGTTTCAGATTAGATGACATATCAGAATATTAGAATCATAAGACCCTGGGCAACTGCCAGTTGTGTTTGTTCTATTTTTAAGGCTACGTTTAAATCACCTAAATGTAGGTGAACTATAGGCATAAATGAAGAGTCAGGATGGGTACAAATATAAAGCTTATAATTGTTCATTTCCAAATTCAACATGTTCCTTTTCTATAGATGTCCTAGGTGAAGTCCTCTTAAGAAGCAAACTGAGAGTAGCCCAGTCTAGGGGCTTGTACTTTACTCATTAAATGCCTGGACTTTTCTCTGCCAGTTTTGGCAATCTGATGGTCCTTGCTGGATCCAATTCTGTTCAACATCACCCTGGTGTACCCCTAAACCACCATGAACTGGTTTCACCTGAGCTAGGTCATATGTTCAATGTAGCACATTTGCAAACCAGTCCCCCTGATCAATAAAACCTTACAGGATCATCCTCCTCTAGCAAAAGATTACATGACCCCAGCTCTCTATATGTGCATTGTATGGATATTTTCTAGGCATAAAAACATTCACGTGTAATTTACTTTAGTTTCAATGTTCAATTATTGTTAGACTATTGTTGAATATTGTTACATAGTGTATGACTTTGAAGCACCCGGTAATTTTAGATAGCAGGGAACATTGTCATGACAATAAAATTAAGAAGCAGGAACCACTTCAGGCACCATTTAATAATTCAGTGAGAAAAGTCAAATGAAATACTGAAACATGGAATGTGTCAGGCCCATGACAGGTATGGTCATCTGTTTTGGCCATCTTCTTCATTTGGCGGAAGCAGCTACTACGTATCAGCATTAATAATAGATGAATAAGAATACATTCTTTTAAAAGACTAATCTGTTTTGATTTTAAGTATCGTTTAACCCTTTCTATGTTGTAATGAGAGTTAGGGAGCCTAGGTGACTGAGAGAGGCATCACAACTAAGATTTCCTTCCAATTCCTTTAACATTCTATAAAAACATATTAAAGGTTGGAACCATCTAACTTTAACTCAAAAACATAATCTCACCCTTTTACATCTAGGCCTCAAATTAAATGATATATATATATATACCATATATAAGATACTGCACAGAAACCTCAAACTCCCAGGCCTCTACCAGAGGACTCAACGTTGAGGAAGACACATACCACCCATAGGGGTGAGAAGGGAATGTTTTTTTAATATATGTATATAAATGAGTACATATTAAGAAAAACAAATTGGTAATAACTAACTAATGTAAATGGGTGACACTTGGACTGCTGTATAAAGATGTGATTTATATCAGTAGTACAGACAGTGTCGTACTAAAACACGTAAGCTTGAACCCATGAATACGATATGAGATTTATTGATTTAACACAGTCCAATTTACGTTGCTTCAGACAAGGGTTTGCTGACATGATGTAAAGTAATATGCATTAATATTCATTACATGTATGTAATCAATTTATCATGATATCTGCAGTAACAGACAAGATATCTAACATTGCTTCAGGCTAAGTGCACTCATCTTTTCTGAAGCAATCTACAACATCCCACAATACACAGCTATTCTATTGTAATATAATTAAATGTTCTTAGTAATACAGCAGTAATGAATTGGGAAAAAGGAGGGAAAAAAAGACTAAATCTTATTAAACTACTGAATTGACGTTTATGAACGTATTTAATAACCAACATTAATTTGTGATTAACAATATACATCACAGGTTAATTTACTGTGTATTATGCTGCAGTTTATTATGCCTCATTAATAAGTGAGACCGACTGAGCTGGCTTCATATAAACTAACGCTGTATGTTAATTCAATCATCCTTCACTATTGTGCTAGGTGCCCGACAGGTTAAATCATGTATTATTACATGTGTATTGGTGTGGGAAAACCTTCCCCATGAAGACTTTGTTGGATTTACTGGAGTATGTATGATTATGGCCTTCTTTATACCACACGTTAACACAAGGAGGAAATATACAACGAAGAGTACTATCTATAAAGTTCTTTCTAGTTGGAAAATTAAATTTTTCCTGTTTCCTAGTAACAAACTCTTCCAAACCTGTAAACCAGATTTACTTTATGTATCTACCACGTATTCCTACAGTAACCAGTTTCCTACCAAATTCTTCAAAATACATAATTGTCAGACATTACGTATCTTGGTTAAGCGCTCTTTGGCCCTCTTAGAAGAACCCTGTGGATAGTCTAAGTGTCACATATTTAATATACTAAACTTTAAAATAAAAATTTGCTTTTATTTCACAAAGGTTTTCTGTGAAATGGGTGACAATTTGTCTTTTAAGTGGAACTCTACCAACAGAAATTTTTATCTGCTCGTTATAAAATTCCATACTTACACATAAGAAGTCTACAATTATTTTTTGTATGTTTTAAAACATACTTGGGTGAAGTACCAATTTGTTTTTCTTAATGTATCTTATTTCGTGTAATTTTCATATGAGTACATAACAAAGATGGCATATTCTTAAAGTTCTTTAGGGGAAATTATTGTGAATATTGCTTCATTTCTATTTCTGTATACATATATTTCTTATCGTTATTCCTTTTTCTTTTTATGCCATAAAGTCTTAAATTATGAACACAGAGTGCCTTTGGGATTTCTCAGATAGAGAACTACAGTATTGCTTTAAAGTACGATAACAAAAGTATCTCCTATTAGTAAGCATAACAAGATTTAAGACTGGAAAAGGTATCTTAAAGCATTAACCGATTCCTCACTTCTCTCAGTGATGCTACCAGACATTTTATTTTTTAAGAGAAGAACATGATTACATTTAATCTTGCAGCCATAAAACTTGACAGCAGGTAATACATTTGGCCCATCTGGTCTAACCATGTCTTCCTGCTGCAAAAACCACAAACCTTTCCTGATTCACAACCTTGCCTTATAGTCAGAATAGCCTTATATCTATCCCATGCATGTTTAAATTCTCTCGCTGCGTGAACCTTTGTCAAACATGAAACTCTCTTTAACCCCTAAATGACAAAGCCCGTACATGTATGGGCTCAAAATGCATTGTTTTCAATGGGTTTAGGGACCGCCCATTGTCCTTAAGGGGTTAATGCACCTCTGTTTAAACTCAATCTCTCTCTCTACTCTCCTACGTTGAGGAAAGTTAAACATACACTATATGGACAAATGTACTGGGACACCTGACCATTACTCTCCCTTCAGCATACCAAGTCATTTGGACTTTGTGCAACAGTTTGGGGAAGGCCCATTTCTATTCCAGCATTACTGTGCCCCAGCGCACAAAGCAAGGTCCATAAAGACATGGTTGGATGAGTTTGGTGTGGAAGAGCCTGACTGGCCCGCACAGCCCTGACCTCAACCACATCGAACACCTTTGGGATGAACTGGAACGGAGATTGCGAGCCAGGCATTCTCGTCCAACATCATTGACATCATCACAAATACTCTACTTGGTGAATGGGCAAAAATTCCCATATAAACACTCCAAAATCCAAGCTGTTATAGCTGCAAAAGGGAAAAAAACTACATATTAATGTCTATGTATTTAGATTGCAATGTCATAAAAGCCCCTGTGTAACGGTCAGCTCTCCTAATACTTTTGTGCATATAGTGTAGTTGTATGATATGTCTGAAATTTTCAGAGAACCCCATGGTTTAGTGAGCAACTAAAACAAATAAACCTCATCCAAAAAAAGAAGCACACACCTCAGTGACGTTCAAGTGCCTATGTTCCACTAGTAAAACATTTATTGCGCTCTCTAGGTTGCTAAGCAATTAAGCTGTACCAGATGTGCCATTTTATTATTTCCTTTGACAGTTTAATCCCGTAAAACACAGACATTTTTAATAGAGCCAGTTTTTGAGGTTCAATGGCAAAAAAACCCAAACGGGCACGCATTCATTATATAACTATGAATGAGGCCAAACTTTGCCAAACGGGCACGCATTCATTATATAACTATGAATGAGGCCAAACTTTACGCAAACAAAAAATTATCTTTAGGATGAGTTTGAGCAGTGCTGTGAAAGTTAGAAAAATGTTTTGTTCTATTGCAGATTGGCTGAACAACACCTTTAGGTGGCATTTTTTGCATTCATCACATCTTACCCAATAACACCAGGTAGACCTCTTTGCTATTAAAATATCTAATCATGTTTTGAACTTTTTTTAATTTTACTAGGACATATATGAGGATTGTGGAGGATATCTATTAGTACAATTAGCAACAGCATAGTATAGTATAATGATCATTTGTATTGTGTTCCTTAACTTGTGCATAATTAAATCAATGATTTGAATTAAAAGATTGTCCTTCTCTAACGTTTTCTGTGCACGTGGCTGCTGGCTACTATTAAAACACATCACAGTAAAAAAAGTGACACATACATATGATTTAAAGATGTTACATTTTAATATTTTCCAGTAAAAATGGACCAATGAGCTTCTGAGCACTACAACTGATGATGAGGGCCGCCGGTGCCTTAGAACAGCAAAACAAGATTAGCTTACTTGTTGTTACTGCGTTAGGTTTAACACTTCTTTTCTCATGTCTTAAGGAAGAAAAGGACAGTGGGTTCCATCTGAAAAGCCACCGGACACCTTGCACCCATCCTGTTTAATATAAATATGTATATCTTGTTTAATCTAAATATGTACATACATGTGTGTATATATATATATATACAAACACTTTGCTTCCATCCTGTATGTATATAAATGTATATAAATATGTTTAGATTAAACAGGATGAGTGCAAGGTGGTTGGTGGCTTCTCAGATGGAACTGCTGCTGCCACTGTCCCATTTCTCCTCTTTCTCATTATCTCCTTTTTCTATTTTCTTACACTCTCTCCTCTTTCTCCCCATCGTTTACATGATGAGTGAGAGGTCTGTTCATACAGTTTCATTGCTTCATTGCGGTGTGCGTGGCTTCAGTGCTGAGAGCCTTAAACTAAGTATCTTAACTGTATATAGTTACTGCATATTCAGTAGGTTTTTTACTGTGTGTTAAAGTACTTAAGTTCATTTCTCTAAACACATAGTAGAGAAGCTTGCTTGGGGCAGTATATTTTGCTTTAAAGAGACAGTCCAACCATCATATGCACAATACACAATGCACATCATGGTGGAGTGGCCCTTTAAATTACCATTCTGTCCCCCTTGCGAATGCATGGGGGCATCCTGAAGAATACTATCATGTGTATTTGCCTTCTAAGCTTGTACGCATGTATGGCAAGTGCAATCTTTGCTTCAATCAGCCACAAGTGGTACAAAAACGGAACCATGAAGAAGGAGGGTGCCAGAGGTAAGTGGTTTCTTTTATTTACTCTACAGGTACCCAAAGCATAGTAAAGTACTTATAAATGATATCAATGTGCATTGATTATTGCAGGGCTGTAAGGGACGCTAAACTCTTCATGTTTGCTTTACAATAAACTGTAACTACACGGCTTTAAGTAATGATATCAGATAACAGCCTTGACTATTGATGATGCATTGGCAAAATGTTAATTATAGCTCGTTACTTAAGAAAATACATAATTTTCCTGCCAGAAAATTGTTGTTCACACAATTTCAGGTAAAATCAATATTTATACTTCTTTTATAGTAACACTTAATTACAGACTCTTTTGTTTGAAACTGTATTTTTTTGTTTGTATTTTCTAAATGGAATTTTTAACGTGACGTAAAGTAGGTTTCTTTAATTCACTGCATACAATAACCAACAGCATTAAAATGCTGGCTATTAAGCTGTGCAGTGAATACTTTGTTCCAAGTCCCCCACCTGGATGTAATAAAAGGAGATGGAGGTACCGTTGTTTGCGACTCAGGCAGTCACTGATTTTTAGACAGATAAAACGTGATTCATGCTGAACTATAATAGTCTTATCTACCTCTTTTTTTTGTACCGCCTGCATGCTGTTTTCTTGTTAGGGGAGATGTGTGAGTTGTTTTATCGTTTTTTGTCATTTTTTTATCTTTACTAGTGGTACTTAAATATTGGTGGAGCAAAATCAAAAGTAAGGTGTATTTCATTAAATGAGCTTAAGAGGTTTGGCCCTGGAGACAAAAGGGGTTAATTGAACTAACTCAGTCACAGAGAAAGGAGCACAGTGGGGTCATGTAAACATGATTTTAGGTGACACTATGGTAATATAGTAAGTGAGAAGGGGTGATGATGAGGTGTCGAGTGAGGTGTGATTATAGAGTCAGGTTGTTTTAATATGAGTGTGTACTAGAGTGTGTATATGTTAGTGTATATGTGAGTGTGAGTGTACGTGTGTGTGTGTGTGTGTATAAGTGTGTGAGTGTGTTAGAGTGTGTTAGAGTGAGTTAGAGTGTGTTAGAGTGAGTGCATATGTGAAAAAGAATGGGTCGCTTTGAAGAGCTCAAGCGAGGTACTGTAATAGGATGCTACCTTTGCAATAAGTCAGTTTGTGAAATTTCATCCCTGCTAGATATTCCACGGTCAACTGTGGTATTATTAGTGGAAATTATGACCATTGACAGGTGAAGGGAATAATTTTGTTATCATGGCACCTGTTACTGGGTGGGATATATTAGACAGCAAGTAAACATTTTGTCCTCAAACTTGATGTGTTAGAAGCAGGAAAAATGGGCAAGTGTAAGGATCTGAGCGACTTTGACATGGGCCAAATTGTGATGGCTAAAAATTGTAGCAGCTGCCATTGAAGCAAACGGGACTTTCCTACTGCTTTCAGAGGTGCCTTTTTGGGTATATCATCCAATCTACCAAATTTTGACATTTCCCTTAATATCTTTTTGTGTGTAATATCACACAGCTTCTATTTAAATCTTTCTAAGTATTATACTCTAAACCTACAAACCCCTTTTCTCTATGGATTGGCAAAATTAATTCCTGCACAATTTAAAAAGCAGTTTAATCCAGGTTTCTTACTTACTGTTCACAAGCTTATCAACCATTTCCTTTGTGTTGCCCGCAAGAAAGTCAACCATTTATTTGAAATCATCGTTCACACCACCATTACTACACATTTATGAATTTTATAAAAGCCCGTTTTAATGCTCTACAAACCGTGCCGCTCCTTCTCCATACACCGTTCCACTTGCTGTGTGCACATCTGACAAGATAACTGATGGGTAATCGTAATTGGAGAGCTTGCAAAGCTAGCGATTCCCTTCAATTCAATATGTTATCAGACAGTCAATAAAAAGAGAGTCTCAAGCAAAGGGGTATTCAGTATGTCTAAAATAATCATCCATGCCACATATTCCCTCTTGGAATAATTTGCTAAATGTAGGAATTTGCAATAGTTAAACCATTTAGGTTTGAAGCTGAAAATTTAGCAAACCCATTAAAGGGACTGCATAATGTCTTATACATCATATTATATATTCCACCGACGCAGAATGCATATTACACTCCAGTCATCATATCCACTTTAATGCATATGATAAGTCCATGGTCCCTTTAAATTTTCGTGTGGTCCATTTTGCAAATGCATTCTGATCCCCCAAATGCATTTGCCCCTTTCCCCACCACCCAGCCAAATGCCCTGCAGGATATTCATTTGGCCAAATGTATCTCCATGCACGTGATGTGCTCACCTCCAGTGCTGGCTCTGGCAAATGCTGCATGGCCATTGATTTCAATGGTAGCACATTCTTGTGATTGATTGACAGCTTCAAGCAGCCAATCACTGGCAAGAAAGTGATCCCTTTGCCAAACCCGTCTCCTGCAAGCCAAGGTGCTGCAGGGGAGGTGGGGACACAGTGCCAATGCATAGAATGGGGTGTTGCTGAATCGCTCCATATATTTGCGCTTAAAAAATGTTAATTTCAGGAGTGGCCATTTAAAGCACATAAAGGGTTATGTCTTATTAACACATCCTAACCTGTTGTGTGAGCCTTGGTTACCCTCATAAAGGCTGGACTTGCTTTGCACAATAAGTACCAGGATTAAAAGCCTGTCAAACTATGTGTGATGCCTGTTTGCCCATTGTACAGCGCACCAGAATATGATGGTGGTGGTATATACATCAATTAATAATAGTTGAAGCATGTGTTAATGGTAAACATTTACTAGCTTTTGCACTGAAGTAGCAAATCCTGTTGGTTCATCCATAAAACATATTCCTGTTCCACCCGTGGTGTTCAGAAATGAGCACTGCTATAAAAAGAAACGTGTTTTGCACTCCGTGAACTGTCATTCAGCACATCCAACCTCTACATTTCATTCAAGCCACTTTCCCGCCTGGTATCGAATCCTCTGCAATCTACTCAAAATCATTTTGTCCCTACTAAAGAAAGACAACATGCTCTTCACTTTGTCTGGCTGAGCGTGATATCAGTTCCTGTTTACTTCAGTTGAAGAGACAGAAGTTGCCAAAGCCTTATTTTGAATCCAGTATTGTGCTTGCAGAATTAGCGCTTCTTATAGTACTTAAATTCAAAGGTAAATAGGGTCCTGCTCGCAAGCATACAATCTAAAAAGAAACAGGTAAGGAGAAACATAAAGTATGGAGAAAGGGGAGATGTAGTGTGAGGTTGTATGAGCAGCAGGTAAGTTCTATCTACAAGATGGTACATATCTCTGAAGAAGTGGGCTTTGAGATCAGGAGGGATGGAAGCTGGAGGTTTGGTGGAAGTGTTCTCTAGAGGTATTGGGCAGCACAAGTCTTGTAAGCGGAAAAAGTGAGGAGTTAAGCCTTAGCCAATGGAAAGAATGTAGAGATCAAGTAGGGGGTATTTGTTTGTGTGGATGAGCAGTATTATGGAAGGCTTTATATGTAAGTATAAAATTCATGAGGTTATATGGAGCCAGTGGAGGGATTCACAGAGTGGGGAGGAAGAAGAAGAGTGTCGTGTTAGGTGGTGCTAATATAAAGAGATACATTCAGAACAGACTTTCCTTTCTTGCACTCCATTAAAAGACCATCATTTCCAGAAGAGAGAATAAGATGATAATCATAGGTCAGAGCACTCCAGGTTTTAAATTAGGAGAAGAATTTACAGCTCCATAGTGACAAATAACCCTTTCACTGCATGGAGGGGGTGAAATGTGACAGCACCTTTCCAAGTCCTATGGAAATTACTTAAATATAAGGATTTAGTCCCAGCCATTGTTCAGCTTATCATGCTTGCTCACTGCACATCTGTTAGCAAAAATCCCCAGATACAAACCACAGAGTGCATCCACAAACAAAACGTCTAGCTACATGTTTGCTATTTCGGGAACATCATTGCAAATGTCCTTTCCACTGCGCAACCCAAACCTAATGCACTAAACACATTTTATACACATGTTTTATTTACACAATTTTTGTAACACAAGATGAGCTATTTTTCAAAAAAATTAAAAAATATTTCAAAAATACATGTTTTAAGGTAATTAACCATTCCATTACCAATGGAGTGCACAGGCACCATCACACTGAGATCCAGTAAAGCAGTATCTGTCACTTAAAGGTTATGAAGTCTTCCTGCTATCTCATTCTGTTTTGCAAGTTAAATAATTGTCAAAATATTTTTTTCCATGGAGACTTTGATATTATACTATGTAGTGAATAAATAATGCCAAGCACCTCAAGACTCTCCAGGAGATGATGAAAAAAGGAAGTTTGTGAAAAATAAGATTCTGGATACTTCACCAAAACACAGATGGAAGAAAAAAAAAGTTTTCCTTTTGTCAATATAAGCTTCAAATCCAATTTCCATTTTGTCTTCTAAAAACTATTTATCCTTTAATCTACAAGGCATGTGGGAACAGGGGGGCTGGCAGCAGGGTAAGGGGCAGCAGGGGGGTAATTGCCCCCTGGGAGGTTGTCTGATGTAAAGATTATGGACCACTGTGGAGCACCTGAATCTTTGTGATGGTTTTGTAGTAATTCTAGAGAAGTCACCAGCATGTCTGGAGCAAGAAGAGATTTAGGTGGCATCTCCTAGATGACTGCATCATTTTCTGGATTCTCTATACATTTCCTTTTTGTTAATGGAATGTATATATATATATATATATATATATATATATATATATATATATATATATATATACACACACATATATTGTAGGCTGCTTTATTACAGGGACACTTGCTTTCATGTGCCTCTATTCTGTATGTTGCCAGCCGCCCCCTATAACAAACATTTCCAGATCGCATTCAATAACATTAGTCCCATGTAAACAATCCATCGCCTGCTTACATTGGGGAGACTTAAAGTAATTGCTTCTTGTGATTAAACCGCCTTTGCCCTCCAGTTATATTTACATGCAAATGGAATTACGATTCCTATTACTGATACTTTGAGAAATCATATCCTTGAGCATTTTAGATAATGAAATAACAGAGGCAGCAAATCAAAGGCATTAAATCATGCAGGCATCACTGCTTGAATAACCCATTATAATGCAATAATAATATTAAACATAGTATGTATATATATATATATATATATATATATATATATGTACTGATTTCCATGCAATCTCACCTTTGAGTTCTGCGTTGGGTTTACCACACACACCAGCTGCCCTGCGGATGAGAATACCCTCTTAGCCTGGTAATGCTGGAATCTGAGATGGATGAGATCTAATACAGCCCCAAAACACTGAGTAAAGAAAAGCATCACAACTTTCGTAGTAGATCCCCGTCTTGCTCAGGGCTGGTAAGTACAGCTTCTTTTTATTTTCCTGGAGGTCTGGAGGCAGTGTATCCGTGCGTTTGCACTACACTCCTACACTGCTTTCAAAGCCTTCATATTTATCGTGGAATAAGACGGTTAGAATCTTGCAGCAGTGGGCTGACCAATCAAAAGAGCAGGAATGTTATCCTTGAGAACCAAATCCAGCCAATAAGAAATGCCTCCCACCACTGAAGCTCTCGGATGAATTAAAGGTATGTAGTGAACATTACCATACATCCATCAGTACATTACCGTCACACCGTAACCTGCCCAGCGCCGCAGAGCAGCCAGCACAGATTGATTGCTTAAAGTCTTCATTTATTAATTCACTTAGTTCATGCTGAAAGCTCTCTAAAACATTAGGGGGAAAGCTTAAAAAAAACATGATTGCAAAGTTGTTGTTTTTTTAATCAGTTGTGTTTTTTTGGTACTTCTAGTAATGAGATCTGACACTCCCAGGAGAAGTCAAACATTAGTGAGGGGAATCTGATGGTGAATGCTATATTAGATTTATATGTCCATTAGGAACTATGCCATCTTCATTATGATTCCTTGGCAATCTCATTTCCAAGTGGCTTCATGGAAAATGCAGTTCGGTTCATGCACAAGCCCTATAATTAGATGCAGGAGAGGAAAAGAGCAAATGTGCAGGTCTAAAAATAATCCAGCAACACATGGTGTGTAATGATGAATGTCTGAGGCTGGGATGCTATGAAGGAGGAACTCGTATATCAAACACAATAACCTCTCTTTGGCATATTAGCAAGTTAGCAACACCTAAATTGCTGCTTAAAAATAGTATGGTTTGGTACATTAAACAGTACCATGGGTTCAAAACTAGTTCCAGTCGTTTAAAGCTAAAGCTTAGAACACAAGGGCAGCCAATATCTTCTATGCCAGCGGATGAAGACTGAAACTCCCATCAATCCCAGCCAGCTCTTGCTGTAGTGCGTAAAACTGTGTAACTCTGGGACACAACAGCTTTACTGTGGTAAACAGTAAAAACATAAAGAAAAACTCCTGTATTTACAAATCCTAACATATCAGCATTTATGTGATGTCATAATTTTGTGGAATCATAATTATTGAATTGGCTTGAATGTACTAGTAACTTCCTATAAAGGTTGTGTCATGAATGTGTAGGATCTGGTATTCTGAATATATATATATATATATATATATATATATATATATATATGTGTGTGTGAAAGAAAAAAAAATATATATATATCTATCGGTATATAGGAAAATGTGACAGTATTGATGATCTGCAGTATTGTAAATTGTGCATATGGGCTATGCAGCCAAACGTCTGTATTGTACTACTATACTATGATAGCTTTCAGAAAGATGTCTAAATGGGCTAAAAGGAGTACAGATAAAAATATATATATAGAACTATAAAGTGGTATTTATAGATACCATCTGCCAAAAAATATAACCAAGCTTTGGAAAGCTGTTCTGATCTGTCTTCCATTTTGCTGCAGCTGCGTTTTAGCTTACTGTAAAATGTTGTGAAAACACTGTAAAACATTTCACTATTTGACGCCGTTTGTAGAGTGAGCAAGTGTATGACGAGAGAATGACGTTTTAGAAAAAGTCCCATGGAAAATGAATATTGTTGTTTGAAAATGAGATATAGTGTTTAATAAAGTGTTGGTTTAAAGAAAAATATTTGAATGTAATATTGCTACATAAAGTACGTTTATTTCAGAATTAGACATTTTTGGCATGTGATAGATGGGCAGGTAAGGGCGGTCACCTTCTGACCTATGGGTCAGGTAAAACTAAGTGTCCCCCCTCCAGTAACTAACATATGGACTGGCACACATATTTAAACACACACTGTCACATTTACACAAACTTACCCGCTAACACATATGCACTCAATACGACCACACATACACGCACTTACACATACACCCTCATGCTAACACATACAGACACATACAGACTCACCCGAAGATACATACACACATATATAATACTTCACTCTTAACTCCCTTACTTAGTGTATGTGCTAGAGTCAATATGTGTGTTAGCATATGGTGCTAGAGTCAGTGTATGTTAACCCCTTAAGCTTACTTAAAACAATGCATTGAAAACAATGCATTTTGAGCCCATACATGTACGGGCTTTGTCATTAAGGGGTTAATGCACAGTGTTTGTGTGTCTGTAGCTGTTAGCGTATGGTGTTAGAGTGAGTGTGTATATGTGTTAGTATATAGTGTAAGAATGTTTGTTAACGTATAGTGTTAGAGTGTAAGTTAATGTAAGGTGTAGGCTCACACCTGACTGTATTTATCTAGTAGATCTAGTAGTTAAAATACCTACATATTATCTAATAAGGTATATTACTAATAACAAATACTATGGAGTTCTCCAAAAGGTATTGCACCTTTAAAACCATATACTTATACAAGAGTTGTAATTTTTAAGAAAAAAAACAAACAAAAAATGGAATAAAATAATTTTCACTATTTTACAGTTATAGAAACTATTCACAGCTACTATTAATGTATTTTTCAAAAATATATTTTTAACTTGTCCTGGTTTGAAAACCAGCCTATATTCCAAAATCACTCTTATTTATTTTAATATTTTTATTTTTTACTCCTTCCTAACCCTAAACATAACACCATCTAACTAATTCTTGACTAACTAATCCCCACCATAATAACTACCCAATATACATCATAAATTAACCCCTTTGGGTCAGGTCACAATATATACTTTTTACACCTGGAAGCACTGCCTTTATCATCTAACTGTATCGGTGCATGTGATTGGCTATCGCAGTTATCACATGTATGGAAGTGCAAGGGATTTGTTGTAGATCTCCGACGTCGTAGCGATGTGGGATTGTTTTTTAACCAATGATGCACGAGGTTTAGTTATTGATCCGCTAGGGACATGTTTTCATTATGTACCTGGCACTTCATTATTCGCAACAGGGGTTAAAGAAAAGTACATATTATAATCTATGGTTCACATATAGTTTACTGGTACTAGTTAAATTGCAGGCTGTAAATAGTTGCAAATACAAGCAAATTTTTGCAGCAATAAGTTTCCAGCAATACCAAAACAGCCTTTTATCCGTGATTATCCATATTAAAATCAGTGTATGCAGAGAAATGGTTTGCTACAATGCATCTATTCATCATTTATTTATTTTCATCCATTTACCTTTTTGTATTCCCAGACATCCCTCATTAGTTAGTATATCCTAAATCTAGTTAAATGACTCCTTGCATTGGTATCTCTTGAAACCGCATTACATCATACGATTTTTATTACATTCAGAAGAAATGACCTCAGAAGACCTTTGGAATAAAACAAACCTGCAGCAAAGATTTTTCTTGCTTGAGGACATTAGATCAAGCTCACATCGTTATTCATTTTGTCATTATACTGTTTTAATTCTAGTTTCCAAACACAGCAATATTCACTACATTAAAACAGTATAACAGTGGCTTATCCATATTTATTCAAAACTGAGGACTCCTGAAACTTTCCTACCCTGGACCGTACACCCCCCATATAACTGCACACACTATTAACCCCATCCATCAAGAATGTGTCTGCTCCTTTAACAGCTACGGTTCCAGCTGGACTAAAGGTATTGTCCCTCGTTGTTCCTATCTCTGAATAGCTTTTCACAGTTTTATAATCCATTTTCTAACGTAATATTAACAATTAAAATGACACTCCAGCCTTGACATTCACTGGACTTGTGCAAGTGGACCAAAAATGATTCAAATGAAAGTTCAGATGTTTTTTTTCAATTTGGAAATGGAGTTTGTTTTCACTCAGCCTCATTCATGCTCTCTCACACTCTCTCATACTCAGTCTCACTCTTATTCACTCTCTCACACACTCTCACCTCCAGTAGGCCTGGTTAATAGAGCTTATACCAGGGGGAAGGGGATGAAGAAAGAAGCAGAAATCTTGGGGCCCACTACATGCTTAACGCATGGGACCCCATTCCCCTCCCATCAGCCTGCCCCATGTCCATCCCACTATCCCACCCATTGCTCCACCCATCACCTCACCTTAGATCCTCCCATAAGCACACCTTATAAGAACAGGGGCAAGCCTAGGATTAGTGGAACCAGTGTGCAGGATTTCTTCAAGGCCACTTAACATGCATATATACAAAAATGCATCTTGCTATAATACCCACTCACTTTACCACTGTACGCTTTACACACACTTTTTTTTCACCTGCTCCTCCGCTCCCCTTCCCAGGTGTCACTAACCCTATGCTGAAACCTGACCCAGACACACAAACTCAAGATAATATAATTTGCTGACACCCACACACATGCGAACACCAAATACCACAACACATACACTCATGATAACACCATACACGTACACACTGTAACACCATACTGTAACAGATACACACATGCTAACATTATATGGACTCAAACATTAAAACCTTACAGCAACACACACGCACGCCAACACACATGCTAACACCATGCACTCATGCACAGGCAAACTCACCTATAAACTAATACACACACGCTTACACGACATGGGGATATACACACTCATGCTAATGCCATACGATAACACACAACTCCCGGCAAATTCAAGAGTCATACACTCATACCCACTAATTCTCAACATATAGAAAACACTGTCATTAGTGAAAGAAGAAGGATCTGGGTCCCAAAGAGGAAAATAGCGCATGTACTGTATGTATACTTATGTCATAATATGTAACACATTACATATGACATCTAATTTCTGAATTTTAATTCACTAAGTGTTATTTCTACTTTAACCTAACTCTATTTGAAATGAAACATGGAGAACACATGTTTAGTGAAGTAAAAAAAGTGTGTGGGCTTTTTTTAAAAAAATCCTGAGGGGCTCTGGGGGAAAGGTTTTTTCTAACATGCGGTCCCTTATGGAAGACAGTTTACTTTACACATTGCAGGGGAGGGGGTCATTAGTAAAACATGGTTAAGCAAGTATAGACTTTTTATTATGGTAGTTCAGCTGTATGGTAGCGTGTTAGATAAAATTTTATCCTCAAGGAAAATATTCCCTATTTTAATTCTTATAGTCATTTACATTATCTAATGTGACCATGTATATTCTTTACAGTGAGCTAAGTTTATTCAGTTTGTAAATAAAACCAGGATTAGCTGAGAGGATGCCCTGGGCATAAAATAATGAAACACCGTTATCATTTATACAGAAAAAATACATAACTCTTTGATATTTGGATGATCCATTGGGGCACAAATTAAAATATTTTTTTTACTATGAATAATAGCGATAGCGTTTACCTTTATTGGCTAAATGACGTATAATATGCTGCAAGCTTTCAAGACTATAGAGGGTATGCATTAGTTAACCAATAAAGGTACCAAATTTGTTTAATATTAATAGTAAATAGCTGAAAAAACATTGGTGATAATACTCAACTCACACACTGAATTCAAAATAATGAATCTAAAAAAGCCCAGGGCAATTGTCCTCTTTGCCTTAAAGTCAGCTTTTCCTTTCAATGCTGTATTTTTTCTCTGAGATATTAATATTTAATATGTAGCAGGCCCTTCTGATATATAGAGATGTAGAAAAACATTATTACACCTGCTGATGTGTGATATGTCTTATGTGCCAGAGGGTACAGGCTGTACTTACTATGCATTAGGCTGGAGCGAAAAAGGAACTGGGATCATAATATAAAACAGTATTTCATGTTATGTTGCAGAGAACAAGCAGCGTATCACTGCCCGTCTACTCGGAGGCTTGATTTTGTTCTACTCTAGGAGAGAGAAACTTCGTATTAATGGTTTATGCTCAATAAGCTTTTGCATATAACTCATTATTTAGAATATAAATTCTATAATGCAGATACTTCTAATGCCTGCATACCTGTAATTCTTATTCTATTGTTTGTCTACCTACTGCAAATACTGTGCCATGCAGTAAGGTTATGAACAAGAAGACTGATAGGTTGGTATACCGTAAATACCAAAATTGGTCCAGCTCACTATTGGAGCTCATGCCTAGAAAAGTTTCATTCAAAGGGGTAAACCAATGACCCCAAGGGAAAGCTGTGATGACTAGCATTTCCTGGGCTAATCCAGGGAGGTATGCGGTCTGTGCATTAAGTCTCTGGCCGTGAAAAGGCTGGCACCTTCCCTCCTGGTATCTAATATACACACTTGCACACACACACTCTCACATTAACACATACTCACCCTAACATACATATTCACCACTACATTAGCTACAATAAAAATTGTATAATGTATTTAATTCATAAGTGTATGCAAATACTATATTCGATATCAAGTAGCTGTACATATCAAAGAGTCTGTTTGTAGAAATAAGTTCATATTTTCTTAAGGTAGTTACTGTATATTTACGTTATTTCTATTTACTTGTGTTCAGAAATACAAACTTACTTGTTCTTTCTGTTTATTCTGTCTATATTCTGACAAGTAATGTTGTGTTAAACTAGTGTCAATTAACTTGAGTCTACTACCCAGTAGCCATTTACCGTTTTGAGGGCACAGGTCACAGAAAGAATACATTGGATTTGTGTGATAATGAACAAAGTCTGCCCTTTAGCAGTCAATAATTAGCCAGTTATTCTGCTGTCTGCTGCAACTAATACCTAAAGCATTGTTTAAACATATCTTTGACATAACTCCTTCTTTCATGACCTCCTACAATAAAAGACTGACCTAGAGGCAAACATCATGTCAGGTGGATAGCTAGATAGTCAAGTGGGGAAAAAGTATCATCAGTGATTGCTTATGTACACAAAGGCAAGAAAACATTAATGCTTTCCCAGATTTGCCTCAAAGAAGAATAAGGAAAAAATAATTATCAACACCATCAGCAATGGTATTGTCCCTGAATGCATATCATACCTTTGTTTAATTATTTAAGCCCAGTATGTCCACTTGTTCTGAAAAACTAATTAAGCTATTGGCACAATTTAATTGGCCTTAAATTATCCATCTACGCTACTCTTTACTATGAAAAATATTTTTTATATTCTTGGATAAAATGAAGTTTCATCTATATTGTTACATTGCTTAACCCTTTGTTTTCTAATCTTTAATGTAAGCCTAAACTGCATACCTGAATACTTGGGGGAATTCATGATGTTTTAAACTGGTTCGGATTATCTGGAACATGGCCCATACTAAACAATAAAAAATCATCCTCTATTGAAAAGCAGTTTACTTTACCAGGAGGAATTTGAGAGATTTTTAATAGCTACACTGAAAGCAAAAAACGAATAGCATGTGTGTGTGAGCATATGGCATTAGCATATGTGAGTGAATGCTGTAGGGGCGTTATTGTGTAGTGTTAGCATATGATGTTTGAACGCGTATGTTAATTTATTGTGTTAGCATGAGTGTGCATGTTAGTATTTGGTGTTAGCACGTATAGCGCATACTATTGGAGTGTGTGTCAGCATATGGTGTCAGAGTATCAGGGGTGTGCGCGTCTTAGGTTAGTAATGCCAGGGAGGGGAGGAGGAAGAGGGATAAAGTGTGTGTTATTTGGAGTGTTAGTGTGTGTGTGTTTTAATTACATTGAAAACGCCAAAGAAATACTGCACCCAGGCGTCCCTCTAGGAAGTTGAAATCTGTACAGCCTTCCACTCAGGTACAGTTGGGGGTGGGAGCTCGCCACATGGCCCTTTTTAAAAAAAATAAGTGTACTGTCTGTTGTTTGTTTCACTTTAATTGGAGTAAAGGCTTGTTGGGTATATCTATGATCCATGTTGTGATATAGCAGAATAGGTATGGGTTTAACTCTTTTCAGGCCCATAGTCGATGAATGCCATTATTCACAAAACACATTAGTTAATTTGTCTAGTACATGTCTATTTTGGCTTTGAATTATTACGGCTCCAGGGTGTCCAGTGCAATCAAGAAGGTGAAAGAGGAGAACAGTTGAGAAACCATTAAAAATGAAATGCAAGATACTTTAGCAAGAATTACAACTCCTAATACAAAACTCAATTATCCTTCAGCTGAAAACTAACCATCAGCTAGTTTCATGCTGGTAGCTCTCAAACATATTACCATTTTCATTCTTTTAGGTTTTAGCAAATTATTTACGCTGTATGGCGAAATTAATTTCATCTAAGTATACTATGCTTCCTTCAATACTTTTCATAGCAGGACACAAATTAATAAGTAGATGGGAAAAAAAAATCAAATGAGGTTTATGGGTCTACATCAAGCTACCATTTTATGATACACCTACACACTCACATTAAAGCCTTGCTTTTGGTGCGTAGCCATGACATCACCGTGGGTTCTCATAACAGCGCCTTTCGTGACCCCACTGTGTTAATCTTATCATGTTTCCTGTTGTGGGTAACCTCCCTTTCTCTTGGCAATGTGGCGATATAAACAATGCCTAGGCCAAATAAAATGTGTGTTATTTTGGATCCTGACTGATGTGTGGTGACTGGTGATATGGTTCTTTTGGGGAGATTTTCCCCAGAGGAACACATTTTACTCTGAGAACCGGATGAGCGACCCACTTGTAGCTGTCCTAGACTGTGATGTAGGTTGCCATGACGCCCAGCGACCCCCACGTATACCTGTTTCCCGTTACAATCATGTTAAGGGGAGCATGCGTTATGTTGCTGATTGTGACCTGGGCACTGCAATCAGTTTTGTTGCTGATTGGATGGATTTCTTTTCTGTTGCCTTAGCAGTGATTTGAATATATGAGAGAATTTCTCAGCATTGCATTTATTCAAATACCCAGGCATGTTTTATCTTGATTTCCCCCTCTTTTTCTAATGTTATTATTTCTGATTGTTGTGTAAATGTTTGTTAAGCATTTATTTTGCGTTACATGATTTGTTAGCGCATGGTAATTTCTGGGTAATTTTCCTAAGAACTTCATTAGATACAAAGGAAATAATAACCTAGTACCTAGACACATGCTCTATACACTCTGTACTTCCACACTTTAGCTAGTTTGGGTTTGCTGATTAACAACACAGCCATACTTTTCATAATACACAAATTAAAAAGTAGGTTCCTCAAAAAAATCAAATTAGGTTTTTTAGTATTATAGTGTAGATCTGTAGCTTTTGGCAAGCTACCATTTTATGATACATTCATACAGATGCTGCACAAGAATTCTAATGGAGAAATCAATATTCTTGTGGGTTTTGAATAGTACATATCTGAGGCAATTTACCTACCTGTACAATTTAAAGTCTTTTGAGTCTTAAGATTGAAATTCTATGACATTTTGAATGGACTGGAAATAACAAGTAACTATAGTTTGGAATGGAAACAAAGAGTTATTTGATAATTGGAGACCTGACACATTCTGGTGGGGGGGGGGCCTGAGAGGCCCCCTGGACCTTTGTCCTCACTGTACCTAATATACACACACACTCACTCTGACATACTCACATACACACTTCTATATTCACACTCACAGTAACATACACGTATTATAATATACATCAATAAAATATCCTGATTCATCATCGCACCTCATTTCACACTTCCACACCTTAACAGACTTCCCTTTAACAACCAACTTCAAGAGATAAACAATACCTCTTTGGTCAACCTACCAATGTGCTTAGTACATTCTCATGTGGGCTTTTTTTTCTGTACCTCCTCTCTGTTCTGGATGTTAGGATATAAGCTATAGCCTCAAAAGGTGACAAACCATGCAAGGGAGAAGGAGGATGCACTGTGTTCCCAGCCTTAGCATGGGTATAGTGTTTACTTTGCCAGTAAAGCTGTGCTTAACTCGGAGAAGACAAATTCAATATTCCCTAAGCCATTTAAAGTCCTTAAATAAAAATAACAAATTCTAGATGACTTGACCGGGCCTTGGTATAAGCGGTAAGTTCAGTTTCCTGGAGTGTTATATAGATTTTAATACTGAGCATGGCAGAGAACCTTGTATATTTACATATATTCTCAAGGTGACCCCCACATCAGATTCTCATCGGAGAAACAGGAATCTCCATGCCCCTGTTTGCCCTAGTTAACAATGTTTTGCTAACAAATGGAAAATGCATAATGTAACCCTTCTGTGATAAAAATGAAGATTGTTTCCCTTTCAGTGTGATGCCATTTCTAATTGGATGTTTATTAGCATAACTGTTTATGATAACACCATACAGCTTTATTTAGAACGCTTAGACAAAGTGAGGATTGCTTTATTGTTTCATTTGTTTCAAGTTGCATTATTATAAATTTTCTTGGATTTAAATTAGGAAATATCAGCTCAAAAATCTGACACAGCCACTGGATATAATTATATTCGCAAGTGTGTGTGGGGGCTAAAAGATACAATGGGGACCTCCAAATTACTCTGAAGTTATGTCTTCTTAAAATATTATTATTAAATCACAGTGTAATTAAAAATGCAAATTTATCACTTGCCCTAAAAGATGGTATTAATTTTGCTTGTGAAATGACTATTTATTTAACAATGTTTTTTTTGAAAAAATGTAATTCATAACGTATTGCACTGGATATAGAAAAAGGATATCAAATGTGGATGTTGATGTCTATAAATGCAAAGATTTTTTTAATTACTAAAGTAACTGGAATATTTCACATCTTGTGTTACGAAAAAGTGTTTCAGGTTTCTGTTTACTGTTTCATGTCTGCTTATGCCCTTAGCCTCACTCCCCACCACCTATAGGTTCTAAACCCCCATCACAACCAACGATGACACTGCACAGGAATTGTGGGTAAGACATCAGCCACTGTTTTATTAATAACACATGACAACCATGAACAACCACAAGCTTTACCACAAGCTCTGGTTGTGGGCACAATCAGCCTCCTCAGTGCACGTCTCCCCAAGCATTCCTTCAGGCACCAGATCTTCCAACGAGAATCTCAATCTTGATAGCATCCCACCAGTTTTGATCTTGAAAACATCTTGAAACTGTTTATGAGCTAAATATCTCCAAAGAAGAACAAGTTATAGGTAGTTTCAATAAATTAGTTTACATATGCTAAATTACATTAGATTACATTTATTGATATAGTGCCAGCAGATTTCATATAACTTCCGAGTTGGGAGGATAAATTACAAACTATAACAAACTGGTACAAAAGGAGAAGAGGGCCCTGCTCTTGCTAGCTTATAATCTTAAAGGCTGTTCCCATTTAACCTTTTGAATGGCATGGTCATACCTGGGAACTCTCCGGGTTTGACTGCTTCTCCGGTTCGCCAGGTCATCACCCGAATCCTCTGGGTCGTGGGAGCGGGGACTTGACTGGCTTTTTTCCCATAGACCTCCATTTGTCAGATATTCCAAATGTAGTGGACTGAATAATACAGTGTGAATAAGAATCTAGGCTACCTAAGAGACATAATATAGGACATATGCAAATAGTTATATGAAGTAGGAAGTTAGAGTTTTTTTAAAAAAAATTGCAACCGTGTTTCATGCTGTTTGCAGACTGGGAATAAAATATCCTACACTGTGTCATTAGCATACTTGGGAACATATCAGGGCAAAGTATTCAGAGAGCTCCCTCTTTTGGGGAATGGCTTTGTGAGGGCCAGTGCTAGCTGGCCATGTAGGTAGGACTAGCCATGCATAGGGTAGGACTAGCCCACAGTATTGAGTAGGAGGTAAATGTGCCGGCAGTGGATGTGGTGGAGTGCCACTTGCTCCTGCCCAGAGAAAGAGAAGTGACCAAAAAAACAGAGCTTCATCTGGAGACTTAGGGTCAAACAATAAGAGTTCCAGGGTATGGCAATTTAATACATAAATGTAAACCAGGTAAAGTCATAAAAATGTCAATGTAAGTTCTCCTTTTGAAAGTGAATCACATGACCTCTGTCTTCTGATTTTTATTTGGTTGCTTTTTTTTAAGAACTTGAAAAATAGAATACATTTTATATATTTATATAACTATTAAACTCTGTAATTGCTTTGTTTTGTTTAATAAACCTCTGAAATATATATATATATATATATTTCTTACTCATCTGCTTTATAATACAATAGAGAAAAAAAATGTAGGATCAGTATGTTTGCGCTCAGTTTTGTTCATAGCAGACCTTTTGTTATGCTTGCTGTTACTGAATGAGGTTTTACTTAATTGTCTTTGGAATGATGTAGGTCTAATTTATTAATTCAGCTCACAGATGAATGAACCTAAACTGTGACCTTCCAAAATGCTAAATAATTTTAGGCATTGCATCTGAAGGACAACTTAGTGTTGGGGTTGTTTCTACCCAGATATCACTATAAATAAACATTTTAATTTACTGTAGCAAATTCTTTACTTATTCCACATGAGTGTCTGATTTCCTTAGGTTCTGCCTGTAGCAAAACAAGTGAGTAAGAGAGTTGCTTTTTAAGTTGCAAATACTTTCATTATCTAAGACATGGCATGCAAGTCTTTTGGGGCAATTAAGGAAATGCAAATTTGTTAACATTACACTGAATGATTCTAAATCTAAAAAGAAATAAAACATAGGCAATCATATGTACTTGGAGACAGCCTGTTTTTTTTTTTTAAATGAATGACAGACAGATGCAAATCATACTACTAAATCACTGGTATGGTTCACTTTCCAAATGTTTCTCTACGTTCTTGCCGACCACTTCTGCAGACCAATTCTCCATCTTCTATCTTTTATCTTCTCTCATCTGCTTTATCTTCAATCTGCTATCTTCTATCTTTGTTTGCATCTCCGCAGGCATAACCCGGCAGCAACTTTTGCCAAAATGGCAGTGCTTCCGGTGATATCATCTCCCCAATCCGACGATCAGAGGAGAGGACGTCACCAAAAGCGCTATCATTTTGCCCTGAGTTCAACTTAGCACAAAATTGGAGGATCTGGGAGAGGACATGGTGGTAACCATTGCCACCTCTTCTATCTACACAGGCTACCACGGACCTTTATGTCAGATTGTGGGGTTCGGTTCACATTCCACTTCTGGACTTCCTTTTGTCAAAGTCTCCCTATGCTTCCTGCTTTGTCCACGGCTTTCCACCCTCAAACGGACAAACCGAGCACATGAATCAAATCCTGGAACATTACCTGAGAGATGCTACACGACATACCTACAGGATGCCTGCCAATAGAAAGTGTCACAAGTGATCCAAATAATCTAAAAATAATGATAATAAAAAAATGACATAAAAATAATACTGTTGCCGAAAATAACATGGCATAGAATGTATATAGGAAATAGCTAATCCGTAACCACGCACTCTATATGGCACAGTATAATATTGGAGCAATATGCAACCTCTATTTATTACATTGTATTTATGATCTTCTTTTCATGCTCAGATCTGGAGACTTCATTCAAGAGGAAATAGCTTTTTCTGTGGATTCTTTTGTTCAAATGTCAGCATCTCTAAAATAATTACCCAGACAGCATGATGCTGATGAAACTATAATCAATCCAATCTTTAAGGTATAGTTTTGTGAATTTCAATGAATAACTATTTCAAGTCTTTCTTCTACACAAAGCATTTTAAAAAAAAATCCTTTCAACAAGTCATAAAGGCAGGGCAATAAAGAGTTAAAAATATATTCTGTTTTCCCCAGATAACAAAGAAAATATTTTACTCATAGCCAGAAGAAAAATATTATTTCTGTAAATCTAAAAAAAATTTTTGATTAAAATAATGGCACTGTTTTATAATTCAAGATGGTACTTCTCAGATGAATGACCTGGAACCATTTTAAGATCATCCTTTGGTAAGACCTTTAGAGCCTGTTTGCTTAATTACTTAGCAGTTCCTCTGAGATTAATTTCCCTTTGGTGAAAATACAGAAGAGACACGTTACAGAATGTGACACACACTTAGATTTATAAGATGCACTGAGCAATATGTAACATTTGCGTGTGATCTTTGACGTGAGCTGTTAATATGCTCTATTGAGTTTCAAAAATCCAAGGTAAGTAACATTCATTTTTCATTTTCTTTGATAAAATATAAAATGTTATTAACTCACTCCTTCTATTTCAGTTCAGATGTATAACCTGGAGCGGTTTAAGAGAGGAGTTACAAAAATGGAGAATGATTTGCAGGATAAATACTAAAGAATCTCAACATGTATAGCTTGGAGGTTAGTAGAGGGAGAAACACATGTTGGAAACATTTAAATACATAAAGGGATCCCACAATGTACAAAAAGGAAGTTTATTTTAAAACAGGAGAAATGTTAGGACCAAGCGTTGTTGTCTAAAACTAGGCTTAAATGTAAGGAAACATTACATTACTTAGAGAGCGGTAGACAAGTGGAAAACCCTTCCCACAGAAGTGGCAGCGCTTACTACTATGTGATATATTGTTGGGGTTTTGAAAAAGCCCCTGAAATTTGTCAGCAGGAAAAATTGTGGCAACCTAGATGATCCAAAAGGGTCTTATGTGCTGTCCACATCTATGTTTCTATTCTGTGTTCTTCAGTGGCGGAACTACCGGGGTCGCAGGGGTCGCGACTGCGACCGGGCCCTGGAGTTCTGCCAGTCAGGGGGGGCCAGGGGTGCCGAGCGGTTGCTGAAAACGACCGCTCGGCAACTCTTGGGCCCCCCTGACTGACAGAAATCCAGGATGCCTCTGCTCGCCTCTGCTCCCCGCCGCTGCTGCCGCCGTCCCGCTGCCCAGAGTGCAGTGTTGGGAGCGTGAGGCGTTTGTCTCGGGTGCCGGCGCTTCACGCTGTACGCCGGCATATGACGTCATATGCCGGCGCTCAGCAGTGAAGCGCCGGCACCCGAGACAAATGCCTCACGCTCCCAACACAGGAGTTGACGGTAAGTGACCTACAAAGGGGGGGTAGGGAGGGAGTGGGTAGATCGTGAGAAGGGGGAGGGAGGGGGTAGATCGTGAGAAGGGGGGTAGGGAGGGAGAGGGTAGATCTTGAGAAGGGGGTAGGGAGGGAGAGGGTAGATCTTGAGAAGGGGGTGTAGGGAGGGAGAGGGTAGATCGTGAGAAGGGGGGGTAGGGAGGGAGAGGGTAGATCGTGAGAAGGGGGTAGGGAGGGAGAGGGGAGATCGTGAGAAGGGGGGGTAGGGAGGGAGAGGGGAGATAGTGAGAAAGGGATAGATGGGTTGGGGGGGCCCTTAACAGATTCTCTCACCGGGGCCCTGAGGTTTCTAGTTACGCCCCTGGTGTTCTTCCTTATATGTGGACCATTCTAGTTTTGGGTAAAAACCCTCAACTTTATACCTGGGAACTCTCGGGGTATGACTCGGAGAACTCTGGGAGAAACACCGCTTCTCCGGGGCGAACCACAAATTCCCTGGGTCGCGGGGTCTTGACAGGCCCCACTCCCTGCCCATTTCCTCTTTTAATTATTGGAGAGGGAGGGATTAAATTACAGGTAAAGGGATCAGTGATCATGAGGTCACAAATGCCCCCCCCAAAAAACATTTCACCAAATTTTTAAAAGTAATAAAATGTCACCATGACGCGATTTAATACAGTGATATTTTATGAATATTATTGCCCATCATTGTTTTGCTTATTGTTATTGAACTGTGTTATACGTTGACAATTGCCTTCTGTTTGTTTTTACCCCTTATTGTAGTGCTCATGGTGTTATATTTTCAACTGTAATCAAAGGCCAGTCATTGCTGCTGTGCGATCAAAAAGTGAATTGTGAGAATGTCATATCTTTTCAATGACTGCAAAGTGAATCACTCCAGAATGCAGACAATTCACACCCATCTAAAGGAAAGTGATATCCTGCTGTCTTATTTCATGTAATTATGTATAAGTGATTTAAGTGTGGGAGGGGGGGAAACAGTTAATAAATTCTAATATGTGTGAGACAGGCAGAACTTAGATGATTTAGAAAGACTTTCATGACAGGAAACTGCCAAGCTTGGAAAACCGTTGCTGAACGCATAAATAATCAAACAAAATCATCGCTGGAGTTGAAAGGCAAATGAGTTTAATACGATGACATAAAACAACATTCAACACTTAGGTAAACTGACAACAATAAATATTTAAGTATAACAATTTAGTCTTTTTTAGCTATGGGAGTAACTTAGTCCCGGGGGATCTGTTCTAGGAACATTTCTCCTCGTTCCCATGGATTATCACTTAATGGTATAGTGCTTGTACTTTAGCTGGTGTAATCCGAGATCCACTAAGACTGATGATGTATTTAGGCTGGACACTGCCCTTTGCATGACTCGGGGCATCCAGGCATCCCTCACAACTTACTTCTGAGGTGGCCATTTTCTCTGCTGAGCAATGAGATATCAAGGTGCCCCATCTCAGAAGGATGTGCAGCAAAGTATAGAGATGCCGCCTAGGCACAGGCCATCATAGTGTAAATTAGGTTGTTACAAGGGCAATCTCTGATCTCTCTAAGTGGCCCATTGAAAAGAGGCAAACTGCCTCCAGAGTGATAGGCCAGTATATGCTACTGCCTAGGACCTGGCCAAGGTGAGGAAACCATCACTTATTCAAGAAATGTGGGAGGATAGAAAATGTTCTTGCACAAGCAGGTCCAAAGAGAAGAGATCCCAGATGGAAGAATGCTAACACACCTAATGTGCGACCACCCCCAGACCATATCCCTTTGCATGACATCCAACCCCAAACATAGGGCCAGTCTGGTTTTAACCCCAGCATGACCTGATTGAATTTACTGATGTTCCCTGTATCCTATAAAGATTCTGGCCCGTTCTAATTTTGCGAATCAGCCTGAAATACAAACCAAGTCATCATAAATTGGGTGGTGCAGCTGTATGCCTACAATATACATCTATTGTCTTAGGTTTAAATGTGTGACTACAAGGTTACTAAGCTGGCCATTAAAATGGGGACTGTCATAAGTAAAACGATAACTGGATATTCCATTTAAGTTATTCTGATTTATATTTTCCACTATAAAACACTTCAAAGTCATAGCGAGGGCATTATATACAATTTTTTTCACAATATCGTAAGACCTCTCGGTGAAAATTGCATTGAAATCCTACTGTCAGTAAAATAGGCAGTTGTAACATCCTTGACTCTTCTTTGCTTATTTTAGCCGATACCTGTATGAACCTCTAGCAAAAGAAATTGCCCAAATCTCTGTAAAACTGTTACGAGTGGGGGTGAAAGTGGAAGGGCACATATGATATCACAATCACTGATCTGTGTAAGTTAGAAGAGATCAAACATATTGTCTTGTATTTAACTTTATTTTTTCTGGTGTGAGCAGCTGTCTATGTCTGATTGATCTGCAGGAGTTTATGTTGTGCAAACTGTATATGCAAGACTTTCCTCTTTACAGACGTTCTATATGTGATTGGCAGTGAGAGCTTTAAGTCAAAGCACTAATTTAAAACATACTGCAACAAGGTGGATGCTCTCACATACAGCAACACAAATAACAGGTATTTTATTGATATCAACAACATATATATATTATTATATTATATTATTATATATAGCCATACAAATGGTGATTAAAGAATACCGGATACTTGTTTGATACTAGGAAAGCCAGTATATGCCATCTCGGCCAAGACTGTGTAAACTTCATACACTGAATTGAGCTGTGTGACACATTATTCGCTCTAGACGATGTTGGCCCATGCCCATCAAATTCCAGATTTTAACACGCTGATCCTTAATGTCAGAAAAAGAGTTGGATTGTGAAATTCAGCTTCTGCTAAGGCAGAGAAGTAACAAAAAGCAAATCATGTGTGTGTACATAAAGCATGTATCTAACACATATACCTAGGTTAACCTAGTATACTGAACAGAGGCTAGAATATGGATTAGATGGCCCTGGCACTTTAAGGCCAGTAACCTCCAAATTACATACGCGCAGCACCGGCTGGATATGCATGGAGGCATGTTACATTTTTATACCCGTGTACGTGCCCAACTAGAGGCATGGCTGGACTAAGAATTAAAAACTGAACTCACACTTTAAGGCCAACGGCCAATATATGACGGACATGTGTCCAGATAGACATGGCTGCAAGCTATGTTCTTACATTCTTGCCACAATGGCCACACGCTTTGCTCTTAAACTCTCGCTTTGTGCTGCCAAGTTTATTCAGCTTGCAGCTGCAATGTGAAGGGCCACACAGACATTTGTCCAGTTGCCAGATGGCCAGTCCTGCCAGTAAAAGAACCCAGGGGCTCACTCATATTTGTTAGATAGTTGGCTTCTATACTGGCTTAAAACATAGTAACATAAGAAAACCAAAATCTATACGAGGGTAGAGCAACACAGCATTAAGGACCCAGATGAGGATGATGTTTGCCCAACCTTTGTATGTGTTTTTTAATAAGTGAATTTGAACTATGGCAATTAGATTTTTTAATCAATGCAACTGAAGTCAATTAATGTAGGGGGACTGTTTTGTGTTGTTTGCACGCATAAAAAGGATGCAGGGAACTGGATGCTCAACACAAATGGTCCTGATGAGCTGGCGAAGATTGCTGGGACAACATTCTCAGAAATTGTGATCAAGGCATTGATTGAAGCTATGGATCGGTAATAGCTGAACCTTTCTACCTCTCTCCATTATCCACAACAGCTTAGTCCAGAAAAGACCATTATTTAGAAAACAATTACTGTCAAACAGTTCAAAAACAGAAATGCTGCTGCCGTATAATGGGAAGCAAATTATTGGTGATTTTAAAAACAAGGGCATTGTGAAATATGACAGAAAACATCCCTATGTAATAACATGTTCACTTTGATTACTATACAGCCTTTCATTTTTCTGTTGATGCAATGTTCACAGAAGAAATAGTTAACCTATTCAAAACTTGAAACAAGAAAAAGCAACTGTGAATGTATTTTCTTTACTTTTACTGTTTTGTAAAAAGTTACGCATCCAATGCAGAGAAGCTCAAGTATCAACTATGACTGTAATATAATCTGTGTACAAACTATCACCTACTTCTATAAAAATAAAGAATTATTATTTCTTAGTAAGGTAAACATAGAAAGTAACACTTGACAACAGATAAAATTTCCCACACTGTATTAACTATGACATGTAACGCTAGGGTCTATTTTAATTAAATTATACAGTATATCAGTCCAAAATAGTCATGGTCTCACAGGATTTTGCAAAAAAAATAAACAGGTAGTTTATTCACAGAACTATCAACGTTTTTGTCCGCCCACTGGACCTTTGTTATTTATTTGCCAAGTCCTGTGAGTGCGTGACTATTTTGGATTGATAGCTATTGACCTCACTGCACCCAACAAATGTGGATGATGTTTAAAGGCTGAGTGCAGAGCTTTTGGATGTTATATATATATATATATATATATATATATATATATATATATATAGCTAAAAAACAACACAGGACATATTACACTGTGTCGTGATTTATTCAACAAAACTAAAGCCAAAATGGAGAAGCCGTGTGAAAAGTTAAGTACACCTTATGAGTCAATAGCTTGTAGAACTACCTTTAGCGGCAATAACTTGAAGTAATCATTTTTTGTATGACAGTCTCTCACATTGTTGTGAAGGAATTTTGGCCCACTCTAATTTACAACATTTCTTCAGTTCATTGAGGTTTGCAGGCATTTGTTTATGCAGAGCTCACTTAAAGTCCCGCTACAGCATTTCAATCATATTGAGGTCTGGACTTTGACTAGGCCATTGCAACACCTTGATTCTTTTCTTTTTCAGCCATTCTGTTGTAGATTTGCTGCTGTGCTTGGCATCATTGTCCTGTTGCATGACCCAATTTCAGCAACGCTTTAGCTGTCAGACAGATAGCCTCACATTTGACTATAGAATGATTTGATATACAGAGGAGTTCATGGTCGATGGTTCATGGTCAATGACTCCAAGGTTCCTAGGTCCTGTGGCTGCAAAACAAGCACAAATCATCACCCCTCCACCACCGTACTTGACAGTTGGTATGAGGGGTTTTTGCTGATATGCAGTGTTTGGTTTTTGCCAAACGTGGCTTTGTGCATTATGGCCAAACATCTCCACTTTGATCTCATCTATCCAAAGGACATTGTTCCAGAAGTCTTGTGGTTTGTTTAGATGCAACTTTGCAAACCTAAGCCATGCTGCCATGTTTGTTTTAGGGAGAAGTGCTGTCATGAACTGTCATGAACTTTAACATTTAACATGCTAACTGAGGAGTAGAGTCTGACCTGTTAGAGCATTGCATGGTCTGATCTTAGGGTGACTTTGATTGGGGGTTGACTCCGGAGAAGATTGGCAACTGTCTTGAATGTTTTGCACTTTTGAATAATCTTTCTCACTGTAGAATTGGTTGATGCCAGAGGAAGACCCTGCAGGTGACCAATAGGCTCACTCGCACGGCCTTTGTAACCCCTGACAGCGAACCTATGGGTAACCTATGGATAACCCCTTCGAAGCTGCGTTAGATAACGGGAGCGGAAATCCGTAGGTTAAAGGGCCATGCAAGCGACCAATAGTCTCACTCGCACGGCCCCTTAACCCCTTAAGGTGCAACAAGTGCACCAGGAGCCTAAAAGTCTGTACGAGCGACTCTGTTGGTCGCTCGTACAGACTTTTAAAACCCCAATGCTGCAACTTACCCTGCAGATCCCAGTTCTATCAGTTAAATGTCCGTACGAATGACCAATAAAGTCACTCGTACGGACATTTAACTGATAGAACAGTGAGACCAGTGGGATCTGCCGGACAAGTTACGGCACCAGGAGTTTAACAGTCTCTACGAGCGACCCTATTGGTCGCCAGCAGGGGGCTCGTCTGCCATCAACCATTGGCAGACGAGCCCCCTGCTGACGACCAATAGAGTTGCTCATACGGACATTTAAACTCCTGGTGCCAGAGCTGCTGCGGTACGCGTTAACCCCGTATTAACCCCTTAACCAGGAAAAACAAAGAAAAAACGAACACGAAGAATGTCCACGAATATTCGCCCGAAGAGAAGACAGGAACAGGCGAAGATTTTTTTTCCCCCGAAGACGAGCACAAAGACGAACACGAAGAGCCCCCTGGTGCCCAAGTCTACTTATAACCATAATTATTTCAAAGAGGGTGTACTTTTTTCACATGATCTTGTGTCGTCATACAATGTAAATACAGTTACCACCGCATAGTATAAGATGATGTCATCACTCACTAAGCACACACATCTAATTAAGGATATTGCTACTGGATGAATTTTTGGTAACTGTGTGTAATTTATTATGTTTGTGGAAAAGTCATATAGAAACAAAGAAACACTGAATTTGATAGCAGATAAGAACCATTTGTCCCATGTTGTCTGCTCATTTTTCCTGGTGTAAAGACTCAAACCTTAATGACTTCTTGCTCTCATCTTTGGTTCAGGATATCCTCATACCTACTCTATCTATGTTTATATTCACTAATTGTATTAGCCTTTACCATTAATGCTGGGAGTCTATTCCACTTATCTACCACAATCTCAGGTAATTAAAACATCTTTACATTACACCTAAAGCTCTGACACCTCTAAAAAAATGAAGATAAAAAATAGTTATAACTTAACCGGGGTACCTGCATTTGAACATTAAGAAAGCATGTAATTGAGCAGTCTAGCTGAGTTATTGGAGATATATAACCCTTTGCGACATGGCACGTCCTATTACGTCCTCAATCAGCACAGATCTTTTTATGGCTCAAGAACGGTCCCTGGTAAGGCAGCCTACCATCGGCAGTTCACGTTGCTGTGGGACGATTTGGTTATGTGGATTTAGGATTTGGGGCTTCAGTCCCACTGGGGTCAACAGTGCCAACGACTGTAGAGAGATGAAAGAGGATAAGTAAGGAGAACTGACCATTTGCTTTAGCGGTGAGGGCTGTCTCACTATAATGTTGTGGATAGAACCCAAATTAGAATGGGTCAGAGAATTAGAGGTTAGAAAGTGGATTAGGCAACTGTAAATTAAATGTTCCAGTAGATTGGAGGCCCAATGGAGAAGGGGATAGGACTATAGTCATGAGTAGTTTGTGTTTCTTCTTCATATTGTGTTTGTAAATATGGACATATTTATGACTAGTCAACCTGAATCCCCATATGTTCTGTTGTATTTATGATTAATTTAATAGTACCCCCAGCTCTCTCTTCTGAGCAGTACACTGTTTTATCATTAAAAGATTGGATAACACTGATAAATATTAACTACAAATCACACTGAACCCTCAGCTTTCTCTTTCAAACACCCCAACAGACCTGTAGCAAACTTTAAATATTCCCTTTGAAAATATTCATCCAAGTAATAATTCATGTGTTATGTTTTGAACATAGTCATAGTTATATAATATAAAAATTCTAGGGAAAACATCTTTAAAAAAGTTCCAAGCTCTCATATATATTGAGGTCAATTTTCGTATAAAAAATAAAGTTTTAAATGTCCTCACTCTGATTTTTTCTTTCCTATTGCCTTAGGAAATGCCAAGAATGAGATATACTCCTCAAGGCTATCCAATGTATCTTTACTGTAGCCGGCATAATTGTGTAATCCCTTTCTTTTCACAAACTTTATTTGGTTTTTATAAAATTGCCTCCTATCCAATACATTTTGTTACAAAAGACACCCAAAATCGCACACATTGCCATGACAAGTACGGTATTAATACCTGAAGAAAAATAAGCTTCACTCACAACGGCCTAGTGTAAGGGGCACCTTGGTACAATATTTCTTTGGCACCCCCCCCATAAATAACACACACAAACACACACTAACACCATATACTAACACACTCTTTGAACCTCAACCCTGACACCATACACTGGCATTCTCTCATTTCTCTCCCCTTCCTCCATCCGCAGTGCAATCTGCACGCTCCCTCTTTTGTTCTGTCTTCACTACAGTTTGCACTCTGTGCCGGCTGCCACTACTACCATAAGGCTCATGTAACGTGCATTATGTGACAAGTAACACTTTTGACAGGTAGCCATGGTTTGGAAGGGGACACAACTTGTGTGGCTGTCCTGAGAAGGTGCAGCAGGTGATCACAGCATCAAAAGAGGTGGGTGGCTCATCTTAGTGCAAGGAGATTGATATTATAAGGTTGGTGGACTTGTCTGCAGTGAGCTGTGTGATTTGAGGAGCAGCTTAGAGCAGGAGATGCAGAATAAAATTGTCAAGGGAGAGCATGTAGCGATATTTGAAGCTGCTGTTGAACTTTAGACAGCTCTTCCAAGGTATAGTGTTCTAAGAAATACAAAGAGAAGAAATAGCATTATAAGCTTTTCCTGAGCGGCAGGCTTTTGCAATTTTGGCATCTGCTTTTTTGCAGGGGCAGGAAGGTAGTATAGGTTTAAGGACACACTGCAAGTGGTCACTGCCTGGATACTTGATTGGTTGGCTGAGGCTTTATACAGTTAGTAATGTGGCTAGCCTGTTGAAGATGGGCTTTACGGATGGATTCCACGTTCCATTTCAGCCATCAAAGGCTAGGTACCATCCTACAAATTTACAGTTCAGCTGTGGTTTTTAAACATTAGAGGGATATGATTGTTCTGTTTCATGTCCCTCTTTTGCCCAGTGTTGGGGATTCTCATTTAAAGTGGTACTGAAGAAGGAGCCAAGCAAGTATCAGTTCATACCCCACCTTTTGCTGAGGGGGTTCTGTAAGTCATAACATTGACACTGATGTCTGTAAGTCCTCTTGCACATCCATTGACAAGGCTATGGTTTGAGCGTGAGCCTTGGACCTGGAGACAATTTTGATGAAGACTTATATGCCACTATACTATAACACTATACAATATATTCATTTATGGTGGCATTTTAATTCCATGTATTCACATATATTTCTTCTGTATATCATTGATATATCTTGGAAACGTTCCATAAAGTACATAGATTGCACTTGAACCATTACTATTATTAAAATGACTTTTATTTCCCTGGTATTAATTTGTTCACTCTGACCTTTATTGTGAATCATTGCAAAGATTAGCTACCCTTCTGATTTACTTCCCTTTCGGGTCATGTTAAATATGTACTCTAATGTACTCTATTGCTTTTAACCCTTAAGGTGCAACAAGTGCCTAATACCAGCGGGACCTTGGTGGTCTAAACAGATGGGTTTCTAACCAGAGATGGCCCTAATTTTCTAATTTTATGAAAAGTGACAGAGAAAAGGTAGGGAAACATTCAGTGAGAGTGGATTAGTAAGTGTGTGAGAGTGATGGGTGTTATGCTGTAGTTTATGCTGAATGTTTGTGAATGAGTGTGTTATAGCATGGATGTGTAACTGTGTGTGTGTGGGGGGGTAGCATGGCATAGGGAGGCTGTAATCACATTCCTATCATGCCCAGGTTCCAGCATGTACTGGATGCCTGGGCATGATAGGAGTGTGATTGCCATTAGCTATTATATATATATATATATATATATATAATATTGTTGTTGGGTTTTTTTTGTCCACTTTTGGTGTGTTACTTACTTTTAATAAAAGTGTGGTTACCACACCAAAATTGGACAGAAAAATTCAATGACAATATTTATATATATATATATATATATATATATATGATTGCTAACAGCAATCACACTCCTATCATGCCCAGTGTGCTAGATGTACATGTATATATATATATATATATATATATATATATATATATATATATATATATATATATTGTTATTGATTTTTTTGTCTCATTTTGGCTGTACTTACGTTTAATGAAAGTGTTTTAAAAGCGGGGGGTTATTTTTGGTTTCGGCCAAGTGAATGCTGAATTTTTGGTTTCAGTCCAGAATTTTCATTTCGGTGCATCCCTATACTAAGCCAAACACTGAAGTAGTAGGCCTACGCCACATCAATGTTTGGCTTAGTATATAGTGATAGGGGTTATGCTGCATTATTGTCAATGTCTGGCTCAATGTCTAGTGATAGGGATTATGCTGTACCACCGTCAATGTGTGCCTCTGTATATATAGAGAAGGGTGTTATGCTGTACCACCGTCAATGTTTGCCTCAGTATATAGTGAAGGGTGTTATGCTGTACCACCATCAATATTTGCCTCAGAATATAGTGATAGGTGTTATGCTGTACCACTGTCATTGCATGCCTCAGTATATAGTGATAGGTGTTATGCTGTATCACCATCAATGTGTGCCTCAGTATATAGTGATAGGTGTTATGCTGTACCACCGTCAATGTTTGCCTCAGTATATAGTGAAAGGTGTTATGCTGTACCACCGTCAGTGCGTGCCTCAGTATATAACGATAACAGTTACGCTTTACTCCGTCAATGTTTGTCTCAGTATCTAATAACAGTTATCCTATACCACCGGCAATGTTTGCCTCAGAATATAATAATGATAGCAGTTATGCAGTTCCACCGTCAATGTCTGCCTCAGTATATAGTGATAGGAGTTATGTTGTACCCCCGTTAATGTCTGCCTCTGTATATAATGATAACAGTTATGCTGTACCCCTGTCAATATTTGCCTAACGATAGAAGCTATGCAGTTTTAAAGTGTGTGTGCCACATACTGGATCCGCCCCGGGTGCCAAATACTCTAGGTACACCCCTGTTTATACCTTCAAAGTTTTACAGCGGTGTTGTTTTTTTTCCCACTTTATTATCTATTCACCCTTTCTAGCCTTCTTAGTTAAAGTGTTCCCCAAGTGAACAACAGAATCTGAGTCTGAACAACAAAATCATTTTAGCATTTACAGTAACTCATTGCCTATATAGAAAAATCATAGATAAGTCAAAAAGGTTTTTTTCTTTAAGCAACTCCCTAAAACAAATTTACTTTAGTAATTTGCCATTTGTCATATTGGGCTGAGGAAGACATGTAGGTCATAGCATTTATAGAAATTACACATTTCAAAAGATATAATTTGCCACCTTTTTTCCGGTCTTAAATTTCCCTGTCCCCTTTGCTATAAAAAAAAAAACAAATGACTACTTAGCAGTAACCTTTATAAGACATCACCATCATTTGGATAAGAATAATTTAGTCAAGTTAATTTGAAAGTCTTACTCCAGAGAGTACATTGTATTGAACACAAGTGGTTCAAATCTAACCAGACAAACATTCTCAAGAAACAAAGCATAACGGCGTTCTCAGCCCTTCTTTAGCACATGCTGATTTATGTTTTTTACACTTACGGACCAAAGCATTCTTACCAACTTTGTTATATCTTTGTTCAACTGAATTTCACATGACTTGTGTAACCATCCAAATAATTTATACATTTTTTTTTTCTCAAAGAGAATCAGGGCTTTCCATTAAACCATATTCATACACATAAAACAATATTTTGTTAGTCTTCATGGGGAAAAAAATCTTCGTATTCCATGAATATTCATCCGTTCCTGTGCTCGGTTCGGATGAATATTTGTGTACATTCTTCGTGTTCGTTTTTTTTCCTGTTTTTTGTCAGTTTTTGTACAAGGGGTTAATACGGGGTTAACGTGGTACGCACTACGCAGCAGCTTTGGCGCCAGGATTTTAAAGGTCCTTACGAACAACTCTATTGGTCGCCGGCAGGGGCTTGCTCTGCCATCAACCAATGAAGTGCACCTGTACTTCACTGGTTGCTGGTAGACGAGCCCCCTGCTGGCGACCAATAGAGTTGCTCGTGCAGACCTACAGATTTCCGCTCCCGTTAACCCCTTCGATGCTGCATAGATAAGATAGGCTAGATGGGAAAGGGAACAGGGAGATTAGTAAACGAAGACGAGCACAAAGATTTGTATACGTTTTGCCGCCGCCATGTTCGTATGTTCGGTATTCGGGATGAGAAACGACAACGCACTCTTCATTTTCATGATCGCCTGAATATGAATGCACAAGTCTATTAATAATTTAAAAAAAGCGGGAGAAAATTTAAAAACACACATATTTTTCGTATTTTTACATAGGTTCTTTTTCACAGGATAGCTGACATTGCTAAACAACAACCCATTTTATATTCAGTAATATATCCTGAGTACAGCTTTGTATGTTTTGGGGGGTTACAAATGCTTTCTTTATATTACATTACATTTATTTATTATTTGATAAGGATGAATTGGTTTAGTCTGGATGAGCTCTCGAGGCTGTTGGTGGTTCAGATGGCAGGATGCCGACTGAGGAGTTATGAGGAAAGGTTGTACGCTTCTCAGAAGAGGTGGGTTCTCGGAGATCTTTTGAAATTTTCATAAGCGAGAGAAAACTTTACAGGACAGGGAAGGGAATTCCAGAAAAGATGTGCAACACGGGTAAAATCCTGGATGTGGGAGTGAGAAGAGATGATGGTAGAAGAGACAAAGTTTGTGAGAGAAAGGAAGAGGACGGTTAGGGGTGTATTTAAATAGGAAGGTAGAGATATAAGGGTGTGCAGAGTTGTTAGGGGCTCTGTAGGTTCATACCACACTATATTTTTTTAAACTATTTTGATCAATATTTTTTTTTATTTCATATATCTTTGCAGGGTACGTGATTTTCATTGAATTCCTTAAAACATTTTCTTAAACGTTTCCTTTTTTTTTTTTTTTTTTTTTTTTTTTTTACAATTACTTCAATGCTTTATAGCCGTTTGCTGGTCTTGAGCATTCAGCTGAGGAAGACATGTAGGTCATAGCACTTTCTTACTTCTTTTTCAACCAAGATCAGACAGGGAGAAGATCTGGAACTTTCCCACCCTCCTGTCCGGATTGATAAGAAAACTGATAATGGTATCTGAAACAGTGGAAAATGGGAGAGACTAAATCAGTGGTGGATAATACAACTGATTTGAAGCTCTTGGTGAATATAATGGGTGTGCCTGCCTGTGAGGCGTGAGCTGCCCGGAACGGCGAGAATATAGGTGGGAACCCGGTATGCAGGTAGCAACTGGGAGCACACCACAAAAAACAGGAACGTCAGGAATAGCCGGGGCCTGGTACACGAGAAGGCACGTCAGGAAAAGCCGGGGCCTGGTACACGAGAAGGCACGTCAGGAATAGCCGGGGTCTGGTACACTAGAAGGCACGTCAGGAATAGCCGGGGTCTGGTACACGAGAAAGCACGTCAGGAATAGCCGGGGTCTGGTACACTAGAAGGCACGTCAGGAATAGCCGGGGTCTGGTACACGAGATTGCAGCAAGGAATATCAGGAATACAAGGTATAAGGCACAATAACTGAGCACTGAATGAGTTTCAGGGATCAGTTTTTAAACTTCCTGCCAGTGATCGCCACGCCCATAGACATGATGTCACTCGCGCGTGTTTCTCCGCCAGCAGCGACGGGGAACACATAAAGTTTTGTGAGGGCGCTCGCGCGCGCACTTAGGAACCACCACGCGGCCGGCTGAGAAGGACGGGACAGCCGCGGCGTGGGACCGTTTACCGGGAGTGGGTAAATGATGCCGGCGAGGACCCTGCCGTCGGTCCTGACAGGAGGACAGGACCGCCGCGGTGCGGGACCGTTTACCCGGAGCGGGTAAGTACTGCCGGTGAGGGCCCCGGCGAGGGTTCTGACACTGCCTGATGTGCTAACTTGGTCGTCAGCTGGCAGTGGTTTATTCCTCAATTTCTCTGGCAGTTAATATGGATAAATATTCTGTTTAGTCATATCTGCAGTTTATGTCACCTTGCCAGTGCCTAAGAGGACTATATGGTACACGCAACTGTGGAAATTGGGAAAGACCAAGCCAGTGTAGGCTGATGAGCCATACTGGTTTGCAGCTCTTGGTGTATTTGTTGGGTTTAACTCCCTGATGTGCTAAATCAACCTTTAGCTGGCAGGTGGTTGATGTTCCTAAATTGGTGTGGCAGTGAATATTTGTTTAATAAAGCTGTTGCCAAGTCCTTGTCCACATAACAGTGGGCCAAAATTATTTCACAACGAGTTGAGAGACTGATAAAATCATAAGGAAAACAATTGCTTCAAGTTATTGCTGCTTAAAGTGGTTCTACAAGCTATTGAATCATAAGGTGTACTTAGTTGTCCACACATGGCTTCTCCGTTTTAGCTTTATTTTTGTTGAATAAATCATGACACGGTGTAACATGTCATGTGTTGTTGTTCATATCAGGTTGTATTTACCAAATTCTTGGACCTGCTTAGGATCAGATGATTGTTATTATGTCCTGAAATGTAACTATGTAACTATATTATAACATGGCATTATTATTATTATTATTATTCAAATCTTGGTGGTTAGATGAAGTAGAGAAGAACAAATTAACCTCTTGTGAGTCGATTAATATCCTGCAGTTAAGTCTTCGTTGTGATTTATAATGACCAATCATAGAAAACCCCAAACTTGATAAATATTCACCTTGAAATCAGAACAAACATAAGTTTGCTGGGATCAGACATATTCTCATTAATTTTGAATTTTAAATGCCATTTAAATCTCTTTATTGCTTAGCTGTGCCATCGAATTGAGGAAATTTAATGGCAAAGCAAAATATACATCCATGCCCTGCAATCTATCAAACCTGAAGGTCAAATGCCATAAAGCCTGCAAGCTACATGGAAGTATAGCCATACATCATTCGTACAGAAAACGTTATTAGACATTTATATAAAACATAATAAATATATGCTAATAAAAAGTCATACGAAAGGCCTTAGAACCACATGTACATAAAAGATGTTATGATGTTAACCTACTTTCAAGAGCTCTTCAACATATTTTAACATGTTGCTATGTTAATCACCTTGCTATGACTTTTCAAATGGTTGATACAAGGCAGCAATGACATTAATGCAGGACAAGTCTAAAGACATTAGGAACCCAGTACAATATCCACTGAAAGGAACCTTCAAAAACTACACAGAACATTATGTTGACACACTCTCAACATATTCATTAAGAACCTTACACTGACAATTGCATATGTATATGTACATGTCTCTGTGTCTTCCAGAGAACTCTGGGTGGGTTCCATCAGGAAAGTAGAACTAGCCCTACTCATGATCGGCGCCAGGGGAGGGCTGGAACCTTCTTGCCCAAGGACCAGGTAAAGCTAAGTGGCCCCATAGGCCACTTTCTCTCCCCTGGTAACTCACATACACAATGGCACATATATTTACACACACACTTTGACATCCAAACTTACACAGTCACACTAACACACATACACACTCATGTTAACACATTCTGCCTCTGACAAACACAAACATTTATGGTTACACACAAACACTTATATATACACTCTTACTCTAACATACATACAGTTATAAATACATACATGTATGAAAGTAGTGGGGACAGTGCTGGGCAATACTTGACCTAATAAACACCACTCTATGAATAAACACAGAGAAAATATTTGGATGTAAACAGGCCATATCATTTATTGCATATTCAAATACTGGATTAGCCAAAAAAACAGAATCATAAATATTAAAACGTATTATA